>NW_021636127.1:0-653963 GCF_004799145.2 Neltuma alba | reverse complement strand
TGTTATTGTGACATGTTTTAACTGCTTAACTGCCTATTCATGATGAGTAGATTATGTCTTATGGCCATGCATCAAGAAGTTAGCTTTGAGCATGCTAATATGTCACTAATTAACAAGAGAATAAACAAGTTACGTGTAGTGTGCATTAGCATCCATCTAGCACGATTATGTGGTATTGTTTGCTACTGAGATTCCCCTGAATCTCACCCCTCCCTAACCAACCGTATAGGTCAATCATCAACGGGCAATAAGGACATGAGAAGGTGTAACATCTCGATTTTTGAGCCTAGAAGTACTAGAAATAGCCTGAATGGGATAGGCTACCAAACCCCTTTTTAGAAGAGGTCCTAAAGATGAGAAAGGAAGTTAAGCAGTTTCAGGGACTAAACTGCAAAGTGAAGGTTTTAAGGGGTTAAAGTGTAATCAAAGTTAGAGGCTCCAGTAAAGTCTCAAAGGCCCAGAAAGAGAAAAGAGGCTAGATACAAACCAAAGGTTAAGTTAGAAGCCTCAAAGAGATGGTTTTATGAGGTGGAGCCTAAGCAGGGGTAAAACCGTAAATTCAGAAAGTTACAGCCATTTGGCATAAAAATGGAAAGTACTTAGAAAATTCTAAGAAAATCCCAGAAATGGAAAATAATATTCTAAGGCTCTTTTGTGAAGAGAGATGACGAAAATACCCCTGAGGTAACTTAAAAGGAGTTTATAAGTTTATGGCTCATTTTGAGATGTAGAGGTAGATTTAATTGTTTAAGTCATAAAAAAACCTAGAAAATTATGGTAAAATGGGGATGTATGATCTAAGAGACTGTAGAAAATTATAAAATTAGTCTCATCCCTAGAAGACCAGCAAAATGGCTTTAAGAATACTTAAAAGCCAGTTGTGCCGAAAAAGGGCATTTTAAAGAATGATTTTTAAGTGGGGCTACAGGTTGAGTTATGACCTGAGAAAATTCACAGATTTTCTCTAGAATATGAAGAATTTTATGATATTTTTGGATGAATTTTTAGAGCTCTGGATTGAATAAAATGCTCCAGTCAAATATTAAATAATATTGTCTCCTAAATAAGAGACAAAATCAAAGAAAATATCTAAGGGTCATCACGACGATGCTGAGTCACCAAGCGTAATCATGACACCTACGAGTCATCATGCTCAGTCACCAAGCGTAATCATGACACCTACGAGTCATCATGCCGAGTCAGCAAAAGATATTTATGGACAGCATAAAAATCAGAACGCAGTATGGGAATATTTTAGACAGTCCTTTGTCTACTTGTTATAGTGAAATCTCTACTGCATGACTCAGTAAGGTTAAGTAGCCTGTCAGCAAAGCTAATTATTTTCATCTATGCTCCTCTAAGATGGTGCCATATGTGTACCTTTTATTGGCCAGAATTTTAAGAAGAAGTTGTCCCTGTGATACAGGGTAAGTTAGGACCCAAAAAATATCCGATACGGTGCAAGATTGGCTTGATAAGTGGAGAAATAATTAAGAAAATATTTTTACACGAATTTTCCATTTATTTCCTCCCTATTTTAATGCCAAGTTGATGAATGGGCATGAAAAGAATTCTTCAAGTTGTTAGAAGAATCTAGAGTAATCAAGAAGAGTATAGAAGAACCTAGAGGGAACTAGAAATCTCTAGAAGCATCTACAAGCTTCTTGAAGTCATGACTCACCAAGACACTTGTCATCTTCTTAGGCTATGTTGCTTATGATGTGTACACGTGGAAAGGGTGGTTGAATGGAGGGCTAAGATCAAGTCTTATGCAAGAAGGGCATATGTGGAATTATGGAAAGTATGAAGCCTATAAATACCCCCCATCCATAGTTCATTTTCATGCAAGCCCATTTTAAGAGGGAAAACTCTTGCAAAATCAAATCTAGAGAGAGAAAGAGCCATTTTTAGTGAGAGAAAGTCCACCTAAGTTCAAGCTTCAAGATCAAGGTATGTGATGGTTATAGCACCTGATTTTATGCCTATTTCGGATTAGTTACTGTGCGTATCTGATTCTGAAATTTTGTATGCTTAAAGTACACTCTGTGAGCTTTAAATCCATAGGTAGAACACTTCATTTGGATATGTGTACGATTTATGGTGATTTTTCAAATCTAGGGTTTGAAATCTGGAAACAGTGTTGAACTTTTGGAAGAGTTTTGAGTTCCGTACAATTCCGGTGCTGTTTGGCATAGAATTGGTTCCTGAAATTAATTTTTGTGTAAATTTAACTAAAGGAGCTTTTAGTGAGACTTGGAACAACTCAATTTGGATTTTTATAGAATTAATTATGAATTTTCAAAGTTGAGCAAAAATTCTGGAAATTCTGCATGAACAGTACCCGCGAAGCGTAATTTCCAGATTTGATCTTCTTGAATCTAAGGCCCTCTAAAGTGGTCCTAATTGATAAGAAATAGATTTTAAGGATAGAAAATGATGAGATTTATGTTAGAAAAGCTAGAAAGAAAACCCTAAAAGGAAGAGAAAGGGTTGAGGTTCAAGAAAGCTAGTCTTGAACTTTATGTAACCTAGTGGTTCTAATAGATTGTATGATCATTATTGTTATATTTAGGACCTTTGGAACATCCAAGAGGATGTTTGATGATGTTGACCAAAAGCCCTTGTGGTTGGGAAGTCAAGGGAATCAAAAGAAAAGCAAGAGGAAAGCTTGAGGTGCAAGGTAGTGAACTTACCCTTTATGTGCTTTGATGTTGTATGCTCATGTGTTGGTTTGTATTTGTTATTTGAATAATGTTGTGACATGATGATTGTTGCTAGAAATGCTATTTTTAATATGTTTCCCATGGCCATGCATTTTTATACCAAGCATAAAGCATGATGGCATGTCACTAGTTAACTTAAGTTTATGAAAAACTACATACCATCCACTAGCATCCATCTTGTGCATGTATGTGGTAATGTTTGCTACTGAGATTCCCTCGAATCTCACCCCTTCGTAACCAACCATTTAGGTCAATCAACGATGGGCAATAATGGCATGAGAAGCAAGAAGAAGTAAGCGGAGAATTATTCTTGTTAATGGGTGAGACTGTTGATGAATGTATAATTCTCCTATTTTGTAAATTATGTTATGGATGCCAATAATGCCATATATTTAATTATAATGTTTATGGCATAAATAGAAATGTATGAGAATGAATGGGAAAGAGTAATACCAAGTTATGTATGTCAAAAAAATAAAAAGAATTAAAGTAAAGAGTAGTTAAGGAACAAAACATAGGTCCTGGGGTAGTGAGTTTGTAGCTCCAGTTTGACCTAGCAAATGAATGAGTTTAGCCACAAGATTTGGTATACTTATAGTACACATCCCAAAAATTAAAATGAGAGGTAGATCGTCTCAATTGGACGTGTACACAAGGAGATACGAATTTTCAAAGTTGAGACACAGAATCTCAAAGTTCCAGATTTTACCAAATGAACAGTAATCTTTATTGATTAAACTGTATGAATTGGGAAAGGATAAGTCCAATTGAATATTTTTCTCATAAATACATTTCAAATAGCTTTCGGTATAATTTTAGAACACCTCAATACGATTTTTGTAGAATTAGTTATGATTTTTCAAAGTTGGACCTGTAATCTGAAATTTAAACAGTGAATAGTAACCTGAGTAATTATCTCGAAATTTTTAATCCACGGGCTTGTATCGTGATCTGCTTGAACCATAACGCTTACAAATACGCACTCTGAGGGTTAAAGGTAGGATGTTTCAAGAAGCAAGGAGAAGAAAGTGGAGAATTATTAATGTTAATGAATGATATTATTATTCATTGTGTAATTCTCTTATTATGTAATTTATGTTATGGATGCATATGATGCCATGTATTTAATTATAATACTTATGGCATGTATAGAAATGTATGAGCATGAATGGGAAAGAATAAGCCCATGTTATGTATGCCAAAGAAATAAAAAGAATTAAAGTAAAGAGATGTTAAGGGATAAAACGTAGGTCTTGGAGCAGTGAGTTTGTAGCTCCAGTTTGACCTATCAAATGAATGAGTTAAGTTATGAGATTCGGCAAACTTAGAGTACACATCCCAAGCTTTAAAATGAGAGGTAGATCACCTCAATTGGATGTGTACACAAGGAGATACGAATTTCCAAAATTGAAGCACAGAATCTGGAAGTTCCAGATTTTATGAAATGAACAGTATTATTTATTGATTAAACTGTACGGATTGGGCAAGGATAAGTTCAATTAGATATTTTTTCCCTAAAGAGCATCAAAACAGCTTTCTGTATAATTTTAGAACACCTTAATATGATTTTTATGGAATTAGATATGAATTTTTGAAGTTGGACCTGTAATCCGGAAGTTAAACAGTAAATAGTGACCCGAGTAATTCTATTGAAATTTTAAATCCACGGGCTTGTGTCATGATCTGCTTGAACCATAACGCTTACAAATGCGTGCTCTGAGGGGTTAAAGGTAGGACGTTTCATTTTGGTATCAGAGCAGAGGTTCTGGCAAGTATGTAAACAGAACAAAGGTTTTGGCAAGAGTTGAGACAAAGCAGAAGTTCTGGTAGAGGTTCTTACCAAGGTATAAGCAGAGTATTGGTTCAAGCAAAGCCCGGTATGTGGGAAAATGTAAATTAGAAAAGTAACGGGTTACTAGGATTGGTCCAACTGAGGCTAACATATTGAGGTGTTTTATTCAAGGGAAAGAGACATAGAAGAGAAGTAAGGAATGACAGAGAGTAACCTGAGAGATAAGTAGTCACTGCTAGGGGACTCCCCTCAGGAGAGGAATGGTTGAGCTGAGAGAGCTTGACCAAGGAATGAGTCAAAGTTGAAAGACATCTCCAGAGGGTAATGGCTAAGAGTATTGTAAGCCAGTAAGGGATAGGAGTTCAGACCCTAATAGAGAAGCAGGGTGACAACCTAAGCCTCAGGTGATTGGTTAAAGGTGCCTAATTGGAATGTCACACAACGGAGGTGTTGTAATGGTCAATGCCTGCTGTGTAATATGGTCACTTTATCATTAGTATATGACCATAGAATCAAATGGTAAGGGTACAGTAAGCCAGTCAAAGGTATAAGTCAATGCCCTCGTAAGGGAACCAAATGTCAACCTGTACCTTAAGTAATCGATGTGACCTCGATAGAGGCAAGGTAAGAGGATGAGATGTTTGAGGTTTGTTCAAATCCATGAATAGAGGTAGAAATCCCTAAGGGATAGTGAACTAAGAGAGACAGAGATTAGATGATAATGAATGAAGGGTCAAGGATGACCTAGGTGCTAGACCTAAATACCACACAGTAAGATGATTAAACGTTCACTGTGTGATGTGATGTGCAAAACCCTTTACCTTAAAACATTATAAACTCGTCATAAAATCACTACTATGGTAGAAAAGGAAAGCTGTTACAACAAACTACTATAGCAGAAAGAAATTTGCATAATTTTTGAAATTAACATTTAAACTAGGTTCAAACTCAAACTCTGTTGCATGCAACTAAAATCATTCATTTACATCCATTAGGCCTCCGAGCCTCCGGCCCGGGTAACAAAAGACATCACATTAGCCCATCCAAATGGTTTCCAACAAAATAAATCAGAGTTTCATAAGACACTAGAAATGGCCTTCGGCCAACCAAAATAAGGAGATAACATTCCCTCCAGTTACAATAAGGCCGGGTAATCAAAATATTTCAAAAGGGGTCCTAAATGTGGCAATATATACTAGCCATACATATACAAGGGCTAGAGGCCTAAAGCTAACCAAGCTCAAGCCTCTGCGTCTCTTCCTGATGGCACACGCTTAGAATCTTCACCTGAAAACATTATAAACCACGGGGTGAGACAAACGTCCCAGTAACCAACCTTTCCAATTCAAGGTACTACTAAATAGGTGCTCGTGAGGTGTCAAGTAGGGCAGTTCACAAGTAATATGATAAATGATAGCCATAACAAGTCATGCAAGTGCAATAATGCAATCCCATCAATCATATCCCTCACTTTGGGGGATTTTCAAGAGCCGAACTCGGCCTATCCCTCACTATGGGGGACGTAAGGAGCCAAAAGGCCTATCCCTCACTATGGGGGACGTAAGGAGCCAACCATCATGCATTAATGGAGGCCTTACCACGTGGTAGTAACAATCAAAACTCTCACCGATTCCCAATTCATGCATCATGCTCAAACCATAATCAAAGAGTAAATAATCATTTCACAATTAACCTCTTTCAGTGGCCTATCCTTCACAAGTTCCAAATTCATTACATATCAATTGAAACTCCACAAGACAGTTTTCCTTTTTAATATACAACATACACTTTGAATACAATTGTTACTCGGAGCACAAAACATAAATCCACTCACAATACCACAATAGCATGTACAAAGGATTGGAAAGTGGTTACCTCTCGCCTGAGCAAGGAATAACAAACCAACAACACGGCCCCGTGCACCAACAAGGCTCACAACCGGTCTACACAAGCACACAACCAACATGTATTAGCTTTCAACTAATAATGTGGCCAAAACAACACTTGGGGACACAAAATTCCTAGCTCCAACCACAACTCTACCCAACTAAAAAGGGTATAACCATCAAGGCAACACTCCAAGGTCATAAAAATCCATTAAAACCTTAATTCCTTTCCAAACATCAATTAAAACTCATAACCTCAAGGACCCACTATAGGAGTTCAACACCCAAACATCCCATTTGAACAATTGAAGTCTTAACAACATTCCAAACCAATTAAACATCCAATTTAACCCTCCTTAAAATAACCCAAATCACAAAACTCAAAATCAACCTCCACATTATCATCCTCAATCACAAACCTCCCATTTCCATAAACCCTAATTTCAAAAACTCAAAGTTGTTCAAATCCAAGAAAACTACACCGATTAAATACTTAGACTAACCCAAAGTAATCAATTAAACTCAAAACAATTGGTCAAAAACCTCAATTCCATAACAACCTAGAAAACTCTAGGGTTTCACCATAAATCCTCAGAAATTCCAAGAAAGAAAGTATATTAGAGGTTAAAATCACTTACTTGAGGTAATGGATCCTTAAAAATGTCCCCTCCAAGCCAAAAGTTCGAAACCCTAGCAGAGCCTCTCTCTCTTCCTTCAGATTTTCTAATTTTTGCACATCTGACCCCTCCAACGACTATATAGATTCGACCCCTTTCGCCGCGGTGAACCCAAAGCTTCGCCGTGGCGAACTAATCCCGAGAGGGATTACTCGCCTGAAAACCTGACTTCACCATGGCGAACTCCAATCTTCGCCGCGCGAAAGCTTCCTGAGAGGAAACTCTCGCTCGCCCAGAAAACCTTCGCCGCAGAATACCCCTACCTTCGCCACGGAAAAAACCTGTCTGAAAGACAATTCCCCCTTGCAACTCCCGTTCGCCGCGGCGAACAAACCCTGAGAGGGTTCTGTTCACCTATTCCTCCAACACACCTCAATTCCAACCCAAACACCAAGATCAACGTTAAATCACTAATCTATCCTCAAAAATCAACCAAAAAGAGGCTATTAAAACCCGATAAAACTCAGGATGTTACATGATGAGGGTATGGTGATCAATACTTGACTATAAGAATAATTGGTCAAGAGGTAGGGAAAGTTAGAGAGAGTAAAATGAGGCAAGATCCCTCCTAAGAATAGAGATGAAAGGAAATAAGAACATGATAGTGGATGGTTGCATTGGTAACTAATAAACAGAGAGAGATAAGCAAGTTCATGGTGATACCTAGAGCTTAATGATGCTTAGATACATGATAATGTTAGGGACTAAACAGTACTCTTTTATGTCCCTAAGGTATCCAAGAGCATACAACCATGTAACTCAGGCCATTAAGGAATCTAAGAAATGAGATTCCTATAGATAGATGCCACTGCCTTTACGATTGAATAATCTAGTGGAGAGGCTCCCTTTGATAGGGATATAGTGTTCAAAGAATATACCCTGGCAGAGATTGCATATAAGGAAAGTCTTGACCATGAAGTACCTCTATAAGATTAGGGAAGTGGTTCTCCAGATCAGAGTGACGCTGCTCTAGTAAGAGTAAGCTATCCTCTGAAGGAATGAAACGGAAAGTAAGTGGTTGGGTTGACAATGCTCCAGTAAGAGTAATTTGTCCTCCCATAAGAAAAACAGAAGCAGCCGAGGCAAGGCACGGAACGGACCTTATCCCAGAGAGAGAGAGAGAAACTGGTTAAGATAACAGAAACGTGATATGCAAACAGATGCTCCTCAAGCTTAACAGGGTACTACGGAATACTGAAGGATAATGAGAATGTGATGATATAAGTCCTCTCTCGATGCTGTCCAAATTGTTAAGAGACAACAAGGACTACAGAGTCCTAAGACAAGGCAGGCTGGCATTGATACAATGGCAAGTTAATGGGCTCTAGGGATGAGCTAGTGCCTAAGCATTTGAAAGGCACAAGAAAAGGAAAGTGGCCTAAGGAAGCTAAAACTAAGGGCTAAAAAAATAAAGAAAGGCGAAGAATTGCAGGAGTTGACAGAAAGGATTGAGTAAGGCCTAAGAAGACAATACTGATATCTGTGATCAGTCTTGGGGAATAATCAGTCAAGTTATTAGCTGAGTGGAGGTAACTTATTTTATTACTCAACTCTATGGTCTAGAGTCTCCTAGAGATCCTAAGATGGCTCAGATTGATGATAGTATTCCAGGGTCATGATGGATCCTAAAGAGGCTTACGGTAGAGTGCAGTAGCTCCCAAGATCGTAGTAGACCGAGTCTAAGAGAAAATGGCTGACCCATAGGGGTAAGAGTATAGTACCTCTTTGGGAAGACGATGACCAGAGATGAGCTTAAGATACTGAAATCTCCTTCAGCGGTAGGCTAATATAGAGAGAGTACCCTTGACTTGTTCTAGACACCTTTATTGTTGATTAGACTGAGCTCAATTCTATTCTAGTCAATGAAGGAAAGAAAGGAGATATGCCCTTAAAGTAAAGAGGAATGGCAGGGTATACAGGAAAGAATAGATAAAGGCTGCATTAAGAGAACCCAAAATGCTATGGTATAGTAAAATACCATGAAGATAGGTATACTGTCATGGTATTATTATGATAGAATGAGCCTAAAGTATAGGAAGAATGTGAGCAGTGGTGACAAAATGCTTAAAAGCAAAGGCCATGCTCATGTAAGTGATAGAAAAGTATAAAATGACAAGTTATGTAAGTATGGAGTCCAGGGCTGAAACCCGGAAATGAGGTATAATGAAAAGTTGAAGAGGTCAGAGTTAAGTATAAGTTGGGTATTTTCCTTAGTTAACCTCTCATTAAAGGTAAGAATAGAGGGTTGACTCGGAATTTCGAGGACGAAATTCTTTTGAGAGGGGGAGAATTGTAACATCCATACTTTTGGGCCTAGAAGTACTAGAAATAACCTGAATTAGATAGGCTACCAGACTCTTTTTGAGCAGAAGTCCCAAAGATGAGAAAAGAAGTCAAAGCAGTTTTATGCACTAAATTGCAAAGTAAAAGTTTTCAGGGGCTCAAGTATAATCAAGTTAGAGGCTCCAGTAAAGTCTCGAAGGCCCAAAAAGAGAAAAGAGGCTAGTTACAGGCCAAGGGTTAAGCTAGAAACCTCAAAGAGAGGATTGTATGAAGTTAAGTCCAAGCAGGGACTAAAGCGTAAATTCTGAAAGTTATGACCAACAAGGGTAAAAATGGAAGAGTATACAAAGAATTCCAAGAAAATCCTAGAAAATGGAAAATAATATTCTAAGGCTCTTCTGTGAAGAGAAAAGATGAAAGTACCCCTGAGGAAGCTTAAATAGAATTTATGAGGTTATGGCTGGTAAAAAGTATACCGTTTGAGGTAATTATTTAAAATAGCAAGAGACCTCAAAAAATATACAAAAATAAGGTTAAATGGTTGAAAGGTTGTACTAATTTATAAAATTAGTCCCGTGACCAAAAGGCGAGATGAATGGCTTTAATAAATTAAAAAGCCGATTATGCCGATAAAAGGGCATTTCAGTAAATGAATTTTTATGCAAGGTTTAAAGGAAGTGTTATGGCCTAAGAAAATTCATAGATACTTTCTAGAATTAAAGAGAATTTATGAAATAGAGAAAAGAATTTTTTGAGCTCCGGAAGGCCACAAAGAAAGCCGGAGAAACGTGGGCCAAGTAAATTCGAAGGAAACAAGCTTGATCCAACAGCTAGGATTTAATGTCCCTTCTCCTCCACACATTTGTGACACTTGGCATCTTCTAGAAGGTTGAGGTAAGTATGATGCAAGAAGATGATGCAATGATGATGTAAAAGTTAACTTGAAGTTCCAAGATTGCCCTTACCCTTTCTATTAGACACCAAGGGCATTTTGGTGCATTCAAGCCAAATTTTTGGCTATAAATAGGCACTCCCTCCCCTCATATTTCAGCCAAGCAAGGAACCATAGGGGAAACTCTGCTGCTCTTGCATTTAGAGAGAGAAAGAGCTATTTGTAGTGAGAGAAAGTCCACCTAAGTTCAAGCTTTAAGATCAAGGTATGTGATGGTTGTAGCATCTGATTTGATGCCTATTTCGAATTAGTTTTGCTTTGTATCTGATTCTAAAATTTAGCATGCTTAAATTACACTTTGTAAGCTTTAAATCCATGGTAGAACACTTCATTTGGATATGTGTATGATTTATGGTGATTTTTCAAAGTTGGGGTTTGAAATCTGGAAACAGTGTTGAACTTTTGGAAGAGTTTCGAGTTCCATACGATTCCGGTATTGTTCAGCATAGAATTGGTTCCTGAAGCTATTTTTTGTGTAATTTTAACTTAATGATCTTTTAGTGAGACTTGGAACCACTTAATTTTTATTTTTCTAGAATTAATTATAAATTTCAAATTTGAGCAAAAATTCTGGGTTTTTTGCATGAACAGTACCCGCAAATTGAAATTTTCAGATTTGATCTTCTTGAATCTAAGGCCATCTAAAGTAGTCCTAATTGAAAAGAAATGGATCATAAGGATGGGAAATGATGAGATTTATGTTAGAAAAGCTAGAAAGAAAACCCTAAAAGCAAGAGAAAGGATTGAGGTTCAAGAGAGCTAGTCTTGAACTTTATGTAATCTAGTGGTCCTAATGGATTGTATGATCATTATGGTTATATTTAGGACCTTTGAAACATCCAAGAGGATGTTTGGTGATGTTAACCAAATGCCCACATGGTTGGAAAGTCAAGGGAATCAAAGGAAAAGCAAGAGGAAAGCTTGAGATGCAAGGTAATGAACTTACCTATTGTGATTGCTTGATGTTGTATGCTTGTGTGTTGCCGTGTACATGTTATTGAATCTTATTGTAACATATTTAGCTATTATAATTGCTATTCATGATGAGTAGATTATGTCTCCATGGCCATGCATCAAGAAGTTAGCTTTGAGCATGCTAATATGTCACTAATTAACAAGAAAATAAACAAGTTACGTGTAGTTCATTAGCATCCATCTAGCATGATTATGTGGTATTGTTTGCTACTGAGATTCCTTCGAATCTCACCCCTCCCTAACCAACCTTATAGGTCAATCATCAATGGGCAATAATGGCATGAGAAGCAAGGAGAAGAAAGTGGAGAATTATTAATGTTAATGAATGATATTATTATTCATTGTGTAATTCTCTTATTATGTAATTTATGTTATAGATGCATATGATGCCATGTATTTAATTATAATACTTATGGTATGTATAGAAATGTATGAGCATGAATGGGAAAGAGTAAGCCCATGATATGTATGCCAAAGAAATAAAAAGAATTAAAGTAAAGAGATGTTAAGAGATAAAACGTAGGTCTTGGAGCAGTGAGTTTGTAGCTCCAATTTGACCTATCAAATGAATGAGTTAAGTCACGAGATTCAGCAGCCTTATAGTACATGTCCCAAGCTTTAAAATAAGAGGTAGATCACCTCAATTGGATGTGTACACAAGGAGATACGAATTTCCAAAATTGAAGCACAGAATCTGGAAGTTCCAGACTTTATGAAATGAACAGTATTATTTATTGATTAAACTGTACGGATTGGGCAAGGATAAGTTCAATTGGATATTTTTTTCCTAAAGAGTATTGAAATATTTTTCTGTATAATTTTAGAACACCTCAATATGATTTTTATGGAATTAGATATGAATTTTTGAAGTTGGCCCTGTAATCCGGAAGTTAAACAGTAAATAGTAACCCGAGTAATTCTGTTGAAATTTTAAATCCACGGGCTTATGTCATGATCTGCTTGAACCATAATACTTATGAATGCGTGCTCTGAGGGGTTAAAGGTAGGACGTTTCACAACTCATACTACAACAAGACTTTTTGACAATTCTCAAGTAAACCCTTAACCCTTAATTCTTGAATTTTGGGGCTTTGTTTCCATTAGCCTAAAAATTATTCTTTTAGGTCAATCCTACATAAATTTTCATGTAGAATCCAAATATGAGCTTAGATTTATGAAAATAAAATTCCTTCCCTTCCAAACTATCTTGGCCGAGAGGGAGGAATTAAAAATCCTAATTTTTCAACTTTAATTCCAATGCTTCCCAAGCTTGTCCTTTAGGTTTACCCTACAAAATTTTTCATTTTAAACCCAATGAAACCACCAAAACTCATAAAATCACACCCTAGGGTACAATTTCAGATCGGCTAAACAGCACGTTCAATTTCCATAACATGCAATATTTCTAATTTTAATGCAACACCACTTAAATCGAGCTATAATCAATGACTTTAATCTTGGTTTAACATCAAAATCATCCTCCCTTATGCATGACTAAATTTGGCCAATACCTCCCCTTAGAGAAACCAACATTTTCCAACCACAAAACTCATGAAAACATAGCATAAGATAAGGTAGAACCTTAGACTAACCTTGTATCCAAGCTTGTGCACGAAAATAGATAGCTTTTCCTTGTTTGATCTTCAAGAAAAAAATTTGCAAGATTTTTTCCTCTATTGGCCGAAAATATGTGTGTGTGGGTGTGGGTGTGGGTGTAGGGAGGAGATGGCTATTTATTAGCCATGCCTTAATTGCTTGCCCTCCAAGTTCACACTAATGACCATGCTTATGTGTCAAAACCCTATGGCTTCTTGCCTTAATTACCTTGATTTATTTAATTCGAAACTAAATTGAATTACAAGCTTAAAATCCTCTCATCCATATATTGACAAGTGGCACAATGTTAGCCAACTAAAAGACAAGGATGTACTTTATACTTTATCAGTACACTTCATACTAAAATAAATCCTTTTTCCACAATCATAGTATCATGGGCACCTTAATTATTTTCTGTCAAATCTGTAATACATTCTTATCATTTTTTTCCAAAAATGCCCTTCTTTGTTACCATCACAAGTAATTATTAATGGTAAAGAAGAAAACCAATTTACTTATCATAATAATGTCTTTACTTGGGAAGACATTTCTAGAGTTTTTGAACTCATAAAAGACTTTTATCTACTTCATAATCTCTTATTAATACTAGACAAACCTTATAAATTTTCTTGGGATTTCATTATCCTCAAAAGTATTTATTTGGAATTTTCCAAATAAAAACCCCAATTAGCTTAATTAGCTCTTAAATTCCTTTAAAATTTTGCTAGGGGTATTTTGGGAATAAAACCATGTGTATAATGTCATATAATTCCCAAGGAACGTTATCCCTATTTTTTCTCAATTTTCTGAGGCTCTGAAATATTTCTTATAATTAATTTTTGACCAATTTTTCCTTAATTAGTCGATCTACATAATTACTGAGAATTCAATAATAATTATTTTCTATCATATTTCCAAATTTTTAGCCTAATATACTATCAAGGAGGCTTTTCTCTATTTTCCATAATTACTGATAAATTTTGGGAATTTTCAATATATTTTCCATTATTACATAAACTTGCTTGAAACTTGTGGAAGCCTCAATACTGACTTAGCTTTAAGAGTTGTATCATCACATTTCTTCCTACCATTCTAGCCCTTAAGTGTCTAGAAACATTCCTACTCTTTCTTCAAACAAGATCATTGGCTACGATAAACATTCTAGAGTCTTCAAACAAGATTGTTGGCTGCGGTGAAAATTCCCAACTCAATACTCTTAGTTCTCATGTTGTGTAATCTCTTAGTCTTCAATCTTGGCTCTAATTCTTAAGTGTCCTACAATAAAAGCAACAATTTGAAGCATTAATTGTCCCAAAAATCAATTAAATATAATTAATAACCAATTATGACAATTTTATCCTAAAAAAGACATTAACTTAAAGCAAAGACTTTTAATCTAAGTTAAGCATAATTACCACTAAAAGAGCTACTAATCCATGATAAAAGCCCTGAAAATGATATGGAATGACACAGAAAATTTGGGTTCAATCACGGCAGCTTGTACAGAGACAAATTTGTAGCAAAACCCACGATATATATGGAGAAGTGTTGCAGCGCTTATTATGGATCCAAGTTTTCTAGTAAGAAATACCACTCAACCAAACAAATACAGCCCTAAATCATAGAAACATGTAATGTATCATTAAAAACTAATAATTCCTCATAGAAAATAACATGCTTAGCTGCAAAAAAAAACACTTATTTAATTTAATCAACAAGACAAACACTAGTCCCACTATTATTCATCCAGTTAAACCAGTAACAAACTCATCTTCCCCCGTACTTAGATGTGGTATTGTCCTCAATACCAAAGTGGAAAGCCATGCAAATAGGGAAATCACTATAAAAAGAAAACAAATAAGCACACAAAGAGATTTTCCAAAGCTACCAAAAAATAGTTCCCCCCACACTTATTTTCAAAATAAATTCAAACATTAGAGCACAAATAAAAGAGAAGAAGGTGGAACCTACAGCTTCAAGAGGGATGGAAGGTTTGATGATACAACTTAAGTAAATGACCATTAACCTTCAGAGTATAGCCACTCTTCACATTAATCAATTCAATCATTACAAAGGGGTGTACTTTTGTCATAGTATAAGGGCCATCCTACTTAGTTTTTAATTTCCCATGTTTGAATTTAAACTTAGCCTTAAACAATAATACCTTCTCACCCACATTAAATTGCTTCCTTAAAATTCCCTTATCATGAATGACTTTGGTCTTCTCATTATTGATTCTAGAGCTCTCATATGCTTCTATTTGAACTTCTTCAAGCTTTTGTAATTGCAATTTCCTCTTTATTACAGTAGCTTCAAAGTCCATATTGCATGCCTTAATTGCCTAATAGGCTTTATGCACAAGTTGAAACAGCAAATGGTAAGCTTTTCCATAAACTACCCTATAGGGTGACATCCCTATGGGTGTTTTATATGCCATTTTATAAGCCCATAAAGCTTCCTCCAACTTAATGCAACAATCTTTCCTTGAAAGTTTGACTATCTTCTCTAAGATTTGTTTAATCTTCCTGTTAGACACCTCTATTTCGCTATTTGTTTGAGGGAAACAAGCTATAGATATCTTGTGAATCACTTTTGTCATATTAGGAATTTTGGGCTTAGAAGTACGAGAATTAGCCTAAAATAGGAAGGCTACCAGACTCCTTTTGGCAAAGGTCCTAGAGGTTCTCTGGAGGGACAGAGGGATTCCTAGGGACTAAGTCGTAAATGAAAAGTTTGCTGGGACTAAGAAAAGAGAAAGTTAAAGACTCCAATGAAGTCTCAAGGGCCAAGAATAAGAAATAGAGATGAATATAGGCCAAAAGTTATGTTGGAGGCCTGAATGAGGTGAATTATGGGGTTAAGCCAAATTAGGGGGAAAATCATAATTTTGTAAAGTTTCAGGCTGGTAAGGGCAAAAATGAAAATTATACCCAAAAATCCCAGAAAAATCTTAGAAAATGGGAAATGGTATGTTAAGGCTTGTGTGTTAAGTTCTGGGATTCAATATAAGGATTTGAGGTAATTAAGAGCCAAAGATTGTACTAGGAACCTCAGTAAGAGGATTCCTGAGGCTAAGCCCGAGAAGGGACCTAAAACACAAATTTAGAAAGTTTCAGGTTGAAAAAGGGCAGTGATGGAAAGTTGGCCTGAATATTTCAGAAAAGTCCAAAAAGAATAGGAATAAGGTCCAGAGGCTCGTATAAGGCTAAAAATGATGAAAATACCCCTAGAAGGAATTTGTGGAATTAGAGAGGCCTCAAATAATTGGAAAAAAATGGAGGAAGATACTTGTGAAATTATCACAGGTTTTAAAAATAATTCTGTCCCTAGAAAGCGAAGAGGTTGGCTTTAATAGAATTTAAAGCCTAATTATACATTATCTGGAAAAAGTCAAAGTCAAATGTCTAGAGGTTGACTTTTGTCACATCCACTAATATGGCAATTAGGAATAAGGATATTCCTAAATATTTAAGGGCTAAAAAAGGATAAGGAGGAATAGAAGATTTATGGTGGGAAATAATTATTATAATTTTCTAAGTCGATTATGAAAAGTTTGACTAATTAATGCAAATTAGTCAAGAATAATTATGAAAAAAATATTTTCAAGCCTCAGAAAATCTAAGAAAAAATAAGAACAATGTTTCTTAAGAATTATATGGGATTATAAAATTAGTTTTATGACCAAATTGTCCTTAGAGAAATTACAAAGGAATTTAAGGGCGATTTAAGCTAGTTTAAGGCCTTTTATTTGGAAAATTCCAAATAAATATTTGGAAGGAGAATAAAATCCTAAGAAAATTCCTATGATGTCCCAAAAAAATTATAAGAGATTATGAAATTAAAAGAAGACCATCAAGTATTCAAGATTTTTTCCTAATTCCTTTGAAAAGTGGAAAAATCAATAAAAAGAAGGAAATTAGTTTTCCTTTTTAGTTAATTATTGGGAAATTAATTTTGAGACAAAGAGAAAAATTTGGAAAGATAAAAATGAGCAGAATAAATTATGGATCTGACAAAAAATAATTACAGAGGCCATAGTACTGTAATTATAGAAAAGAAGTTAAACTCGGAGTAAAAGTGCACCGATAAAGTGAAGACTAGAGTCTTACACTTTACTTGGCCCACAAGTTGCCACTTGTCAAGCCTCTATTAGAGAGTAATTAAAGCTTTTCAAGTGTCAAGCATTAAGTGGAGAGGATCTTGACATTGGAATTTAATTACATTATGATTTACTTAATTAGGAGAGAAGTTTCAAGATTAAGTAGGAAGGTGACACTTGGTTTTTCATTTATGATGGTGATTGGGATATTTTGATGCATTAATTGAGCTCTTCCTCCCCTAAATCAGATCATGTTTCAGCCAAAGAGGGAAAAGAGAGAAAAAGAGAGAGCTTGAAGAGGATTCAAGGGAAAAACTACAAACTTGGATCAAGCAGGCTTGGAGTTAAGGTTAGTGGATGATTTTACTTTGTTCCTTGCTTGTTTCCCTTGAGTTGTATGGTTGAAATTTCTGGTTCTCTTCCTTTTTGGGTATTGCTCGAAATGTTTAATAAGTAGGGGAGGAAGTTTGGTTGTTACAACAAGCTAGAACACTTCAAAGTATGGTAGATCCTAGTGATTGCAAGTGGTTGTAGGTTATTTTTGAAGTGTTTTCTTTGATGTTTCTCCCGAGGTTCATTTCGGCTAAAGCAAGAACTAGACCCTAGGATGAGTTTTTTAAAGTTTTGATGCTTCTATTGTGGTCAAAATGGAAAATGGTGTAGGATAAACCTAAAGAACAAAGGTTGGAAGCATTAAAGCTAACGTTGTAATTTTTAGAAAATGAACCATAATGGTTCGGCCAAGATGAAACTAGAAAAGAGAGTTTTATTTTCTTAAATCTAAGTAGATATTTGGAATCTACATGAAAAATAATGTAGGATTGAGTCAAGAGGGAAATTTTTATGGTTTATGGAAACCAAACTCTAAAATTTAAAGAACAAAGGTGGAAGCTTTAAAGGACAAAAGTTGTCCTTGAGTTATGTTGTTGAGTTTTATGTGGAATGGTTGATGATTTTTCTGCCCTTTTTGTTGATTACCATGTTAGAGTTTGGCATTTGTGGAAACAAGAAAGAAGAACAAGAAAATCAAAAAGCATTGGAGCAAGGTAGTAAGATTTAATTGACCTTAATGTTGAGTGTTGCATTGATTGCTATGCAATTTCATGTGCTATTATGTCATTGAGCTAGATGATGATGATGATAATGATTGTGTAGCTATACTCCTTACTTTATGTGCCTTGGCTATTGCATGTTAGAGTGCTACATGTATGAGGTAAAGTAGTTTCTTATTAATAGCAAAAGGTTGGAATGCTTGTAATTGATACATGTTGATGTTTTGGTTGATTGATCTTGCTACTGGGATTTCATTGAAATCTCATCCCCCATATGTAACCTAATATTTTAGGGATTGAATCATCAAAAGGGAGGGTTCAAATCCAAGGATAAATATGGTGATGAACCATGAGAAAACATTTATATTTGGTTATGTATAAGTATGTATGGTTGGTGCTGTAATCCCTAAGCAAGATGCCAAATTAGAGCCATGTTTTGTTAAGTTCCTAAATAAATTGCTACATGAAATTTGGTATATTTAAATTTCACATCATGAGCTTCAAATCAACAGGTAGCACGTTAAAAATGGCCAACTATACGATTTTTAATGATTTTCCAAAGTTAAGGTTCATAATCTGAAAAAAAAAGGTTTTTGCCAAATGGACAGAGGTGACTTCTACAAAAACTTGACATTTTTTCAAATGGAATTGGTTCACAATATTATTTTGTCACTTTTATTCAAAGAGCTTTTTATAGAATTTTGAACCACTCCATTTCGATTTTTCTAGATTAAGTTATGAATTTTTGAAGTTGGGCCATAAAACTAGATTTTTACCCGATGAACAGTAAAAATCCGAAAATCAGCATTTTTATAATAAAATTGAGCCCAAGACCATCCAATATGGTCCAAAATGGTTTTAATTAAACCCTAAATGAATCCACTAGTAGGGTGTGACAACTTTTGACTTAAGAAAAATTAGACAAATTTTCCTGATAAATAGACAGTATTGGTACCCAGAGACTGATTCTTGAAGTCATGGATCGGCGAAAAGAATTCGGTCAAGTTGACTTCAAAATAAAGATTATTAATTATTTTATTAGAAGAATAAGAGAAAAGCATCACTTTCTCTTTAAGCATGTTATATAATGCCATGTGAACTTATTTAAGGTGAGAAAAGGATGCCAGAACATGTCCCAGTGGTCCCAGGGAAGTCAGGACTCGAAAAAGTACTCGATACAGTACATAATAGCAAGATAGGTAAAGGAATGCCTAAAGACTGTATTTTGCACGACTTTTATATTAATTTTCTCCTTGTTTTAATGCCAAAATGATGAAGGAACATGGAAGAGACAAGTGTATGGTTAGATGGAAGAGACATGTGTACGGTTGGATGCAAGACATGTGTACAGTTGGGTTAAAGACATATGGTTTGGTGATGTAAGCATGATGTCATAAGGACACTTGTCACCACAAGACAAAGAGAAAAGAATGAATGGCCAGGATTTAATCTTGCAATTTTAAAGTCAATGGCTAGGATTTGTTCACAAACTCTGTATATACCCCCTCCCCTCCTGATAAAACCCTATCTTTATTTGGTTTTCTCAAGTATGTTCTGATGTTTTGCAATACTTTTACCCTCACTATGCATACATTTATAGCTTTTTGATTACATTGATTCATGCATTGCATTTTGCTGTTTAAGGGGTAAAAAGGGTTAAGTCTTCTTCCTTAATTGTAATTGCCTTGATTTATAATTTGTTAGTCTTTACAAAGCTCCTTTGTTGTGATTTTCAGGCAATTGGAGAAGGACCTAAGACCTAAGATAAAGCATTGATGGAGCCACAATGTTACAAGGACTAAAACATAAGAGTTTGGAGTGCTTTGCCTCCCTAGGTTGTGACATGGATTTTAGAGGTCGCAACCTGGATGCCCTTTTAATGAAATTATGTGTTTTAGAGCTAAGTCAAGATTGAATGCCCTTTGTCTTCCAAGTCACGACATGAAACTTATGAGGTCATGACCTGGACCCCCAAGTCGCGATTTGACAATCCCAAGGTCGCGACCTGAGTGAGTTAAGTGAAGCTATGTGTTTTGGAATAGATTTCTGAGCTTCTACACCTATAGGGCGCAGCCACCATGAAGGAAGACTCTCCATTCTACAGATTTGTATAAGGTTGAGCCACCATCATCTCCTCTTAAGCCTTCATTGATCCCATATCCAAAACCTTCATTTTTCTTCATCTCTTCATCATTTTCTGTATTTCTGAACTGATTAAACCACTCTAACCAGCTTCTTCTCCATTTTTCCAACCCCATTTTTAGCATCACCTATGGTTGTTCATACTTGGAGTGATTACAATCAGTTTGAAGACATGAGAAGCTAAACCCTTAGCCTCTTAGTGATGGAAGACAAAGCTTGAGCTCAAAGATGTAACAGGGGAGTTATCAGTCTAAATCTGTGTTTGATTATGTGTTAGATATTTCTAGATTTGGGGATTTCTACCTCTATTTCAGACTTGGGGGGTGTTTGGATGAAGCCAAACCATGGTTTGGAGAATAGCTTCTGGAGAATTGATTCTGGAGAGAATAGATTTTGAGAGAATAGGTTTTCTAAAAAAGTGATTCTGAAAAAGTGAGAGTGTTTGGATAGGTTTTGTCAGAAGTGCTTTTTACATGTAGAAATTACAAAAAAGGACATAAGTTTAAATGATAATTACATATAAGATATATTTCATAATACATGTTTATTTGAAGTAAATTAATAATATTAATAAAAAAATTTAATACGTATATAAATTATTAAAATAAATAAATATTTTTTGGAAAATAATTTAATAAAATAATTAAATATGTATATATATTAATAAATAATATATATTAATAAAATAATTAAAATTAATACGCATATTTTTTAATAAAGTAATTAAATATGTTTTTTGTAAAATAATTAGTTTTGCCAACAAAAAATATGATCATTTCTTAAAGATTTTAAAGATGAAAAAATCCCATAATTTTTTTTTCACAAAATTAAAGAAGCACACAAAAAAATTTCATATCAATTGTCTTAATAATAGAGGTTGGAACGAAAAATATTTGTCCAAGTACTTTTTTTTTAACAACACATTACATTATCTGAAAAGAAAGAAGGAAATAAAAAAAGACATGACTATTCTCGTATATAGTGAATAATTTGATCTCTTATGGAGTCACGAAGTCGAGCCATATGAGATGAAGATTCTATTGATGAAGGTATATGTGAAGATCCAACTCCATCATCATCGTTATTTTCTTCTGCATAAGAACCTTCTTGTTCAAACTGAATAAAACCAGGATCAGAAATGGATGTTGATCTAATGAAGTTATGTATGGCCATTGTTGCACAAACAATTTGAACCTGTGTTGGAAAGTCATAGCTCGGCATATTTCCTAAAATTGCAAACTTACTCTTCCAAACTCCAAAAGTTCTTTCAATAGTGCTTCGTAGACTTGAGTGCAAATAATTAAACGCCTCATTGTCATTTTCAAGTGCAGATGACCTTCGAAAATCAAGGAGATGATAGCGTTCACGTCTGTAGGGACCAAGGTATCCCACGGGTGTCGGATAGCTAGCATCCACCAAATAATATTTGCCTACATGAAATATATGATTGGTGTCAATAAACTTTGTTTTGTAACAGTATCGCATAAATAAATTGTAGCAATTTAAAATATACCTTGAGGCGGATGAGGAAAGTTCATGGAAGGAGTTGTGAGAGCGTGGTCAAATATACGAGCATCATGCGCACTACCTTCCCATCCGGCTAATACAAAAGTGAAGCACATGTCCCAATCACAAACCGCCATTACATTTTGCGTCACTCTTCCTTTTCGGTTAACAAATTTTGTTTGCTCAGTTGCATTAACAACACATGAAATATGTGTTCCATCAATTGCTCTAATAGCATGTTTGAAAAAGGGCCAGTATCGACCACCAGGCTGTATTTTTGAATGCAAATGCTGAAATGTTGGATCTTTTGGTTTGATATTGGACATAGCAAGTCTACAGCATGCCAGTAAGACATTATGGAAATGTCTACTAATTGTCTCCCCCGAATGCTGAAATCTTTCTTGCTGCATCCTACTACTAAGCGCATGGCCAACGGTATTTAAAAACATTGCAACCATTTCATGTATCCCAACATTTCTAGTTTCCATAAGACCGTGTTGCTGCAATTCTGTGCAAAGACTGAAAAACACTTCCCTTTCCATCCTAAACATGTTATAACAACGGGTGGAATGGCCTTGTAAAACGTCCCTTACCCATGCCTTGCCTGTATAAATACTTGTGTGCTGGGGCTCTTTACACAAATGAAGAGAAGCGTATCCACCAACTGCTACTGCAACTTGATTAATCCGTTTGTTCCGTCGTTTACGATACTTTTCCGCAATTTTAATTTCATCAGTCATTTTTTGTCTTGTCCTGTGCACATAGATATAAAATTCAGAAATCCTCATATGAAATTAGTAAACATTTAACAAGGAAATAAGTTGTCTAATTCCTAAAGAAGTTTAGCAGTCACATAATACAATAGTGCTGGTTACATCATTCCTAAAAACATATGCAAATTATCACAGTCATCTCCTGAATAACACAAAAAGTAGTCAAATACTATGATAAGCAACACAAATGAAGTCTCAATATTTAGTTGCGTGCTTCAAGAAGATCAGGAGTCTTTCCCTCTTGTTCTTCAGAGTCACATACATCTCCCTTGCAGCTTGCTCCCTCATAAGGAGTGTTGTGCACCAGCCAAACAAATCAGGATCATCAACAACTTCATCAACTTCGTTAAGGTGCTCCATGACTCCCGCAATTGACATCTCATAAGCACACGCTTCTTCTTCTATCTTCCTAGCACGTGCTTCTGAAATCTCTTCATATTCACGCTGAGAATCATTTTCATTTGCCTGAGCTATCTTGCTTAATGCATCTGCTATTTTCATAGTGGCAGTGTTCTTCTTCTTCATGGATTCACCCTTTTTTTTAACCCCTAATGAGCTACTAGGTCGACTGCCACCTGTGCTTCTACCCCCACGACTGTTTTCCCGTCTCATCCTAGTGTTGCCTCCACTTCCTCCACTATTGTCATTGAATGTGACCGAATTAAACTCTCCGCTTATCCCAGTTGGTGCCCCCAATATTTCATCACTATCTCCAGACCCTTCTTCCATATCATTTTCGGGAACTCCTTCGCTTGGAAGCGTCATGGAAGAAGGTGCCCATGACTGTGGTCCAGTTGCAGCGACAGACCCAAAGAGTTGAGTCAATTCAGCCCGAAATTGAAGTCCTCTTTCTCTAAATTTCTCATAGCCTGGAACTTCCTGCGCATTCAACACCAAAAATATTCTTTATTATGAGAAAAAATGTAAACATCAGAGAAATTGCAAGCTCAAATGAAGTTAAATGATTACCACTATTTTCCTCTCCCACCAATCATCAGGGGCACTAACTGTATTCCTTTCCGCATCCCACCCCAAACCTGTCTCACAGAGCAGCCTATCCCATAACTGCCACTCCTTTCGCAAAGAGTCAAATTTGTTCTTTAATTGGATTTTTGTATAAGCTCTCCCAGTCTTTGCGGTGAAGTTGTCCTCAAGACTTGACCAAGCAGGCTTGGTCAAGCTAGTTCCTTTTCTTCCCCCTTTCTCAACTTCTTCAATGCATAGGTTAATAAAGACTTTTGTGGCTCTTATATCCCACGAAGCTTTTCCATTTTGTTTACTCATGATGCTATGGACCAATTACAACATTTCAGTTATCACAAGTTCAACCCAAAAAACATACCATTCAATTCGGAGATATGATATAACATGTATAGTATTTAACAAGTATAGCCACATGTTCTATACCATTTATGTCAAGTTAATTGAAGTACAACATTAAGGTCAAAAAAGCAGATCCTTTGT
Source organism: Neltuma alba (assembly GCF_004799145.2). NCBI lineage: Eukaryota > Viridiplantae > Streptophyta > Magnoliopsida > Fabales > Fabaceae > Neltuma > Neltuma alba. The sequence goes on along the minus strand of NW_021636127.1, from coordinate 630,043 downwards.
CTTCAATAAAGCACAAAAAATGAGAACTAATCAACAAAAGAGTGCAGCAACTGTGAACAAAAAATTCCAAGCAACCGTTTCAGCTACTCTTATTCCAAAAAATTTCACCTTTGCGGAAAACTGGTATATGCTATAGCGACAGGACATTTTACAATACGTGAGAAAAATTTCAATGTTTTGTGTCCAAAATAAAATCCAACAAAAATAATATAAGATCAACAAATAAGAATTCCAGCAGCACAAACATCCACAACCGACCAATGCTCTGCCTCTCATACCCACACAGACGAAGCCACACGATGTCTCTCATACACACACATGAAGCCACACGATGCTCGGTCTGTCATACGCACACACACAAGCCATAGCCAGTCACAAATTCCCGAACAACCATACTCGTACACACACACACAATTCTGATCAATTGTTCCAGAAGGGCCGACGGCAACTCACTCTGGTAACAAGTCGACTGGAGTTTCTGAAGGCACGACGGCAGCTCAACGATGGCAACAACCTTGGTCGGGTTTCGGACGGGACGACGGCAACTCACCGGATTTGATCAACCCACATGATGCTCTGTCTCTCACACACACATACACGAAGCCACAACCAGTCACAACCAAGCGAACACCCAAGAGTTTCACCGAAGAAGAGGAGAGAGCTCACCTGAAACGCTAGATCTGAGCAATGGAACCAGACACAGTGACCTCAGCAAACGATGACCGAACGAACTGAACACGAAAGAAGATCTTGTTAATCGAATGTGTGATAAAATTTCAGAACGAGCGACGGAAACTCACCGGTGGCAACAAGTAGACTGGACTTTCAGCACGGGTGACGGTAACTCACAACCTTGGTCGAGTTTCGGAAGCTATGACCCAATGGCAGCAAGTTCGATCTAGAGGCAGGCAACTCACCGGTAGCACAAAGTCTCGGTCGACTTTCTCAGAAGGGGCGACGGCAGATGCAAGCTGAGAATGGGAGAAGAGGACGGTCAAATTGATCGATTTTCTCAGCAAGGGCGACGGCAGATGGAGAATGGGAGAAGAGGAAATTGTCGATTTTGGAGAGAAGGGGCGACGGCAGATGCGCAGCTGAGAGGGAGAAGAGGATGGTCAGTTCGGTCGAATTTCTCAGGGGCGACGGCAGATGCGCAGCTGAGAGGGAGAAGAGGATGGTCAGTCTCGGTCGAATTTCTCAGGGGCGACGGCAGATGTGCAAGCTGAGAGGGAGAAGAGGATTGTTCACCGTTCAGTGCTCTGACAATAATAATTATTACTGTAACGACTAGTTTTCAATCTTCAGAAGCGAAAAATTCTAGCTTATCGTGAAACCTTGGTTTGGCCGTGCAAAACCTTGGTTTTCTCTGAAACCTTGGTTTTGCAAAAAATGAGGGTGTTTGGCAATCTTTTTACCCAAACCATGGTTTGGGCCTCAGAATTGATTCTACACAGATTGCCAAACACCCCCTTGATTTATGATTGTAAATCTGATGTTTAGACTATTGAATATACTTGGATTGGATGCTGTTAATGTTGGATCATTTATATAAATATATCAGTTTTGAATCTTTGTGTTCAATTGATTATCAGTGATTATTGATGATTAATCTGTGTGCTTGGTATTCTGTGATTGTCGATTGACTTTCTGAGGGCATTTGCACATCCGTTTATCTACACTCTAAGTGTTTTCCAACAATGTTTTAGGAGATGTTAATTAACTTTGATTAAAGTAAGTTTTCATCAATTAAGACTTTGGACCTAAGTGATTACTTGGGGTTTTCTTTAGACTTAAAGACTTTCTAAAACTCCCAATCATTTTATAGGGCAGTGATAGCTGATTTTTCATCATCAAGAGACTGTTTCACCATAATTCCCTTTTAATCCAAAACATTTCTTCATTCAATTAAAACACCAAAAATATTTAATTCTTTGCATTTTACATTTATTGCACCACCCTTAAATAGTTGAAATCCCCCCTTTTTTTAACCCAAATCATCATGTTTTTCATTACCAATTTAGACTAGGTTGTTTTCTAATAAAGTGCTCCTCGAGAAGAACGATTGGTTGCACCCTATACTATATTATCTGGTGCAATCACAATTTTTGATGACCCAGAAGGCAACGTCCCGGTCCGATCACCTCCCCTTATTTCGTCCTAGGCCTATGAAAACCATGGAAAAACTCTTGCAAAATGAATTCTAAAGAGAGAAAGAAGAGGGAGAGAGAAAGGCCAAGTGATCCTATGCAAGATCAAGTTCTAAAATGAGTTATGTTCATGGTTTTTGATGTAGTTTTCACTACTCTTGATGTTATTGCGGTTGGTTATGGATTTTAATAGTTTTTAAGAGTTTGAAACCCTAAGAGGACACGCTGCATGAAATTGTTAAGTGTGTGAAAAGATGAAATTGAAGTTAGAATAATGTTTAAAGGCTTGAAAGGAACAACAATCAACTAGTTTTATGTTGAAATTAGTTGAATTTAATGATTATGTAACTTAAGTAATATTTTGGCCAGAGCTGGTTCTTAGGGCTAGGATTGGATTTTGATGATTTTGGCACTTCTAAAGTGTTTAAAATGAAAAATTGTGTGGAGTAAAGGTGAGAAAACAAGTTTGAAAGCATTAGAATTGAAAATGAAAATTTCGGATCCTAAGTGCATACAATTCGATCAAGGCTAGTTCATAGGGAAGAAGTTAGATTTTGATTATTTTGAGCTTGAAAATTGAATCTACATGCAAAATTGTGTGAGAATAGCATGTAGAATTAATTTTAGAAAAGTTGGAAATCAAGCTCAAAACTTAGAAGTTAATATAGTTGAAAGAAAACAAAGTGTTGATATTGTTGATTACCATAGGTCTAATGAATGAATGAAAATGCATTTAGGGCCATAAGACATCAAAGAAAAGGAATGACAAAGGTTGAACAAGCAACCTTAATGGTTGGAAGCAAAAGAGAGCAAGAAGAAAGCTTAAGGATACAAGGTAGTGAACTTACCTTTCTTGTGTGCTTGATGTGTATGCTTGTGTGTTGATGTATATTAAGTGATTTGATGATTATATGTGATGTAAATGCAATTATGATACACTTTTTCATTGATGTTTTCTATGGCCATGTGTCACACCTTCATTTCAAACCCCACTATACATCATTTGGAATCATTCGGAAGCATTACGCTATACTTAAAGTAGGTAAAAACCAGGATTGACAAATTTTTGATTTTGGTTACCATTCATGTAACCCCTAAAAATCAGGTCAACTTTGAAAAATCATAACTAAATGTAAAAAAAAAATCAAAACGGAGTGGTTCTAAGTCTCACACAAAGCTTATGAAATGCTCTACATAGGAAAAATAATCATGGGCATCATTTCCTCACAGATCAATGCCAGCTTCTACGAAAATATGTACTGTTCATTTGGTAAATTTTGGAATTTCCAGTATTTTTGCCCAACTTTGGAAGGGCATAGTTCTTTGCACAAAATTCCAAATTTAATGATCTACCACTTTATTTAAAGCTAAAAATGTGATCTATAAGTATATCAAATTTCAAGTCCAGATTCAACATTTGTTATTTATTTCATATGTCCCAAGTTTGGTCATTTCTAGGGAAAGTTTATCCCCTAACTACACTTGTTTTGGTTCTTTCTTAACCTTGTACCCGTCCTTAATCATTTGGGACTTAACATATGCTTGAACATACATTCTACTATACTTTCACATGTTTAAACATAGGCATACATGCTTGGCTCCCCTTAGGAGCTATTATCTAATAAACATTTCCAAAGTCATAATATTACATAACAAGTTCCAAAATTTACACTAGGGTACATTAATTGTTCATTAGGCCTTCGGGACAATTTCTTTGCCATTGCCCTTGCTTGAACTCCCTCCTAGGTGGTGTTAAACATAAGAGTGAGATTTCAAAGAAATCCTAATAGCAAGGAATCACAATTATCATGTATTCATGCAAACACTATGTGTAATGCTTTTGTATATTTATCTTGCTTATGTGTTCATGCTTTTATGCCATGGAAAATAAGATATCATACACATATTCAGAGGAAATAATGCCAAGGCAACATAATTCAGACATTGCAATCAACATTTACAGCAAAGCTTAGTCACATCATGGCACACTTTACACACATGCACATTAACACATCAATGTAAGCAAGAAAGCAATTAAAATGTAATTCAATGCTACCTTTTGACACTTGGTTCTTGATTTCCTTTAAGTTCAAGATGTTCTCTTGAGGATTTGGCAAGGTACCTATCAAACCAACACCAATGCCAATCATTCAACAATTATTCAAACACATTACACATTACTTAAACATTAAACCCCCTTTCTTTGGATTTTTGGCCTAATTGTTTTCCCTTTGATCCAAGAAACCTCCTTGGCCATTTCTACATGATTTTTCATGTAGAATTCAAATATCAAATCAGATTTTACAGAATCTAATCCCTTCCTTAAGTTTTGGTCAAAATATAAACGAATTGTATAAGGGAAGATGTTAAAATTTCCAACTTTGATTTTTAATGCTTCCAAATTCAACTTCTCCACATATCCCTACAAAGAAACACCTAAGGAATTCAATGGAAGCATCAAAACCATCAAAATTCAATCCTCAGTCCATGAATTCAAAATGGCCGAACACCTCCCCTTAGGTTCCTACATTTCCACATTTGATTCTAATGAATTAAAACATACTTTCATGGCACAAACCTACACAAAATCACATTTCAAATCCATTGGAACCATTAAAACACATGGAATCAAATCCCATCCTTGAGTTCTTAGTCTGGACAAAACAATGTTCTTGCACCCTAAGAGGTTTCCTTTCCATAATCCATTCCAAAATAGCACCAAACACAACAACACAATCTCATAACTCAAATTACTATCCTCTCCTAGAACTTCCAACAAAACAGAAATGGAACAACACTTCTCCCTCAATTTTAGTCATGATTTGGCCATTAAAAATGCATCAAATTAAATCCTAAACGTACCTTAAGGAGTCTTGGATTAAAGCTTGATGATTAGCCTTGGATTGGAAGTGGTTTGAAGGGTGTTTGGAAGCCAAGAAAATAGTTGTGCAAAACCTCCCCTCTTTTGTCAACTTTTTGTCCTAATTTTGAGTGAAATATAGGGGTATTTATAGACCTCATTTGCTGTCCAAAAACCTGCCCTTGGGCAGTTATTTTTGCCCTAAAATTAAGTGCATAAGTTGGCCAAAATGAGGGGGCAATCCTAGACACTCATGCTTTGACTTAATTTCAAGAGAGTTGATCCAATGGTTGAGATTTTTTGACCCAATTGCTCCAAATGTTTCTTGGGCTGGGGAGCACGTTTTTGGGGATAGTTATAAGGGAACTAAATGGAGAAAATTGGTTAGGAAGTAATGGAATTGGTTAGGATAATTTAAAAATTCATTTGGTCACATAATACCCAATTTCTTGCCCCTTATTAGGAAAAATAGCTAAAGGCTACAAAAATTCTATTTATTTTCATGATAAATCCCTATTTATTCCAAAAGTGTGATCTAAAAGTTTTGGAAATTTTTCAAGACCTCCAGGTATTTATTTCACATTTTCTCCGAAATCGGGTCTTTACCAATGGGAATTCAAAAGTAAATTCCCCATAAATTATTTCCCACATTTCCAATACTTGAAAATAATTTTATAAATTCATATATATTCCTAGAGAGTGTATCTATATTTTTCCTTGAATTTTTTGGGCCCTTAAGTAATTAAAATAATTATACCCCTTAAATTACCCTTTATTTTTCCCTATTTTCCCAAAAATAACTATTTGTTTGGGAATTTTGACCAAAATTTATTTTGGGCTATTTTCACTCCCAAAAGATCATATGTGACTCAAAAACACCTTATTCCACCTTTTTTCTATTTTTAGGAAATTTTTAAGAACTTTTCTCAAAATTACCGTTTTGCCCCTAAGGACCCGATAAAGTCAATTTCGTCCCATTTTGGGTTTCCATGTTTTACTCACACCTTATACTTATCAATCATATCTCTTTCCTCACATTCCCATCACTAGGGTTTCAGGTTTTGGGATGTTACACCATGCATGTTTATATGAAATATTAAGCATCAGAAAATGTTATAAATAAGCATGAGCTAGATCAAGTAAGCATATCATACACTTGCATCTATCTTGCATGTATTGATGGTAATATTTACTCCTGAGATTCTTTTAAATCTCACTCTCCCTTAACCAACCATTATAGGTGATAATGATTAAGCAAAAGATGCATGAAGTGGAAGCAAGAAAAGAGAAAAAGAATTGAAGAAATTCATGTATTAAATTGTATAATTTGTATGTTAATGTATGATATAAATATGGCATTCATGTTATGTGATGATAAATGATGATGATAGCTTGTATAATTGGCTATAATGTTGTATGGGAATGGCTAATGCATGAATAGAATGGTACTATGCAAGAAAAGAATTAATTATTATTTATTAATGCAAGTCAAGAGAATAAGCTATCCCTAATTGAGCAACAAAATTGAGACAGAGTGGAATTGAAGCAAATGATTGATTTTGCCCATGAAATTTGTGGTTAAAGTACACATCCTGAGCTTTAAAATAAGTAGTAGATAACCTAAAATGGATGCGTGTACTAGGAGTTATGCTTGATCAAAGTTAAGGGCAGAGAAACTGGAATGTACAGTTTTGACCAAATAAATAGTAAATTTCAACAACGAATAAAATATATGAATCAACAAGGGTTAAATTCAGTTTTATATTTTTTTCCTATAGAGAATTGAAAGAGCTTTAAATATAATTTTGAACTACTTCAATATGATTTTTTTACAATTAATTATGATTTTTTTAAAGTTGGACTAAAAATCTGGAATTTAACCAATGAATAGTAACCCATGAACCAATTGCAAGTTTTCAATCTACGAGCTTGTTTTATGAATTGCTTAAATCGTAACACTTTCAAACTTGTACTCTAAGGGGTTAAAGAAAGAATGTTTTATTTTGGTATCAGAGTAAAGGTTCTGGCAAATGTTTAAGTAGAACAGAGGTTCTAGTAAAGGTTCTGACCAAGATATAAACAGAGCACTAATTCAAGCGAAGCCTAGTGTGAGAGAAAACTTTGCCTAGGAAGTAATGAATTACTAAGATTGGTACAACTAAGGTTAAAAGATTGAGGTGATTTTTCCAAGGGAAATGGATATAGAGGAGAAGTAAGGAATGACAGAAAGTAACCTAAGAGATAGGTAGTCACTGCTAAGAGACTCCCCCTCAAGAAAGGAATAGTTAAGCTGAGAAAGCTTGACCAGGGTATGAGTCAAAGTCAAAGGACTCTCCCATAGGGTAGTGGCTAAGAGTATAGTGAGCCAGTTAGGGGTATGAGTTAGTGCCCCAATAGGAAAACCGAGTAGCAATCTAAGCCTCAAGTAATCATTGTGACCTCAATAAAGGCAAGGTAACATGATAAGATGTTTGGCATTTGTTTAAATCCCTGAATAAAGGTAGAAACCCCTAAGGGATAGTACACTAAGAGGGATAGAGATTAGATGATATTGAATGAAGAATTGATGATGAATTAGGTGCTTGGCCTAGACACAACACAGCAATGTGATTAAATATTCATTATGTGATGTGATCAGTGTATGATGATCAATATCTGATCATAGAAATGGCTGATCGGGCGGTAAAAGAAGTTAGAAAGAGTAGAGTCAGGAAAGATCTCTCTTGAGGATAGAGTTGAATGAAAATAAATAAGAAAGTGATAGTTTATGGTTATACTGGGAACTGATATATAGAGAGAGATAAATAAGTTAACGATCATACCTAAAGCCCGATAATGCTTAGATACTTGATAATATTAGGGACTAGATAGTATGAGAATGGTAGAGTCTGCTAAAAAGACCTGATAAAGGCAATGTTAAAAGAACTTGAAATGCCATGGCATAGTAAAATACCATAAAGACTGGTACACTGTCATGGGATTATTATGAAAGAATGGGCCTAAAGTATAGGAAGAATGCGAGCAGTGATGACAAAATACGTAAAAGAAAAGGCCATGCTCGTATAAATGATAGAAAAGTAAGAAAGAGAAAGCTATGTAAGTATGAATTCTAGGATGGAAACTTGATAATATGGTATAATGAGAAGTTGAAAAGGGCGAAGTAAAGTATAAGTGGGGATATTCTCCTTAGTTGACCTCTCATTAAGGGTAAAGGTAGAGGTTTGACTCAAAAATTTCAAAGTCAAAATTTCTTTTAAGAGGGGGAGAATTGTCATATCCCGAATTTTAGGCTTAGAAGTACTAGAATTAGTCTAAAATGGGCAGGCTACTAGACCCTTTTTGGCAAAAGTCCCAGAGGTTCCCTGGAGGGACAAAGTTATTCCCAGGAACTAAATCATAAATGAAAAGTTTATTGGGACTGAGAAAAGAGAAAGTTAGAGACTCCAGTGAAGTCTCTACTACACCTTACTTCTAATATATATTAGAGTCCAATTAGAGCCATTTCTAACCACTTTGGATGGCCTTAAACTCAAAAATATGTAATTTGGACGCTAAATTTTAGAAAATCACTATTCATTGAAATTCCAGATTTTTTTTTATCTAACTTTGAAAATTTGTAACTAAATCTAAAAAAATTGAAACGAAGTGCTTCCAAGTTCTATGGAAAGCTCTTTTAATGCTCTTTCAAGAAAACATAATTTCATAGCCCAATTTTTTGATGGTTTTTGGGAGCTTGAAACCCTAAGAGGACATGCTGTATAAAATTTTTAAGCGTGAGGAAAGATGAAATTGAAGTTAGAATAATGTTTAAAGGCTTGAAAGGAACAAGAATCAACTGGTTTTATGTTGAAATTAGTTGAATTTAATGATTATGTAACTTAGGTAATGTTTCAGCCAGATTTATTTCTTGGTACTAGGATTGAATTTTGATGATTTTGATACTTTCAATGTGTTTAAAATGAAAAACTGTGTGGGATTAAGGTGAGAAAACAAGTTTGAAAGCATTAGAATTGAAAATAAAAATTTTAGATCCTAAGTGCATACAATGCACTCAAGGCTAGCTTATGAGAAAGAAGTTTTATTTTGATTATTTTGATCTTGAAAATAGATTCTACATGTAAAATTGTGTGGGAATAGCATGTGGAATTAATTTTAGAAAAGTTGGAAATCAAGCTCAAAAATTAGAAGTTAATATAGCTCAAAGAAAACAAAGTGTTGATGTTGTTGATTGCCATGGCTCTAATAAATAAAAAAATGATGTGTTCATGCATTTAGGGCCATGAAACATCAAGGAAAAGGAATGGCAAAAGTTGAGCAAGTAACCTTAATGGTTGGAAGCAAACGGGAGCAAGAAGAAAGCTTAAGAATAAAAGGTAGTGAACTTACCTTTCTTGTGTGCTTGATGTGTATGCTTGTGTATTGATGTGCATTATATTATTTGATAATGATATGAGATGCTAACGCTAGTATGATACTCTATTTCATTGATATTTTCCATGGCCATGCATGTTTATGTGAAACATTGAGCATAAGAAAATGTTATAAGCAAGCATAAGTTATATCAAGTAAGCATGTCATACACTTGCATCCATCTTGCATGCATTAATAGTAATATTTGCTACTGAGATTCTTCTAAATCTCACTCTCCCTTAACCAACCATAATATGTGTTAATGATTAGGCAAAGGATGCATGAAGTGGAAGCAAGGAAAGAGGAAAAGGACTGAAGAAATTCATGTATTAAATTGTATAATTTGTATGTTAATATATGATATAAATATGGCATTCATGTTATGTGATAATAAATCATGATGATGGCTTGTATGATTGACTATAATGTTGTATGGGAATGGCTAATGCATGAATAGATTGGTATTATGCAAGGAAAGAATTAATTATTATTTATTAATATAAGTTAAGGGAATAAACTATCCCTAATTGAGCAAGGAAATTGAGGCAAAGTGTAAGTGAAGCAACCGATTGCTTCTACCCATAAAATTTGGTATGGTTAAAGCACACATCCTATGCTTTATAACAAGTGGTAGATCACCTAAAATGGATGTGTGCGCTAAGAGTTATGCTTAATCAAAGTTAGGGTAGAGAAACTGGAATGTACAATTTTGACCAAATAAACAGTAAACTTCAACGAATAAACTGTACAAATTGGCAAGGGTTAAGTTTCAGTACCCTGTAGAGAATTGAAAGAGTTTCAAATATAATTTTGAACCACCTCAATACAATTTTTCTACAATCAGTTATTAGTTTTCAAAGTTGGACCAAAAATCTGGAATTTAACTAATGAATAGTAACACCGAGAACCAATTGTAAGTTTTCAATTTACAAGCTTGTTTTGTGAATTATTTGAACCATAACGCTTCCAAACTCATACTCTGAGAGGTTAAAGAAATGATGTTTAAACTTTAAACTTAGAGAAAAGACCATTAAGTAGCTTATTATAGAAGCATGTCCCGTGATCACTTATCATAGCCTTAGGAATTTCAAACCTTACGAAGATACGAGGCTTAATGTACCTTAAAACTATGACTGCATTATCTTTCTTAGTTAGAATAGCTTTAATCCACCTTGAGACATAATCCATACCTAGGAGAATGTAGTGATAGCCAAAAGAAGGTGGGAATGGACCCATGGAGTCTATCCCTCATACATCAAATATCTCACAGAAGAGAATGGGGTGTTGAGGCATCTCATACCTTCTAGGGTTGGTTCTAAACCTTTGACACTTGTCACAACCTTTGCAAAACTCACAAGCATCCTCAAATAGTGTTGGCCAATAAAATCTAGATTCCAAAACCTGCCTTGAAGCCTTCTTAGCACACATGACCTCAACATGCTCGAGAATGGCACGCCTCTAAGATACCTTGAATTTCCTCATTAGGAACATACCCTTTAATCAATTGATCATTGCATAGCCTCTATAACACCTTATGTTACACCTAATTTTATATCAAATGGAAGCAACTAGAACTATTTAATAAGTCCTTAAGTTAGAAAATTTTGCATTTTTAAATTTCTTTTCTCGGGTTACTATCTAAATTTAGCCTAACTTTAAAAAATCATAATTAATCCTAAAAAAATTGAAATAGGATGGTTCCAAGTTCTAATTGAAGCTTACAATGAGATCTTTAAATAAAAAATACATCTAGATTGCAAGCTCAGCTCATGTGTGCTCAGTTTCTGCATCGATGTGCACTATTTATTTGGTTAATTTTCTAATTTTTTAGAATTTATACCTAACTTTGGAAAGACATAACATTTTGTATAAAACTCTAATTTTTATAAGCTACCAATCATTTTAAATTTAAAAATGAGATCTATCGATCTGTCAAATTTCATAATCAAATTCCTTTATTTGCGCAAAATCTTGTATGGTCAAACTTTAGCTTATTTTAGGTCAACTTTTACCCTTGAAAAGTTTAACTTACTATAATTCAATCTTGGTAACTCAAGCATACTTATACTGTATTTCATAGTATCTATCAAGCATTTTCACATAGGAAACAAACCCCAAATAGTCAACAAGTCGTCAAACTCATAATTATTACAATATTATAATATAAAGTTCATAAAGTGCCATCAAATCATCCCTTAAGAGGTGACCACCTCCTTGCCTTTTTCATGACCACTTGTATGTTGGAAATTGTGCCCTAGGGGCCAATCATTGTGCTATGAACATTGTTGATTTATGAATTTATTTAATTTCGTTATCATATTATTTGCATGTTTACTGTGATGACTATCCTTGGATAACTCATGGTTTATCCAAAATGTCCCTGATCGGTCATCTATGTGGGAGCAGAGATGAAATAAGACCAGTATGACTTTGAAGATATATAGAGATATAAATCAAAGTCATAGGCACATGTAAGAGTACAAGGTGTTGGACTGACCCGCCATGAGAGAGCTGCATGGGTTAAGTCATAAGCTTCTCTCATATACAAACCATGTCATTGTGCCCTTTGACCTGAGATCATCATGGATTCCTACATGAGAAACGCTCAGCTTTGACCTAGTCAAAAGTCACTTTTGACCGAGTGATCATAAAGACTATGTTCAGGCTTAGTGGTTTTTCATGCGGAGGAATGTGAATGGTCAAGATGGAATTTGTCCCTCACATTCATAGAGAGATATTACTGGGCCCCTCGATGAGTGAGTGTGAGAAATGTATGGCCATACTATAATGGAAAGGTAGTTCTGTTTCTATGCTCAGACTACTCAGGGATCGAGAAAGTAACGGTCATGAATAGGAGGATGACATTCTCTATGCCTCATCCATAACCAAAATGTCTGTGACAAAAGGGACGTGATATGGTTGTATGGAAGGTTACATCGTTCAACAATCCTCATATGATTTGGGTAGTCGTGATATCTTGCTAGAGACCGCTTACGACTTGTGAGTCATTATAGTTAATGGCCTACTGCCAACTTCATATGGGCCTACAGGGTCACACAAAGTAGCCCAACACGAGTTATGATGTCCAGATTCATTGAATCTAAGATATGTCCAGATTTAATGAATAATATAGGGTAGACGTGTATATATATATAAATTCGTATATATATATACATATTACATAAATATAAGAGATATTAATTGTTAGATTTAATTTATAAGGATAAATTAGATCTATGTAAATTAATTCCGTCATATCTTTATTTTGAATTAAATAAATAGGTGAATTAAATCTGTGAGACGGATTTAATATAAACCATATTTATTTAATTGTTCTCTTATCTGATTAGGCAATATTTGATATTGCATTAATTTCAGAATTAATTTAGGATTAATTTTGAAATTAAATATCATTCATAATACCTATAGCATCCTATATATTTGATATTAGGAGCTAGGGTTTTGTGAGTGAGAGGGTGAAAGCAATTGCAGATAAGAGACGACCAAAAATAGAAAGAGGAGGACGGATTCTTTGAAAAACCCTAGACGGACAAAAAGGCGCTAGCACGTCGTTTGTGACTAGAGAGCTATTCGTGTGGATACTGGTAGAGGAAGCCGACCGAAGTTGTTGACTTCGAACGACAAAGGAGGCGAGCAGAGTCATCTTGAACGGCGGAATCACCGAGCCGCCAAGAAACCGAACATCGAAGGTAATGCTTCTTACTATCTGACTTAAACACGATCAGTAGATCTGGGCAAGGGATTGAAAATTTTAAAGTTTATTCCGTTGCGCGTCTTTCAATTCCCTACATTGTAGCCTCTAATGGTGTTATTTTGGACATAGAGAAGAATAAGATTTCATAAAAATCAAGAATAAGATTTCATAAAAATCTCAGTAGCATAGAACCATAATTATAATATAAATCAAGCAAGGCATGTTACACGTAACTTAACAAAGTATCAATTAATTTCTATGCCATGAAAGAGAGCATTAAATGATTCCAAAAATTAATTCAATAATGTGTATAGCCAAGGTGTACAATGCAATAATCAAACACATTATCATCTATCAAGCTCATCTATAACATGGCATAACAACAAGGAATTGCACATAGTAACGACTAAGCAATATAACATCAAATTGCAAGTTCTAAGCTCCTTGAATAACACGGCCTCTTGCCTTTGCTCTTGAACTCCCACTTGTTCAATAATAATGCCTATTAAACAACAAGAATAATGGCATTTCAAATCAATAACACCATTCTACTAAACAATTCTCTCTAAAACCCTAACCCTTTAACCTTTAATTTAAGGTTTGAGTATCATCCTTCTTAACATAATTCTCATAGGTTTTTCCTACATAATTTTTCATGTATAATCCATTCTTGAACTTAGATTCATCAAAATCCAACTCATTCCTTTCTTTTTCAGTTTGGCTGAGTAGTCCCCTAAGGTTCTAAAAATTTCATTTCAATTTTAATGCTTCTAAACACATGTTCTCAATATACCCCTACACAAATTCACTTTTTAAACTCACTGGAAGCATACAAACAACAAAAATCAAAACCCTAGGACACATGTCAACCTTAGTTGAACAGTGTCCCATAATTGTACAAGTTGAAATCTTTCAAATAACAAGGTTTAATTATCATCAAACAACCATTTCCTATCGCTTAATCCATATATCAACTTAATATCAATCATAATCCATCAAGAAACATTTCATATAGCACCACCACTTAGGGTTTCCAACCATTAAACTCTACCAAAACTAAGTTTAAAACAATCAATCCATAGAAAATCAAGCACTAAATAAAATAGTTATGCTTTTTCCTTAATTAAAGACTTAAATCACCTTGTTTTTGCCTTGTTATTTCTCTCCTCCTTCTCTCCTCCTTCTTGGCTGAAACCTTTAGCTTTCCAAGCTCTCCAAACTGATCGATAATAGTAACTCAAGAGGAGAGGAGATAGTATTGATAAACTTACTCTAAGCCTTGGCTATGCGGTAACCTATTTTACCATTGATTTTTATCATAGGACACATTGCTCCATCTCTTCTCTTCTTCCTTTTCCACATGCCATTTCTCCCCTTAGATATCCTTCAAAGTAAATGAAGGTGCCACCTCATAGGACACATAAACTCTTATATGTAAGAATCCACATTTTTATCCATAACTCCAATCTTCTAATTCCATCCTTCAACAAATTGTATTATTCCACTTAGGTCCTCACCCTCCTTAAATAGCGCCATTTAGCTCAAAAGAATGGTGAAAAATTTGGCCCCACCAAGCTTATGGTTACTACACTATATAGTTTCACAATATCGGTTAAATTTTTCTTGGATACTATTAAATTTACTATCTCCAAAAATTCATTGCCTTATGCTAATTACTTCCTTTTAATGAGAAGAGGTTCCCCTAATTTTCTCATATTTTATTTTGCCCTATGACTCCTTCAATTAAATTTTTCCTGAAATCAACCTTTTACCGATATAATTCTAGGTTTAAATAATTTAAAGATAACATCTGTATCTCTAGAGGTTTGGAACAATTTTAAAATTCATAATAACCTCTCAAATATTTTTTTTAATTTTTTTATCAATCATTGAGGCCTTTGTATATTTTGAATAATTCAATTTGGCCAATTTTTTCTTAATTAGTCAACATTCTAAGAAAGTACAGAAAATTCTAAAATAAATTTTTTTCATACTTTTTCCACCGTTCAAGCCTCAAATACTGCTCTATACCCTTTATTCTATTTTTCATGATTTTCTGAGAATTTTCTAGATTTTCAGGTACATTTTCCCACTTTGTTCAATATTGACCGGATATTTTAAACATGATAGTCTGGTCCCCGATTTGGTTTCAAATCAAAAGTTGTGCCATCTATCTGTATGCGACCTTGCTTGCCCTATGGTCTATTTCATATTCCTCATTTCCAACGTTAAAATTAACAAGATGTAATATTTGTCTTTACTTTAAAGCTTTTGGGCTTGAAAATGGGAGAATAAAGAAGGGATTAAATCAGTAGCAAGGAAATTCACCATGTTAGCAAACCATGGATCATGAATAGCCATAAAAAACAAAACAGATGCAAGAAATTTATCACAAATCAAATTAGAATAAAAAACTTCCCTTGTTTCAGTTGGCAATTGACTTAAATCATCTACAACATGGTTTTCAACTCCACTTCTATATCTAATCTCAATATCAAACTCTTACAGAAGCAAAATGCATCTTAAGAGTCTTGGCTTGGTGTGCGGTTTGCTAAACAAAAACTTGACAGTGGTATGGTTAATGTATACAACCACTTTAGATGCAAGAAGGTAAAGTCTAAATTTGTCTAAAGCAAATACAATAGCATAAAGCTCTTTTTCTGTGGTTGTATAGTTAATTTGAGCACTATCAAGAGTTTTAGATGTATATGTAATGACTTTGGATAACTTATCCATCGTTTGACCTAACATAGCACCAATGGAGCATGGGAAGCATCACAAGCAAGTTTAAAATCCAAATTCCAATCAGGTGTAGAAAGCATAGGTAGGGAAACAAGCATGCTTTTCAATGTGTCAAAAGCTTTCTTACAAGCATAATCAAAAACAAATTTCACATCTTTTGCATAAGCCTAGACAAAGGATTTATTATTTTGCTAAAGTCTTTAACAAAACTTCTATAAAGACCAGCATACCCAAGGAATGACCCAGGTTCTTTCAAATTACTAAGTAAGGCAAAGAAGCAATAACTTCAATTTTAGCTTTGTCTACTTCAATTCCTTTCCTAGAAATTAAGTGGCCTAAGGAAATACCATTATCAACCATGAAGTGGTATTTTTCAAAATTCATAATCAAATTTCTATCAATGCACCTCGACAAAACCTTATCTAAACTCTTAAACAATCATCAAATGTATCACCACACACAGTAAAATCATCCATGATCTATGAGTACCTCGATAGATGATCCTAGAAATTCACTAAAAATAGATATCATGGCCCTTTAAAAAGTTCTAGGGGCATTACATAGCCTAAAGGACATCCTGTAACATCCTAAATTTTGGCTTATAGATACAAGTAATAGCACAAGGAAAGGATGATTACTAAGTCCAATGCAATGAAAGTCCTGGAGATCCCTCGGAAGGAAAAAGAGGTTTTTCAAGGGCAAATGTGTAAAATAATAGTGTTCGAGGGCTAAAGAATGACCAACTGGAAAGAACTAAGGGTTAGAGGTTATGCCAGAAACTTACAAGAGATGGTTTCGAAGGTTAGGCCTAAGGAGGGACCAAATTGCAAAGAAAAGATTTGTAGGCCAAAGTAGGGACCTAATTATAAATAATAAAAGTTCTGGTCGGCTAATGCTCAGAGTTAGCGAAAAGGGCCCAAATGACTTAGAAAAATTCAGAAAAATGGGAATAGGATCCCAGAGCCGATATGAGGCTAGAAATGACGGAAATGCCCTGAAGTCATTCCAGGGTTTTGAGCAATTTGAGATAGTAACTTAAAGTAAATTATTTAAGCTATGAGATGGCCTCAAATAATCAGGAAAAACTAGGGAATAGTAGTTGAGGAATTTACACAGATTGTAAAATTAATTCCGTCCCCAGAAATTGGCTTTTCACAGCTTTTTTTTCAGTATATATATATATATTCTTTATGAGAACTTACACTCATCATAAAAAAAAAATGAAATATTCCACAATGCTCGTACAAACTGTCTAAAGGATTTGCTCAAGCCAGACATAGAGTCAAACAAAGGCTATTTTTAGTTGTTACTGTAGACATAAAACAATTCGAAACCAAAAAAGTTAAGTGCCATTTGGTGCCTCAGTGAATAAATCTCATGCATACTACTTGAGTTGGACTGAGATGAATGAAAGGAAAGTGAATGGCCCAAGTGGTTTTTGCAAAGGGTTAGTTTTGAAGGTTTATGTATAGGTCTGAGAAGGTGAAAGATAGAATGCCTCCATCACATACATTAGGCCTAGTGCAAACATGTGGCCTCAATCAAGAACTAGGACAAATTCTAGAAGATATATGGTACAAGTGATATTCACACAAGAAATAGAACTATAAGGCCCGAAGATTACCTTCCAACAGGGTCAATACTATCCAAAACAGCTCATAAAAGTTAAATGATGCACTGTCCTAGAACTTAATACTTATGGAAATCCACTTCATGAGATTAGTTTCAAGACTATGACAAACCAAGATGTGATTACAACATTTAAAATCATGCTTAAAACTTCTAGAATAGAGGAAGCAAAGAAGACAGCAAAAGGACAATGAAGGCAGTAAAATTGACTCAAACCTTTCCCCCACACTTATCTCTTGCATTGTCCTCAATGCAAACAGACTAAAGATATAACCATGTATATCAAAAATATAGCAAGAGACAAGAAATGGGACCAAGACAGAGGGAGCTTATTCTGAACATCTTACTACTATATTTTTTTTCTACTGGTTAGTCCCCTCCCCCACACTTATTCTAAATAAACAATCCACAATATGATTTCACAAGAAATTCAAAAAGATAAAGGGAGGAAAGGAACAACCGTGCACGAAATCTCTATAAGTTCTTGTAACAAAAATTCTCATCCTCGGTGAGAATCATGAGATTCTGCAATGTAGGCTTTTCTCTCTGATATCCCTTCATTGGTGGTGGCTCCGGTTGAATAGGCAAAGGTCCCAAGATGTAAGGTGTGGATTGACTCTCTTGGAGTTCTTTATAATCAAGTTCCTGTAAAGAAAAAGGGAACTCATGGTCAACAGTAACAGAACCAGCAAAAACCAAAGAATTATAATGATCATGCACATATTTAGGTATGTCCGGTGGCAAGTCACAAGAGAGAGTCTCATGAACAAGGGTGTGACCATGCTTAGGACTCCAAATCGCATTATAACCTCTCTCAAATCTAGAATCATGAGCAAATTGAAAGGTTCCATATTTAATATCACATAATTCCCTAATATCAGGTGTTAGGTCACATGAAAGTATGGGATAGAAGGACATTTGAACATGAGGCATGTCATATGGTAAAAATATGAAGCTCTCAAAACCAGCTCTATTGTGCTCAAGCAAATCAATATCTTCGTCATGCATGGAATTCTCAAATTTGACTGCATTTTCAATGTGTAACTCATCAATAATTGGAAAATTAGACTCATGCACAGACTCATTATTATTATAGCATATAGAAGAATATTTAATGCTATGCGAATCAAGAGAAGGGCCCTTTTGAACATGATGTGCAGATCTGGCATCCAAATCCCTATTATTACAGACAACTTTAGAGCTTCCAGTTTGAGCATTTGAAACATCTAGTTGTATTGTCCCATCAATTTCAGCTTGCTGTACATCGTTGTTCTTTACATAGAAACCTGTAAAATCAGCAAGCAAACCTTTCCCAAGGCCATTATGACTAAAGGGATTAAGAAATTAGGAAGAAATGACTTGAGAGGAAGATGAGCTATTAATTGGTAAACCATCAACATGACACACATCATCTTCAAAGCCATGAGAGTGAGAAATTTTATGCTCATGTAATTCATTTAATGGTATTTCATGTTCATCACAGACTTCATTCACAACACTATCAATTGGCTCATGCTTCTTCGCTGCATCATATTCATATTCATCATTTTCAACATTCATATTCAAGCAAGGTTCAATATGGTCAACATGATCATGCATATTACTATTAGAATTTTTAGCACAAGAAGATGCATCATGATCAAGGATAAAGTCAGTTACATTGCTAAATGCATTCTTTTGATGTTCAAGAACTAATTGCCATCTTTGATCAAAGCATTTTTCACACATATAAGGTACTACACAGGAGCAAGGCAAAGATGCATTTGATTGAGCATTTTCATCATTTCCAGTACTAGTTGAAGAAGCATGATCAAGCACATTAATGATAGAATCACAGCACAAGGAAGTTGGGGCACAGCAAATAATGTTTTCATTCAAATCACAAGTACTAGAAGCAAGTGATGTAACAGTAGATGCATTACTGTCTATCTTATTTCTAAGATCATTCATTTGCTTAGTAAACTTTCTAATCATTCTTGATATATCAATAGAAGATAAGTCTGAACTTGGCATATTTGAAGGCTCTAAATGTGACTCACATTGTGATTGACCCATCCAAATATCATTGTGAGTGTCAAAGTGAGAAGGATCCCTGTAATTATCATTGAAACTTCCTTCTTCATCTTTATCTAACCCCAAACTAGGGCAGCTACCTGAGGTATGTCCAGTTAAATGACAGAACATACATCTTAGGTCCTCGTTTGTAGAAGGCATAGACTAATAAGAGTGAAATCTTCCATTATTTACACACCAATCCATAGGGTATGTTCAAATTAAATCTCTAAATCACAGCACAAGTCAGTCAATCATGTAAAATCATTTACTCAGTTTAGAATCTCCACGTAAGTAATCAAATTCAGCAAATGGAAATAACCTAGAAAATGCAAATTCAGTAAAGTTTTCCAGAATTTCAGAATCAGCAAGTTGCTATAGCAAAAGTTAAGGAATTGGTAATCAATACAATTTCACACTCTAACCAAACTCTTGACAACTTGGCAATGAATTTTCAGTATTCTAACTTCGATCACAGTTTCACAGAAATTCAATGCAATGCAGTAGAAATTGATGCAGAGATAATATCAAGGCTCTAACCAAGGACACAAGCAAACTCAATCAGCAAAATAAAGCAAAGCCTCATTACTCAAAAACCTAAAAAACAAATTAGAACGAGAAAGAATTGATACAGAAAATATTTGTGTATTTTGCATTTATCCTTCCTAAAAAAAGAAATGAAGAGGAAAAAATATGATAATAGTAAGAAAATGATTACTAAGTATGCAAAAACTTAAAGGTCCAGCTTCAAGCACAACAAAATAGACTCTCAAACATCAATCAAACAACCCAAAGTAACAAAACCACCAACCAAGAATCAGAAGCAGGAAAGTCCAGAGGCTAGAATTCAAGCAAAAGCACTGTTAAACAAATTAAACTGACACGCTTAACCAACTAAAAGCCTGAGCAATCTCGCCTCCCCGGCAACGGCGCCAATTTGATGAACCTTATCGCTAGGTAATCAAAGTTTTACTAGGGAAATGCAGCAAGTGAGGCACTACCTAGGTCATTCTTCTCAAGGAGGCTTGTTGTTCAGGATTTTTGTTAATTAAATGCCTTTGCAAATTATTAACAGTGGAAGTGATCTGATTAAATCTAATTGATTTAACTATCTATTCTAATTTTTGTATTAATTTTCTGGTTTGATATGAGTGATGAAGGACAATGGCAGGAAGTAGGAATAAGTGAAATGATATTCTTCCTAAGAGTGGTGACCAGACCTTCACAGACTAAAAAGATAATGGAGTTAGGAGTTACTTGCAATCGGTATAATGATTCAAATATCAATCGGATAAATTGAAAACTCCCAAGATAGAATCAACCGATATCTACCATATATCATTCAGCCAAATCGAAATCTCAGTCAAACCAGACCTAAGAATCCAATCTAACCTACTTATACTCAAGGAATACACCGTCAATAAATCCAAATTGTAATCTGAATACATTATATCTTGCAGAAACAATTCAATCTCAGCCTAATATCATAGTCAAAAGTACAACTAGACAATCAACCATGAACATAAACTGAAGATAAACTCCCCTGTCAGCATAGAGGCTCTGGTTCGGTCACACCTCTTAGGAAGGTGGAAGTTTAGCTGCTCATGGCGTCTCGAGTTGCTTCACCAAGCTCCATCAAAGGATCATCCATTGCAACAATAAAGAAGGAAGATGAAATCTAGAGGTTGTAGGTTGGCGGAGAATCTGAGGTGAGAAGAATCAGAGAATGAAATCGAATCTAAGATGGATGGGGCGGAGAAGTTGGGAATGAGAGAGAGAGTGGAACTTTAGGTAGAGAGAATGAAAGATGATGGAAGATGACTGAGGTCCGAATTGAATATGGAAAGAATAGGGACGGTTTGTGTGAAGGAAAGTGACGGAGATTATGAGGTGATAGTGAATATGAGAAATTGGCAAGAGTGATTCTTCCGTTGATTGAAGGCAGAAGCTTCCTCCTCTTTCATTTTTCTCGTGACACCTGTCCATTAGTCCAATTTGACCCCAGAATGCATTTGAGTACAGCTGGCCAACAACCACTTAATTCTTGAACTCACCGTCTTGCAATTTCTTTACTTTCCGGCATTCAATCTCCTTCCCATTTTGCCCTTGTAATTAATTCAAATAAAGTCTAGAAAATAATTTCCAATCTGAAAAATCATTAAAAGCACTAATAAAATATCATATTTGATCAGATTCTCAATCCATGTGCATTAACATATTATCTAAACAATAATGCAAATATTATCTAATTAATTCCCCAAAATAGCCCAAAATGCACATTTTAAACATATTAAAATGTGGTTTATCACCGGGGAAAGTCAAAATAGTCATCTAAGGTTTGACTTTTGGCTTAAGAAAAATTAGAGGAAATCCTCGTGATGGAAGGGAAAGAATGAAACTCAGAGACAGATCGACGGAGTTATGAGCCAGCAGAAAAGAATTCGGCAAAATCGACTCTGATTAAATATTATTCAATTAATTAAGTCACTGAGGAGAGAGAGATAGGATATTCCTTTCTCTATAAGTATACCATGAGAAGATTAAGTTAAAAGTCACCTAAATGTCTTACATGCTTATGGGTAGTGTTTGCTACTGAGATTCCCCCAAATCTCACCCCTCCCTAACCAACCATTTAGGTCAATCAATGGTGGGCAATAATGGCATGAGAGGCAAGGAGAAGAAAGTGGAGAATTATTGATGTTAATGGATGATGTTATTATTCAATGTGTAATTCTCCTATTATGTAATTTATGTTATGGATGCCAATGATGCCATGTATTTAATTACAATGTTTATGGGATGAGTAGAAATGTATGAGGATAATTGGGAAAGTGTAAACCCAATTTATATATGCCAAAGGAATAGAAAGAATTAAAGTAAAAAGAGATTAGGGGATAAAACGTAGGTCCTGGGGTACTGAGTTTGTAGCTCCAGTTTGACCTATCAAATGAATGAGTTAAGCCACAAAATTTGGCAGAGTTATAGTACACATCCCAGGCTTTAAAATGAGAGGTAGATCACCTTAATTGGATATATATACAAGAAAATATGAATTTTCAAAACTAAGGCACAGAATCTAGGAGTTCCAGAATTTACCAAATGGACAGTAATTTTTTATTGATTAAACTGTATGAATTGGTCATGGATATGTCCAATTTGATATTTTTCCCTTAAATATAATTGAAGGAGCTTTCCGTAGAATTTCAGAACACCTCAATACAATTTTTATGGAATTAGTTATGAATTTTTGAAATTGGGCCTATAATCTGGAATTTGAACAGTGAATAGTAACCCGAATAATTATGTTGAAAATTTAAATCCACGAGCTTGTGTCATGACCTACTTGAACCATAACACTTACTAATGTGCACTTTGAGGGGTTAAAGGTAGGATGTTTCACATCCTCCTATAAGCAAATGTCCTAAATGGACATGTAAATGTGGTATTTACTTGGTCTTTAGAGGCAATAGCAATATGGAAATAATCTGAAAAATCGTCTAGAGTCAATAGTTAGTTCTTCCAACCAATCTCTCAGGCATTTGGTCAATAAAAAGTAAAAGAAGATAATCCTTTTGAGTAGCATCATTTAATTTCCTGTAATCAATGTATACCCCCCATTGTTAGGCTTAAGGTTTTGATAATGACAAAGTAAATGGTTAAGTTTCTCTGCATATCTCTACTGATAAGCATTTATTGATCACTTCTTAGATAAATGAGGTTTTCAATCACCTCTTGGATAAGTGGTTAAGTTTCTCTACATACCTTTACTGTTAAGCATTTACCGATTGTTCGCCGATTAGCTAAACCGCAAGCGGATGAGTCGCAAGTAATATAAAAAGTATTGTTCCCTCAGAGACTAAGGCTAGATGAGTTGAAAATCATAATTGTGTTTTTGATTAGGTTAAGTGAGACAAATGCTGTAAAAGAGTTGTTAAATGAAATTAGGAAAACAATGATTTAAGGAAGTATAAAATCAACTTAACTTGAAACAATTAAGGTGCTAGGATTATTCTTCACTAAATACTTCATAAAACTAGATTAATCACTTCTCAAGTAGTAATTTACAATAAGTTTAGTTAGCCGATGTTCGCAGAATTGATTAAGCTTTCTCAAGTCAAAACCAAATGTTTGTAATCACAATAAAATATAGCAATCTCTTGCATTTGTTTTAAAAAGTTGCACTTTATAAACCAAAACCCCTTTGGTCTATGCTAGGTTAACAGATACATCTCTGTTCTATCAATACACTGTCTATTTACTCAATTAAATTTTCGGACTAGCACGTTTTTACCAAAGTTCACAAATTAACTTAATCTTCTCAAGTTTAAACTAATCAAACAATCAATCCAAATGATGGCCAGTCATAAGGAAGCATCAAGCGGAAGGTAAAAAAACTGAACATTATCATTAATACTCAAGAGATAGTAAAACCAAGTCTCAATCCATACAATGGATCAAAATAACCCTAGAAAAACTGATCTAGCTATACATGTGTAGTAAAAAGCTACAACTATAAGAATAGCTATTAGCCATTACAGAAACAAGAAGGGAAGAAGAAAGAAACCAAGAAAAATCGAGTAACAAGCTTCGAATCTCTTCTAGCTTCTAGCCCAAAGATTCAAAACCTCCAAAGCTCCAAACCGTACCCTAGCAAAGCAAGCCTCCAAAATCGTCCCAAAGTCAAAGTATGTCTAGAAAAACTGAGTCTCCCCCTCTATATGCCCTAACTTTTAAGTTACATCATAAAACGCACAACTGCGAGGGGTCAAGCGCTGTGACGGATTACACAGAATGGCTTTGCTGCTAGCGGCTTTAGCACCGCGGCGTATGTGATCATAGGCCATGGCGGATTACACTAAACAGGGACTCCTTTGGGACAACTTGGGCATTGCAGTGGATATGGTCAGGAGTTGTGGCGCCTCACGCAGAAGTGCACTCCTTCCTCTCTGTTAGAGCCACCATGGCGTTTGTTCCCATCCGCCGCGGCGGTTGGTCTCTTTTTAGTTCTCCATTCCTGGTCTCTATTCTTTACTCACTTTAGGCTTTTTCCTGTAAAATTGACTTCCAAACCAAATAAAAGAGCACTAAAACAAGTTGAATAAGTAGAAATTTTTAGAGGTTATCACACTCCCAAACTTAGACTTTTGCTCATCCTCGAGTAAAACAACAAACCAGCAACTAAGCAACAAATTGCACATCAAAGATTGTAAGAACAGCTATATCCTCATCAAATGCTCAAGAAAATATACAGGATAGCAAATTACTGAATCACCAAAAGAAACAAGTTTCATGAGCTTAAAACAAACTTTCAGTGATTTTGGAGTGTGAGTATGTGTATAGAGTCAATGAACATCTCTCATGATAATGTCTCAGCAGAATGTGAGACTTTAGCCAACATACTAACCTTCAACCCCATACTTACATAAGCCTAACTCCTTCTCTCTCTCCGCCTACAACTCACCCCACATAAATTTGAAATCAAAGGGACTTTTTGGCTTATAACGTGGCTAAGAGGTGATGGTATAGGAAAGAAAGGGAAAATAGAGTACACAAATACTTTGAGATAAATAGATATTCATAATCAAAACTCACTTCAACCACTTTCATTCTCCCAAACTTGTACCAAAATTTATTCTTTTTTTCCCCACCAAGCTTTCATGGAGTTGTACTAAATATGTATATGCCCTTCTCTTTTTCTTTCTCTTTTTTTTTAACATTAAAAACAATAACTCACAGCTTAGTTTCTAACACTTCAAATTTCCAGAATATTTCCATTACCCCTGCTAACCTTTGAAAACCTCAACATCTCATCAAACTCCTTATCCTTCCAACTTTCATTTATCTCAAAGCTAGGGACTTCATGGTTTTTCTCAATTGGTTTTGGGCTAGGAAGAGGTTAGGGTTTGAAACAAAACATAAACATATATACACTTTTTTTTTAATTACGGCTTAAAGTATGGGTTTAAAGGACAAGATCTTTAAGGTCAGCTTGAAAGGCTCAAACGCATTTAAGAATTGCCCTAACCCTTTTTCAAATTCATGTAGAACAAACCATAAACTTTGAGAAATCAAAAGAAGGTTCTGAAGCAATTTAGTTGAAATGTCCACTCAACCTCAACATAATCACTTGAAATGTCTTGACCCTTTTTGTGCATTAGTTTCTCCAAAATTAAAGAAACACAGGTTTTAACCTCACAATTCAAGCATCAAAGAGCAATTCAAAACTTCCTATCAAGCATAATAACTAAGTATTTTGTTCAATCATTGGACTATTCATACATTCTCAAGTAACAACTCGCCACTTAAACTCATCTTTCATAAAACCAAACGAGCAAAAATTTAAGCTAACAAAATTTCTACTGTTTTAATTGTTTTCTCTGTTTTTTTTACTCAAAAAAAATTTACTCAACAAACCGACCTTTCAAAACTTTTCAAATTTAACCCTGTTATCCACAAAAATCAATCCTCACCCCCAAACTTAAAATTGACAATGTCCTCACTGTCAACAAGAGTAAGTGAAGATCAGGGCATGCAGTCAAAATCCAAAAACAATATAGAAAATGAGGTGTAGTCTCTTTAGATTGAGCTTGCTTTTTAGAGCTCTCTTCTCAGCTAGTACTTGGTTGCTTGACTCTTGCCATTTCTGATGCAAAAGGAGATTTTTGTGAGAAGTTCATGATTTGTGAGAATGAGGAGGTTTAGAGTGATTGAAAAGGTTTAGGAGGTGTTTTTTAGTGATGATCAATGAGAAATTTCATGAAACAGGGAGGATTTTGACCATTGCTGAGAAATAGGGATAAGCGGTTATTGAGTTAGGGTTCTGTAACTGATGAGGGAACTTCAAATTCCAAACTTAAAAAGATTAGGATGATCGATCAGGTTATCGATCAAGCCATGATCGATCAGTTGATTGATAATCTTGAAGAACAATAAGAACATGATGAACAATTATTGATTATGTTATCAAACAAGCGATGATCGAACATGTTATGGATACTTTTGCAGTAAAAGGTCATACCCGTCTAAGTTGATCGATCATGTGATTGATTAATCAATGTTTGATCAAATGATTGATAAAGCTTACCTCTTTTTGGCTGCTTTTCTAATTGAACATGAAATCCTGTCTTTGTTGATCGATTATGTGTTCGATGATTGAATGATCGAACACATTATCCATAATTTGCCGCTTATCACCCTCCATATGCTTCCATATGCTTTAGTTGATCAATAATTTGACCCATAACTTGCAATTACCGATCAAGTGATCGATAAATTAAGTCATTTTTTAGGCATAATTATCGATATCTTTATCAAACATTCTCTTCTCTATTAACCTCTGTTTTCCAGTATCAAAACAGAGTTTTCTGCAACACAAATTTCTATCCATTTTGATGCTTAAGTTAGCTTTCTAATAATCAAAACATTAAATTCAAATACTCAAAATAAAGAAATAATGTAAAATTTCTTACAACTCATTAGGATTTCCATTCTCAATTCTTGTTTGAAGTAATTGAATTTCTGTTGGTCGAGAGGCTTTGTGAAGATGTCTGCTATTTGATATTTAATGGGAATGAATCCTACCTTCACTTCTTTCTTTTGAACATGATCCCAAATAAAGTGATGTTGAACATCAATATGCTTGGTTTGGGCATGATGGACTGGATTCTTTGATAGACTGATTGTGCTCATGTTGTCACACAGGATTGGGATCTCCTTCAACTTAATTCCCAAATCCTATAATTGCTGTCACTACTATGAAAAACTCTAACCGTAGTACTTATTTTTTCATTTTTGTAGCATTTTTGAAATGGTACATTAACTCCTACTACAGAAGGGTGCGAGTATAAGCTGTAGCGCTTTCAAAACGCTATGGTAAGACAACTTCCTATAGTGCTTTCTTGGAAAAGCGCTACAAGAGATATACCACCTGTAGTGCTTTCCTGAGAAAGCGCTACCGGAGTTTGGTTATCTCCTATAGCGCTTCCTTAACACAGCGCTACAAGAAGTTCTACTTGCTATAGCCCTTTCTTAAGAAAGTGCTACAAAATTTTTTTCATAAAAAAAATTAATTACTATTGCGTTTCGAAAACCACATTTACAGAATTCACAGCTAGCAAAATTTAGAGATCAAATATATACAATAAAATTCTTAGAACATTACCACTATATATATTGACAACAGTTGTAAACAAAATGAAACTAATTCTAATTCAACAACTAAACCCAAATCATAAAAGAGAAGCAACTACCCATTTTATATAAAGAATTGCTTGAACACATATCTACACTACTCTTTAATGACTTTATTTACTTGGTTGTCAGTGAGTTTGTGCTGTTAGATATGATTAGTTTTGATGATATCAAATAATAGAGCAAAAAGTTTGCATAAATTATTTACCTCATATTTTGACTAACTATCATACTTAATACCTTGTGTAGTTTCCTCAAGAAAAGAAACGAGTTATTATGTTGAACTTTGAGTTATGGAGAATGATCAAGAGGAAGAAGAAGAAGAGAGATTGAGAAAAGAAGAACTTGCAAGATCAAATGGAAATATCAAGATTCAAGTTCATAGATTTGATGCTAAAGGTTGCCATGCTCAATTAGAAGTTTGAATGGCTCAATCAGAAGCTAAAATGCACAAACTGGAAGTTACATAATCATATATTGAGTCACCCTTCACATAAACATTTGAAAATAAGCTTCAGAGGTGATTTTCATGGGCATTTATCGATCAATTTATCGATAAAACACATACTCTGTTATGCTCTGTTCTTCGTTCAGCTCTGACACAGGTTTGGTATTTCTCTAATATCTCTTAAACCACAAATTTGTTTGAGGTGAAACATGATTCATATGAAACTAGACTCAAAACATGGTTCATAGACACCAAGATGAGCTCCAAAGAGTTTCATATGAGGGAGATATGTTGTTTGAAACATTACAGTAAGGATTACCACCTTTATTTTGACCTTCAATCACTTTGATGAAGATAACTTTGTAACAATGATGAATTTGAAGTGATTCTTATTGCATTAGAAAGTAGACTCAAAGAGCTTTCTAAGGATAGGTCATTTGTAAAATTTGGAGTTGAATTGGAAGATTTATGATCACTCAAAGTTGACCTTCGTTTTGCTTGAATCATAATTCGAATTTATTGAGGCAAAGACCAGAAGTTCTACATTGATTGATTAAGCTCTCGAGCAACATGCTACTCAAACATGTTATTGAGTAAAAGCATTAGAAGAAATGAGAAAATGAAAAGTCATTATCAGATGTTACTAGAGCCTGATCAAGCAACTACATACTCGATGACTTTATCGAGTTCCTGGTACTATCTCTTCAATTCTTCTCTTTTATCTTCATATGCATTATTAAGGTTTTATCAATAACCTGTTGGATAAATGGTTTTCGGATAATGTTATGGATAAATATATTTATCGATCACTTGATCGATAAACAAGGTTAACATTATGGATAAATAGGTGATCGATAAGAAGACAGATAAATGGTAAAACTCTTCCGCTTAAGTTATATTCTCTTTCTTTCATCATTTATTGATCACTTTATCAATCAGATATTTATCAATAACCTGATTGAACATTATTTAATAACCCACTCAGTTTGTTTCTGCTCAAGGTTGTTGTTTGGTTGTTTTATCAATTACTTGATCGATCTGTGATTTATTGATCAAATGATCGATCATCACTATTTCATTAAGTTACTTTTTAAGCTGTATTTTTCTATCATCTGATCGATAATCTAACTATCAATAAATTGATCGATCACCCAATCTTCTGAAACTTCTGTTTTCACATAATGTGATCGATGAAGGTTTTTCCTTATATTTTTGAAAGAAGTTTTGAACGGTATTTTATCGATCACTTAATCGATTAATGTTTAATCGATCACTTACTCGATCATCATATATTCTTTAACGTCACTGTGAAAATATCTTTGAAACTTTTTATTGATCATTTCTCCTATCAACCGTTCTTCGATAAAGTATTCGATCAACACACTTTGAAAATATATTTCTTATACTTAGCTATATCGATAATATGATCGATCAAACAGTGTTCGATCCCTTGTTCGATCATTGTACTAGTTTATTTCGTAACAGCATTTCACGATGATTTCAAAATCTTTTACCTTTTTATCTTTAAGCTTTTCTCAGCCTTCCTTTTACATATAACTCTCTATTAAAAGGATATGAAGGCAAACGTAACTTGAAAAGGTTTATTCTTGCATAAATCATTTTTGGGTCACTGTATTCAGGCTTCATCATTTATCGATCATTTGTTTGATCATCATATGATCCATAATCTATTCGATAATTGCATATATCTGCTATATCTTTTCTTCATATAATTAATCGATAATATGATCGATCAAAGGATTAGTGATCAAGACATCGATCAAGTAAGTTCATCTTACTTTCTGAATATCTGAATATCTGATGATTGATTCCATGTTTTCCAACTTATTGTTTCTAAAATTATCAGATACTTATCACTTGATTTGAGGAAGATTATTTCAGGTAAAGAGCCACAATGAATTTATGATGTGAAGAATCAACTTTTGTCAGAAGCTTCCAACGGCTAGTTTCAACGGTCTTATCCTTCAAGCCAAACACGAAGAAGATGCTCAACGGTCAAATGCCCAATATCATCTATAAATAGAAGAGCATTCAAAACAAAACAAAAAGGAAGAGTCTAAGCTTACAACATCAAATGCTAAAATGCCGAATCAACATATTCTCATTTAGAGCTCCGAGAGAAAACTCCCTATCTCTGTACTTCATAGACTAAAACATATGCATTCGTAAGATAGAGAGTAGGGTTTTCCAAACGTACTTAAGATTCATCTATCACTTCTTTGAGAGAAGGAATATTCAATCTTCATTATCATTATCAGATTGTACCCTTACGGTGTGTAAGGGGGAGTATTTACCTCAGTGAGAGGTTGTTGTTGAATAGACTGGTTAGAATAAGGATTGTAAGTGGCGACACAAGTGCCTGGATCAAAATTGTGGTTGTAGTGGTTCTCAAGTACCTGTGTTAAACTTGAGGGAGATAGTGGATTGAAAATCTCAGTGGGAGCCTAGGGACTGGATGTAGGTCGGTGAGGACCGAACTAGGATAAATCTCAGTTTGCATCTTCTCTTCCCTTACTTCTTTATATTTCTAGCTAAACCATTTTACTACTGTGATTATGCTTATGTCAATTCATTGTTTTTATACTCAGAATTTCTTATGAATTTTATTACATTATAAAAAGGTTTTTAATTTTAATTAACACCCAATTCACCCTCCTCTTGGGTGGTCAGCCATTCTTACATTTGGTATCAGAGCAAGTCACTTGTTTAAAGGATCTAGCGATCTCAAGTGTAAAGATCATGGCTGATTTTGAAGGTTTTGATTACACAATTCCACCATTTCTCAAAGATATTGATTTTTGGTTTTGGAAAGCTCGTATGATACGATTTTTGAAAACTATTGATTTTGATATGAGATATGTTTTTACAAATGATTTTGTTTTTAAGCAAAGAAAGGATTGGACCAAAAAAGAAAAGAAAATGTTTTCTTTGAACATTCGAGCAATGAAAA
The DNA here is from genome assembly GCF_004799145.2 of Neltuma alba. NCBI lineage: Eukaryota > Viridiplantae > Streptophyta > Magnoliopsida > Fabales > Fabaceae > Neltuma > Neltuma alba. Next base: position 598,879 of record NW_021636127.1, on the reverse strand, counting down.
TTCTGTATAGTGCTTTAACTGAAATTGATTATGAGAAAATCAAACTTTGCTCTAGTGCCAGGGATATTTTAGATACTCTTGACTCTAGTTATACTTCTAACACTTGTGTTGAAGCTAAATGTGAAGACAGTTCACTTGAGACCGATCAAGAAAAGGATACACAATCATTCACTCTCAGTGAACAAGTGGAAGGTGAAATCACACAAACTGTCATAAGTCTGTTAACACAAAAGAACAAAAGGAAGATGAACATCAAGAAGAGCTCAGTATGGACGAATATGATGAATCAATATTTAGAGCTCAAGATGCACTTAAGGTAAATAGTCCCAATTCTTCTCGTACATTACTTATGAAAAATGATTTTGAAAGTTTGCATAAAACTGTTGTTTGACCAGTCATGCTGGAAAATTTACTGGGAAGAAAGAACTTACAAAGAGAAATCATTTAAGATTGCATTCTTTTGAACAACGCAATATTTGCATAAAATCTCATAATGGATATCATTATGTTATTTGCAATTATTGTGGTAAATCAGGTCACATTTCTCACGCATGCTATTTTAGAAGAAATCCTAATGTGAGAAATAAATTTGTTTGGGTTCCTAAAGGACAAGTAAGGTCCAATGCTAACACTCAAGGACCCAAAGCAAAATGGATACCAAAATATCCTTATAGTATTTCAATTTTGCAAGATATTTCTAAGAACGGACATATTGGCCCAAAGAAGAAGAAAGTGCCTAAGAGAGCTACTCACATGATCAATAAGAGAACTCTTAAAGCACCCATTGCTAGAACTACAAAGTCCAATCATAGGAAGCAATGGATACAATCTAAAGGAGTAAGTTGCACCTCAAGGATGGACTACCACAGTGTAAAATTTGATTACCTTGAGGAGAACAAGAAAGGGAGGATCTCTCAAGCATTAAGTAGAAGACTTCTTGAGACTACATTTTATGAGAGAACATTGCAAGCACCCAAAGCGAGGAATCAAAAGTCTCAACCTCATAGAAAGATGCATTGGGTTTGCAAAAGCAATCCTCCAAGTACCTAAGAAAGAAGGGAGAAAGCATTTCCTCAAGATTGTGACCACAAAGGAATTGATGACCAAATCTTGATAAAGCTGATCTGGTATAGATTTTGGTGCTGAATGTAGAAAGAAGAAAAATCAACACTAATCCATCAAAATCAAGCAAGTTGTCACAAGGACAAGAGGAAATATAGTGATATCTAATCTTTACCCTTTACTGTGCTGATATGAAATTCATATTTGGGTAATGAATGCTTGTTCCTTGTTGCATTCCATTAGCAATCAATCTTTTATGATCTTTAAATTATTTTCTAATTGTTAAATGGACTGAAAATAGAATTGTGTATAGTTTTCTATGTGTTTGTATTTTCAAATGCACAATCCAAATTTTTTTTAAAACTCATTGTGAAAGTGCATACAAATGATTTGGAAGATATTCATTTTTGTTTCGCATTCAAATGATTTTCAAAATTGGAAGTTAATATTTTGAGTGCTAAAAGTCAGAAATGCTTCAAATCCTTCTAATAGAGTTTTCTCCATCTCTAATGTGTTAATTCCTGATCTTAATGTGCTATCCTATACTTGAACTCCTAAATCTTATTTTTCAACGAGTTAGACCTTCAGTCTAACAAGTTAACCATCCATGTGAGTTTCAAGTCTATCTTTACAAAAAGATTCCAATACGTGAAAGCCTTATGCTTAAAGTGTTATTGACTGAGTTATTCCAAGCACGATTATGCGATTAACCATTTCAGTGGAATGACTTATATAGCTTCTGAAATCTATTTAACCTACTAGTCATTTGGACTAAAGAGTTAATGTACCTCATTATTCAAAAATCCAGTATTTGAGTGTGAGCAAAGTCTTTGAACTTCCATCGTGGAAAGCCTTTCGGCTAACATCTTATCCATATGACTTTTACTCTCAGAAAAACTCTCTAATGTGTTAATACTGTTGTTTGACATGTTATCTAATCTGATCTTACAAATTGAAGCTATATGATATTTTTCCTCAATTTGTTGACTTCCATTTTTTTTGAACAAAAGTATTTGCTTTTAACAAGTTTTTTAAAACTTTGTTTTCAACATTCATGTTTTAAATAAGTGCATTAAAAACCTTATTTCAAAAGAAGCATTATTTATCTTCTAGCTTCATGTGCATATTTTTACATAACGCTCATGATTTGAATAAATCATCATTTTCAAACTCATGGCTAACCTGTTTTCCTACAAGCTATTAGTTTTTCATAAAGTTGATCTGATCAAATCTGATTTCAAAAGAATTTATGATTGATGATCTTTTAGTTATAAAATCTTTTGATACCTTCTTTGCCAAGAAATCATATGGTTTAATTCATATAAGAGCATGAGAGTCATTATAGCTAACATGGTGTGGATCCAAGAGAAGTTGGATACCGAAGAACTAATATTTGTGTTGTAGGTATCCTAAAGAATTATAAGAAAAAATTCTATTGATGGAGATGTCAATGATGGGAGAATTGAATTTCTTCCTCGGGTTGCAAATCAAATAGAAGAAGAATGGAATCTTCATATCTCAAACAAAGTATCTCAGAGAACTTCTGAAGAAATATGGTCTGGAGCAAGCCAAGAGTGCAAATACACCTATGAGCTCAACCATATCGTTGGACGTGGACAAGAATGGTAAGGATGTGAACTTGACTAAATATAAAGGGATGATTGGATCACTACTCTACCTCACGACAAGCAGACTAGACATTTAGTTTAGTGTGGGAATGTGTGTCAAAGATTAATTAGCTCCCAAGCAATCACATGAAGAAGCCGTCAAGAGAATCCTCAGATATCTTGTCAAAACACCAAATCTGGAAATATGGCATCCAAAGAAAGGAGCAGAATATCTAATAGGATACTCAGATGCTGATCACAGAGGATACAAAACAGACAGAAAAAGTACCAGTGGACAATGCCAATTCCTAGGAGGTTGTCTTGTTTCGTGGTCTAGTAAGAAACAAAACACTGTGGCCATATCTTCTACAGAATCAAAATACTTTGCCACTGCCAGCTGTTGTGCTCAGATTTTATGGTTAAAACAATAATTATAAGATTTTGGAATCAAGTTGAAGGAAATCCCAATCCTGTGTGACAACACAAGCACAATCAGCTTGTTTAAGAATCCAGTTCATCATGCCTGAACCAAGCATATTGATGTTCGACATCACTTTATTCGGGACCATGTTCAAAACAAAGATGTGAAGATAGAATTCATTCCAAATGAGTGTCAAATAGCAGACATTTTCACAAAGCCTCTCGACCAGTAGAAGTTCAATTACTTCAAAATAGAATTGGTAATGGTAAATCCTAATGAGTTGTAAGAAATATCACATTACTTCTTTATTTTGAGTATTTAGATTTAATGTTTTGATGATTAGAAGAATAACTTAAGCATCGAAGAGGATAGAAATTTGTTTTGCAGGAAAGCTCTATCTTGACATTGAAAAACAGAGGTGAACAGAGTAGGGATTGATCGATAAAAGCATCGATAATCATGTCTCGAAGCTGACTTGATTTATCGATCACCTAATCGATAAATCCAATTTATTGATCAACTCATCAATCAACAAGATATATGGAATTGACTAGAAATGATGGGGAGCAGAATTATGGATAACCTGATCAATCACTCAATTATCAAACAATTTATCAATCAACAACAGAAAGAGACTCTTCAATCAATCAGTCAAATGGGTAAGGTTTATCAATCTATTAATCGAACATTGATTAATTGATCACATGATCGATCAACTTAGACAGGTATGACTTCTCACTGTAAAAAATTATTCATAACATATTCAATCATTTGCTTTTTTGATAACGTGATCTATAATTATGCATTGTGTTTCTAATATTCTTATTCGATCATCCTTAGTCTCCACCCCATCAATTTTCTGATTAAAGGGGAACTTCACATTCACATGTGTCTTATATCTTAAAAGCTCATCTCTTTCGTCAAAATAGTATACTCATCTGCATTCACTGTCAATTGATTAGTTTTGATGATGAGCTACTTTCACATTTTCCTTTCATGATCTAGTTCGAAAACAATTTATAGAAAGGATTATGTATACATTTGATATTTGATTATACTAACTATTCTCCTTGCAAGAAGTTGTTGAATTCGTAACAAGAGAATTTGTGCTATGAAAGAAACTCCTCACTGGACTACAAGGATAAATTATCAAATTTGAGGATTGATAATCTAATACGCAATCAGGATATGGAGAAAAGAGAAAGTGATTGAAGATAGAAAGATTATTGGCATCAACCTTCAAAGCATAATCACTAATGCCAATACGAATGAGCATTAAGCCTGACAATGGACTTAATGGATCAATTTATCAACTTGCCGAATTCAAATGAGCATTTCTAAACCCTCTCTTTTATAATTTATGAATATTGATGCATTACATGGTTTGCATGCACTAAGAGACGAGAATGATATAGAGGAAGAGATTACCCCTCACACGGGAGCTGTCTTTTAAACTTTTTGCTGATGTCAAATAGGGGGAGAGATAGTCATGAAAAATATGTTGCATCTAATTTGATTTCATATCATCCATACTTTTTCACAAAGGATTTGCCATCATCAAAAAGGGGGAGAATGTTAGATATGATTAGTTTTGATGATGTCAAATAATAGAGCAAAAAGCTTGCATAAATTATTTACCTCATATTTTGACTAACTATCATACTTAATATCTTATGTAGTTTCCTCAAGAAAAGAAACGAGTTATTATATTGAACTTTGAGTTATGGAGAATGATCAAGAGGAAGAAGAAGAAGAGAGATTGAGAAAAGAAGAACTTGCAAGATCAAATGGAAATATCAAGATTCAAGTTCATAGATTTGATGCTAAAGGTTGCCATGCTCAATCAGAAATTTGAATGGCTCAATCAGAAGCTAAAATGCACAAACCAGAAGTTATATAATCATATATTGAGTCACCCTTCATACAAACATTGAAAATAAGCTTCAGAGGTGATTTTCATGGGCATTTATCGATCAATTTATCGATAAAACACATACTCTGTTGTGCTTTGTTCTTCATTCAGCTCTGACATAGGTTTGGTATTTCTCTAATATATCTTAAACCACAAATCTGTTTGAGGTGAAACATAGTTCATATGAAACTAGACTCAAAACATGGTTCATAGACACCAAGATGAGCTCCAAAGAGTTTCATATGAGGGAGATATGTTGTTCGAAACATTGCAGTAAGGATTCCCACCTTTATTCTGACCTTCAGTCACTTTGATGAAGATAACTTTGTAACGACAATGAATTTTGGGTGATTCTTGTTGCATTAGAAAGTATACTCAAAGAGCTTTCTGAGGATAGGTCATTTGTAAAATTTGGAGTTCAATTGAAAGATTTGTGATCACTCAAAGTTTACCTTCGTTTTGCTTGAATCAGAATTCCAATTTATTGAGGCAAAGACCAGAGTTTTGCATTGATTGATTAAGCTCTCGAGCAACATGCTACTCAAACATGTTATTGAGTAAAAGTATTAGAAGAAATGAGAATGAAAAGCCATTATCAGATGTTACTAGAGCCTGATCAAGCAACTACATACTCGATCACTTTATTGAGTTCCTTGTACTATCTCTTCAATTCTTCTCTTTTATCTTCATATGCATTATTAAGGTTTTATCAATAACCTGTTAGATAAATAGTTTTCAAATAATGTTATGGATAAATATATTTATTGATCACTTGATTGATAAACAAGATTAACATTATGGATAAATAGGTGATCGATAAGAAGACAGATAAATGGTAAAACTCTTCCACTTAAGTTATATTCTCTTTCTTTCATCATTTATTGATCACTTTATCGATCAGATATTTATCGATAACCTGATTGAACATTGTTTAATAACCCACTCAGTTTGTTTTTGCTCAAGGTTGTTGTTTCGTTGTTTTATTGATAACTTGATCGATCCGTGATTTATCAATCAAATGATCGATCATCACTATTTCACTGAGTTACTTTTTAAGCTGTATTTTTCGATCACCTTATCGATAATCTAATTATTGACAAATTGATCAATCACCCAATTTTCTGAAACTTCTGTTTTCACATAACGTGATCGATCAAGGTTTTTCCTAGTATTTCTGAATAAGTTTTCAACGGTATTTTATCAATCACTTAATCATTAATGTTTAATTGATCACTTACTCGATCATCATATATTTTATAACTTCACTGTGAAAATCTCTTTGAAACTTTTTATCGATCATTTCTCCTATCAATCATTCATTGATACAGTATTCGATCAACACACTTTGAAAATATATTTCTTATACTTAGCTTTATTGATAATATGATCGATCAAACAGTTTTTGATCCCTTGGTCGATCATTGTACCAGTTTATTTCGTAATAGCATTTCACGATGATTTCAAAATCTTTTATCTTTTTATCTTTAAGCTTTTCTCAGCCTTTCTTTTACACATAACTCTCTATTAAAAGGATATGAAGGCAAATGTAACTTGAAAAGGTTTATTCTTGCATAAATCATTTTTGGGTCACTGTATCCAGGCTTCATCATTTATTGATCATTTGTTCGATAATCATATGATCTATAATCTATTCGATAATTGCATATATCTGTTATATCTTTTCTTCATATAATTAATCGATAATATGATCAATCAAAGAATTATCGATCAAGACATTGATCAAATAAGTTCATCTTACTTTCTAAATATCTGAATATCTGATGATTGATTCCATGTTTTTCAACTTATTGTTTCTAAGATTATCAGATACTTATCACTTGATTTGAGAAAGATTATTTCAAGTAAAGAGCCACAATGAATTTATGATGTGAAGAATCAACTTTTGTCAGAAGCTTCCAACAGCTAGTTTCAACGGTCATATTCTTCGAGCCAAACGGGAAGAAGATGCTCAATGGTCAAATGCCCAATATCATCTATAAATAGAAGAGCATTCAAAACAAAAAACCAAACGGAACAGTCTAAGCTTACAACATCAAATGCTAAAATGCCGAATCAACATATTTTCATTTAGAGCTCCGAGAGAAAACTCCTTGTCTCTGTACATCATAGACTAAAACATATGTATTCATAAGATAGAGAGGAGAGTTTCCCAAACGTAATTAAGATTCATCTATCACTTCATTGAGAGAACGAATATTCAATCTTCATTATCATTATCAGATTGTATCCTTACGATGTGTAAGGGGGAGTATTTACCTCAGTGAGAGGTTGTTGTTGAATAGACTGGTTAGAATAAGGATTGTAAGTGGCGACACAAGTGCCCAGATCAAACTTGTGGTTGTAGTAGTTCTCAAGTACCCGTGCTAAACTTGAGGGAGATAGTGGATTGAAAATCTCAAGGGGAGCCTAGGGACTAGACGTAGGTCAGTGAGGACCGAACCAGGATAAATCACAGTTTGCATCTTCTCTTCCCTTACTTCTTTATATTTCTAGCTAAACCATTTTACTACTATGATTATGCTTATGTCGATTCATTATTTTTATACTCAAAATTTCTTATGAATTTTATTACATTGTGAAAAGGTTTTTAATTTTAATTAACACCCAATTCACCCTCCTTTTGGGTGTTCAGCCATTCTTACATGTGCAATGTGCATCTTCATAATATTGCTCAATAATTTAACATAGCCAATTAAAATCACTAAAAATTAAGTATTAGACAATTATTAAAGTTAATAAACAATATAAAGTGAAAATAAAACTACTTACATTCTCAGGAATAAAAATTTGATCATGAGTAATAATTTCTTTCATGAATCTCATAATATAATAACCACAATCATTATTATTGGGTTGGAAAGGGCATTGCAACAATATCGTCAAGTAGTTAAATCAATTTATGAATACAAATAATCTATTTTCAAAACTTAAGAATTGAAATAAATACCTAAATTTTCTTCCACACGTAGCTTTTTGAGGTGTTAGCAGCTTCAGAATAACTTAATCCAATAGAACTTCGATAGCCAATCAACGCATTAATAAAATGAAGTTGAGATTAAATTAGTTATTCAATCATATTATCTCTTGTCCTTAATAACATAGTAATCCTCTAATAAAAATAAAATGGCATAACAATTATATAATTAAAACAAAATTTAGAAACATTCATATATGATGCTCTAGCAAACAATATTACTATAAAATATACAAAATACATAGAGAAACTTGCATCATTTACAAACTGTGTACTATGACTTATTATTAGCTTTATGCAAATATGAGTTCTATGAATTCTAATGTGAATATTGACTCCAAACAAAGGCTGCAAAATTAAAGAATCTTGTCTCTAGTAGTAATTAATAACTAGTTTTTTACTTATATAACTTAAACAAGTATGTGTACAAATATCTCAACGCTAAGCTCAAATTCAAAACCTCATCTAAGCATGACGATGATGCTATCATTGGGACAGCTTGCCATTGACAGTAATTAATTAGTTAATAGAAGAAACCTGAATGTGTCAACATTAAATTAATAAAATATGAAAAGCATGCATTTTACACATATTTAAGTGAAATTGGGAGATTGGTCCTCCGAGTCAGAATTGACACTGATCTAGATGGAGCAAGATACCCTATCCAAGTAGGAAAGGGGAGCAACCGAGGCAAGACAAGCGGAGTTGACGTCACCCCAATGGAAGCATGACTAGCCAAGAACAAAGCTAGGGTTTAATGTCCTTGAGCTTAATAAAGAAGGGCAAGCAGACAGAAGAGAACCTCATAAGTTCTCTCCCTATAACTTCCAAAATCAGCTGCGAACAGGATGAGAGGTTCCTTTTTAGGGATAAGATGTTTGGTTAGCATGCTACAGACATAGTAACCAGTAAGAGCTTGCACTCTTTGCATTGGAATGCCAGGCATTATGCATGTTAGAGTATGCTCCTACTGAAAAGTGAAGAAGAGGAAAGAGAAGTTGCATAAGTCCTCTCCCTGTACCGTTCTAAAGTAGCTAAGAACGATAAGATCAGCTAGAGGAGTAAGAGAACTCCTAAGGCAGATTGGCTTAGGTATATAAAGAAGCAGATAGGTGGCCTGGAGAATTGAATGAGGCCTAAGAGAATGATATTGGCTATTAGAGCAGTCTTGGGGAATGATCAGTTAAGTTACCAACTAAGTAGAGGTGACTTATTTTATTACTCAACCCTATAGCCAGAGTCTCCCAAATATCTTAATATGGCTCAGATAGATGATAGTATTCAAGGGTCACCATGGATCCTGAAGAGGCGTATAGTAGAGCGTAGTAGCTCCCAAGGTCGTAGTAGATCAAGCCTAAGGGAAAGTGGCTAAGCCATAAGAGTACGAGTATAGTACCTCTTTGAAAAGATGAAAACCAAGGATGAGTTTAAGATACAGAAACCTCCTTTAGTAGTAAACTTGTATGGAGAGAGTACCCATGACTTCCTTCTAGATAACCTTATCATTGATTAGGCTAAGCTTAATTTTCTTCTGATTAAAAGAGGAAAGCCACAGTTAGAAAGTTAGACCTGTATGACCTTAATAAGAGGTATTCAGGCTAGCTCTAGATACAGAAAGAACCCTTTGTGATACAATGACAGACTGAGTATTGACGGGGTAGGTCCCTAAAAAGAGGCTAGAGTCAGGAATGTAAGCTGGAAAGACTCGACTAAAAGTAGAACAAGAAGGGTCTAAGACAGCAAGGTACTAGGGTTCGAGCCTATCAGCATCAGTGCCTCAAATTCCAGTCAACACTGTTCAGTTAAGTGTGCTCAAGCAAGAGTAGCCCAAGGAAGGGTAACCTAAGAATACACTAAGTTCAGCAAGATGGAAGATAAAGTTAAGGCAAGCAAATATAGTCTAAAGGTGACAAAAGGATTGAGTAAGGTCAATAAAGACAATATCAAATGCACCTTACTGAATAGCTCGAAATAAGATGGCGAAGTAAAGAAAACAGAAAGAAGATTCATTAGACCTAGTGTGTCTCCCTAAAGTGCTCTAGTACTCTTCATTAAGAAGAAGGATGATAGTCTAAGGTTAAGTATAGACTATTGGGTGTTGAATAAAGTGACGGGAAAGAATAAGTATCCTTAGTACAGATCGATGATCTATTAGACCAACTGTTAGAGCTATGATATCTTATAAGATCGATTTACGATAAAGATACTACCAGCTGAGGACGTTTTGAAGACTACTTTTAGGACCCGATACTGACACTATGAGTTCTTAGTAATGCCGTTTGGTTTAACAAATGCCCCTCCAATTTTATGGATTATATGAACGGGATTTTTCACCCATACGGAAATCGGGTAATCGTAGTCTCCATTGATGACATTCTTGTGTACTCTAAATCTCGAGAGGAACATGAGCAACAGTTAAGGACTGTTCTAAGTACAATAAAAAAAGAAACCACTCTATGCTAAACTTATTAAAGGTGAGTTTTGGTTAAATGAAGTTAGATTCTTAGGCCGCGTAGTTAAGTAAGAAGGTGTGGCCTTGGATCCCAGTGTAGTTGAAATGGTATGCAACTGGGAACAGACCATTTTCTAGTAGTGAATGTTAAAGACATGCCTGAAAAGTTGGCAAGGCTATAATACATTAAGGAGATTGTTAGGCTGCATGGTGTCCCAAGCAGCATTGTTTCTGATCGAGGTCCAAGGTTCACATCGAACTTGTGGAGAGCTCTATAGAAAGAAATAGACACTACTCTCAAATTTAGCACAGCCTACCATCCTCAAAAAGAGAGACTGACCGAAGAGTTATGTTGACACTACACTACTACAAAAAAGAGTTTTCACGACGCTAATTTACGGCGGTTATTAGAAAAAACATTGTAAAAAATATGACGATGGCATTTCTGTAATTATAGGCAACTTTTAAAGGCGGTTATTTAAAAAACCGCTGTTAAAAGTATTTTTTACAGCAGTTCTTCAAAAACCGCCGTAAAAAAATACTTTTAACGGTGGTTCTTTAAATAACCGCCGTAAAAAGTCTATCAGAATTTTAAAATTCATCGTGTTGCGCGATAGTTTTCACTTTTCAGAGTCAGAGCTCATGGTCCCCCATACCATTCTCACTCGATTTTCTCCCTCCTCCTACATTTGTCGGCGTTTATCCATTGCTTCTATCATTTCCGCCATGTTCTTCCATCACCGTCGCTATTACTATTGCTGTTGCCATCACCATCACCTCGTCCTCTTCATTCTTATTTGTGAGTTTTTCACCTCCATTCTTTCCGTGGATTTCATAGTTTTCTTGGTTTGATATGATTATTTTCTTTGGTTAAAAATATGATGCTTAATCTGAGTTTAAAGAGGTCTGATTTTTAGCAGATATGAGTCTTTATTTTTATCAGATCTGAGTCTTTGATTTTATCTTTATTAAATCTTAGTTGCTTCGATCTGGTGGCTGAAGGTGAAGCTAAATGACACTATTACGGAGGGAAAGAATCTCTATTTACTCCATCAAAATGCTTTTAACTGGCAAGCGACTTCCTTTGAGGCTTTGTTCTCCTGTTCCCTCCTGATCCGTAGGATGAAACGTAGCTTTAAGAAACAAAAATTTTCCACGGCAGTTATTTATATAACCGCCATGAAAAGTCACATACCACGACAGTTTAAGAGCCGCCGTGAAATCCTCTACATTTTACGTCAATGGCATAGACGTCGGTCTCAAAACCGCCATAAAGAGCTTATTTTAACCGCCGTTAAATGTATTTTTTGTAGTAGTACTAGGAGAAGACTGTTAGAGTTGAAGCTAGGGATCATATATTCCTTAAGGTTTCTCCAACTATGGGAGTAGATCGATCCCTAAAGATGAGGAAGTCAAGTCCAAAGTATATTGGACCATTCCAGATTCTATTAAAAGTGGGACCAGTGACTTACAAGTTGGTCCTTCTCCCAAAATGGAGCCAATTTCATGATGTCTTCTATGTCTCCCAATTGAGGAAGTACCAACAAGACCCAGCACATGTCATCTAGTATGATGACATTGTACTTCAAGATAACCTGTCTTTTGAGGTTAGACCAGAGCTGATCATTGACAGAAAGGTTAAGCACCTGAGGAATAAGCAGATTTCGCTGGTCCAGGTGATTTGGAAAGGTCTGTCACCAGAAGAAGTAACGTGGGAGATAGAAGAGGACATGAAGGAAAGATATCTAGAACTTTTCCTTTAAGGTATACTTTAAATTTTAAGGATGAAATTTATTTAAAGGGGAGAAATCTCACATCTAGAAATTTTACAACTACGAGTAAAGAAATCCCTGGACATTTAAGGGCTAGAGTAGTAGAAAGAAATATGAAAATTTGGGAAAATATGTTAGAAATTCCCAAAATTTGGCAAATAATTATGTAAGGTAGAGAAAAGGTTCTTGGACATATTTTGAGGCTCAAAGGATGAAATTATGATAGAAGGCAATAATTATTGAATTTTCAGTAATTATTGAATATTGCCTAATTAGGAAAGTTGGTCAAAAATTAATTATGAAAATAGTTTTGAGCCTTACAAAATTAAGAAAAAATAAGAATAAAGTGTCTTGAGAATTATAAGACATTGTACAAGTGATTTTATTCCGAAAATACTCCTGGTAAATCTTTAAAGGAATTTAAAGTCCAATTATGCTAATTGGGGTTTTATTTGGGAAAATTCCAAATAAATACTTATGAGAATAGATAAATCCCAAGAAAATTAATAGAACTCCTATGGGATTTATAAGACGTTATGAAATAATCAGGAAAGTTTTAAAGAGCCTAAAGACCCAAAAAAGTAACTCCCGAGCAAGAAAAATAAAATAGTAAAGAAATTGATTTTCTTTTATTTTAATGATATAAATTAATTATGGGAGTAAAGAAAGGCTCTTTAGGAAGAGAAAATTGATAAGTAAATGTTAAGGATCTGATTGAAATTAATTAGGAAGCTCATATCACTGATATAGAAAAAGACAAAGCTAATTCAGTATCAAAAGGGTACTGAAAAAGGTGAGAAGTATACTCATTTTTGCTTAGCTCTCATTGTGCCACTTGTCAAGCTAGGGATGGAGAGGATTTTGACTTCTAAAATTCATTTCATTTGGAATTAAATTAAGGAAAGAAGAAATTCAAGAAGGAAGCTTAGCTTGACACCTAAGCATTGTAATTCTTTTCAACTTTAATGACATTTAGTTAATGCTTGGCTTATAAATAGCCACCAAGACCCCTCATATTTTGGCCAAACAAGGAACCATAAGGGAGAATATGTTGCTCTTACATTTAGAGAGAGGAAGAGCTATTTCTAGTGAGATAAAGTCCACCTAAGTTTAAGGAATCACCAAGGTAAGCTCCTAAGCTCTTTGTTAATTATTGTGGGATGTTTATATATGATTTTATGTAGTTTTGGATGGCCATTTTTCATGGGGAGATGCTGCCAAATTTTTGGAAATTATGGAAGGATTTAATCAACGGTTTAAAGTATAGATTACACACTTGAAAAGGATAGGTTTTTTGATTAGTTTTGAGTGAGTTTTGGAAAGAAAATCCAACCTCTATTCATGATGATTCAATTCAGCCAAGGAGAGAGAATGAGATTAGAGTTGGATTTGATTTAATTTGATGCTTCCAATGTGTTTAAATGATGAAATGGTGTAAGGAAACACCAAGAAGGAAGCTTGGAAGCATTAAATTTGAAAATGGAAATTTGGTTTTCCAAGACACCCTATTCGGCCAAAATAAGATCTATAGGGAGGGATTGAATTTTCATAAATCTAAGTAGATACTTGGATTCCTTGGGTAAAATTGTGTAGGATTAGCCTAAGAGAATAATTTTTACTAAGCTAAAACATTAATCCAAAAATTAAGAGAAAGAGATTAAGTTCAAGAGAGCTAGTCTTGAATTTTATGTAATCTAGTGGTCCTAATGGATTGTATGATTATCACGGTCAAGTTTAGGAGCTTGAAACATCTGAGAGGATGTTTGATGATGTTGACCAAAGGTTCAAATGGTTGGGAAGTCAAGGCAGTCAAAGAAAAAGCAAGAGGAAAGCTTGAGGTGCAAGGTATTGAACTTACCCTTTATGTGCTTGATGTGGTATGCTTATTTGTTGGTTTGTTTTGTTGGTGTTTGGATGATGTTGTGACATGATGATTGTTGCTGGAATGCTATTTTTAATATGTTTCCATGGCCATACATTTTTATACCAAGCATAAAATATGATGGCATGTCACTAGTTAACTTAAGTTTATGGAAAAACTACATACCATACACACTAGCATCCATCTTATGCATGTATGTGGTAATATTTGCTACTAAGATTTCACAAATCTTACCCCTCCCTAATCAACCATTTAGCTCAATCAATGATGGGCAATAATGGCATGAGAAGCAAGGAGAAGAGAGTGGAATTATTGATGTTAATGAATGAGGTTAATGTTCAATGTATAATTCTCCTATGCTGTAAATTATGTTTATGAATGCCCATGATGTAACATATGTGTTTAGGATGACTATGGCATTAATGAAAATGTATGAGAATGAATGGCAAAGAGTAAGCACAAGTTTTACATGCCAAAGAAATAAGAAGAATTAAAGCAAAAGTTAGTTAAGGCATGAAACGTAGGTTCAGGAGCAGTTAGATTTGAGCTTCAGTTTGACCTAACCAATGAATAAATTAAGCCAAAAAATTTGACAGGTTTATAGTACACATTCCAAGATTTAAAATGAGAGGTACATTACCTCAATTGAATGTGTACACAAGGAGATATGAATTTCCAAAATTGAGGCACAGAATCTGAAAGTTTCAGATTTTACTAAATAAACAGTAATTTTTATTGATTAAACTGTACGAATTGGCCAAAGATAAGTCTAATTGGATATTTTTTCATTAAAGAGCATTAAAAGATATTTTCTTAGAATTTGGGAACACCTCTATATGATTTTTTTAGAATTAGTTATGAATTTTCACATTCCGACCTGAAATCTAAAAACGTGCAGTGAACAATAATTTCTGAAAAGTAACGTCCTAAATGAGATTTTTGAACCCAAGACCATCCAATGTGGTCTAAAATGATTCTAATTGAATTCTAAGTCATTCTAAAAGTAAGGTGTGATACTAATCCTACCATACACACTAAGTGCACTTAATAGGATCTTATGAAATGGGGTACCATTGATGAAGATCCTAGACTTAAAGAGTACTTTAAGGTTTTCCTTTTAGAAACTTAGTGATTTCTACTCCCACCAAAATCAATTTCAAACTGTGATAGCCAGAGTTCACTTTTAAGAGGATTCTATCACTATTTAAACACTTGCTTTCCTTCATTTCGTTTTAATCTCCTAAATATGTAAAAATACTTTTACATTTTAATTCAGTTCAATTCATAGTTCTAAATGAAAAACCCCTTTTTCCCAATCAGTTTACATTTCATGGCATATATTTAACTTAGGTCCATTCGTTTAAGGCTCTAGTTAAGTGAACGACCCGGGGTTGCATTCTATAGTGCAATCCTTGGATAATCATTGAATTTAACCTCCAAGGGCGTAACAAAAGGTTGAAATTAGTTATGCTTCGTAATTTGTAGAAGTGTCTTAGCAAAAGTGTAAGTTTTCTTCTCAAGGAATTAGGAATGAATATCAAAAGAAATGATAATTTTTGGCTTTACTGCAGCAAATGAAAATCATAGAATTGATGATTAGACTATCAGAAAGTAAAAAGAGTCAACTTCATCAAAGTCTTGGTCAATAAACCCTTGATTGATAAGGTTATTGATTAATAGAAAGGGAATTAGACATAAAAGAAGTGAACATTTATTGAAGTCATTATGGATCAACTATTTATGGAATAAGTTATCGATAAATGATAAAGTATAATCAACACGAAGATGTATATGATAACCACCCAAGAATCTTGCAAGCTTGAGACATGTGCTTTCTCAGCTTTTATAAGAATATAAGATAATTTAAGAAGGATGAGAAAAGCTTAAAGAGAAGATAAAAATATATTTCCTAAAATATCATTCATGAAGAACAGTTTAAAAGAAATATGTTTGCAATGTATGAAATAGTTGTTTGATAAATCATTTATCAAATAGATTATCAATAATTTAAATAATTGTGTAAAGGTACTTTGAACCTTGTTAATATGAAATGTTATCTATAAAACTTTGATTGAACAAGTTATCGCAAAAGCAGTTCAAAAGGACTTAGACTCAAATTACAGCAAAAGATGATGTTGATCAATTAAATGATCGATAATTACATTATCGATTAAGTGATCGATCATTATTGGTGAAAACTTGATTTCCAGAAAGGGGCATGATTGAGTAGGTGATCAAACAAAGAAAGAAGTTTTATGAAACAATGTTAGAACATGTTATTGATAAGAGATTGATCAATGAGGTGATTGAAAAATTGATAAACCAATTCAAACAATAAGTGAGTAGAAGGAACTTACCAATAATCTGACACTTGATCGATTAATATTTAATCGATAAGTTGATCGATTAACCCTTTGTCAAAAGTGAAGAAGTTAACCTCTCTTACTTGATAGCTTATCGATTATTGAATTATCTATTAGGTGATCGATAATTCCCTGAAACCCCTTACATCAAAACAAGTTAACAGATGATCGAATAAGTAATCGATGAACTTATTTTTCTGGCAAGTTATCTAGCACAGTGAATTATCTAACACGTGATCGATAAAACTTAACAATATATGGACACATAATACGTTGACAATTATCTAACACATATTCGATTAACTAGTGATCGAACACTTGATTGATTAAGATAACAGTTATGCAGGGAAACTTAAATACTCATTTTGTTATTATCAAAACCTTAAATCTAACATGCTTGACCGTAAAATGGTCATTAAATACAGTGACTTTAGAGTTAATTAGGTAAGGCCTGAACTTGTCTAGTGCAAAAACAATAGATAAAAGCTCTTTTTCAGTTGTTGTGTAATTGGTTTGAGCTTTATCTAATGTTTTATAAGCATAAGCAATTACTTCAGAAGCATTACAATCTTTTTGTCCTAAAAAGGCACCCACTGTATTATTAAAGGCATCATAACCACAATTCAAATAGTAAATCTCAATTAAGATAAGTCAAGATAGATAGAGAAATCAATCTAGGTTTAATCTCATCAACGAATACTTTACACTCATTATTGCAATCAAAGATAGCATCTTTTTGCAACAATTTAGACATTGGAAATGCTACTTTGCCAAATTCCTTTATGAACCTTCTACAAAATCCAGTATGGCCTAGGAAGGACCAAAGTTCCTTTAAATTTATTGGATAGGGTAGAGATGAAATTACTTCAATTTTTGCCTTGTCTACCTCTATTTCCTTTTCAGAAGTTAGGTGACCTAGAACTATCCCTTGCTGGACCATAAAGTGACACTTCTCAAAATTCAAAACAAGTTTCTTTTCAACACATTTGGATAAAGCTTTCTCCAAGTTCAACAAACATTCATCAAAATTATCCCCATAGATGGTAAAATCATCCATAAACACCTCAATTCCATTTTATAGCAAGTCACTAAAGATGGATAGCATACATCTTTGAAATGTTCCTGGTGCATTGGAAAGTCCAATTAGAATTCTCCTATATGTAAGTGTGCTAAAAGGACAAGTGAATGTAATCTTGTCTTGGTCTTAATGTGTAATAGGAATATGAAAATAGCCACTAAAACCATCAAGAAAACAATAATGAGATTTACAAGCCAATCTTTCAAGCATTTGGTCTATAAAGGGTAAGGGAAAATGATCTTTCCTTGTAGAATCATTAAGCTTCCTATAGTCAATGCAAACACACCAAGAATTCTATATTCTAGCAGGAATTAATTCATTTTTCTCATTCCTAACCACAGTGATTTCACTTTTCTTTGTAACAACTTGAATTGGACTTACACATTCACTATGCAAAATAGGATATATAATCCTAGCACTAAGCAACTTTGTTACTTCTTTTTTAACAACAAGTATGAGTGGGTTAAGCCTTCTTTAAGGTTGTCTTATTGGTTTTGTATTTTCATTTAATAAGATCCTATGAGTTTAGATTGAAGCATTAATACTAGGAATATCTACTAAAGACCACCTAATTGCATTCTTATAACTTTTCAAAATAGCAAGCAATTTAGACTCCTCAAGATCAGTCAAAGAGTTAGAGATTATCATCAGAAGCTTTTCATTTTTAGCTAAGAATGCATATTTCAATGTTGAGGGCAGAGGTTTCAAATCTAATTCAGGGGGATTGGACAACTAAAGGTATCAATTTCTTAAGCTTAAAAGTAGTGCAATTATTGTCAGGTTGTTTCAGAACTTTAGCTCCAAAACTACAGCCATACATTCATCCCCTTGTGTGTTAAACTCCCCAATTGGTCCCTGTAATAATGCATATAGAACACTTGTAAATCCATGTGAGAACTTAAAATTAGATGTAACATAGTCTTGAGGAATTCCAATTTTACAAGTAAAGACTGTAACATCTTGTAAAATTTAACCCTAAAGATGAGGGAATTAAAATAGACTAAGGGCCATTTAGTACAAGAGGGACATAGATCTCACAAGTTTTGAATAGAAACCCGAGCAATGTCCAAGCTGATATTTTTGAAACATCAGTTAAAGAAAGATATGATTGGGAAGTCAAGTTAGAAATTCCCAAAAATTCCCAAAAAATCATCTAAAATAGAATTGAGGGTCAAGGAACTTGTTTGAGGCCCCAGATGAATTATTGAAAGGAAAATAAATAAATATAGAATTTTCTATATTTATAGAAATTTTTTGTTACACTGAGAAGTAGTAACCAAAATTAATTATTTAAAAGACCTAGATGAAACATCCTGTCTTTAGCCTCTCAGAGTATGCAGTAGCAAACGTTATAGTTCAAGCAGATTATGACACAAGCCCGTAGATTTAAAATTTCAACATAATTACTCGGGTTACTATTTACTGTTTAACTTCTAGATTACAGGTCTAACTTCAAAAATTCATAACTAAATCCATAAAAATTGTATTGAGGTGTTCTAAAATTCTATAAAAAGCTATTTTGATGATCTTTAAGGAAAAAATATCCAATTAGACTTATCTTTTCTCAATTCATATAGTTTAATCAATAAATATTACTATTTATTTGGTAAAATCTGGAACTTCCAGATTCTGTACCTCAACTTTGGAAATTCATATCTCCTTATATACACATCCAATTGAGGTGATCTACCTCTCATTTTAAATCTTGGGATGTGTACTATGAGTCTGCCAAATCTCATGACTTAACTCATTCGTTTGATAGGTCAAACTAGAGCTACAAACTCACTGTTTTACGACCTACGTTTTATCCCTTAACATCTCTTTACTTTAATTCTCTATATTTCTTTGGCATACATAACATGGGCTTACTCTTCCCCATTCATGCTCATACACTTTTATTTATGCCATAAGCATTATAATAAAATACATGGCATCATTGGCATCCATAAGATAAATTACATAATAGGAGAATTACACATTGAATAATAATATGATTCATTAACATAAACAATTTTCCATTTTCTTCTCCTTGCTTCTCATGCCATTATTCCCTATTGATGATTGACCTAAATGGTTGGTTAGGGAGGAGGTGAGATTTGGGGAAATCTCAGTAGCAAACAATACCATATTAATTATGCTAGATAGATGCTAATGCACTACACGCAACTTGTTTATTCTCTTGTTAATTAGTGACATATTAGCATGCTCAAAGCTAACTTCTTGATGCATGGCCATGGAGACATAATCTACTCATCATGAATAGCAATTACAGTAGCTAAAATATATCACAATAACATTCAATAACATGTACACGGCAACACACAAGCATACAACATCAAGCAATGACAATAGGTAAGTTCACTACCTTGCACCTCAAGCTTTCCTCTTACTTTTCCTTTGACTTCCTTGACTTTCCAACCATGTGGGCATTTAGTTAACATCACCAAATGTTCTCTTGGATGTTCTAAGATCCTAAACATAGTCACATTGATCACACAATCTATTAGGACCAATAGATTACATAATATTCAAGACTAGCTCTCTTGAACCTCAACCCTTTCTCTTCATTTTAGGGTTTTCTTTCTAGCTTTTCTAACATAAATCTCATCATTCCCTATCCTTAAGATCCATTTCTTGTTAATTAGGACCACTTTAGATGGTCTTAGATTCAAGAAGATCAAATCTGAAATTTTTGCTTTGCTAGTACTGTTCACGCAGAGAATCCAGAATTTTTGCTCAACTTTAAAAATTCATAATTAATTCTAAAAAAATCAAAACTGAGTAGTTCAAAGTCCCACTAAAAGCTCCTTAAGTTATATTTAAATCAAAAATATTTTTAGAAACCAATTCTATGCTGAACAGTACCAGAATTGTACAGAATTCGTCACTCTTTCAAAGGTTAAACACTGTTTTTGAATTTCAAACCCTAACTTTGAAAAATCACCATAAATCATACACATATCCAAATGAAGTGTTCTACCTATGGATTTAAAGCTTATAAAGTGTATTTTAATCATGCCAAATTTTAGAATCAGATACAAAGACTAACTTATTCAAAATAGGCATCAAATCAGATGCTATAACCATCACATACCTTGATCTTGAAGCTTGAATCTTGTTCCTTCTTCTTCGCCTTCATGCCTACATTTTTCTTTCTAAATTTTGGCAGAGTTTTTTCTCTACAAATGGCTGCTAAAATTCTCTTCCAATGTGGGGTATTTATAGCCAAAACTGTAGCTTGAATGGACCAAAATGCCCTTGGTGGCTAATAGAAAGGGTAAGGGCAATTTTGGAACTCTAAGTTGACTTTTACATCATCATTGCATCACCTTCTTGCATCATCCTTACCTCATTCTTCTAGAAGATGCCAAGTGTCACAAATGTGGTGGAGAAAAAGGGAGATTAGATCCTAGCCATTAGATCAAACTTGTTCCCTAAGTTTCCTCTGAATTTTCTTGGCCCATGTTTCTTCGGCTTTTTTTATGGCCTTCCAGAGCTTAGAAAATTCTTCTATCTGCTCCATAAATTCTCTTTAATTCTAGAGAGTAGCTATGAATTTTCTTAGGCCATAACACTTCCTTTAAGCCTTGCATAAAATTCATTTACTAAAATACCCTTTTATCGGCATAATCGGCTCTTTAATTTATTAAAGCCATTCCACTGGCCTTTTGGTTACGGGACTACTTTTATAAATTAGTACAACCTTTCAACCATTTAACCTCATTTTTGTGTACATTTTTGAGGTCTCTTGCTATTTTAAATAATTACCTCGAACCATGTACTTTTTACCAACCATAACCTTATAAATTCCATTTAAGCTACCTCAGGGATATTTTCATCTTTTCTCTTCACAGAAGAGCCTTAGAATATTATTTCCCATTTTATGAGATTTTCTTTGAATTCTCTGTATACTCTTCCATTCTTACCCCTATTGGTCATAACTTTCTGACTTTACAGTTTAGTCCCTGCTTGGATTTAACTTCATACAATCCTGTCTTTGAGGTTTCACACTTAACCTTTGGCCTATATCTAGCCTCTTTTCTCTTTCAGGGCTTTCGAGACTTTACTGGAGCCTGTAACTTTGATTACACTTTAGTCCCTGTAAACTCTTACTTTACAGTTTAGAACCTGAAACTGCTTTAATTTCCTTTCTCGTCTTTGGGACCTCTGCTAATAGGGGTCTGGTAGCCTATCTAATTTAGGCTATTTCTAGTACTTCTAGGTCCAAAAGTTGGGATGTTACACTAGAAGCCTCAATAATTCTAGAAAAAAATATAGAAAATTTTCTTGAAGGATTATCATAATTTATAAAATTGTTCCTGACTTCAAATTGAGGAAGAGGTTAGCTTTAATGATATCTAAAGCAGAATTATTGTTGGTGAGTGCTGATTTCGAAAAAGATGGAATTCAAGGAATTTCTGAGGGAATTAAATTCTGAGAAAAATCATGGAACTTTCCTACACTGAGAAGAAGCTAATAGTGCACTGAGATAAATTTTTTTGAGACAATGAATTAGACAGGATATAGGAAAAATTCATCCGGTAATGAACTGGTACTCAGTACGATGTAAGGATAACCAGGGAAGTGAATGTTTCTACAAATTTTTCCAGTCCAAATGGCCTATGTGTCATGCCATTATTGTCCTATTTTTGGAGGGAAAATATTTAATGAAAAATAAAAATAAAAATAAGTTTCTAGAAGGTGGCTAATTATGTTGATTAAGGAAGTTAACTAAGATTAGGCTAATTAATCTTAGTATGACATAAGCAAGTGATATCATCACCATGACATCATGTGGACATGTGGGATAATCATAAGCTTGAAGTATAAGATTTAGCCATGTGTAAAGTGACAAAAAAATAGACGATTAAGATTTAGCTACCTACCCCTTGTAATTTTGTTGAAATTCAAGGGTAAAGAGTCAGTGAAAAGCCTATAAATACCCCCTTTCCCACACTTGATTTTGGGCCAAGAGAGGATAACAAGGGGAGACCTTGTTGCACTTGATTTTAGAGAGAGAAAAAGAAATCCCTAGTGAGAGAAAGTGCATAGAAGCTTAAGGAATTGTCAAGGTAAGCTTCTATTTTTCTTGTGCTTTGATGTGGAGTTGTTTTTATGGCCATTTTCCTATGAGGAAATACTGCCAAAATTTTCAAAAAAAAAAAGGGAAGAAAATAGTCAAGGGATTGAAACATAGATTAGACACTTGAAAAGTGTAAGAATTGATTAAAACATAGAGCCCTAGTAACAAACAACATTCATACTTTACTCTCTAACTTTTTGAATTTCAATCTGATCTTTCTAAACTTAAGTCCGCATGATATTCCCCATTTTATATTCTAATGCTTTCATACTTACTTTCTCACTTATACCCAACCCTAACATGAAACCTAGTCTAGGCAAAAAATACACAAAGGTTAAGAGAAAGCTGAATTCTTTCTGATTTCATCACAAAACCACTTAGCTACTTCTATTTTCTTCCACTTAATCATTAATCTAACGCAATCAATCTCTAACATATCTTAATCACATTTAGACAACATCTCATCTTAGGGTTTCATGCTTCTAAAACTCAACAAAACCATATCCAAGCTCAATCACACAAAGAGAAACATAAACTACATCAAAATCCATAACCGTACATTGTATTGAAGCTTGGATTTTCCTAGGACTTCTTGCTTTCTTCTTCTCCTCCTCCTTCAAAATTTTATGCTCCCTCCTTGCTCTTCCTCTTGACCAAATATCTCATACAAAATGGAGGAGAAAGGGTTTTATAATGCCTATTAAGTTAACCCTTTCTACTTTGCCCTTGAGGCTATTTAAAATTATATGAATGAGGTGTCAACCTCTTACTAGCCCTGTCTAGACTCAAGGAATTTATTTTGCCCTTGAAGTTGGAGGAAATTACACTTGCCATATGCCTCCATTTCTAGTTTTTCATGTGTCTTGGCTTAACCTGGAAGACAAGTCATATGTCTCTTTATTCCTTTTCAATTTTACCCTTTGACAGTTGCTAAAATTCTAAAACTATCCACTGATGAAAATGGCACTAAAAAGAGAGAGAAAGTAAGAAAAATTCGTCCAAAAATAAACCCTAGGTTATTTGTCCATCAATCTTGCAATAGTGCACCATATTGGGTATTTTTTTGAGCCCTGACTTCGCTGATGGTATTGACATGTGCTTTTTCAGCATCAATGGCTTCATATGATGTTATGATGACAAAAATTAAGTGGAAGGTGGCTTTAGGATCTCCTTTTTTTCTTAAAAGAAACATCAAATTACTTTATTCTATCATAACTTTGACCAAATGCTTCCTAATGTTTCTTGGTCTGGAAATTCAACCCTCTATGTCACTTGTAACACCTTACATTTGCATCCTTATATTATGCCAAGTTAAGATATTCGGAAGCACATTTACAGGTTACTGGGTTGAAAAATCTGAGTTTGAAAATTTCTTTTCTCGCATTACTATTCACTGTAACCTTAAACTTGGCATAACTTTAAAAAATCACAATTCTAGAAAAATTGAAACAAGGTTGTTCCAAGTCTCACTCAAAGCTCTTAACATCATCTATTAAGGAAAAATGACCTCAAGTTCCAATTTAATCAGAAACACATCCAATTTTAATTTTCAAAAAGTATTGTTCATTTGGTCATTTTTCTATTTTCCAGGATTTTTGCCTAACTTCGGAAAGGCATAACTTCTT
Organism: Neltuma alba; assembly: GCF_004799145.2. Taxonomy (NCBI): domain Eukaryota; kingdom Viridiplantae; phylum Streptophyta; class Magnoliopsida; order Fabales; family Fabaceae; genus Neltuma; species Neltuma alba. Next base: position 574,627 of record NW_021636127.1, on the reverse strand, counting down.
GCACAGAGCTCCGATTGTGATGATTTACCACTAATTTTAAAGGGAAAAATAAGATCTATTTGCACACCAAATTTCGGGGGAAAAGTCAACCATTTGACCAGGGTCTTAATTGGTCAAAGTTTGGTCAAATTTAGACCTTTTTTATCCCCCTTTTTCATTAATTCTAGCACCATTTCGTTTTTCACCATAAGCAGACCATACTCGCATATAAAGCTACTCTACCATTAATATACATTCAAAAAGGTTATCATGTCATGTGTTCATGCTCAGAATATGCTTACATGGCTTGGAAAAGAAAGGTTTAAATTTGTATAATACAATACATAAATCATAATTTCCTCAAGCCATGATTACTTCTTTTCCCTTCTCCTTGGAAGTAGTGGCACCTAGGATATCATGTTATAGGAAGAATGAGATTTCATAGAAATCCCAGTAGCATTGAACATACAACTATCAGGTTAACATGCATAAGATGTCATGCTACATGCAGTAAAATAACATTGCTAGTCATTGTGCCATGCCATAACCATCCTGTATCCATGTCATCATCATAGAGCATATAATCATTCCAGTCAAAACTCAATCATGCAAGAGCCAAGGCATACATTGCAAGGAGTTCACATCATCTGTGCATAAACATTCTCATGGCACATAAACATATATAGCAGAAACACCAAATACAGGTCAACAAAATAATTGCAAATTCATGCTACCTCGATTCCATGCTTAATGTTTCCTCCTTGTTTTCCTTGCTTGAGGTCCTCCTAGGTTTCCAAAAAAATTGCCTATCAACCATACAATAAGGGTATATCCAGTATACAATTCTTTCTCAATATAATACTACCCTTGTGCCTTTCAATTTATAACTTGTGTATACCTTTCCTAATCCTTTGACTTTGGTTTGACCACACCTTAATCCTCAATTAAGGTCTTGGAGTTCTTCCTTAATCCATGATTAATCATGCTTTCTTAGTTAATCACTAACCCTTAATCCTTAATCCAATATTTAATTAAGGTCCTCAAGTCACATAGTCATTAATACAACATAATCCTCTAAGATTAAGTCACTAATCCCTTATGGATTAACAATTAATCATTCTCTAATCAACATGATTAACCTTTAATCATTCCTTAATCAACATGATTAATCATAATTAATCATCCTTCAATTAACATAACTAATCACTAGTCATTAATTAATCAAGGTAGCTAACCTTAATTACTTACTAATCTTTAATCAAATAACATGATTAATCTTAGCTATCACTAAACCATAATTAATCAAGGTAATTAATCCTATTCTTCCTCAAATAAATCATTAACTAAAAATAATTAACACTTAGGGAGGTAAACATACCTTAATTAGCTCTTAATCGGCGATTAGAGGTGTTTAACCTTTCTTTCTCCCTTTCTCTCTCTTCTTTCTTTCCTTCTCTCTCCTAGAACTTAAGAGCAAAACATTCCCTCTCTAGGAAAACATCTTGGCCGAATTATGAAGGGTGAGGGGGTATTTATAGGCTTGAATTTTTTAAAATACCAAGAATGCCCTTAGAGAAAAAGATGCGATCTCGGCTGTCCATTTTTTTTTACTTTACACATGGACAAATCTTAGAGCACAAGCCTTGAGATCATGACACATGGAAGGACACCTATTCACCATGTGATTTTCATGTGGTAAAAAAAATATTATTTTAATGTTTTGTCTCTTATTTCCCTTTATGCCCTTGAACACTTTGGAAAATTCCAACCTTGTCCTTCCCCCTTATTTTGGCCGAATTATTACTCTAAAAATTGGGAGAAAAATGACTCATCCAATATTCAGTGCAATCCACTGATTATTTGTGTATTTTCGGTTCGATTTTCCAACAATCCTATCCAATTTACGATCACAAAATTTTGATTTCAACACCTCCTTAAATTCCTCTCATTCCAAGGATATTCCATAATTTTTCTCAAGTTTTACCTCTCTCTATAATTTTCTAAATTTATTTCGTCAAAAATCAATATTCTACCGATAATAATTCGGTAATAAATATTCTTTAAGCTAACCTCTGTACTTCCACATGTGGGAAGTAATTTTATAAATTAGGATAATATGTCACATAATTTATCCCTATTTTTCCTTGAATTTTTGAGGCCTTCATATATTTTAAATAATGGAAATTGGGTAATTTTCCTTAATTAACAAAAAATTCCAATAATTACAAATAATTCCCTGATAAATTATTTTTTATCCTATATTCACCTTCTAAACCTCAAACATTATTCTGTACCCTCCTTTCTATTTTTCATGATTTTCTAGGAATTTTCAGGAATTTCGGACATTATTTTCAATACTGCCCTTTCTTGACCGATCTTTTCAAAAATGACCGTTATGTCCCTATCCTGATTTTTCCTCATAGCCTGGATCCTCTACCAGTCTACTATACTACTTGATCTTAGTTAGTCTCAAATCATTCATCAATTAGGATAAAATTATCAGGGTGTGACATCACTAGCTCCCTTTAATTATAAGGAAATTTTTTAATTTGTCTTAGACCAGAACTCAACCTGTAATATCTTTTTTTTAAGGATTTCCTGAATACCCCATCTTTGGAAAATTTGGATTTAAATTTTTTTAAAGTTAACCTCTTTACTTTCAAGGGACTAGAATAATTTTACAATCTTTTATAATCTCTAAACTAATTTTCTCTCATTTCTGTCTAATTATTTGAGGTCTCTATATAATTAAAATAATTGACTTAGACTAAGTTTTTCCTAATTAGCCAAAATTCCAAAATTAGCCAAATTTTTAAAAATCCCTAAAATTCATTCTGGGGATATTTCTCGGTCCCAGAAAATTTTTACTTTGCAATTTGATCTACTTTAGGAAATTTCTGTGACGTCTACTAAAAAAAGGTCTGATAGCTATCCATTTTAGGCTATTTCTTGTACTTCTAGTCCTAAAATTCATGATGTTATACTTCTAAATGCATACTAAAAGGGGATAAAATGATGGATGTTTCAATTTGGTATCAGACCAAGGTTTAAGCAGATACAGGTTCAAGCAATATTGCAGGTAAGGTAATTAAGGATTTGGGCAAGTTGGTTCAGGAAAGAGTCCCTATTTAGATAAGTAGTAGGTTACTAAAATTGGTCCTTTAAGGTGTCACTTTAGGGGAAAGATGTACTGAGGAATACCAAGAGATGATAGTGAAGTCGTCAATGACAAAGTTTAAGTGATGACAATGAGAAAACATCTCAAGAGATAGGTAGCCACTGCTTAGAGTTAAGAAACTCCCCCTCAAAAGAAGAATAGTTTAAGCCAAGAATGCCAAGCCAGGTAAGGGTACGAGTCTATGCCCTAGTTGGAAAGCAGGGTGGCGACTTAAGCATCATGTAGTTGATAAGACCTCGATAAAGGTGAGGCGACATCATAAGAGATTTAAAGCTATCTGAGATTCCTAAACAGATGTAGAAATGCCTGAGAGATAGCTAAATAAGAGGAATAGAAATTTAATGATTTAGCATGAGTAATACCCTCTTCGATATGCCTCCAGATGTTGTTGGCTGATCTAGGGTATAACCCAAACGTTTGAGTCTAGCGCATATGGTTAAGAGAATTGGGTAAGGAAGTTAGAGGCCTTTGTTAAAGAATGTTTCAATAGAGGCTTTCTAACTAGAGTTAGAATAAGATGGTAAATAATGAGCTGGATGCCTAACCTAGATACCACACAACAGAGGTATTTAAATGATTTATGCCTACTGAGTAATGTGATCAGTTTTTGATGACCCACATAAGACCATATGAATAAATAGTCAACAACTAAGAGAAATTAGAAAGACTAAGAGTCAGGAAGTATCTCTTGATGATAAAGATGAAGAGAAATAGATGAAGATATTATAGATGATAGTTGCGCTGGGAACTGGTATGGACAGATAATTATATTCCCACTGATGCCTTGATATCTGATAATGCTTAAGACTAGATAGTATCCCTTCATGTCCTTATGGCATCTATAAGGAGTGTGACCACAGCACTCAAGCCAGTGAGGAAACTAATAGATGAGATTCTTACAGATAAATGCCACTACTAAAGTAATTAATTGACTCAGGTAGAGAGGCTCCCTCTAATATAGATATGACATGTGAAGAATGTGCCATGGTAAAAATCATGTAAGAGAAAGGTCTTGGCCACAAAGTATTTCTCAAGAAATTGGAAAGTGGTCCTCCAAATCAGAGTTAATGCTGCTTTACCAAGAGCGAGCTGTCTTCTGAAAGAAAGAAAGAGAAATAGTTATAGTGGAGTTGACATCGCTATGAAGAAAATAGTACATCCTCCTAAAATGATAGAGTTGATGTCATAGCAATATAAGTGATATGTCCTCCATCAGAGAAAGTGGTTGAATTGACATTACTCTGATAAGAGCAATATGTCCTTCTAAGAAAAAGTGATAACAATGAAGGCAAGGCAAACAAAGTTGACCTTACCCCAATATGTTACACCTTACTTCTATAATATCTTAGAGTCCATTTGATATCATTTCAGACCACTTTGGATGTCTTTAACCTCAAGAAAAATGTAATTAGGACATTACTTTACAGAATTACAGTTCACTAAAAATTTCAGAATTTCCGTCCAACTTTGAAAATTCATAATTAATTCTAAAAAAATTGAAACGGAGTGGTTCTAAGTCCTACTACAAGCTCTTTGAATGATGTTTCAACCAAAAATAATCTTAAGAACTAGTTTGGTGCGAAACAGTGCCAGATTTGTATGGAAATTACTACTGCTATATTGGTCAAAAACTTTTTTTTAGATTTCAAACCCTAACTTTAAAAAATCACGATAAATCGTATAGATATCCAATTTGAACGTTTTACCTATTGATTTGAAGCTCAAGATGTGAACCATACCAAATTTCAGAATTTAATTCAAATGCGACATAGTCAAATTATAGCTCCAAGTTAATAGCTCAAAAGGGTTACAACATCCATATATACATTGAGTTCACTACTACAATGAAGACTTTTTACTTCTGTTTTGCATGACTTTTTATGTCTGTTTTGCAGGGGACATGAAAAGAAGGGACATAAAAAGTACCCCCTTTTTACTTCTGTTTGGAACGGACGAGAAAAGTTGTAGTATTCACATCTGTTTCTCAAAAACAGACGTGAATTCACGTCTGTTTTCGAGAAATTTCACTGAACAGACATGAATGTCCTTTGTTTTTTTTTTAAAAAAAAGATTCAGTTCGTATATACTACTTCTCCTACAGCCACAATAGCCATAATAGCCACTTTCCAACAAGTTGAAATAGTATGAACCAATCAATATTTTCAGCCAAGACATATCAACATCATAACTTCATCCATATAGACACATTAATTAACTAACTAGTCAAAAAAGAAGAACAAATTACAAAAGTCAATATTGATCCTATTGTCTCTAAACATAAACTTGCTCAATCCCTGGACCACAATTCTTGAAGCAGTTGCTGTGCCAAAAGGTCTCGGATAAAGTTAATGTCATCAATAGTATATGAACAATCATTATCAAAAATCTGTAAATTGACAAATGAACAAATTTAAACATAGGAAGAAAATAAAATAAGTAACAATTCAATTTAAAAATTCAACTATTACAAAACTAAAATTATATTTACTTACCTCATCAAATTTTGTAATACATCCGCTCTCAATAATCTCAAACATATAACGGATAATGTAATATCCGCACTCTGTTGGCCCTTGTTGCTTAGCACACTGCAAATCACAAGGAAATGATAATCCAAATTCATATATAAAATAACTGCCATCAATGAAAGAACTTCAATTTAAAGTACTCACACTAGGATATACCCAAGTTGTTGAGCCATTTTTCCCGGAACGCTTCCCACCAGTTATATAATAAGTCTTTAAAGCCCTATAAGCAAATGAAAGCACAAGTTAAATAATTTATATTGAAAACAAAATTATTGATCTACATTAAGGTACTTACGTGTTGAAAACGCCCCTCATCTCACTGCTTGGACGATGACCTAAGGGATCAAACCAGTAGATGACATTGTTAATGGGACAAGAAACACACAAACTCCAATGACAACTGCATCATAGAGTAAGACTTATACATTACTGGATATCACAATAATTCTTAACAATTTAAGTATGTATAAATAAATATAATTAAGCTACTTGCCCTTCAATAATTGGTGCCAAATAACAAGGTAATTTAGTGTCTCCAATCATATTGCCCACATATCTGATTCTCCTATCTAGTGGGTTGTACTTCTTCTGGACACTTGCAGGGCATAAATATCCATACAAATTTCTCTTCTCCATTGATGACATGCATTTGTTATGGAAGAAGCTATCATTGAATTGAAATAAGATAATTATTAGTATGTGAAAGTAAGAAATTAGAAATTTAAGTTAGAAATGAAAAAGTAAACTTACATGATTGCTAATTGAACCCATGCTATGTCCAACTCCTTCAAGGATAAGAAATCCCTGATGTCTTTGTTGTCAAGTCCAAAGAAATATGATTTTTCTTCACCCACAATCCCTACAGGCATCTTTATGTCGACCTTGTTAATTGTTTTATATTCCTCATATAATTGTGCCAAGCAGGGATATCTATTAACATCTTCCTGGTCCTAATGAAACATCAAATAAACATAATAAGTATTATAAGTATTATGTTAAAAAAAATGCACACAATATAGAATAACATTTTCTTACCATCACAGGTATTATCTCCTCATCAACAAGGTGTCTAGGCCAAAGAATGAAAGTTCCAATTGCCTAACCTAACTTCACAACTTCAGCAGTCGGGAATGGCACATCCACACCTGTCTCTCCCTCTCGAACAGTCGTAACTGTAACCCTCGCTTGGTCCTCTTGAATATGTTGGTGATGGATAGTGCTCCCTTGATTGTAGAGGAGAGCGTCAGCAACAACACACATCCTTGGGACCTCTAAACGAAGACAACAAGGTTGTCCAAAGTCCAGCGTGGGACTACTAGGATCATGCTCTCCCAATGCCCCCGATGGATTACAACTGTTTTTAGTGCTAGGAAAGACGGGGGAATCCTAAATGAGAGAAATGCAAGTATTAAATTAAATTAAAAAAACGTTGGTAAAACTCAACATTAATTTAAGTGAAATTGATTACAAACCTGGGGTGTGCATTGTTGTTGAATTGTCCCAATTTACATGCTAGAGACCATAGATTTCATCTCATCACGAAGTTTAGCCATAAGCTCTTTTCGAAGTGACTGGCATAACTGGGCTTAAATCTTGACCTCTAGCTCAGATTGGAGCTCATCACGAACTTGGTCTCGAAGTTTAGCTATCATCTCATCAGTGGGTTGACTTCGTAGAGAAGCTCGTGAAGTTTGTCCAAAATATTGGGTAAGACCAACTGTCCTCCCTTCTCCTCTAATGCGTTCGGGGTGATCAGGCTTCCCAATCGCTGTCGCTAAAATGTCCATCCTTCCACTCGGACTAAATGAACCTTCACTGCTTTGCTCTTCAAGTACCTCCTATAACATTTTAAGTATGATAAAAAATTAATGGCAGTATAATAGAAAATTAATGATAAAATATAAGGAATATTACCATAAGTTAAAGTTATTTGATGTATACAACTTACAATTTTTTTAGCAATCTCAGCAACTGCTGGATTAATATATTGACCCTTCTTCATCCTCGTTTCCTTCCATTTTCTATGATGTGGAGGAGGAGGTGGGGTCTGAACAACGATACTAGGATCAGATTTTGCAGCTTCCTGCATCGCCTTAAAGTCATTCTGCATGATCCTCTCCTCAAGCATCTTGTAACCTCCACGGGATAAATAGTGCGGATATAAATTTTTAGCTTGCCTTTCTTTATTCATCGCACTTAATTCCTGTGGAAAAGAAAACAAAGTAAATTGAGTATGTGAAGTAAATTAAATCAAAATTAAATGTTTTATAAGGCAATGTACCTGAAATTTAGGATCATGCCGTGATGCCACAAACCTCCTCCAATCATCTGGATCAAGGAAGGAGTATTTTTCGCACGGATCATCATCTTTCTTAGGCCCTCGCACATACTGGCTCGTGAGTGTGTGCTTAAAATCTTTCCAGCGCTGACGAACTTGCTGCAACAAATGCTTTTTCATTTGCTCAGTACGAGGGATGTCATACGTTTGCTGTAAAGAAAAATATATATGTTTGAGTTAAAGATCTTAGTTATAACTATATTTACAATAAAACAAATGAAATAAAATTAGAAAGTGACATACCAAAATATATTCCCAAATCCTATCCTTCGTCTGCTTAGAAATTGACTTCCAATTAGGCCATAGAATATTAACTTTGCTTCTGGCAACGGAGCCTATATAGCTAATGAATCTGTCCTTCTCTTCACTAATTGGATTCATATTGGCATCAAAATCCACATGCTTCTTCTGAATACGACCATGACATACTGCTAACTTTGGTAGCCTTGTACTACCTCTAACCTTCCTTCCTTCCGGCTGATTGACATCATCGATGTCATAATCCTCCTCCATATTGGCATCAAAATCCTCCTCCATGTGCCTGTTGAAAAACCAAAATTAGATAAATAAGTAAATTATAGTGAAATGTATTAATATATAAATAATATCAAGTACATTGCAATGAAATAAATGAAAGAAAATAACACAAGGTACGTTGCAAAATTACATTACTTAATCTGACTTTATGCATTGTCCCATATCCCTTCACAATGATCATCTCTTGTAGCATATTCATCATTATCTACCAATTCTACTTCACTTAGTCTAGGCGGATTTGAAGCAAAAGGTGGTGTCTCATCAAGATTCATGGTAGGATCACTGTCCTTCTACTTTTTACTTTGAAGGACAATAGACAATTTTTTATTTGCTGGATCAGTAACATAAAATACTTGTTTTTCCTGGCTTGCTAAAATGAAGGGCTCATCTGCATAACCAACCCTGCCAAGATCAACTAATGTAAATCCAAATTGTTGATCTATTTCAATACTGTTGTTGTTGACCCATTTACATTTGAAGACAGGAATCTTGAAATTGGTGTAGTTTACCTCCCATATCTCTTCAATAACTCCATAATAAGCCATAGATGCCAATTTGGGGTTTTTATCTTTCGAACTCGAAAAATGCATCGCTTCAGCAACCACCATTACCCCACTATTCTGCACAGTACTTTTGTCATCTTGAGCTTTTGTGTAGAAGGAATATCCATTTATGTCGTATCCACTCCAAGTGATAACTTTTATTGTATCAGATACATTGGCCTCTCTCAAAACTTTTTCACTGAACCATGTTATAAATGTTTTGTTATGCTCATTTGCTATATGTATATCACTTTTCTTTGGATACTTCTCTTTTAAACTTTTTTTGTGATCATCTAAATACGACTGCACTTCTTCCATATTATTCAATATGTATAAGTGCACTTGTAACACTTCTTCACGACCCACACTCTTTACCTTCAGCCCCCTGATTCCTTTACTTGTACCGTTTTCATGCCGAGATGGTGTCTTAGCTATAGATAGATATGTTTTGCAAAATTCCATAGCCTCTTCCGCTACATACCTTTCAACAATTGATGCTTCAGGTCGATAAGGATTTTTAGAATAATCTTTTAAGACTTTCATGTACCTCTCAAATGGATACATCCATCTTAGAAAAATAGGACCGCAAAGCCTTATCTCCCTCACTAAATGAATGATCAAATGCACCATGATATCAAAAAATGCTGGGGGAAAGTGCATTTCTAGTTGAGACAAGATAACATAACCCTCATTTTCCAATTCATCCAATTTCTCTATGTCAATGACTTTGCTACAAATAGCATTGAAGAAGATACATAATCTAGCTATAGTGCTCCTCACATCATCTCTCATTGTGCCTCGAATAGCTACGGGTAATAGTTGTTGCATCAGTATATGATAATCATGAGACTTCATTCCCACTAACTTCAAATCGTGCATTGAGACAAGCCTTTTCACATTAGAAGAATACCCCTGGGGCACCTTGATGTCATGCAAACACTGACACAAGCTTGTTTTTTCGACTTTAGACAATGTGTGGGCCGCAGGTTCCATATAAGCCCGCTTACCACCCTCTCTCAATTGTGGATGTAAGCGCTCTCGAATGCCCATTTTAGCCAGATCAAGTCTTGCATTAATTCCGTCTTTAGTTTTTCCAAGTATGTGCAAAAGAGTACCGATAAGACTATCACACATTTTTTTTCACATGCATCACATCGATACTGTGTCTTACATCAAGACTGTGCCAATATGGAAGATCAAAGAAAATAGACCTCTTCTTCCATATGTTTTTCTCACTTGCAGCTTTCTGAGTCTTACCGAAAATGACATTGATTCTTTCAACTCGCTGGTAAACTTCCTCTCTAGTTAATGCCTTCGGAGCCATGCCATGCTCTTGTGAGCCATTAAAAACCTTTTTCAATCTCCGGTATGGGTGGAACCGATCAAGAAACCTCCTGTGACCGAGGTAAACTGTCTTCCTTCCGTGCTTAAGTTGGTGGAAGTATGTGTCTGCTTCACATATAGGACATGCTTTATGCCCCTTCACACTGTATCCTGATAGATTTCCATATGCAGGAAAGTCATTTATTGTTGTAAAGATCATGGCACGCAACTTAAAGGACTCTTGCTTGTATGCATCAAACACATCCACGCCTTCTTCCCACAACATCTTCAAATCTTCAATTAAAGGTGCCAAGTAGATATCGATATTGTTTCCTGGTTGTTTCGGTCCTGAAATCATCATAGAAAGCATCATGTACTTGCGCTTCATACATAACCAGGGAGGTAGGTTGTAAATCACCAACAGTACTGGCCATGCACTATGTGTGCTATTAAGAGTACCGTAAGGGTTGATTCCATCTGTACAAAGCCCAAGGCGAAGATTTCTTGGTTCAAGACCAAATTCCGAAAACATTTCATCTATTTTCTGCCATTGAGGAGAATCAGTAGGGTGCCGAAGATATCTTCCATCTGATATTCTCTCATCAAAATGCCATCTTAACTTCTTCGTTTCTGTTGCATTAGCAAATAAGCGCTTAAATCGTGGTATTATCGGAAGATACCATAACACCTTCAAAGGTTGCCCTTTACTTGTCTCATCACCATCATAGTTACCAGCACAGTCCATGTTCTTTTTCACCTTGTATCGTGAAGTTTTACATTTTGGGCACTCACGTAGACCAGCATACTCTTTTCTATATAATACACAGTCATTAAGACAAGCGTGTATCTTTTCATAGCCCATACCTATCCGAGACAAGATTTTCTTTGCTTCATACACACGATTTGGAAGAACGTTATCAATTGGAAGCATATCACTAATCAATTGAAGCAACTCTGTGAAACTTTTGTCAGTCCACCCATTATTTGCTTTTAAACTGAACAATTTCAATACAGCTGTCAATCGTGTATACTTAGAACACCCAGGGTACAAAGGCATCTCTGTATCACTCTTCAAGTTATCATTTGCATGTGATCGCACAAAGAACTCTACCCCTACATCACGAATCATATCGCTCATTCTATCATTTACATCATCCATAACTTCCTCTTCTTCGAGTATTGAACTTGTTCCTACTTCACCATGCCATATCCATCTTGTATATCGAAGATTTATACCATCACAAAGCAGGTGATCTCTAATATCATCAACACTTAGTCGCCTCTCATTTAAACACTTGACACAGGGACAAAAATACATTCCGTTATTGCTAAGAGCATTCTGTTTAGCAAATTCAATAAATCGTTCTACTCCGTTCTCATATTCATCACTTGTTCTCAAAGCATTCATCCAACTATGATCCATTCCGTTACTACCTAAGGAATTATAAACAATTTAATTTCATTCAGCACAGTCCCAATAAACATTAACCAAATTCAAAACTAATGATATCAATTGAATCTGATTCATTCCAATTACAACATAAATCATGCCAATTCCAAGCAAATGATTTCAAACTTCAAATCTATTACCCAATCAATGTAAACAAATTTTAACTTATCTAAATGCAATTTTTTCATTAATCATTTAATGTATACCCAATCCTTAATCTAAATTCAATACATATAGCAAACTATCTAATGCAATCCCTCTTAGGCATTTTGACAAACACCTTGTATGCATTATTTTTCTAACAAGATTAACAAGGCTTGAAATCATTAAAATTTCTACCCAATCAATATATACAAATTTAAAACTATCTAAACACAATTCTTCAGTAAAAATTTAAACAGCAACCTCAGAAACCAATTCAAAACTCCTCAAGCTACTCAAACCCACGTACAACACACTAAACCCACAATGCAACGGTTGAATAAACTTACCTTCACTGTTCAGGCGTCCCTTCAAATCAACGGCCTACAGTGCGTGTGAGCTTCACGACTTCAATGGCGAGATAGCTATGAGCTGGAGGTTCTTCGTGGTACACGCAGATCTTCACGGCTTCAACGGCGAGCTGCTGCAACACGGCTACTGCAGAACGCACGACACAATGGAGGGAGGGCTACGGCCTTGAAGAGCTGAAACCAGAAGGAGAGACCGAAACAAGTTGAAATAGCTCATGGCTACTTCACGGACAAGAGGAAAATGAGAGGGAGAGACTGAAAATGAAAGTTAGGTGTGAGATAGCTGCGAGCTAGAGGTTCTTCGCGCGCGATACATGTAGATCTGATAGATAACTGATGCGAGCTGCTGCGGGAAAATTTTTTTAAAAAATGAAGCCCCTTCACGTCTGTTTACTTGGAAACAGAGGTGAATTCACGTCTATTTCTGAGAAACGGACGTGAAGTAACATCTGTTATAGAGAAACAGACGTGAATTCACGTCTGTTTTGGGTAAACGGACGTGAATTCACGTCTGATTGTTGTAAACAGACGTGAATTCATGTCTGTTTTGGGTCAACGGACGTAAATTCACCTCTAGTTGTTATAAACAGACGTGAATTCACATCTGTTTTGTTTAAAACAGACATGAAGTCTCTTCTGTTTTGGAAAACAGACATAAATGAGGGAGGTAAATAACACATTTTGTTGTAGTGGTTTCATTGTCAAAAGTCAAGTGGTTTGATAAATTATACATGATTCATTCACGATTTGCTTCTTTTTTTTGGATGGTTCAGCCATTAGAAAGATTGAATTTTATTTGAAAGGAATGAGATTTCATTGAAATCCCAATAACAACATAAAACCAACCATAACATCAAACATGCCCTATCATCAAGCATTTTAACATTTGCTATCATTAGGGAACTAATTCTTCCTCATAATTAGGCAATCTCCAACATGTAATAGCCAAGGCATTTTAATGCAAGGAGTAGCCGCATAAACATTCATCAGCTCAACCAAATAATAGCAATCATCCATGCATCAACAATCAATGCAATATCAACATTAAAGTTAGTTAAATCTTGCTACCTTGATCCAATTGCTTCCTTGGTCTTTGTTCTTCCTCTTTCCCTCCACAAATATCAAAGCCTAGACATCACATTGCAAAAAGGGGCAACCACATTACAACTCAAACCACACAAAACTAAATGGCAATACTTAGGTAACCCCTTAACCCTTAATCCTTTGAATTTTGGAACTTTATTTTCTTTAACCTAAAAACTATTCTCTTACGTCAATCCTACATAATTTTTCATGTAGAATCTAAATATTGGCTTGTATTCATTAAAAGAAAATTCCTTCCCTTTCAAACAGTATTGGCTGAATCGGGTGCCCAAAAGGCCCCAAAATTCCAACTTTAATTCCAATGGTTCCAGTGCTTGTTCTTTAGGTTTACCCTACATCATTTTTCATTTTAAACACAATGGAAGCATCAAAACTATCAAAATCAAAAATAAGTATAGATTTAGGGTTGGCCGAACAGCATCACCAAAAACCATATCATGCAATCTTTCAAATTTCAACACAAAACCACTTGAAACACGCTTTATCCAATGTGTTTCACTAGGTTTAACATCAAAACCTCCCTCCCCTATTCCTAAAACAATTCGGCCAACACCTTCCCTGAGGGGAAACAACATTTTTCAACCATCCAAACCAAGAATACCAAGCAGTAAACAAGATAGAATATCCTACTAATCTTGGATCTAAGCTTAGATGATCAAAGTAGGTAGCTTTTTCTTGATTGCACTTCAAGAAATCAAATTGTAAGAACCACCCCTAGGTTGGCCAAAAATTGAGTCTTGTGAGAGGGAGAAGGGTCTATTTATAAGCCAAGTCTCTTGTATTAGCCCTTCAAGATCATCCTAATTACCATGATGATGTGTAAACACCCTATGTCTTCTTACACTAATTTCTCTCCTTAATTTAATTCCAAAAGAAAGTGATTTTCTAAAGTCAAAATTCTCTCCACCCTTGGCTTCACAAGTGGCTGATGAGGACCTTTTGTCGCTTGCCTTAGGATTCTCAATCAAAACTAAATCCAAGTTATATAGTATAGTGCAAACTCAGGTCGTGCCTTTATTAATTACCTAAGCTAGACTAAATGTCATGCAATGCAATGAAATGGGGTTTTTGGTTTTTAATATTAAATTGAAATGTGACTAAACTATATATAATGGAAATAAACCTAGCTACTATATTTTTGGTATTTTTGATAAGATGATGATGGAATGGAAATGGATGATAGGAAACCTCTTGAAAATGGTTTTAATGGCAATCATAGTTTACTTAAGATATTAGGAGTTTCATAAAATCATTAGGTTTTCTAGAATAACAACCTCAATGACTCATTAAGTCCAATGTTTAAATCAATGAACTTCATTAATGAAAACATTGTCAAGCTCTCCTAATGTGTAATTTGAGAATGATTATGCAATTGGTTCATTGCAACCCAAAATCAACTCAATATCAAAACATGACTATGCAAGATAAGAGAGAATCAAAAGGATTAAAAGGAAACATATATGTAACTACATATATTGAATCACATAATTCAACATTAACTAATCCAAACTACAAATGTAAATCATTAACCGGTGATTACAGTAACAATCCTAAGTTCCTAATTATGAATTTACAACTCCTAAACCTAGAAAGCCATAAATCATAGCTAAAAATTAAAACTGAAACTAAACTCCCTTTAAAATCTGGAAACTCATGCCACTCCATCATCTTCAAGAGTTGATTAACCCTAGCCCTCCATAGCTTTAAGAAAAGCTCTAATCGAAATGAATCCGTCAGCCATGGTAGCTGGGAGTGGAAGGAAATGAGATGGAGTGAAGGAAAGGTGAAGGAAATGGATGGGGAAGAAGATGGAGGTAGAGAGGCAAGAAGATGAGAGAATAGAGGTGTTAGAGATGAGAGAATGGAGTGATAGGTCAAAAATAGGGTTTCTAAGGGTTTAAGAGGTTAATTTGGGTCAGATTATATGAGTAGATGTTCTATTTTCGCGTTCTGACCCAAATCTATCATTACTGATATGAGGAGTTTGCCACAGTGTAGAAATTTTAGGCTGCGCCAAAGGTGTCCTGATGATCGATGTGCCGAACTGTCGCCTTCCGGATTGTCAAGGAAGAGAGTTGCATCAGATAAAATGTAGTATAGGATGCAACCAGTCGTCTTCTTGAGGAGCTTGTTATTGGAAATCCTAGTCTAAATTGGGTTTCAAAAACATTGTAAAAGGGGGGGTTTTAGTTGTTTTAAAAGTGGTACAACAAATGCAAAGTGCAGAAAATTAACTATTTTTGGTATTTTGAATGAATTTAGAAATGTTTTGGATTAAAAGGAAATTATGATTAAATAGTCTCTTGATGATGAAAGCTCAACTATCACTACTCTTTAGAATGATTGGGAATTTAGAAAACCTCTAAGTCTAAAGAAAACCCCAAGTAATCACTTGGGTCCAATGTCTTAATTAATGAAAACTCACTTTAATCAAACTTAATTAACACCTCTTAAGACACTGCTGAAAACCACTTAGAGTGTAAATGAATGAATGATGCAAATGCCCTCTGAATGTCAATCGACAGCCACAGAATACCAAGCACTCAGATTAATCAATAATTATCACTGATAATCAAACTGAAGACAAGGATTTAAACTGAAATATTAAAATAGATTAATCAACATTAACATCATCTAATCCAAATACAATAGAATAGTCTAAAAACAAGATTTACAATCATAAACCAAGTTTGATACAAGTGTAGAAAGTCCCTAAATCTAGAAAAATTCAACACAGCATTAAACAATGATTTAGACTATAGAAAGAAAACTCCCCAATTAAATCCTTGAGCTCAAGCTTTGTCCTCCATCACCAAGAGGCTAAGGGTTTAGCCTCTCATGTCTTCAAACCAATCGCAATCACTCCAGGAATGAATAGCCATGGTTAAAGTAAAAATAAGGTTGGAAAAATGGAGAAGAAGGGTGTTGGAGTGGTTTAATCGGTTTAGAAATACAGAAAATGATGAAGAAATGAAGAAAAATGGAAGTTTTTGGGTGTAGAATCAATAGATATTAGAAAGGAGATGATAGTGGCTCAACCTTATGCAAATTTGTAGAATGGAAGAGTTCTCTTTCGTGGTGGCTGCTCTCCTTAGGTATAGAAGCTCATAAACCTATTCCAAAACGCACAGCTTCACTTAACGCACTCAGGTCACGACCTCAGGACTGTAAGTTCGCGACTCAGGGGAGTCAAGTCATGACCTAAGACGCTTCTTGTCGCAACCTGGGAAGACAAAGAGCTTGCATTTTTACTCAGATCCAAAACACATGGCTTCAGTAAAATGGCATCCAGGTCGTGATCTAAGTATTCCATGTCGTGACCTGGGGAGGCAGAACACTCCCAACTTTTATGTCTTGGTCCTTGTAACATTTTGGCTCCATCCATGCTCTATCATGACTCTTGGGTCCTTCTCCAATTACCTAAAAATCACAACAAAGAGCTTTGTAAAGACCAACTGATTACAGATCAAGGCAATTAAAATTTAGAAGAGAAAAATGACCCTTTTTTACCCCTTAAACAGCAAAATGCAATGCATGACTCAATGTAATCAAATGGATATAAATGCACACATAATGAGGGTAAAATTGTTGCAAAACATTAGAAAACACTTGAGAAAACCATATAAAGATTGGGTTCTATCACTCGAATAGAACACTGATACACATTTTTCTACTTACGCCACGGCGTAGAATTTCTTGGCCGCGATGAAGATCTCCAGAATAGCCATTTCAGACTTTGGCCACAGCACAGAATTTCTTAGCCACGATAAAGACTTCCAGAATTAATATTTTGGCTCTTGTGTTGTGTAATGCTTTGGTCTTTAATCTTGGCTTTAATTCTCAAGTGTCCTACAATGAAGAGCAACAATTTGAAGCATCAATTGTCCTAGAAATCAATTGAATACAATTAATAACTAATTATGACAATTTTATCCTCAAAAAGATACTAACTCAAAGCAAGGACTCTTAATCTAAATTAAGCACAATTATCATCAAAAGGAGCCAAAATCTATGATAAAAACCCTTAAAATGATATGAAAAAATATAGAATAATTGGGTTCAATCAAATCCCCCACACTTAAATCTTTGTACTCCTGGACAAAGGCAAAACAGAACCAGAGCAAGAGAAAATTATTGATACAAATAGGAACCCCTATGAATTCAAAGTAAGAAAGCAGTAGTCCCATTAATCCAACTCTTCAAACAAGCAATCATAGTGATCTAAGTTGATGAGAAGGGATTAAAGTAGAGTACAATCAATGCAATAGAAATGAACAAAAGATAAAACACTCAAGATATAAACTGTTTCACTCTACTCACCAAGTTGGGGTAATTCTCTCTCAAATCCACTTAATCAACCACTTTACCATAAGCTTGTTAAAATCCTACCTCTCCACTTTTAATGCATGAATACAATGATCAAGAGGACTTTTAAGGTTATGATGATCAAAAGGGCTAATTGAAAAGAAATGAGGTGAAAAGATATGAAATGATAAAGTACCAAGCACTTTGAAAAGGTTTCCAACTAACATTTACTCTATCATCTTGAAGCACAACTTTTTTCTTCAAACCACCAATGAACTACCTTATTACAATGCTTTATTCTTTTGGTACCATTTTATTTTATTTTTCTTTGGCTTTTCTTAACATTTTCTTCTATTTCTTTGCCCTTTTTTTTTATTTCTCTGTTATTTTTTTGGCAATTCCAGACCCAAGAAGACAAGGTTCAACACATCATGAATGTAACAATGAAAAGTTGTTAGATACTTGGATAACCAATGCATGCTTTGGCACTTAAGAGAAGATGAAGGCTTAAATAGTTAGTATTGGATAATATCGTGTGGATTTGTGTTTGGAATATAGGGGTTTAGAAAAGAATGCCTCTATCATGCTCACAACATTAATGCAACTAAGTTTTGAATAAGGACTAGAACAAGTTCTAGAAAGTATAAGATGTAAGTGGATGCACACATTATGAATAGGAATTAGGCTCAACGAATCTTCCAACAAGGCTAATTCTCAAATGCTCATACACAAAGATTAATTGTACTCCAGATTAATCACAATATATTAACTTAGTCAATATAAAAGCAAGCTTGAAGAATTGTGACTAATGAAACTAACACAATCAACCTTGAACCAAAAGCAATTCTCATGAATATTAATACAAGTTCAAAAACATTCACCAAAGTCCAGGAATACAAAAAATTTAGGTGTAAGTTAATTGAAGCAAAAATTTTCAAAAAGTTTGACTCAAAATCTTCAAATTAAGTTTAAAAATCAATCAAAATTTTGAAAATTGTTTAGAAAACCAGATTTTTCATTAAACGCAAAAAAACGCAACACAATCACCGAATATCAATCCCTCCCCTACATTTAAATCTTGCATTGCCCCCAATACAAAACTCAAGTACAAACCTAAACAAGAGAAACCAAAACTAAAAGGGAGGAAAAGAAAAGAAAAGAAAACAAACTACTACTACTTTTGCTACTGGCTATGTCCCTCCCCCACACTTATCTCACAAAACAAGCAATAATTTAAAGGATAAGAGTTAAGGAAGGAAAGGGAAAACCTTTAGAACGAAATCTCTTCAAACTCTTATAGGAGAAGTTCTCATCTCGAATGAGAAACATGCATTTCTTCAATGTGCTCACTTCTCCATCATTGATCCACCCTAGTAGTGGTGGTGTGGAGTCCTACAAGCAAGTAGAACCAACAACAGTACCACATCCAGAAATAGAAACATAAAGAGGATAAAAATGAAATAAAGACAGCTTAGAAATTAATCTCTTCAAATAACTATCACAACCAAGGAAATCAATAGTACTCCCATCAATAGGAGTCAAATTTTTATTTAAACTTTTGAAATACTCAAGCTTATGTGAAGTAGAAGCTGAAGAATCCAATTGACAGTTGTTGGAGTATAGTACATCACTATCACATTCACAAGAGGTAATGTTCAAAGGGAGAGAGAAGAAAGAACAAAAAGATTTATGCAAGCTACTATTTACAAAGTAAGATAAATCAGGAGGCAAATTAGAAGATAAAACTAGTTGGAAAGACTTATTGATATTCATAGTTTTATCAATTGAAATGTTAAAGCCTTTCTCAACATTATTAGAAGCTACTAACTTAATGGGATTTTTAGAAAGATAATTTTCAAAGCTGTGGTTAAATTCACATTTCTCTATAAGATCATCATCCAAGAAATTCACATCAATATCATGCTTTATATTTGCAACACTTTTAGTACTAGAAGGCAATGCACATACTTTACAAAATTCTGCTTTTACCACTTAACAAGTGTATCATATTTGTTATCAATGCAATCCATGCATATAGTGTGGGTATTGCAAGAACAAGATAAAGGTTCATTCAAATCAGAATCAGTTTCACCATCCAATCTAACACTAATTGGATGGGGAAGAAGATAGAAGTAAAGAGGCAAGAAGATAAGAAAATATAGGTGTTAGAGATGAGAGAATGGAGTGATAAGTCAAAAATTGGGTTTCTAGGGGTTTAAGGGGTTAATTTGGGTTGGATTATATGAGTAGATGCTCTATTTTCGTGTTCTGACCCGAATCTGTCATTGCTAATACAAGGAGTTCACTATGACATAGAAATTTTAGGCTGTAGGGAAGGTGTCCTGAATAGAACACTGATACACATTTTCCTACTTGCGTTGCTGCACAGAATTTCTTACCCGCAGCAAAGATCTCCAGAATAGCCATTTCAGACTTTGGCCGCGGCGAAGACTTCCAGAATTAATATTTTGGCTCTTGTGTTGTGTAATGCTTTGGTCTTCAGTCTTGGCTCTAATTCTCAAGTGTCCTACAATAAAAAGCAACAATTTGAAGAATCAATTGTCCTAGAAATCAATTGAATACAATTAATAACTAATTATGATAATTTTATCCTCAAAAAGACACTAACTCAAAGCAAGGACTCTTAATCTAAATTAAGCATAATTATCATCAAAAGGAGCCAAAATCTATGATAAAAAGCCTTAAAATGATATGAAATAACATAGAACAATTGGCTTCAATAAGTGGCACCTTAATACTCTCCATTAGTGGCTTGACAAGTGGCACGTTGTGGGTCAAGTAAAAGACAAGAGAGTGCTTTTTACTTTATCAGTGCACTTTGCTTTGAAATTAATTCATGTTCTATAATTACAGCCATTGTAATAATTTTCTGTCAGATCCATAGCCCATTCTTATCATTTTTCTCTTCCCAAAATGCTCTCCTTTGTTACCATCCCAAATTTCTATTGATAGTAAAGAAGAAAACTATCTTTCTTTCTATAGTGATTTCTTTACTCGAGAAGGCCATTAAGAAATTTCTGAATAGTTAAGCGGCTCCTTCTAACTCCATAATCTCTTATAATTCCTTGGGATGCCTTGTGAATTTTCTTCGAATTTTATTTTTCTTAAAAGTATTTATTTGGAATTTTCCAAATAAAAGACCTCAGTTTGGCTTAATTAGCCCTTAAATTCTTTGATTATTTTTTAGCGATAATTTGGGAATAAAACTACTTATACACTATTACTTAATTTTCAAGGTACATTATCCCTATTTTTCCTCAATTTCTGAGCCTTAGAAATATTTTTCATAATTAATCTTTGACCAATTTTTCTTAATTAGTCAAGCTTTTAAAACTAACTAGAAAATCATAATAAATACTTCTCCATCAAAATTCCACCTTTATAAAATTAATATACTGTCCAAAGGGCTTTTCCCTAATTTTCATAATTATTGGAATTTATAAAATATTTTCTAAAATTACTTAAACCAACCCATAACTTTTAGAAATTGTACTTTGCCCCAACACTAGCATAACTTTGGGAGTTGTGTCCTCTCTTTTCTCCCTATTATTTTGGCCCTTAAATGTCTAGGAATATCTATACTCCTATTTAGCATATTACTGGATGTGACACAATAAGAGTAAGAGTGGCCAAGAATAATGAAGGGATTAATTACCTCTTAAATCTGGCGGAGTACTAAAGAAAGTTAAAGGAAAAGAAAAGGTAAATTCACAGGTCATCTCCCTCTACTATCCAAAATTAGCAAGAGATAGCAAGAATAGTAAGACGACTAAAAGAATTCTTTAAGGCAAGGCATATGTGCAACACCTTCACTTTATACTAAATAAATAACCAATTAGAAGTAAATAGAATCACATTTGATGGCCAAAAGTTTGAAAAATTTAACCTTAAAAGATTTTATGCTTGGGTTATTATTCACAACAACCTATAATTTGGTCAAACTTTGAAAAATCATAACTAATTCTAGAAAAATCAAAATTGAGTGATTTCAAATTCTATTGAATCTCTTTGGATTATCTTTTAAGGAAAAATAGTTGCTGGATGAATTGTTTTCAACTTCGAGCCCAGATTAATTTTCAAAAAGTACTGTTCATTTGGTTTTTTTTAATTTTCCAATATTTTTGCCTAATTTTGGATAGGCATAATTTCTAGTACAAATATCCATTTGAGGCGTGTCACCACTCATTTTAAAGGCACTATTCTAAGTAAATGTGCCTAAATAGTAGGAAGAAGCAAAGACAAAAAGCCTCAAAGTAAGGGTCTTGTTCGTGCAATGCTAGAAAAGTAAGCAATGATATAGCATGTAAGCATAGATCCAATGATTGAAACTTGTCTATGAAGCACAATAACTAAATTTAAAGGTGAAAGATGATGTTTTAGCCAAAAAAATAAAGGTAAAAGATGAGTATATGTGGGGATATTCTCCTTAGTTAACCTCTGAAAAAAGGGTATAAGTAAAGGTTAACCCTGAAATTTTGAAAATGAAATTTCTTTTAAGAGGAGGCGAATTGTAACATCCTGAATTTTCAAAAGTTTTGGGCTGAAAAGGTAAAGAAAAAAATACATTTGAAATTTCAAAAAATGGGAAATGAGGTATAAAGGCCTATTTGAAGTTAAAAATAATGAAAATACCTCCAAAATGAATTTAAGGAATTTTTAGAAATTCAGCTAATTATGGGAATTTTGGCCAGTTAAGAAAAAATGAGTCAAAATCAATTATTTTAATTATATGGAGGCCTCAAATAATCAGATAGAAATGGGAGAAAATAGTTTGTAGATTATAGAAGATTGTAAAATTGTTCCTGACCCTTGAAAATGAAGAGGTTGACTTCAAAAAAATTTAAAGTCAAATTTCTCTAAGGGGTATCTGAGGATTCTTTAAAAGAGATATCTACAGGTTGAGTTTTGGTCTAAGAAAAATTGAGAATTTTCCCATAAGAAAAGGGAGCTAGTAAAGTAAAGGATTGAATTTATAGAACCATGAAACATTAGAAAGCATCTGCTCAAGGATATGGCAGAATAAAATAAATTGATGTTTTACTTTTAGACGCTCAAAGCCTAAAGACACTTTGTCTTAGCTATTGACATCATTTGAAGTCATATATGATAAGAGAGGGAGTGTAATGGCAAGATAAGGATATCTGAACACATGCCGGTGCTATCAGAGAAGTCAGGACCCAAAAAAGTATTGATATGGAGCAATATTGTAAGACTGATGGAAGAGTAACCTATGGTTTATTTTTGAACAGATTTCTCCCAATTTTCTCTCTATTTTGGTGCCATTTTCATGAAGGGATGGCTTTAGAATTTTAGCAATTGTCAAAGGGCAAAGTTGGAAAGCAATAAAGAGATATATAAGTTGTCTTCTGAGTAAAGCCAAACACATGGGAAACTAGAGAGGGAGACACATGAAAATTGTAATTTCCTCTGACTTCAAGGGTAAAATTAAGTCCTTGAGTCCACATGGAGCTAGTAAGAGGTTGACACCTTATTCATATAATCTTAAGCAACTTTAAAGGCAAAGTATGAAGGGAAAACTTGAGAGGCCATTATAAATACCCCTCGTCCCCTATTTTATTGAAGAATTTTGGCCAACACAAGAGAAAGGGTAGAGGTTTGAGTTTTGCATGAGGAAGAAGGAGAAGAGGAAGAGGATGAAGTCCTAGGCCAAGCTAAGCTTCAAGGCAATGTTATGGATGTTGATGTAGTTTATGATTCTCTATGTGTTGCAAAGCTTGCTCATTATTTTTGATGAGTTTTGGAAGCATGAAACTCTAAGAGGTGTCATCCTATTGTGATTAAGTCATGAAAATGACTTATTGAAGTTAGATTAATAATTAAAAGGAAGAAAAGAGTAGAAATCAAGTGGTTTTGTGATGAAATTGGAAAGAATCCAACTTCCCCTTGACATTGTGTGATTTTTACCCACAGCTTTGGTTTGTGTTAGGCTTGGATTTTGATGCTTTTAAGGCTTTCAATGTGTTTAGAATGAAATTTTGTGTAGGATACAAGTGAGAAAGTAAGTTTGGAAGTATTAGAATTGAAAATGAAAATTTACCCTAAACCCTATAGTGTTTCGGCCAAGTTAAGCTCTAAAAGAAGTAATTGGATTTTGTTAATTTATGGATTCTACATGATAAATTATGTGGGAATAGCATGTGAAATTAATTTTAGAAAGACTGGTTAAAAGTCCAAAAGTTAGGTGTTAAAGCATGTTCAAGAGAGCTATGCTTGGAATGGCTTATTGTTATGGCTGTAATAAGTGAATAGTATGATGTGTTAATGTAATTAGGGTTATGTGACATCAAGAAAGATGAAAGAGATCAAATAGGCTAGACAAGCAAATTCAAATGTTGGTTGCAAAAGGAGCGAGAGAAAGAATTTGACAAGTTAAAACTAGCAAACTTTATCCTACTCTTATGTGCTTAGTACTTGCTTGCATGTATGACATGTTTGTTATATTTATATGACTTTATGGTGTGTATGACATGTTTGTTATATTTATATGACTTTATGAACTCATGCATTGTGTATGTAATAATACTTGAAGCATACCATAGGCCTGTGTGATTTATGATTAATGCCTGATAGTTTCCAAACATGTTATTATGTTATGAAAATGTTAAGTTTGCAAGCATATTATAAAGGCCAAGTTATACCATGTATGTTTGGGTGGTAATTGTTTGCTACCGAGATTTTTCCAAATCTCTGTTGGAAATTGTGCCCTGGGGACCAATCATTATGTTATGAACATTGTTAATTTATGAATTTCTTAATTATGTTATCATATTATTTGCATGTTTACTGTGATGACTATCCTTGGATAACTCATGATTTTATCCTATATGTCCCTGGTCGGTCATCTATGTGGGAGCAGAGATGAAATAAGACTAGTATGACTTTGAAGATGTATGAGATATAAATCAAAGTCATAGGCACATGTAAGAGTACAAGGTGTTGGACTGACCCACTATGAGAGAGCTGCATGGGTTAAGTCATAAGCTTCTCTCATATATAAGCCATGTCACTATGCCCTTTGACCTGAGATCATCATGGATTCCTACATGAGAAACGCTCAGCTTTGACCTAGTCAAAAGTCACTTTTAACCGAGTGATCATAAAGATTATGTTCAGGCTTAGTGGTTTTTCATATGGAGGAATGTGAATGGTCAAGATGGAATTTGTCCCTTACATTCGTAGAGAGATATTACTGGGCCCCTCGATGAGTGAGTCTGAGAAATGTATGGCCATACTATAATGGAAAGGTAGTTCCATTTCTATACTCAGACTACTCAGGGATCGAGAAAGTAACGGTCAGGAATAGGAGGATGACGTTTTCCATGCCTCATCCATGACCAAAATGTCGTGTGACAAAAGGGACGTGATACGGTTGTATGAAAGGTTATATCGTTCATCGATCCTCATATGATTTGGGTAGTCGTGATGTCTTGCTAGAGACCGCATACGACTTGTGAGTCATTATAGTAAATGGCCCACTGCCAACTTCGTATGGGCCTACAGGGTCACACATAAAATAGCCCAACACGAGCTATGATGTCCAGATTCATTGAATCTAAGATATGTCCAGATTCAATGAATAATCTAGGGTGGACGTGTATATATATATATATAAATTCGCGTATATATATATTATATGATATAAGAGATATTTATAAGATTTGATTTATAAGGATAAATTAAATCTATATCATTTTTTAAATTAATAAGGTATAATATCTCAAATTTGATTTATTAGAATAAATCAAATATAATTCTGTTATATCTTTATTTTGAATTAAATGAAAAGGTGAATTAAATCTGTAGGACGGATTTAATATACAAACCTTATTTATTTAATTGATTTCTTATTAGATTACGCAATATATAATATTGTATTAATTTCAGAATTAATTTAGGATTAATTCTGAAATCCAATATCCTTCATAATACCGATGGCATCCTATATATTTCAAATTAAGAGCTAGGGTTTTGGGTGGATGAGAGTGCAAAAGGTTTGCAGATAAGAAACGGCCAAAAGAGAGACGGTGAGGACAGATTCTCAAAAAACCTAAAAGGACAAGAGGCGCTAGCACGTCGTTTGTGATTGGAATGCTGTTCGTGTGGATACCGGTAGAGGAAGCCAATCTGAGTTGTCAACTTCTTACGAACAAAAGGGGGAGCATAGGCATCTCGAACGTCGGAAACCCTGAGCTACCAACGATTCGAATACTGCAGGTAACACCTCTTACCACTTGACTTAAACACAATCGGTAGATCCGGGCAAGGGATTAAAAATTTTAAAGTTTTTATTTTCCGTTGCGTTTCTTTCAATTCCTTACAATCTCACCTTCCCCTTAACCAACCATAATATGTATATTGAGCATGGAAGAAGAATGCAAGATATGAATCAAGAGAATAAAAAGGAGAATTGAAGAAATGTTCTTACGTTATGTTATGTCATGTAATGACTTCTTTTTATGTTGATGTATGATTAGACATGCCAAGTAATGTTATGTAATAATAAAAAATAAAAATGGCATGTAAGATTGGGCATGATGATTTATGAGAATGATTTATGAAAATGTTGGAATGGTTGCATATATACAAAGAAATGATTATAAATTGTTAATTTCAAATGAGGGGATAAACATCATGTCACTCCTTACTTCTAGTATATCTTAGAGTCCAATTAGAACCAATTCTGACCACTTTGGATGGTCTTAAACTCAAAATTTCGTAACTTGGACGCTGGTTTCATAAAAATACTGTTTACTGGGTAAATCCAGATTTTCTATCCAACTTTGAAAATCCGTAACTAAATCTAGAAAAATCAAAACGGAGTGCTTCAAAATCCTATGAAAAGCTCTTTGAACTCCATTTCAAGAAAAAATAATCTCATGACCAATTTTTTAAGGATCAATGCCAGATTTTTGTGGAAGTTGCCACTGTTCCAATTGGTAAAAACTATTTTCCAGGACTTTAATCCTAACTTTGAAAAATCACCAAAAATTGTACACACATCCATTCAAAACGTGCTACCTATCAATATTAAGCTCATGGAGTGAGCTTTAATTGTGCTAAATATCATGATCATACAAGGTAGATAACACATTCAAAACAGAGTCACAAACTCACTGCCTTAACAAAGTTACGGCATCATAAACTTCAATACAATTTCCAAAGTGAAACCATAATTCAACATGCATATAACATGAGCTTTCTCAAATTACTCCCTTCTTCTTGATGGTTCAGCCTCTATGAAAAGAAGTTATATTTGGAAGGAGTGAGATTTCAAAGAAATTCCAGTAGTAAGAGAAAATCGACTATAACATCAAGCATGCATCAATTACAAACATTCCAACATTTTGCTATTAATAGGAAACTACTTAACCTCATACATGTAGCACTCTAAAATGCAATAGCTAAGACACTTAAAGCAAGGAGAATAGCTATACAATCATCATCATCATCATTTAGCTCAACTACATAATAGCACATGAAATTGCATAGCAATCAATGCAACAATTAATATTAAAGTTAATTAAATCTTGCTACCTTTCCTCTAATGCTTTCCTTGCCTCTTGATATTGGTCCTCTCTTCCATAAAAAAGTAGAGCTCAAATCACATTTAGAAAGGGGCAACCACACATCACAACTATGCTACACAAACATAACTTCAAATTCAAGAAACCCTTAACCCCTTTTTGTTCTTGAATTTTTGAAATTAATTTTCAACAACCTAAAAATTATCCCATTAGGTCAACCCGACATAATTTTTCATGTAGAATCTAAATATGAGCTTATAACTTTCAAAACACCTCTCTTCCCTAATGATCTTACTTTGGCCGAGAGGTAGTGATTTGGACCCTTCAATATCCAATTTCATTTTAATGCATTCCAAAGCTTATGACTTAGGTTTACCCTAACAAAACTTCATTTTAAAGCCAATGAAAGCATCAAAACATGCAAAATCTCATGCTAGGGCACAATCACTATTTGGCTTAAATATACATGTAGGTTTCTTAACATGAATTTTATTCCATAATCATGTAAAACTACTTGAAACAACTTGTAATCCATGCATTTAACCTAGGTTTAACATCATATTCTTTCTCCCCCAACCTTTACACAATTCGGCCAGCACCCAAGCCAAGGAGAAACCACCAATTTCAACCATAAAACTTAAGGAAACTAATCAATAAACAAGGTAGAACATCAAACTAACCTTGGATGCAACCTTATATGATCAAATCTTCAAGCTTCTCCTTGATTACACTTCAAGAAAAATTTTGCAAAAGGTTCCCCTAGTGTTGGCCGAAAATGGTGTCTTGTGAGAGGGGAAGAGCTCTATTTGTAAGCCTTGAGCTAATTAAATGCCATCTAAGTTCAAGGAAATTACATTGATGATGTGTCAAGCTAAGATCTCTTCTTGCATTTTTTTTTCTCGAATTTAATTCCAAAAGAAATGGATTTTAGAAGTAAAAATCCTCTCCACCCCTAGCTTGACAGGCGGCACAATGAGGGCCAAGTAAAAAGATGTGTACTTTTCACCTTTTTTAGCACCCTTTTTACACTGAAATAGCTCTGTCTTTTTCTATATCAGTGATCTGAACCTCCTAATAAATTTCTTAGATCCTTAACACTTTATTATCAATTTTCCCTTCCTAAAGAGCCTTCGTTTGCTCCCATAATGAATTTGTATCATTAATAGAAAAGAAAACTACTTTTCTTATTATATTAGTTTTCTTACTCGGGAGTTACTTTTTTGGGTCTTTGGGCTCTTAAAAGCCTTTCTAATTATTTCATAACCTGTTATTGATCTCATAAAAGTTTCATAAATTTTCTTGGGATTTATCTAGCTTCATAAGTATTTATTTGGAATTTTCCCAAATAAAAGCCTAATTAGCATAATTGGTCTTTAAATTCCCTTAAAGATTATCCAGGGGTATTTTGGGAATAAAACCACTTGTACAATATCTTATAATTTCCAAGACACTTTATCCTTATTTTTTCTTAATTTTCTAAGGCTCAAAACTATTTTTCATAATTAATTTTGACCAATGTTTCCTAATTCATTAATATTCAATAATTACTGAAAATTAAATAATCATTGCTTTCCATCATAATCTCAACTTTTGAGCCTAGAAAACTGTCTAGGGATCTTCTCTCTACCTTCCATAATTATTTGCTAAAATTTGGAAATTTCTAACATATTTTTCCAAATTTTCATATTTTTTTCCATTATTCTGACCCTTAAATGTCTAGGAATTTCCTTACTCTTAGTTATAAAATTTCTGGATGTGACATAAAGTCATGAATTCGAGGGAGAATAAAAGTAATGTAAACGAATGATTCTGCCTTTGAAATTTTATAAATAACTAGTACATATCCTGAGCTTCAAAATGAGTGGTAAATCACCTAAAATGGATGTGTGTACTGAAAGTTATGATTATTCAAAGTTAAAGCAGAAAAGTTATAAAATACTATTTTGATTATATGAGTAGTACCATTTCATGTATTTTTTATATCAAATGAGCAAGAAAATGACCCAATGAGTATTTGATACCTATAGAGAATTAAAATATTTTTAAATGAAAACTTGAATAAACTCAATAAGATTTTTCTATAATAAGTTGTGAATTTTTAAACTTGGATAAAAAATCTAGAATTACCAAATAAATAGTAACCCAACAATTAAAATGTAAGAGTTTAATATACAAGCTTAATTAATGACTCGCTTGAACTGTAGTGCATCCGAATGCATACTAGAGGAGAGTAAAAATCATGGATGTTTCACTATTCATGGCTTTCTTCAAAATTTCTTCAAAATTTTTAATTTAAAATTTATTTAAAGATTTGAAAAGGGATAATAAAATATTTTTTAGATTTAAGAAAACTATTTATTAACTTTTATAAAGGGATAATAAAAAACAATTTTTTTGGATTGAATAAATAATAAAAACTGTGTATTAACTTTTATATTCCTTGTCAAATTTGTAGGCATCATTAGTACAGATTTTTTTATGATATGCATCCGGTTGTTCTTTTAAAAAAAACATTAAATCTAGTGATAACAAACAATAGCATAAAGAATAAAATAAATAGAAAATGAAATATATCATGCATAATGTTTTGATTTAAATTTAACTTTAATTTTGAATTTGATGGTGTCCTTTTTTTATTTGAATTTATTTTGCATGACATTATTTACAAAAATGGATTAAAAATTAAGCAAAAATGTTATTGTCATTGTAAATGTGATGCATTTTCTCTCCTCTATCTTTTCTCCCCTCTTTCCAAACAGAAAGAGGGATAATAATATCTCTTCACTTTTTTTTTCCTTCCATATTTTGTGTCCCTCAATTTTTGTTATCTCTAATTTACTCTGTATCCAAAGATAGTGTGTGTTATAACCTTTTCTTTTCTCTCTTCTCTTTATTTTTTTCTTCACCATTTCGTTCCTCAATTATTACCAAACAGCCCTTAATATTTTTCATAAAGTGAAGGTCATTATTTTCAGAATATACATTGCTTATTGATATTGATTTTTTTTTCCTTAGAAAAAGGATAATAACGCGAGAAGACTTTGAGACCCGCGTGTTGACTTGGAGTTTCCAGTGAATTTCCTATGTAGCTATCAAACCCTCCTTCCTGTGTAAGTTTCATCTGATTTGTATAAAGGAGCCTCACAAGCATCTTCTCTTCGTCAGAAGCATAGAAGATCATCACTTCCAGTTTTCTCTTGAACAATCTGACGATTCAGCATGACGCATAACCAAGCCAAAGTGTATGTGAATTTCAACTTTACTTTTTTTGGTTCCTTTTTCCTTAGAGATTTACTTCGACTTCTTGCTACTTCTTGACTTAAATGCCCCGTTCTTTTTTTATTGCAGATTCAGTGGTGGATTAGAGTCTGCCTCTTCTGTTGTCAGCTCTGGCATTCTCATCTCTTTGTGGAAACTTATCTCAGATCTGTACGCAGAAACCCATTCAAACCAGAACCTGTTCTGGAAAATAGTTAGCAACGAATTAGGTTTGACCATTATAACGTTTGGGACTAACCAAAACCACGTTCAACCCGATTTGCTTCCTTTCTCGAACGACAACCCCTTCAAATTTATCTGTTCCAAAACCAACCCCATCTTCTCCCTCAATCACTCTGCATTTTCCCTCTTCAATGCATATGGAACCTAGCTTGATGAACTCAAATCCCAGGTACGTACTTCTCCTTTATTTCCTTCAAGAACATGTAGAACTAGTCAAGAAAGAAAAAAATTTTCTGAAGTGAGATTGATACTTAAGTGTGGGGCTTTTGCTGAATGATGCAGATTGATCTCAAAAGGCCAGTGATTGTTACTGGGCATGCTGTCGGAGGAGCCATTGCTTCTCTTTTCACTTTATGGCTATTAGAGAAGATGGAGCCAACAAAAGACAAGCGTCCCCTCTGCGTCACGTTTGGTTCTCCCCTTATTGGAGACCAAATGTTTCAACAAGCTATGTCGCAAAGTTCTAATTTGAACTCTTGTTTTTTGCATGTAGCCTCTCTTCAGGATCGTTTGATTTCCTCCTCAATTTCCAACCATTCGTACAGTCCCTTTGGAATATTTCTGTTGTGCTCTGATTTTGGCTCTTGTTGTTTTGAAAGCCCTGTTTCTGTTCTGAGGCTTCTAAATCTCATAAGTCAACTGAATCAAGGATTGCAGAATTGTGATTATGGAAGTATTGTGGAGAATCTTTATCGTAACGCAATTTGCAAAGACTCTGATTGTCCCAACATCTCTCATTCTAATCTTCTCCAGAAAAGCCTCGCTCTGCAATTATGTGCTCTGGGATTTCCTCATCTGCTCCAGGTGCTTCAACTTTTACTTATATTCCTTCTCAGAAAATTAATATGAACTGGTAAAATTAGTTATTTGTTTGGTTTTCTTAGAATTCTCCATTTAATTATGAGGGTTGGAAACTACCCTGATTGGTAAAAATTCATTTTATATTAGCGCTGAATATAGATTTGGTAAATAAATTGAAATGAAGTCTTAAATTTGTGGCCAAAATAAATATCTAAGTTAGCCCATGCATTTAAGACCGCAGAGTAATATCATGGAAAATCTATTTTTTTCCTTCTTTTCAGAAAATATTCTACGACTTTTATGCATAAACGAATTAAACTGATGAGGAATCCATCTAATCGACATTTTGAAATTGATGCCTCAGGAAACTGATATGAAGAATCTGGTAGAAGAACTGAACAAGCAGGAATTGCTAAAACAAAAGAAACGGTTTATCCCAAACAAGAAGTTGGATGAAATGAAAACAAATATGGCCAAATTGGAATGGTACAAGAAGATTTCAAAGACGGGAGCAGGGTACTATGATAGGTTTAAGGATCACTTATCTACGGCTGACCATGACGTTGTCGGGTTCATTAGAGAGCTCAATAATTACTGGAAAGAAATGGTAGAAGAGGCAGAGAAGCAACCCCAGAAAGAAGGTGCTACTTTTCGCACACGATGGCTCTATGCCGGGACCAATTACAGAAGGATGGTCGAACCATTAGACGTTGCTCGTTACTACAAGGATGGAAAAAGAGACTACATAAATCAAGGAAGATCTGAGCATTATAAACAGCTGGAGAAGTGGTTGGAAAATGACCAGAAATCTCAATCTACAGGTAGGACGAATAATGTAGAATCTATATTGACATTGGATTCTTGCTTTTGGGCACATGTCGAAGAGGCTCTTATTTTGTGCCAAAAAGTAAAGGCTGCAGCTAGTGAGGTGGAGAAGAAAGAGGCTATGAGTAGTTTAGATGAGTTTGAGAAGTATGTTTATGAGTTGCTGAAGAATTATGCTGTTTCGCCGGAGATTTTCTTGGACGGAAGTAGCTTCATGCGTTGGTGGGGTGAGTATTTTGGAATCAAGAGAGCTTCATATGCCTCTGAATTTGCCAACTTCATGAAGAATCCAATCAATTATAAGAAGTACGTGGAGGGTGCCTACAATTTCCCTTGAGAAGCCAGGCTTTGAATGTTTCCGAATAAACTATGATTGTATCATCCCGCTTTCAGTTCGGGTTCTATTTCTCCAAGTGGTTGTTGAACTTCAATTTATGCTCCTACGTCCACATTACACACCCAATGTCTGGGTCAACACTATATGTCACTTCTGTCCATGCACCCCCATTTGTGAGATGTAAAATGCTACTTTGTGCTGTGAACCCAAAAAAAAAAAGAAGCAAAAAACAAAACAATTATTGCTATTATTATACAAATCTTTCATTCTCTCTTCATTTGATTTGATTAAGGATTTTTCTTTTGAGGCTTAGGTGCAAAGGTTTTTCGCTTCTCCCAACAATTATATTTTTTAAGATTCAAATTTGTGTTCTGTTTCTTACAAGAATGATTCTTACAAGAATGAGGCTGCTTATCACTTTAATTAACGGCTTGTTAGTTCATTCTCTCTATAGACATAACTTCTTTTGTATATCCTAATACATATAACTTAATAAATATTGTTTTAGCAAGAAAATTATGGTACCTACAAATTATTTAGTATGACATTTTATTGAAAAGTAATCATCAATTAATTTTTATCCCTAAATTTTGAATACTAGAGTGACCTATGTATTGCATCATGGGAAACAGCAAGCTAACTCTAAATTTTGGTTTTCACATCTAAAATGATTTTCTATTTATTCTACTTGGAATGTAGAAGAATTTCAGATTCGTTTAGGCCTTGGATCCCATTATGTTGTTTATGGAGCCTTGAATGAGATTCTCCCTACAATTTAGATAATTTTTTCCTAGTTAATCAATGAATAATATGCACAGTTTATAATATTATGTAATTAAATATTTAAACAGTTTCTAATGTAGTTTTAAATTAAATTAAATGACAAAAAATATGTCCATCTTAGTAATTTATTAAGTGATAAATAAATTTCAACAACACTTGTAAGTAGTTATTTGAAGGCCAGATCGGATCACTTCACCTTCTCGATTCAGTCAAGAGGTTTGGACCGTCTACTCATTTTGCCTCCTGAACCATCAAAGGAGGAGGAGGAGAAAAGCTTAGAGTACTCTGTCTTTGAAAAACAAAGTGAAAAGATGGGGGTAAGCTAAAGTACTAATAAGCCTATGCATCTATATGGCAGGACTAGTTTTTTCATTTTTCAAAGCCTTGATCTTTTTATATCTCATTATAAAATACTCTTCTAATCCTTAATATAAGATATATTTAACTAATTTAATTAGATTAAAAAATTAGGTAAGTAAGTTAATTATAAGAAATATGACATATTTTTCTTAAAACGCCATAATCATTTTCCTTAATATCCTCCTTCCCTCTTCTACTCAATTATGATTGAGGGAGTATCCATAAGAATAATTTAGGAAAAATTGATAAATATGAGAAATAGTTTTTATATTTAGGACAAAAATCAGCTCAATAATTAGGTCCTATATAATTGAAAAATCAAAGGGAAAGCCCAGGGAAAGAAAACAGAGGTTAATGGACTTCCTTTATTACATTAAATATATGTAATAGTTGTTTAAAAGATATTTTTTATTAAAAAATCTTATGAAGAAATATAATATTTTTAATTTTAGTGATTGAAGTATTGTAAGAATAAATATCTTCAATATTGTTATATTTTGTTATTTGTTAAAGTTAAATTATTGTTGTGTTTTCTTATATTTTGTTGTTAATTATTATTAATATTGTTATTTTTTGTTATTGTGAATAAAAATGCATTATTTTAATATGATAGGTTTGACCCTAAGTTGATCCTGTTCTGACCATTGATCCTTGAAAATTGAGTGCCCGGTTTGGTTTTTTGTACCTTAACATGAATGCATTTAATAATTAGTTATTTAGGAAAATTCCATTAAAAGCCTTTTGAAATACTCAAATCCTAAATTAGGTTCCTAAATTTAAAAAATTTTAAGTTAGGTCAAGCAACCCAATTCGGAATTTCCTAAACAGTAAAAGCATTGTTGGAGTCCACAGGTAACGAGAGAGCAAGGGCTAAATCATTATGAACAAAACTATGGGTAGCACCATAATCAATAAGAATTAAAACCTTCTTACCACAGAGAACCCATTAGCTTAATAGTCTTACCACCGGTGAAGCCGACCAAAGCGTTCAAAGGAGACATAAGCTCGTCAGTGGTCATCTCAGCGTTAGTTTGAACTTCATGGTCGAAGTGTTCATGGATGACGGGTTCAAGCGGATGATCATCCTTCTCAGATGGCTCTTTAAACATGGTTAACACTTGCAGTTGTTTCTTCTTGCAACGATGCCTAGGATATTTCTCATCACATTTGAAACAAAGACTGAACTTGTGCTTTGCTCAATTTCAGCATTCGTATATTTCTTGGGAGCCAATTTGGAGGTATAAGTAATTAGTATTAAAGTCGTGTTCGATTCACCCATTGTCTTTGTCTCCGCAGCCTTGGTAGTATTTATCACGGGAGACACTACGAATTTTCTAGTATCGGGTAAATAAGTCAAGTGTGTGGAGCTACCCCAACTACTATTTTGTCTTCAGTCCGCTTTTTCCAAGGCCAAATAGCATGTGGGTTATAGCAACGAGTCAAAACCCCATTTATTTCCTCTAATTGAAAAGCCATGTCCATTTATTATGCAAGTGTCCCAAGCTTGGGCAATCGCAAATCCGCTTGATTTCGAGCTTCAACCCATTCAGAAAAACAGCGATTAACACATACTTGTCGCAAGTAACTGGGTTGCAAAAATCAACCCAAAATGCTCAATATACTCAACAACACTCTGATATTGCTTCAGAGTCGTCAATATCATGCATATTACCACATCAAGACAGATGAAAAGAGCGAATCAGGTTGCACTTCAGCTCTGTCCAATTCATCACGAAAGCTCACATTTGTTTAAGGGGAACCAGTTAAAGGCTTGTGTAAGAAAATGGGCCAGTCCACCCTTGGTGGATTGGACCCAGGCCCATTGAGATTTAGGGCTCCAGTGTGAATAGCAAAACTTATGGGTCTCTAACTGTGATTTTTGCTTTTTCATATATTTTGCCAAAAAAAGCAGGAACGGTTGGACGGAGGAGGCAGTTTTCTTTCAATTCAAAAACATGCAGTTAGAAAACCGAAGAGGGATTAGTTCAGTGTGCATCCTGATTTTGTTTTCACTCTCCTCCCTCCGTTCTGTGTTCTAAAAAACTCCCTTCGGTGCATTTGCTGTGAAACATACAGTCTGACTCCAACATCGTGATCAGACCTTTTCCGCACATGGCTATCTGAATTTGAGATCATTCAACACTTCAGGTACGCCCGAATTCGTCAGTGGTATCAAAGCATAGGTTTATATTTCTTGTTGGTGTCATTCTGTGGCCTTCGTTTTATATCAGTGTTCTTTTTTTTCTGTTTTTCGGTTCTTAGTATCCTGTGATTTGTTTCAATATACTATGCAAACCCTTTCATTTATTTTCAGTATGATTAATATCTGACTTATATTTATAAGTAGAAATACTGGATTTTCTCTCTGCCTCCATGAAATCTGTTTAACATCGAAAACGTTTTCGGCCATCTCCCTTGTTTGTCTTTGGGTTTGCTTAAAATCAAGTTTTTAGGCTTCAAAATATATCCCATTGTGTAGAGGACGAAAAAACAAAGAAAATGATATGAAGTACATGAAAAACAGACACCGGACGACGAAGATACGAAGGAGAGAAGGTTTCGGATCCGACGGACCCGACCCAGTTGCAAGAGCCAGGTCAAGCAACTTGGCTGGAGGTTAAAGACAACCTCCAAGGGGCCAAAACGACGTTGTTTTGGCACCCTGTTAAAAAAAAAAAAGGAATCTAGGCCAGGAGCAGGATCTAGCCTGAAGAAAAAAAACCAACAGAATTTAAAAAAAAAAACTGATGCAGGCCTAGGTCTGCCTTTGGATCGGGTCGACCCGCCCCAACCCGGTCTAACCTAATTACCCAAAAAACCCATTTCAGTGATTAAAAAAAAACACGTTTTTTATTAAAAAAACTTTTTTTGGGTCCAGAATTGCCACGTGGCGCGTGCCGCCACATGGCATTCCATCTGGACACGTGGGCGCCACCACCTGACTGGTAGTGGCACGTGGAGGCCATCAGAACGGCGTGTGTTGCTGACAGTCGGCTGCATGGCGGCGAGTGGAGGCCACCGGAACGGCGTGTGTTGCCGGCGGCCGGCTGCACAACACGCGCCGACAGCGCGAGTGGGCAAATTTTTTTTTCATTTTTCGCAGCATTTATTCTTCTAGGGGTGCGTGTAGGCACGTGGTAGGTCCGTTTGAGGTGTGGTTTGTTTCTAAAAATCCCTAAAATCAATATCTTCATTTTGATATATAATTGCTAATTTTTGAGACAATTGAGGATTTGTTTGTGAGTATTTTCAGTGTATTTTCTAGTATTTTCATACAGAAATAAATTCCAGAATATTCAAAATAATTTAAATTATTTTGTTCTAAGTAAAAATGAAGCAAGAGGCTTCTAGTAGCACTGAAAATATCAAAGATGGTTTATTGGAATACTCATACATGGATGATGCAGTTCCAGAATATGAACCAGAGGATGAGGATCCTGAAGAGGTTCCTCAAGAAGACCCAGAGGAGTTAATGGATTCTGGACCTTAGTCGGAATCTTTATTCCCTACTGAACCCCTCCGTACCGAGCCTCACTTGGTCTTTAATGATTCACTAGATCTTCCTAATGAAACTGAAGTTGAGGAAGGAGAAAGGTGAATCAACCTTGTACCCCTGCTTTAGCTATGAGTATAGCTGAAAGAGATGTAGCCAGACTGACAAACATAAAAGGTATCAATAGTGTGCTCGCCAGTTACATCCATTACATGACCAATAAGAAGAATATCGAATTCTACCTTAAAGTCATAATGGAGTACATAAGAGCAATAGGGGTTAGAGGTAGACCTAAAGGAAAACCCATAAGGAAATTTTACTGGATCTGGGCTATAGATTTAGTATCATCCTTTATGACCAATACACGCAAACGTAGGAAACTGAGGAAAGCAATGCTTGATTACCTTTATGTTCATATCAAATGATGCAATATTTGTATTCGCTTTATTGACGTTTGTTATATTAAGTTTGTGGTTTCATGCATTGTAAACAGACTAAGTGTGTTATTTCATTTAATGAAATTACTTGAATTATTGTTGTATGATTATTTGTGAATAATATAAGTATGCTTTTTATAAGTGGGAGCTTTTAGAAGATAAGACTTCTAAAAGTCACAATTTTTGAAGTGCTTATATAAAATTCTTGATAGGACATAATGATTATTGCCTGTATCTGTGTGATGGGAGGTACAAACATATGCTCTTGATCATGGATCTTGCAGTGTCATTACTTTCTGATCAAGGATGATATAAGTACAAGACATTGTATACTTTGTTGTGCTATATAACTAAAATGTTCTATGGTACATCTCTGTTTTAGAGAGAACCTAGAATAATGTGGGATAAATTTGTCACAAAATTGAAAATGGCAACCAAGAACATAATTGCTGAGCTTAATAAAGGGGAAAAGCTCAACGGGGATAACTGGGACATATGGCACCAGAAGGTCCAATACATCTTGGAGGAACAAGATGCCGTTGAACCTTTAACCACTGCAATGGTCGAACCCGAAGCTGGGAATACGGCCCAACATAGGAGAGACTAAGAGGCTTACTTAGTTTGGAAGAAGAAAAACATCATAGCAAGAATCATGCTTCTGAGTGCCATGGCTGATGACATAATGTGCAAGTTTAAAAGGCACAAAATTGCACAAGCTATGTGGATAGCGTTGAAGGACAAGTTTGGTGGTACTTCTACCACCAAACTTAGGAGGTTAACAATTAAGTTCGATACCTACAAACTCAAGCCAAACAATCCTATGAAGCAACATCTGAGAGAAATGGCCAACATGATCAGAGAACTTAAAGAAGCTGGACATGTCCTGTCTGATGAACAGCAAGTGCAGGCTGTTATCAGATCGCTCCCTGCTAGCTGGGAGCACATGAAAGTCAATCTGACCCATAATGAAAACATCGTTACTTTTAACAATGTAGCCAAGCACTTGGAGCTAGAGGACGAATGTTTAGAGGCTTACAAGACCTTTGGACAAGCTTATTACACTAAGGATGCTGGCACTTCTCAATCAAGGCCCGATTCCAAGAAGGGCAAGAAGTTCCAAAAGAAAGGGAAGAAGGGTGGTCCTCAACCCAAAAAGGGAAAGAAGCAATTCAAGAAGAAGGGAAAGAAAGGTGGGAAGAAGAAGCTAGACCTGAAGAAGTGAAGGGAATTGAAAGACGCGCAACGGAAAAATAAATTTAAAATTTTTCAATCCCTTGCCCGGATCTACCGATTGTTTTTAAGTCAAGTAGTAAGAAGTATTACCTTCGGTGTTCGATTTCTTGGTGGCTCGGGGATTCCACCATTCAGGATGCCTCTGCTCGCCTCTTTTATCGCTCGAAGTCGACAACTCAGATCGGCTTCCTCTACTGGTATCCACACGAACATCATTCCAATCACGAACGACGTGCTAGCGCCTCTTGTCCTTCTAGGGTTTATGTTTAAAGAATCCGTCCTACCTTCTCTATTTTTGGCCGTCTCTCATCTGCAAGTTTTTTTTCACTCTCACATCCAAAACCCTAGCTCCTAATATCAAATATATAGGATGCTATAGGTATTATGAATGATATTTAATTTCAAAATTAATCCTAAATTAATTCTGAAATTAATACAATATCAAATATTTCCTAATCAGATAAGAAAACAATTAAATAAATATGGTTTATATTAAATCCGTCCCACATATTTAATTCACCTATTTATTTAATTCAAAATAAAGATATGACGGAATTATATGTGATTTATTCTCATAAATCAAATTTGAGATATTATATTATATCTTACCAATTTAAAATTGATATAGATCTAATTTATCCTTATAAATTAAATCTAATAATTAATATCTCTTATATTTATATAATATGTATATATATACAAATTTATATATATATATACGTCTACCCTGTATTATTCATTGAATCTGGACATATCTTAGATTCAACGAATCTGGACATCATAGCTCGTGTTTGGCTATTTTGTGTGCGATCCTGTAGGCCCATATGAAGTTGGTAGTGGGCCATTAACTATAATGACTCACAAGTCGTAAGCGGTCTCTAGCAAGACATCACGACTACCCAAATCATATGAGGATCGTTGAATGATGTAACCTTTCATACAACCATATCATGTCCCTTTTGTCACACGACATTTTGGTCATGGATGAGGCATGGAGAACGTCATCCTCCTATTCATGACCGTTACTTTCTCGATCCCTAAGTAGTCTGAGTATAGAAATGGAACTACCTTTCCATTACAGTATGGCCATACATTTCTCAGACTCACTCATCAAGGGGCCCAGTAATATCTCTCTACGAATGTGAGGGACAAATTCCATCTTGACCATTCACATTCCTCCGCATGAAAAACCACTAAGCCTGAACATAGTCTTTATGATCACTCGGTCAAAAGTGACTTTTGACTAGGTCAAAGCTGAGCGTTTCTCATGTAGGAATCCATGATGATCTCAGGTCAAAGGGCACAGTGACATGGTTTGTATATGAGAGAAGCTTATGACTTAACCCATGCAGCTCTCTCATAGCGGGTCGGTCCAACACCTTGTACTCTTACATGTGCCTATGACTTTGATTTATATCTCTATATATCTTCAAAGTCATACTAGTCTTATTTCATCTATGCTCCCACATAGATGACCAACCAGGGACATTTAGGATAAATCATGAGTTATCCAAGGATAGTCATCACAGTAAACATGCAAATAATATAATAACATAATTAAGAAATTCATAAATCAACAATGTTCATAACACAATGATTGGCCCCTAGGGCACAATTTCCAACAAGGTCAAATGCTTCGCCTGCCAGAGAATAGGCCATTTCGCATGTGACTGTTCAAAACAGGTTGAGAGCGAAAAGGTATTAGTGGATTATGTGAATTCACATGTTTCATATGTTTCTAGTACTGTTTTTCTAACAGAACCTATTTCTTCTTCTTGGATTATAGACTCAGGCTCCACAGACCACGTAACCAGGGATCGAGGATCCTTTATCGAGTACCGTTGGTTGCCATACCAAAGCAAGTGGCTTTACGTTGGGAACAACATGAGGATCGAGGTTAAAGGTTTGGGCACCTGCAAATTTACTTTGCGTGATGGGAAGACCTTGATACTCCATGATGTACTTTATGCTCCCGACATCCGACGGAACTTGGTTTCTGTGTTATGCCTTTTAGAATTTGGGTTTGATGTAAATTTTCATAGTAAAGTTGCAGACATTTTAAGCAACTCAGTTCTTTATGGTTCAACTTTCTTGTTTAAAACGTTCTTTGTTTTGGATATTGTTGGTGATTTTAATAGTAATGAATGCTTTGCTATTTCTTCGAATAATGTTGACATAAACACCTGGCATGCTAGACTAGGACATATTAATCAAAATAGAATGATTAAATCAGCCAAAAAAGGATTGTTAAGTGCCATTCCCAATATGAAAATGTCACTATGTGAGAATTTTCTAGCTGGTAAGGCAACAAGAAAGCCTTTCGGTAAGGGAACAAGAGTTGAAAATCCATTGCAATTAATCCATTGTGATATCTGTGGTCTAATGAGTGTGAGGACGAGACACGGAGCTTGGTATTTTATTACCTTTATTGATGATTTTTCACGATATGGTCATATCTATTTGATCTCGCTTAAATCTGAAGCTCTTGAGTGCTTTAGACTATACATAAACGAGGTAGAGAATCAAATGGATAATAAAATTAAAGCATTACACACTGATCAAGGTCGTGAATATTTATCTGAACAGTTTAAATAGCTCTGTGAAGAGAAAGGGATAATTAGACAATTGACTATCACTGGCACTCCACAACAAAATGGAGTTGCTGAAAGAAGAAAAAGAACTCTTCTAGACATGGTTAGGTCTATGATGGCTCAAGCAAACCTGTCAATTTCATATTGGGGTGATGCTTTATTAATGGCGACCTTCATACTTAACTGTGTACCCTCAAAATCAGTCACTTTCACGCCCTACAAGTTATGGGCAAAACGCAAACCATATCTAAGCATCTTGAGACCCTGGGGGTCAGTAGCGTATATACATGACGCTTCTCATAAGCATGGGAAGTGGGTCCCAAAGGAAAGAAATGTATCTTTATAAGGTACTCTGAACAATCAAAGGGATACGTTTTCATAGGTGAAAACGAAGATGGAACGGTGACTGAAATAGAATCAAGTAATGTAACATTCATTGAGACTGAATTTCCTAATAGAAGAGATATTGACTGCACGATTTCTCATTATGAGACACAGGAACAAGACAGTGCAGAACAAATTGACAGCCCAGAATCGTCTAGGTGTGTCAATCTGAGTGGGAGCAAAGAAAGGTTAACACCAAGACCTGAACAAAGAATGAAAGATAAGCAAATAACTCCCGTCAGAAGGAGTAATAGGGAAAGTATTCCCAAAAGATGCTTTTAAATTGAAGGCAAATCTTTCTTAGTTACTCCAAGAGGGGATGATGAGCCTCATTCTGTACAAGGAGCCTTGTCAAGTCCTGCCAAGGATGAATGGATGAAAGCTATGGAAGAAGAAATGGACTCAATAAAAAAGAACAAAGTTTGGGTGTTAGTTGATCTTCCAAAAAGGCATAAAGCCATTGGGAACAAGTGGGTTCTCAAGATTAAAAGAAAAGTGGATGGATAAATTGACAAATACAAGGCTCGATTAGTGGCAAAAGGGTACACACAACAGGAAGGCATAGATTATGAAGATACGTTCTCACCTGTTGTGCGTTTCAACTCTATTAGACTTATTCTGGCAATAGTAAACAGTTTAGACCTAGAATTACATCAGATGGATGTAAAAACCGCATTCCTAAATGGTGATTCGGATGAAGAAATCTATATGGAACAACCATTAGGTTTCATCAAAAAAGGAAAGGAAAATAAAGTTAAGCTCAAAAGGTCCATTTATGACAATCATCCAGACAGTGGTATTTGAGGTTTCACAAAGCAATAACCTCATATGACTTCCAGATGATAGAGGAAGACCACTGCATCTACATTAAGCGGTTTGAGGGTAATTTTGTCATATTATGCTTATATGTCGACGATATACTATTAGCTGGAAATAGTCTAGATTCGGTGGTGGCTATTAAAGAATGGCTTTTGTCAAATTTTGAGATGAAAGATATGGGTGAAGCAGAGTATATACCTGGAGTTAAGATCCAAAGAAATCGTTCAAAATGAATCCTCTCTCTTTCACAAGAGAATTACATCAACAAGATTCTTGAGCGATTCAACATGAAA
Source organism: Neltuma alba (assembly GCF_004799145.2). Lineage (NCBI taxonomy): Eukaryota > Viridiplantae > Streptophyta > Magnoliopsida > Fabales > Fabaceae > Neltuma > Neltuma alba. The sequence goes on along the minus strand of NW_021636127.1, from coordinate 531,408 downwards.
GACTGCAATCCCATGAGAACCCCGGTTGCTACTTGAGTGGCCTTGAGTCCTGACATGTGTCCCAAAACCGAGTCTAACAAAAAGAAGATGGAAAGAGTTCCATATGCCAGTGTTGTTGGTAGTCTGATGTACGCAATGATGTGTACAAGACCAGACATCTATTATGGAGTGGGACTGGTAAGCAGATTTCAGTCTAACCCCGGTGAAAAGTATTGGAAAGCAGTGGAAAGGATCTTGAGATACTTAAAGGGCACTTCTAATTATGTATTATGCTACGAAGGAAGCGACCTATGCCTTGTTGGGTACTCCAATGATGATGTAGGCGGAGATGAAGAAGAACGAAGGTCAACTTCAGGTTATACCTTCTTGCTCAACAATGGCGCAATATGTTGGAGTAGCAAGAAGCAAACGTGCATTGCCTTACATTCAATGGAAGCTGAGTTTGTGGCATGCACCGCAATAGTGCAAGAGGCTTAATGGCTGAAGAGATTTATAGAACACCTTGGATTTGGAAACAATAGTACCAATCTAGTGATGGTATACTGTGACAATACTGAAGCCATAGCCTATTCTAAAGATTCTAAGTATCACAGCAAAACCAAGCACATTGATATCAAGTATAATTTTGTTAGAGATTATATAGCACAAAAGATTGTTACTGTACAATACATTTCAACTAAATGTATGGTAGCAGATCCTTTGACAAAACCAATAGGCGAAAAAGTTTCTAAAGAACATGTGCAAGCCCTTGGCATATGTAAAGTGTAATCTGTAAACCTCATTAATGAAATTATATTTTTCTGTTATCACTTTATGTGTCTGTCTAAAAGTATACAATGTCTAGTATGTCGTACAGGTTAAAAAGGTTGGCTCTCTCACACGGGCAACTGCCTTTGACACTTAGTGGAGTGGGCAAAGATGAGACATTTATGTTCACCAGTAAAGCAGCAAAGAATGCTAATATGGTAGGAAAGAAACACAAACTTTATGTCGCCTTGACTAAAGTGTAGCAAGTCAAGATGAGATCCACGTTGACAAAGTTGGATCGAAGTTTGGAATCCCACTTCCATAATACCTGTAGCCAGATAACAAACTCTTCAACATCAACGTCATAGCAATGAGCAGAGTTGAAGAATTTGGGTTTAGATACTGAGTGTGTCTGGACTTAAGTCTGTACGGTGTTAATGATAAGTCCAAATCGACATACGCTCTTATAGTAAAAGAGTAACACCGTAGCATGTGTTTCATACCACATGTACTGAGAAAACCACAAAAGGGAAGCAAGTGAAAGATCCCTGCTTCATTGCTGTGTGAGTCCCAGGGAGGAATTATCCTCCTGATGGTGTCCTTTGACTTTGACAATATCACGAAGATATGTTTCAGTGACTGCTACTTTGGCATGTGTCCTATGGTCATGATTGATGCGATCTAAGGCAGTATGCTAAGAAAGCGACTGATTCATCTCAAAGTGATATTTGGGCGAAAGGAAGATTGACTGTAATATACACACCTATGCTAGTGTCTGTGACATGTCTCTTATGACATTTTGTGGTCGTAAGTGTGGACACTAGACATAAGAGAAAGGTAACCTGAGTCAACCATTGACTCGAGATGGATTAGATTTACCGTAAAAAAGTGTATATAAGTAAATCTGGGACATCTGAGGTATAACATTAAAATTCAAGCTACATGAAGGAGAAGATGACTTGTGCTGATCCTATAAAAAGGATTTCTAGTATAGGGACCCAAGTGAAGACGTCATGCCCACGTAGTCACGACAAAGCATTAAGTATGAAATTGAGGGGAGATAAAAAGACTAGGCCCGCGACATCTAATCCACCAAGTATGAGTGGGAGATGTAAGAAAATGGGCCAATCTACCCTTGGTGGATTGGACCCAGGCCCATTGACATTTGGGGCTCCAGTGTGAATAGCAAAACTTATGGGTCTCTAACTGTGATTTTTGCTTTTTCATATATTTTTCCAAAAAAACTAGGAACGGTTGGACGGAGGTGGCAGTTTTCTTTCAATTCAAAAACATGCAGTTAGAAAACCGAAGGGGGATTAGTTCAGTGTGCATCCTGATTTTGTTTTCACTCTCCTTCCTCCGTTCTGTGTTCCAAAAAACTCCCTCCGGTGCATTTGCTGTGAAACATACAGTCTGACTCCAACACCGTGATCAGACTTCTTCCACGTGTGGCTATCTGAATTTGAGATTATTCAACACTTCAGGTACGCCCGAATTCATCAGCTTGCGCTTCAAAACATGAAATTTCCACGAGTTTCTTAAACTCCACCACTTTGTTGGATTTAAATTAGTACTCAATCTTAAAGATCTATCCATAGGGTTCTCCAGCTGAAAACAAGGGCATGTCAAGCTTGCAGTAAGATGATGAATCGACCCCCTCACCCTCACTATAATCCTCAATTTGAATGACCCAAGGACGTGCACTATCGATGTGCATAGTACAAGAATCTCCAACTGGGTGCTTGGAAGAACCACCAACTGGAATGTCACATCCCTTTGTGCACTTGCTCAAATGCCAATCCAAGACCAACTCAGTCATCAATGAAGTAAGAGTAGTCAAGTTGCAGTTAACTAATGAGATATCAAACTTCACTGACGGCATATGACTACCCAAACGCACAATCGAATGCTTCCTGAAGCATTCAAGAATCAAAGCTATCCATTTGATTCACCATGCGAGTGCTAATCATACCCACGAAGGAACGGCTCTTATACCTTTAATGAAGCCACATGCTCTTATAGTCTTATTCAATCACCAAAATAGCTCCATTAGTTATAGTTCTACAAACGGTTAGAAGAAAAATAGAGAAAACAAGATGCCATCCTGCACATTTTAGAAATACAGGCCTCTCCTAAACATGACTCAACTTTTCCATCTTACCCCACATAATCATCCCATCATATATACTCATCCCCCTCTATAACTAACTACTACGAATACCCAATAATACCCTCCTCAAATAAAAAGTGCTAATCTCTTGGATTGGGCTTTTTTCTTGTACTTAACATATGTAAGTTCGGGTTTGTGCTTAACAGTATTGTTGTGGGGTGAAGAAGAGAGGGAGGCTAAGAGATAGTAGAGGACGTCGACATGTTACAAAAGAGACATATATGAGACTTGGCCCTGAGAATTAATGAGTAAAGAACATAGTTAGCATCACAACACAATCCTACCAATTTACTCTCTTTTTGGCTAATAAGGAGAAATCCCATGATTTTTTAGGCATTTTTAGGGTCAACATTACTTGGTTTTGGTGAGCACTATAGTTGAGGCCTCAAAACAATCCAATAATTGTCGAGGGAGAGAAGAGGAAAGTGGTAGTAGTTGTAGTTTGTGACTTTGTGATTAATAATTTTTTTTTAATTTAGTAACCCAAATTGAAATTTGAGCATTTTAAAATACTTTTAACGTGATTTTTCCATTATTATTATTATTATTCTATTGCAATATAAGTATTTATTTGAAGTGATCAACTTTTTCTATTTTCTCACTTTTTAAATTACAATCTAATAACCTTATTTAATATTAATATATTCTCATCTCTTTTTCACTATTTATGGTGTATATAATTTTTTTAAATACATATCCTTTAATTTATTAAAAAAAAATAAGCCTCATATTAAGTAGGTCATAAACTCATTTTTTATTTATTTAAAAGTAAATTAAAATTAAGTTTTGATTCACAGTAAAATTAATTAGAATAAAATAGGTAATATATTGTTTAATTATAATAGCTTTAACTTCCTACGAAACCATGAAATTGAACAATTTAATTATTTTCTCAAATTATCCAGCAAATTGATATTCTTGTACACATATATTACATATATGTATATAATATTATTTTTACTGAATAATTATGTTATTGGTGTGACTGGACTATCTGACTGATGTGACTATTTATATTACAATCGGTTAGTCTTTTTGATTTGACATTCAGTCTAGCTTTTAAGACATTAGTTGTAACCATGGGTGAGTAATGAATTCTAAAAGTACTATCAACAATATTGATGAAATAAAGTTGGGTTGCATAAAAAGAGGAACCATGATTCCAAAATTAAGGGCGACGTTTTTTAATAAAAAGACTTGACATTGAACTAAAAATCAATAATCCACGGTTCTCTTGATTAAACTGGTGATATAATAATTTAAAAACATTAATTAAAAATAATTATATATAATAAATTCATAATAAGTTTAACTATAACTTAATAATACAATACCACATGAAGTTTTCAGTCGAATAATAGCATATGGTTACAAATAATATGGAGATATATTAGGATTTTTTATAGGGTTAATTTTTTTTTTAAATTTTGTTTTTTATTTTAAGTTTTGTTAATTAGAGGGCAACACTAAAGGTTAGGATTCATTTGACAGGATCTGTTTCTCTTACCCGTTTTGTGACCCACTATATCCACTTCCGTTTCAGCTTTTTGAAAGGCCAATTTAGAAGTGAACTTAGTGGGAAATGATCCTCCATTTTTTGTTCTTTGTGTAATCCCTGAAGAATTGAAGGTCGTTAAAATGAGGCGATTTTCTTCCCTTAATCCAAATCCGCAACTCGTCATCAATGAAGTTCTCAACACCATCGACGATGTTGTACATGATGGTTTTGATTTCTTCTACAAATAAGCCTCTTATCAGTGTTTTTGTATGCTTTCATTTGGAACATTGTTGTAGAAATTTTGACTTTCTCTTCATGTCCTGCAGAGAAGCATCGGCAAAGTTTAACTCAGAAGGTATAGAAAGATCCCAAGATCTGAGAAAGGTTAGTCCTATCATGCGCCAGGAATCATAAATCTTGTTTATGGAACCTAATTGAGCAATTCTAGCTTTAGCAATGAGTCTACAGAACTATTTACTTGGAACTGATGTGTGATGCTTTTTCTGCTCATATTTATTCCCCTTCTTTGGATTTGTTATAGGATGTTGATTGTATTCGCAACACGTTTTAGGCAATTTTGGATAAGAGGCTAGCTATTTGGGAGAAATATTGCTTTTGTCATCGTTTTTTATTCCTCAAAGTTTTGTCATGCCAAAGAGTGTAGGTCTTCTCTCATGATGGCAGAAACAAAATATTTTCCTTTTTTCATATTTGCTGCAATTTTCGCTTGCCTTTTATGTAACATGTTACTATTACTCCTATGGAACTGTCTAATGGCATATGACTTGCTTGTACTTATTGTTGCTTTAGTATGTTAATATTCCATCTGAAACCATATCATGAGCTAATGTTTTTGTACGATGAAGTTGTTAGAGTAGGCCATTGGAATTTAACTTTATAGCTTTCCTAGTTTAAGATATTGCAAAACAATTTGAAAAGATAGAAAACATTAATCTGCCATGACACTTGTAATGGGGGGTGATGCTTACATTGTTGTATGCATTTTGATTGTCAAATTCACCTTGTCTAGGATCATCATTATGTGTTGAAACTGATATATGAACTTTCATGTATTTATGATGAATTACAGAACCTAGATATATGTATTATTCAACAGAAAATGCTCCTCCATGGAGTGTAGGCTAATAGAGATTTACCCTAAGCAAGAAAGACAAACCTACTGTGCATCCAAGAGGCACAGAAACTCTCCTCATGTTTCCATACCTCTCTACAGCCATGCACCTCCCACTTTATACATACTTCTTTACTCTAACCATCAAACCATAATACCAAGAATACCCTTATTCCATATCTTCTGCATTCCTATTCTACCTTTGGGCTTAAGGCCCATTTCTAACATTAACCCCTTACAATTAATCTTGCCCTCAAGGTCAAGAGGACAATGCTGATGCTAAATCAGGCACTAGTTCTGGAGGTATGTTTGCTAGTTCTCTTGGTCCATGATGCCCTTCTCCCTATGGAGATGGGTCTTCTGAAAGAATCAGGAGCTGTAGCTATTAGGGCAGAGCAACAGGCGGGTTAGGTAGCCCGTCCCCTAACTTGTAGCCCACCCGTTTAAGATTACACGAGTACAAGACAGCCTGCACCCATAATGAACTCCTTTTACAAAAAGTAGAAATAGATGGGTGGGTTAGAATAGGTTACAGGAACCCATTTAGGTGCTATATTGTTTTTTTCCCTTGAGATATATGTTAAAATGAAGCTTATAGATAACTGAGAAGAGAAGTTCTGATTTAAGCATAAACAAACAAGTTAACAGTAATCATTTTTAGATTCAGTTCTTATTTGGTCTTTGTCTATGGTCATTCTCTGACGACTTGAGATTGAGAGAGAGTTGAGTTAGGGCTCGACTGGTGAGAAAGTGTGGGAGAACAGAGAAAGTTGAGTGAGTAAGGGTGGAGGAAAGATGAGTCTTGCAAAGGGTAGAAGGCTCGCATGTAAGATAAGAGAGAAAGAGGTAGAAGAGAAAGGCATCATAAAAAATAGCAAGGGGGGAGGAGAAAGGCAGCGGAAAAAACATGGCATGGGTGAAAAAAGGATTAGAGGAACTAGGGAGTGGTGACCGTGATATTGTTGCTCAAGCATGGAGGAAGACTGTGATATGGTACAGAGGGAAGAGTCATGTCGCAAAGGAGAGAGGACTTTGGAGGTTGGAGCTTCTTCATTACTAATGAATCATTAGGGTTTCTTTTTTTTAGGGTGCTTTTTTTTTTTACAAGGTATCAATCAATATTCATACCATAAAAATGGAGTAATATACAATTCCAATAATCAACTCAATAATGCATGTAGCTAAGGCATAAAATGCAAGGAGTTAAACATATTATCACCTATCTAGCTCAACCACATCATGGCATGTAAACAAGGAATTACACATAACAACAAACCAAGCAAGTTAACATTAAATTATAAGCTCTAAGCTACCTCTTAATGCTCTTGATCACCTGACATCTTGCTCTTGTCCTTGAGCTCTTCTCTTGATCGACAATAATGCCTATCAAATAACAAGAACAATTGCTTTCCAAATCAATTATATCATTCCATCAAACACTTAACTCTAAAATCCTAGCCCTTTAACCTTTATTTTAGCATTTTAGTATCATTTTCCTTAACATAGTTCTCATATGCTTTTCTTACATGATTTTTGATGTAGAATCCATAGATGAGCTCAGATTTATCAAAATCCAACTTTTTCCCTAATTTTTCATCTTCGCTGAGAGGTAGCTTATAGAGTTCTAAAATTTCATTTTCAATTCTAATGCTTCTAAACATTTGGTCGACACATGCCCTTGCACAAATTCACCTTCTAAACTCATTAAAAGCATCAAAATAATAAAAATCAAAACCTAGCATGGTGAACCAACTCTAGCTGAACAGCATTACATAATTACATAAGTTGAAATCTTTCAAATAACAAAGTTTAATCATCATTAAACAACTATTTTCTATCCCTTAACCCATATATAGACTTAGAATTAATCATATTCCATCATAAAGCAATTGAAACAGCAGCCTTTCTCAAGGTTTTTAATCATCAAACTCCATTAAAATCATGTTGAAAACCATCAATCTATAGAATATCATGCACTAGAAAGGATATCTAAGCTTTCACTTTGATTAAGGACTTGAAACTACCTTGATTTGCCTTGTTCTTTTCCTCCTCCTTCTTCCTTCTCACTTGGCTGAAAGGTCTGCTCTCCCAAGCTCTCAAGATGACTGGAAAAAATGAACAAAGAGGAGAGGAAGTGGTATATATAAACTTAGCCTTAACCCTTACCATGCGGTAACCTAATTTACCATTCATTTTTACCACTTCACATATGGCTTTATCCTATCTCTTCTGTCACATCCAGTAATATGGCAACTAGGAATAAGGATATTCCTAAATATTTAAAGGCCAAAAATGACAAGGAAAAATAGAAGAATTTTGGTGAAAAAATAATTATTATAATTTTCCAAGCCAATTATAAAAAGTTTGACTAATTAAGGAAAATTGGTCAAGAATAATTATGGAAAAATAATTCCGAGTCTCAGAAAATTAAGGAAAAATAAGGACAAGGTTCCTTGAGAACTATATGGGATTATAAAATTATTTTTATGGCCAAATTGCCCTAGAGAAATTACAAAGGAATTTAAGGGCAATTTAAGCTAATTTAAGGTCTTTATTTGGAAAATTCCAAATAAATATATTTAAGAAGAATAAAATCCCAAGAAAATTCCTATGATATCCCAAGGAATTATAAGAGATTATGGAATTAAAATAAGACCCTCAAGTGTCCAAGATTTTTCCCAATTCCTCTAAAAAGTGAAAAAATCACTAAAGAGAAGGAAATTAGTTTTCCATTTTATTTAATTATTGGGAAATTAATTTTGAGACGAAGAGGGCAATTTGGGAAGATAAAAATGAGGAGAATAATTTATGGATCTGATAGAAAATAATTACAGGGACCAGAGTACTGTGATTATAGAAAAGAAGTTAAACCCGGAGTAAAAGTGCACTGATAAAGCAAGAAGTAGAGTCTTGCACTTTACTTAGCCTACAAGTTGCCACTTGTTAAGCCTTTAATGGATGGTAATTAGAGCTTTCCAAGTGTTAAGCTGCCAATGGAGAGGATATTGACTTTTGAAATTAATTTCAATTGTCATAAAGTTAATTAAAAGGGAAAATGCAAGACTAAGTAGGCACTTGACACTTGGCTTCTCATTAATGTGGGTAGATGGGATATTTTGTGAGCATTAATGAGCTCATCCTCCCCATTTTTTTGATCAAAGTTTCGGCCAAGGAGAGTTAGACAGGAAAAAGGAAGAGCTTCAAAGGAAAACCAAGAGAAAGGCATCAACTTTGGTCATTCAATCAAGGATTCAAGGTGAGTTACTAGTTCTAGATGTGTTCTTGCCTTGTTTTCCTTCTCTTTTATGGTTGAAGAATCTGTCCCCTCTCTCTTTAATGGTTGGTCGAATTGAATAATAAAAGGGGAAGGGAGTTTTGTTCATCACACTTGCTAAGACACAACAACACAAGTTAGATCCTAGTGTTTGCAAGTGATTATAGTTGGTTTTGAAGCATTTTTCATGGTTATTTCCTTGAGTGTTATTTTTGGCCAAAGCAAGATCTGAACCCTAAGATATGTTTTTCAAATTTTTGAGGCTTCCATTTTGTTCAAAATGAAAAATAGTGAAGGGTAAACCTAAAGAACAAGTGTTAGAAGCCATAGAAGCAAAGTTGCAATTTTTGAGTTTTAAACCCTAAGGGTTTGGCCAAACTGAAACTAAAGGAAGGAAATTTATTTTGTTAAATCCAAGTAGATATTTGGAATCTATATGAAAAATTATGTGGGGTTGAGTCAAGAGGGAATTTTTAGGGTTTATGGAAACCAACTCTAAAAATCCAAGAACAAAGATGGAAGCTTTAAGGGGCTTAGGAGTTACTTGAGTTATGCTATTGATTTTATGAGGAATGGTTGATGATGCTTGCTACCCCTTTTTGTGGATTGCCATGTTAGGGTTTGGCACTTGTGGAAGCAAGAAGGAACAACAAGAAAAACAAAAAGCATTGGATTAAGGTAGTGGGATCTAATTAGCCATTAATGTCAACTTTGCATTGTTATTTATGGCATGTATGCTTGCTATTATATGGTTGAACTATGATGTTGTGATATGGTTGCTCCTTGTATTTATTGCCATGGCCTTGCACGTTGAGGTTGCCTATTTATAAAAGATTAGTTCTCCTATGATAGCTAATGTTGAAATGCTTTATAATTATGCATGTTAATGTTTTGGTTGATTGATCTTGCTACTGGGATTTCTTAAAATCTCATCCCCCAAATATAATCTAGCATTTTAGGGCCTGAAACTACTATGAGCAAGCTGTAGATTAGAGGATAAAGTATGGTGTTTTGCCATAAAATTCGTGGACCTTTTTTGGTTATGTATATATTAAGCTAACAGTGCTGTAAGCACATTGATACTTCCATGTTCGTGCAACTTTTGATTATGCTCCGGATGCTTTTAATCACAAAATTTGGTATGATGAAAGATAATCCTGAGCTTCAATTTGATAGCTAATACGTTAAGAATGGCCAAGTATACGAATTTTAATGATTTTTCAAAGTTAGAGGTCAGAATTTGGGAAAAAGGGTTTTTGGCAAATGGATAGTGTTGCATTTCACAAAAACCTGACGCTTTTTCATAAGGAATTGGATCATTATATTATTTTTTCTTGAAATAGGAATTAAATATATTTAAATATAATTTTGAACCACCCCAATTGGATTTTTTTGGAATAAGTTATGAATTTTTGAAGTTAGGCCAGAAAAACTGGATTTTTACCCGATGAACAGTAAAAATCCGAAATTTAGCGTTTTCAAGGTAAAAAGTAAGCCCAAGACCATCCAATGTGGTCTAAAATGGTTTTGAAGGGAACCTAAGTTGATATAATAGTAAGGTGTGACATCTTCTCCCTTACGATCATGCCACCTACCCCCTAGGTGTCTTTCAAATTGAATGAAAATGCCACCTCAAGAGGCACATGAGCACCCATATGTAAAAATCTCTATTTTTTATTCATGATTCGAATCTTCCAATTCTATCCTTCAACAAATTGCATTATTCCACTGAGGTGCTCTCCCTCCTCATTTGGAGCCATCTTGAACAGAAAAATGGGGGGAAATTTTGCCCCATAAGGCTTATAGTTATTACATTATATAATCTTATGATATCGGTTATTTTTTTTTGATCTTTTTAAATCCACTGTCTCCAAAAACTCATTTTCTTGGGCCAACAACTTCCTTTTGATGAGAAGAGGTTCTCCTAATTTTCTCAGATTTTATTTTGTCCTCTAACTTCTTCAATTAAATTGTTCCCGAAATCAACATTTTATCAATATAATTTGGCTTTAAATAATTTAAAGCTAACCTCTACATCTCAAAAGGGCAAGAATAATTTTAAAATTCATAATAACCTCTCAAATAATATTCATAATTTTTTTATGAATTATTGAGGCCCTTATATATTTTAAATAATTCAATTTGGCGAATTTTTTCTTAATTAGCCAAAATTCCATGAAAATACAAAATAAATTTGAAAATAAATTATTTTCATGCTATTTTCATCTTCCAAGCCTCAAATATTGTTCTAGACACTTTGTTCTATTTTTTATGATTTTCTAAATTTTTTTTGCAATTTTTGGTATACTTTCCTAGTCTGCTTTATCTTGACCAGATATTTTGAAAATGACAGTTTGGTCCTTGCACAGGTTTCAATTCACAAGTTGTGCCGTCTATCTGTCTACTACCTTGCTTGACCCTTGATTTATTTTATATTCCTTATTTCAGGGTTAAAATTAATAGGATGTGATACTTGTCGTACGTGAAACAAGGCCCTAGTACACAGTGTGATCCATCTTAGCATTAGTGTATTTTTTCGAGTTTGATTTACTGGTATAGGTGAATAGAATCTCAACCTGCTTTGCTTCAACCATACCTTTAGTTGTTGTCCAACCTGTGGAGACAGAAGAAGATGCAGCTGCCAAATGAGAGGGTTTAACATTTATTCTTCTAAAACCTGTTTAAATTAAATCATATAATTTACTTAAAAGGTTAACCATGATAGAAAAAGATAAAACTTAACTTCAAAGTATCTATCATGATTAAAAGAGAAAATCTCCTTCAATTTATTAACTTATCGATGATAAAAAAGAAAGAAACTAATGTTCAAAGTGTATCATGGATTATTAAACCATTCTAAATTAATTTCATACCAACCTGTGACAGACAGAACACAGCCTGTTAAACATGATTATAAGAATCACACTACTACTATAACGTCTTTACTTTTACCCCTCACAGTATGCATCTGCAACACCTTATGTTTACGACCTTATATTATGCCAAGTTAAGATATTCGGAAGTGCAATCTCAGGTTACCGGGTTGAAAAATCTGAGTTTAAAATTTTTTTCCTGCATTACTATTCACTGTAACCTTAAACTTGGCATAACTTTGTAAAATCATAACTAATTCTAAAAAAATTGAAACAAGGTTGTTCCAAGTCTCACTCGAAGCTCTTAACATCATCTATCAAGGAAAAATGACCTCAGGTTCCTCTTTAATCAGAAACGCATCCGATTTTAATTTCGAAAAGTACTGTTCATTTGGTCATTTTTCTATTTTTCAGGATGTTTGCCTAAGTTCGGAAAGGCATAACTTCTTATACAGAGCTCTGATTGTGACGCTTTACCACTCATTTTAAAGGGAAAAATAAGATATATTTGCATACCAAATTTCAGGGAAAAAGTCAACCATTTGACCAGGGTCTTAATTGGTCAAAGTTTGGTCAAATTTAGACCATTTTTATCCCCCCTTTTCACTAATTCTAGCACCATTTCGTTTTTCACTATAAGCATACCATAATCGCATATAAAGGTACTCTACCATTAATATACATCCAAAATGGGTATCATGTTATGCGTTTATGATCAGAATATGCTTACATGGCTTAGAAAAGAAAGGTTTTAAACCATATAATACAATACATAGATCATAATTTCCTCAAGCCATGATTACTTCTTTCCCCTTCTCCTTGGAAGTAGTGGCACCTAGGATATCATGTTATAGGAGGAATGAGATTTCATAGAAATCCCAGTAGCATTGAACATATAACCATCAGGTCAACATGCATAAGATGTCATGTTACATGCAGTAAAATAACATTGCTAGTCTTTATGCCATGCCATAACCATTCTGTATCCATGTCATCATATCATGGAGCATATAATCATTCTAGTCAAAACTCAATCAAGCAAGAGCCAAGGCATACATTACAAGGAGTTCACATCATCTGGGCATAAACATTCTCATGGCACATAAACACACATAGCAGAAACACCAAATGCAGGTCAACAAAATAATTGCAAGTTCACGCTACCTCGGTTCCACGCTTAATGTTTCCTCCTTGTTTTCCTTGCTTGAGGTCCTCCTAGGTTTCCTAGAAATTGCCTATCAACCATACAGTAAGGGTATGGTAAATTTCATATCCAGTATATAATTCTTTCTCAATATAATACTACCCTTGTGCCTTTCAATTTATAACTTTTGTATACCTTTCGTAATCCTTTGACTTTGGTTTGACCAAGCCTTAATCCTCAATTAAAGTCTTGGAATTCTTCCTTAATCCATGATTAATCATGCTTTCTTGGTTAATCACTAACCCTTAATCCTTAATCCAATATTTAATTAAGGTCCTCAAGTCACATAGTCATTAGTACAATATAATCCTCTAAGATTAAGTCACTAATCCCTTATGGATTAACCATTAATTATTCTCTAATCAACATGATTAACCTTTAATCATTCCTTAATCAACATGATTAATCATAATTAATTACCCTTCAATCAGCATAACTAATCACTAATTACTAATTAATCAGGGTAGTTAACCTTAATTACTTACTAATCTTTAATCAAATAACATGATTAATCTTAGCTATCACTAAACCATAATTAATCAAGGTAATTAATCTTAATCTTCCTCAAATAAATAATTAACTAAAAATAATTAACACTTAGGGAGGTAAACATACCTTAATTAGCCCTTAATCGGCGATTAGAGGTGTCTAACTTTGCTTTCTCCCTTTCTCTCTCTTCTTTCTTCCTTTCTCTCTCCTAGAACTCAAAAACACAACATTCCCTCACCAAGCAACCATCTTGGCCGAAATGTTCACGAGGGGGGTACTTATAGGCTTTGATTTTTCAAAATTCCAAGAATGCCCTTCGGGAAAAATATGCGATCTCAGTCGTCCATTTTTTTTCACTTTACACATGGACAAATCCTAGAGCACATGGATGGACACCTATTCACCATGTGATTTTCATGTGGCAATAAAATATTATTTTAATGTTTTGTCTCTTATTTCCCTTTATGCCCTTGAGCAACTTGGAAAATTCCAACTTTGTCCTCCCCCTTATTTTTGGCCGAAATATTACTCTAAAAATCAGGAGAAAAATGACTCATCCAATATTCAGTGCAATCCACCGATTATTTGTGTATTTTCGGTCTGATTTTCCAACAATCCTGTTCAATTTACTGTCACAAAATTTTGATTTCAACACCTCCTTAAATTCCCCTCATTCCAAGGGTATTCCATGATTTTTCTCAAGTTTTACCTCCCTCTATAATTTTCTAAATTTTATTCCGTCAAAAATCAATATTCTACAAATAATAATTTGGTAATAAATATTCTTTAAGCTAACCTCTGTACATCCAAAGGTGGGAAGTAATTTTATAGATTAGGATAATATGTCACATGATTTATCCCTATTTTTCCTTGAATTTTTGAGGCTCCATATATTTTAAATAATGGAAATTGGCTAATTTTCCTTAATTAACCAAAAATTCCAAAAATTACAAATAATTCCCTGATAAATTATTTTTTTATCCTATAATTCTGTACCCTCCTTTCTATTTTTCATGATTTTCTGGGAATTTTCAGGAATTTTGGACATTATTTCCAATACTGCCCTTTCTTGACTAATCTTTTCAAAAATGACCGTTATGTCCCTATCCTGATTTTTTTCCTCATAGCCTGGATCCTCTACCAGTCTATTATACTACTTGACCTTAGTCAGTCTCAAATCATTCATCAATTAGGATAAAATTATCAGGGTGTGACAGCATCTTAATTATCCCACCAACCAACATTAATGATTTGCCTAGTGTTATATGCCTACTTAATCTTAATCCTCTCTCTTAATTAACTTAAATCATAATGTAATTAAATTCCAAAGTCAAGATCCTCTCCATTGGTGGATTGACACTTGGAAAGCTTTAATTACCATCCATTAGAGGCTTGACAAGTGGCAACTTGTGGGCCAAGTAAAGTGCAAGACTTTAGTCTTTACTTTATCGGTGTACTTTTGCTCCGGGTTTAACCTCTTTTCTATAATTATAGTGCTCTGGCCTCTGTAATTATTTTCTGTCAGATACATAAATTATTCTCCTTATTTTTATCTTTCCAAATTGTCCTCTTTCTCTCAAATTTAATTTCCCAATAATTAAATAAAAAGGAAAACTAATTTCCTTCTCTTTAGTGATTTTTCCACTTTTCAAAGGAATTGGGAAAAATCTTGGATACTTGAAGGTCTTCTTTTAATTCCATAATCTCTTATAATTCCTTGGGGTATCTTAGGAATTTTCTTGGGATTTTATCCTTCTTAAAAAAATTTATTCAGAATTTTCCAAATAAAAGACCTTAAACTAGCTTAAATCTCCCTTAAATTCCTTTGTAATTTCTCTAAGGGCAATTTGGTCATAAAACCAATTTTATAATCCCATATAATTCTCAAGGAACATTGTCCTTATTTTTCCTTAATTTTCTAAGGCTTGGAAATATTTTTCCCATAATTATTCTTGACCAATTTTCCTTAATTAGTCAAACTTTTCATAATTGGCTCAGAAAAGTACAATAATTATTTTCCACTAAAATTCTTTTATTTCTCCTGGTCATTTTTTATCCTTAGTTATTTAGGAATATTTCTTATTCCTAATTACCATAGTGCTGAATGTGACAAGAACTGTCAGAATGCAACCAATTATCCCAGAGTCTACATTACATAACAAAAGCACAAAGCACAAATAGAAATATTAAGCCAAATTCTTCTCCCTTTTTTGTCAGCATCAGAGGATGGGGAAGGAGAAGAGATAGTAGGCAAAGTAATGGGAATAGGGAGAGGAGGAAGTTGAGAAATGGGAGAAAGAGCTTAAGAAATAGGTGGAGAGTAAAAGAAGAAGTAGGTTGAGGGATAGGGATAATGGCTAAGGTGGTAGAAGGAGGAGTAAGAGAAGATGTGTAAGGGACAGAAGGAGAAGCAGATGTCGGAGAGGTAGAGATTGGTAAACAGGGTAGTTTAGGATTAGGGTGAGGAGGAGAGGGTGGAGGGAGGGAAGGTCTTCAAAGTTGAAAGAGGTACTAGGTGCAAAGAAGTTGTTGCAAAGAGAGGCCACAATTCCTTTAAGTTCTCTGATCTCCTTTTCCACAGAATCAAATCTCTGTGAGACCTCTCTTTCCAAGACTGCCATGGCTTGACAATATAAATCCAACACAGTGTAAAGGCCCTCAAACTTTCTATCTGATATTTGCCCATAGTCCTTAGCCGTAGCATATACTCTCCTCTCAAAATCTTGGAGTTCTGTCTGGAACATTTCCTTGATTGATCTTTCCATAAATGATGGTCAGAGGTGTGAGAGGGAGCTGCAGTGGATTTTGCCTTATCCTGGGGTCTAGAGGTGCTAGCAACTGGTTGTTTTTCTTTGTCCTTGTGTGCTAGCTTTTGTAAAGGTTTAAAGGGCACAGAAATATTCATCTTAGGGGCTGTTTGGGAGGCCCCCAAAACCATGGTTTGGGTGGGATGTCACCCAAATAGCATCAATTTTGGGCCAACAATTTGAAACCATGGTTTGGGCCAAAACCATAGTTTTGGGACCCAAAACCATGGTTTTCAGGAGAAGTGAATCTATTCTGCTTCTAGCTCAAATTGGAGAGTATGATTGTGCTTGTTAGAGTAGATATCACCAATAATATGAATTTAACACTCCTCAATTATTTTTTTATAAACATATTTAATCTTATATCTTATAAACATATATACACATATTAAATATTTATTAATTACATTATCTTATGTATTGTTAATTATGTTGGTAAAAAATATATTATTAACAATTTTATTCCTTCAAATTAAAATATATCATAAAATCTATCTTTTATGTAATTATCATATTAACTTATGCTTTTTTAGTAATTTATATATATATATATAAAGTGCTTTTGATAACAACTATCCAAACACTCTCACTTCTCAGAATCACTTTTTTACAAAATCTATTCTCTAAACCATAGTTTGGTTTCATCCAAACACCCCCTCAATTGATTGATGCCAAAAGTGGGGACCTTCACTTTAACTTCTTTAGGCTCAAGAGGTGCAATATTATGCACTTGAAGCAGATAGGTAGCCAACTGAGGATATGGATAGGAGTAGACTTGGACTTATCGAGAACAAAGTCCTTCATCTCACTGTAAACCAGGGCTCCTATGTTGATCTTTTCTCCACTGATTATTCTGGCCAACAGGAGATAAGCATCTTGGTTGAGGTGGGAGAAACTTCCAGATTTGTTGATCATGCTCCTTGAGTAGATATAGTAGATTATTCTGTAATAATCGCATATCTGCTTAGGAGGGAATCTCAGCTCACCAGGATAGTTATCACTTTGTATGAGGATCTTGTAGGCCTTAATGTCATTCATATCACCTCCCCTCACATGATCTTGAGTCCCCAGTAACTCATTCAATTTGGCAGGAGTGAGAATAAATGATCTTCCTTTAAGCTTGGTTATAAGATACTCATTTTTTAGATTGTCTTGATCATCAAACTCTTCAATCGATTTTGTTATGTCTTACTTCTAGAATAGCTTAGAGTTCAATCCGAAACCATTTTTGACCACATTGGGTGGCCTTGGGCTCAATTTCTCAAAAAAATACTGATTTTCAGATTTTTCTATTCATTTGGTAAAAATCCAGTTTTTTAGTCTAACTTCAAAAAATCATAATTTAATCTAGAAAAATAAAAATAAAGTATTTAAAAATTCTACAGAAAGCTCTTTAAATTCTCTTTCAAGAAAAAAAAATCTTGTGAATCAATTTCATTTGAGAAAGTGTCAGGTTTTTATGGAAGTCACCACTGTCCTTTTGGTAAAAATCCTTTTTTCAGATTTTGATTCTTAATTTTGAAAAATCACCAAAAATCGTGTAGTTAGCCATTTTTAACGTGCTACCTATCAAATTGAAGCTCAGCACATGATCTATAATCATGAATTTCTTGATTCAAAGCATCTAGGAACTTAGCCAAAATGTCACTCCAAGTTGACAGTGCAGTCAGGATTGCAGCACTGAACAAGCAGAATAATTGCATAACCAAAAGTCAATGAATTTTTATGGTTTGGCACCATAATTAACCTTGAATCTGCAGCTTGTCCTTTGATGATTTAGCTCCTAAAATATTAGATTTTATTTAGAAAGAATGAGATTTCAATGAAATCCCAATAGAAAAATTTGGCATCATTATTATGCATAACCATATTAGCTACTATTGGCGAACTAGCATTCTTATAATTTGGCAATCTTAATCATGCAAAAGCCCAAGCAATAAAGTGCAAAGAGCAGCCACATCACAATTAGCAAAGCTCATCCGCATAATAGCAATTAATCATGCAATAATCAACAATGCAAAGTTAATGTTAGTAGTTAGGTTATACCTTGCTCCAAAGACTTATGCTTTCTTTTTCTTTTTCTTCCTTCCCTTCACAAATGTCAAACCCTAACATGATAAACCAAAAAAAGGGTAGCAAGATTATCAATGATTCCATATAAAAATCAACAGATAACTCAAGTAATTCTTAAATCCCTTTAAAGCTTCCATCTTTGTTCTTGAATTTTTAGAGTTTTTTTCTTTAACCCTAAAACTTCTCTCTTGACTCATTCCTATATAGTTTTTCATGTAGATTCCAAATATATGTTTAGATTTAAGAAAATAAACCCCTCCTTCTAGATTCCAGCTAACCGAACTGAAAGAGAGCCTTTCTGTCGTTCGCCTTGGGGTTCTCAATCAAAAATAAATCCAAGCTATGCAGTATAGTGCAAACTCGGGTCGTTTCACTTTTGGGAGCCTTTATTAATTACCTAAGCTAGACTAAATGCCATGCAATGCAATGAAATGGGGTTTTGGGTTTTTAAGACTTAAATGAATGGTACCTGAACTAAATACAATGAAAAGAAACCTAAGATACTATATTTTTGGTGTTTTAAGATAATAATGATGGAATGGAAATGAATGATAGGAAATCTCTTGAAAATGGCTTTGATGGCAATCATAGTTCACTTAAAATATTGGGAGTTTCACAAATCATTAGGTTTTCTTAATAACAACCTCAATAACTCATTGAGTCCAAAGCTTACATTAATGAACTCATTAATGTAAACTTTGTTTAGCTTCCCTAATGTGTAAATTGGAATGATCATGCAAATGGCTTAATGAAACACACAATCAACTCAATACCCAAACACAACTAGGCAAGATAAGAGAGAATCATGAGAGAGACATTAAGCATACATGCAACTACATATATTTAAGCTCAAAGTTCAACATCAATCAATCCAATATACAAAAGATAATCAGTAACCACTGATTACAGAATTAATCAAAGTATCTAACTAAGAGTTTATAATTCCTAGACCTAGGAAATCATAAATGCCTAGCTAAAAACTGAAGATTAAAACTAAAACTCCCCTTTGAAGCTTAGGAACTCATGCTACTCCACCATCTTCAAGAGTTGATGAACCCTAGCCCTCCATAGCTTCAAGAAAAGCTCCAACTGAAGTGAATCCGTCGGCCATGGTAGCTGGGAGTGGAAGGAAATGAGATGGAGTGAAGGAAAGATGAAGGAAATGGATGGGGAAGAAGATGGAGATGGAGAGGTAAGAGGATGGGAGAATAGAGGTGTTGGAGGTGATGGAATGGAGTGTATGGTCGAAAATAGGGTTTCTAAGGGTTTTTGGGGTCCATCTGGGTCGGATCATATGATTAGGAGCTCCATTTTCGCGTTCTGGATCCGAATCTGACGTTACTGATACGAAGAGGTTCGCCGCGGCGAACTATTCCAGAGAGGTATTCTAGTGAGATTTTGAAAGTTGGCCCCGGCGAACTCAAAAGTTGGCCCCGGCGAACTATTCCAGAATAGCCACTGATGCACATTTTCAGACTTTTTGCCACAGCACAGCATTTTCTTGGAAACTCTCATGTTGTGTAATGCTTTGGTCTTCAATCTTGGCTCTAATTCTCAAGTGTCTACAATAAAAAGCAACAATTTGAAGTATCAATTGTCCTAGAAATCAATTGAATACAATTAATAACCAATTATGACAATTTTACCCTCAAAAAGACACTAACTCAAAGTAAGGACTCTTAATCTAAATTAAGCACAATTATCATTAAAAGGAGCCAAAACCTATGATAAAAACCCTTAAAATGATATGAAATAACATAGAATAAATGGGTTCAATCACGAACCTATAAGGTTCATTATCTAAAAATTACAACTTTGGCTCTAAAGCTTCCAATACTTGTTCTTTAGGTTTATCCTACATTATTTTCCATTTTGAACACAATGGAAGCCTCAAAACATTGAAAAACTCATCCTAGGGTCTATTTATTATGTTGACCATGTAACATCCCAACTTTTGGGCCTAGAAGTACCAGAAATAGCCTGAATTGAATAGGCTACCATACGCCTTTTGAGCAGAAGTCCAAAAGATGAGAAAGGAAGTCAAAGCAGTTTTAGGGACTAAACTACAAAGTAAAAGTTTTCAGGGGCTCAAGTATAATCAAGTTAGAGGCTCCAGTAAAGTCTTGAAGATCCAGAGAGAGAAAAGAGGCTAGATACAGGCCATAGGTTAAGTTAGAAACCTCAAGGAGAGGATTATATGAAGCTAAATCCAAGCAGGGACTAAACCGTAAATTCAGAAAGTTATGATCAACAGGGGTAAAAATGGAAGAGTATAAAGAGAATTTAAGAAAATCCTAAAAAATGGGAAATAATATTCTAAGGGTCTTCTGTGAAAAGAAAAGACAAAAATACCCCTGAGACAGCTTAAATGGAATTTATAAGGTTATGGCCGGTAAAAAGTACATGGTTCGAGGTAATTATTTAAAATAGCAAGAGACCTAAAAAATGTACACAAAAATGAGGTTAAATGTTTGGAAGATTTTACTAATTTATAAAATTAGTCCCGCAACCAAAAGGCCAGTGGAATGGCTTAAATAAATAAAAAAGCCGGTTGTATCGATAAAAGGGTATTTTAGTAAATAAATTTTTACGCAAGGCTTAAAGGAAGTGTTATGGCCTAAGAAAATTCATAGATACTCTCTAGAATTAAAGGGAATTTATGGAGTAGACAAAAAATTTTCTGATCTCCAGAAGGCCATAAAGAAAGCCGAAGAAACATAGGCCAAGTAAATTCGGAGGAAACTTAAGGATTAAGTTTTGATCCAACAGCTAGGATCTAATCTCCCTTCTCCTCCACCACATTTGTGACACTTGGAATCTTCTAGAAGAATGAGGTAAGGATGATGCAAGAAGATGATGCAATGATGATGTAAAAGTTAAATTGAAGTTCCAAGATTGCTCTTACTCTTTCTATTAGCCACCAAGGGTATTTTAGTCCATTCAAGCCAAAGTTTTGGCTATAAATACCCCACCTTGGAATAGCATTTTGGCATCCATTTGTAGAGGGAAAACTCTACCAAAATTTAGAGAGAAAAACATAGGGGTGAAAGCCAAGAAGAAGGAACAAGATTCAAGCTTCAAGATCAAGGTATGTGATGGTTGTAGCATCTGATTTGATGCCTATTTCGAATAAGTGTATCTGATTCTGAAATTTGGCATGATTAAAGTACACTCTGTAAGCTTTAAATCTATGGGTAGAACACTTTATTTGGATATGAGTACGGTTTATGGTGATTTTTCAAAGTTAGGGTTTAAAATTTGGAAACAGTGTTTAACCTTTAGAAGAGTGTCAAATTCCATACAATTCCGGTACTGTTCAGCATAGAATTGTTCCTGAAACTATTTTTTATTTAAAGAGAACTTAAGGAGCTTTCAGTGAGACTTGGAACCACTCAGTTTTGATTTTTCTAGAATTAATTATGAATTTTCAAATTTGAGCAAAAATTCTGAAATTTCTGCATGAACAGTACCTGCGAAGCAAAATTTTTAGATTTGATCTTCTTGAATCTAAGGCCATCTAAAGTGGTCCTAATTGACAAGAAATAGATCTTAAGGATGGAAAATGATGAGATTTATATTAGAAAATCTAGAAAGAAAACCCTAAGACCAAGAGAAAGGGTTGAGGTTCAAGAAAGCTAGTCTTAAACTTCATGTAATCTAGTGGTTCTAATGGATTGTATGATCATTGTGAATATGTTTAGGACCTTTGGAACATCCAAGAGGATGTTTGGTGATATTGATCGAATACCCACATGGTTGGAAAGTCAAGGGAGTCAAAGGAAAAGTAAGAAGAAAGCTTGAGGTGCAAGGTAGTGAAGTTACCTATTGTCATTGCTTGATGTTGTATGCTTGTGTGTTGTCGTGTACATGTTATCGAATGTTATTGTGATATGTGTTAGCTACTGTAATTGCTATTCATGATGATTAGATTATGTCTCCATGGCCATGCATCAAGAAGTTAGCTTTGAGCATGCTAATATGTTACTAATTAACAAGAGAATAAACAAGTTACGTGTAGTGCATTAGCATCTATCTAGCATGATTAATATGATATTGTTTGCTACTGAGATTCCCTTGAATCTCACCCCTCCCTAACCAACCATTTAGGTCAATCATCAATGGGCAATAATGGCATGAGAAGCAAGGAGAAGAAAGTGGAGAATTGTTCATGTTAATGAATGATTTTATTATTCAATGTGTAATTCTCCTATTATGTAATTTATGTTATGGATTCCTATGATGCCATGTAATTAATTATAATATTTATGGTATGAATGAGAGTGTATGAGCATGAATGGGAAAGAGTAAGCCCATATTATGTATGCCAAAGAAATAAAAAGAATTAAAGTAAAGAGATGTTAAGGGATAAAACATTAGTCTTGGAGCAGTGAGTTTGTAGCTCCAGTTTGACTTATCAAACAAATGATTTAAGTCATGAGAATTGGTAGATTCATAGTACATATCCCAAGCTTTAAAATGAGATATAGATCACCCCAATTGGATATGCACACAAGGAGATACGAATTTCCAAAATTGAGACACAGAATCTGGAAGTTCCAGATTTTATAAAATGAACAATAATATTTATTGATTAAACTGTACAAATTGAGCAAGGATAAGTCCAATTAGATATTTTTTTTCCCTTAAATAGAATCAAAATAGATTTTTATAGAATTTTAGAACACCTCAATACAATTTTTATGGAATTAGTTATGAATTTTTGAAGTTGGGCCTGTAATCTGGAAATTAAATAGTGAATAGTAACCCGAGTAATTATGTTGAAATTTTAAATCCGCAGGCTTGTGTCATGATCTGTTTGAACCATAACACTTATGAATGCATACTCTGAGGGGTCAAAGGCAGGACGTTTCAGACTGAATAGTCCCTCTTTCAAAGCAATAAGGAAAACTCTTCAAAAACAACATATAACTACTTGAAACAACTTGGAATAACTATGCTTTGAAGTGTTCTAACAAGTTTGAACAACAAAACTTCCACCCCTACATAATAATCAGTTTGGCCAGCATCCAATAATGAGGAGAAACAGAATTTTCAACCATACAACTCAAGCAAACAAGGTAAGGAACAACTTAAAATCAAAAACTAAACTTGAATCTTGGTTGGGTGATCAAAGTTGATGGCCTTTCTCTTGATTCCACTTGAAGCTCTTTCTTTTCTCTCTTGCTCTCACTTTGGTTGAACTATGTTCTAAAAATAGGGGGAAGGAGTGCTCTCTTAATGAGCAAAATATCCCAACTACCATAATTAATGAAAGTCTAAGTGTCAATGCCCTCTTTACCCTTGCATTTTCTTTCTTAATTAACTAAATCCAAACTAATTAATTAACAAAAGTCAATATCCTCTTCACTTGAGGTGTGACACTTGACAATTTCAAATCCTCTCTATTGGGGGCTTGACAAATGACAAAATGTGAGCCATTTGAAGTGCAAGACTCTAGTCTTTACTTTATCGGTGCACTTTAACTACGGGTTTAATTTCTTGTCTATAATTACAGTACTCTGGCCTTTGTAATTATTTTTTGTTAGATCACAAAATTTATTCTTCTCATTTTTATCTTCCCAAAATGCCCCCTTTGTCTCAAAATTAAATTTCCCAATAATTAAATATAAAGGAAAACTAATTTCCTTCTCTTTAGTGATTTTTTCATTTTTCAAAGGCATTAGGAAAAATCTTGGATATTTGAGGGTCTCTTTTTAATTCCATAATCTCTTATAATTCCTTAGGATATCATAGGATATTTTCTTAGAATTTTATTCTCCTTAAAAATATTTATTTGGAATTTTCCAAATAAAACCCCGAAATTAGCCTAAATTATCCTTAAATTCCTTTGTAATTTTTCTAAGGGTAATTTAGTCATAAAACCAATTATATAATCTCAATAATTCTCAAAGGATATTATGCTTATTTTTTCTTAATTTTTTGAGGCTTGAAAATATTTGTCATAATTATTTTTGACTAATTTTCCTTAATTAGTCAAATTTTCATACTTGACACGGAAAATCATAATAACTATTTTCCACCAAAATTCTTCTATTTCTCCTTATTATTTTTGGTCCTTAATTATTTAGGAATATTCCTTATTCCTAATTATCCTGTTACTGGATGTGACATTTTCCCCCTAAATAAATTTCATCCTCAAAATTTAAAACATACCTTAATGGAAAAGTTCAGGGTACTTTTCCTTCATCTCAGTCTCCATCTCCCATGTTGCTTCTTCAGACGAAAGGCCTTTTCAGACTACTTTGACTGGCAGAATCTGCTTGTTCCTCAGCTGCTTAACCTTTTGATTAATGATTCGCTCTAGTCTAACCTCAAAAGACAAGTTGTCTTGGAGTACAATATCATCGTAACTTATGACATGTGTCGAGTCTAGATGGTACTTCTTCAGTTGGGAGACATGGAAGACATCATGAATTTGACTCAAGTTTGGGGGAAGGACCAACTTGTAAGCTACTGGTCCAGCTTTAGACGAAATTTGAAACAATCCAACATACTTCGAACTTAGCTTTTTAGCTTTTAGGGATCGACTGACTCCCATTGTTGGTGATAGCTTGAGAAAAATGTGATCACCAACCTTGAACTCTAACGATCTCCTTCTCATATCTGCATAAATCTTCTGCCTACTCTGAGCTGTTAGAAGTCTTTGTTGAATAGCTTTAATCTATCAGGAAGTTTGATCGACTATATCTGGACCAAAGATGCTTCTTTCACTAAGCTCTATCTAACATAATAGAGATCTACATTTCCTCCTATAGAGTGCTTCGCATGGTGCCATTCGAATACTCAAATAGAAACTGTTATTGTAGGTGAATTTGGCTAACGGTAAGACTGTATCCCGATTACTACTGAAATCCTAAACGCAAGCACCTAGCATATCTTCCAATGCTTGAATCGTTTGCTCCGTCTACCCATCTATCTGGGAATGGTAGGCTGTACTAAATCTGAGAGTAGTGTCCATTATCTTTTTTATAAGGACCTCTAAAACTTAGAAGTAAATCTTGGGTCTTGGTCCAAAATGATACTACTTGGGACACTATGCATCCTAACAATCTCTTTGATATAAAGTCTCAATAACTTTTTCGGAGAATCTTTATCATTCATAGCGAGAAAGTAAGCAGACTTAGTCAGACGGTCCACTATAACTCATATCACATCATGTTTAGCTGCTGTCATCAGTAACCCCACTATGAAATCCATAGATATGCTGTCCCATTTCCATGTAAGGATATCCGGGGGTTGCAACTCTCCTGTAGGCTTCTTATGTTCTTTTTTCACCTTCTGGCAAGTGAGATACTTTGCCACATACTTCGTAATATCCTTCTTTATTCCAGGCTACCAGAAAAGCTCTCTACATTGTGATACATCTTTGTCATTCTTGGATAAAGAGTATACTTCCTCTTATGGGCTTTTGCCAGTATCTTTTCCCTAAGGTCGGCTACTTGGGGCATGTAGGTTCTTCCTTTAAACTTTAATATCCACTCCTCAGAAATTTCATAGTTCTTAGTCTCGCCTCTAGACAACTTTCCTTTAAGAATTTCTATTAGCCAATCTTGTGACTGCGCTTCCCTGATTTGGTCCTCGAGCAGAGTTGTAAACTGAGTTCTACCTCTACTTTCTCCTACTAGCTGCATCTGATATAGAGGACTCCAATCTCTGAAATCCCTTACTAGCTTCTGCTCCTTGATCATTAGCGATGCTACCTACATTACCTTCCTACTCAAGGCATTTGCAACTATATTCACCTTGCCAGGATGGTACTTAATCTGAAAATCATAATCCTTAAGCAAATCCATCCATCTTCGCTGCCTCATATTCAACTCTTTCTAATCATTGAGACACTTGAGGCTCTTGTGGTTGCAAAACAACTCTATCGTTACTCTGTACAAGTAATGTCTCCATATCTTTAATGCATAAACTATCACTGCAAATTCTAGGTCGTGGGTCGAGTAATTCTCTTCATGAGATTTCAACTAGCGTGAGGTATAGGCTACTACTTGCCCTTGTTGCATAAGCACACATCCCAGTCCTTGCTTGCTAGCATCTATATAAACCATATAGGGTTGTAAAGGATCAAGGAGTACAAGTACAGGAGTAGAGGTGAGCTTCCTTTTTAGGTCCTGAAAACTAGCCTCACTCTTCTCATCCCATAATAACGGCTGGTTCTTCCTGGTTAACTTGGTCAGCGAAAGAGAAATTTGAGAGAAGTCCTTAATGAACCTTCTGTAATACCCTGCTAGTCCAAGGAAACTTCTAATCTCGGTCACGGTCTTGGGTCTCTCTTAGTTGAGGACTGCCTCAATCTTACTGGGGTTGACAGCCACTCCCTCTCGAGAAATCATATGGCCGAGAAATCAGACTTCCTATAGCCAAAACTCACACTTACTAAGTTTGGCCATAAGCTGCTTCTCTTTTAGGGTATTTAGGACAATTCTTAAGGGCGTCTCATGCTCCTTCAGGAGACTTAGAGTACACCAGGATGTCATCAATGAACACTACCATAAACCGATCTAAGTGAGGGTGAAAGATCCTGTTCATGTGGTCCATAAATATCACAGGTGCATTTGTCAACCCAAACAGCATCACTAAGAATTCATAGTGCCCATAGTGAGTTCTAAACACAGTCTTAGGGACATTATCAGGCTTAATCTTGGGTTGGTAGTAGCCAAATCTTAAATCAATCTTAGAGAACACACTAGTACCAACCAGCTAGTCTAACAGATCATCTGTCTGTTCTTATCTGTCTTATATCCTCCATGATTAGCATCTGAGTATCCTATTAGATATTCTGCTTCTTTTTTCGGATACCAGATTCCCAAATTTGGCATTCCGATAAGATATATGAGGATTCTCTTGACTACTTCTTTATGTGATTCCTTTGGAGCTGATTGGTATCTCGCACACACTCCTACACTGAATTGAATGTCTAGTCTGCTTTCGTGGGATAGAGTAGTGATCCAATCATTCCTTTATACTTGGTCAGATTCACGTCTTTGCCCTTCTCGTCTGGGTCTAGTGAGATGGTTGAGCTCATAGGGGTTTTTACATTTTTTGCATTTTTTAAGCCATATTTCTTCAGTAACTCCTTAAGATACTTCGTCTGGCATATGAATATGCCGTTTTTCTTTTGTTTGATTTGCAATCCCAGGAAGAAGTTCAATTCTCCCATCATTGACTACCCAAATTCACCCTACATTAACTTAGCAAACTCCTGGCAAAGATCCTCATTAGTAGCTCTAAATATAATATCATCTATATAAATTTGAACAATTAATAGTTCTTTTCTACTTCTTTTGATGAAAAGTGTAGCATCTACTTTGCCTCTTTCAAAACCTTTTTCTATCAGAAAATTGCTAAGTCATTCGTACCAAGCTCTAGGAGCTTGTTTTAAATCATATAAAGCCTTTTTCAGTTTGTAAACATGATCGGGAAATTAGGATCTTCAAAACCAGGAGGTTGTTCAATGAAAACTTTTTTCAAAATATAACCATTCAAAAATACACTTTTAACAGCCATTTGATATAGTTAAAAAATTTTAATGCAAACAAAGGCTGAGAGTACTCGTATGGCTTCCAATCTAGCTACTAGAGCATATGTTTTCTCATAATCAATGCCTTCTTCGTAATTATAGCCCTTAGGTACCAATCTGCCTTTGTTCCTGATGATTTGTGTAGATTTATCAAGCTTATTTTTGAATACCCATTTGGTGCCTATGACTAGATGATCATTAGGTCTGGGTATGAGTTCCCAAACTTGATTTCTCTTAAATTGGTTCAACTCTTCCTGTATTACCACTATCTAGAATTCATCAGACACGCCTCGTCAATATTGGTTGGTTCAATATGTGAAATAAATACAGAGAAATGCACTTAATTGAGCACTTGTCTTCGGGTTTTGGCCCCTTCATTGACTTCACCAATAACTTATTCCACATGATGGTTTCTATTATGCATTCAAGCTTTAGGCTGTTCTAAATTTTCTTGAGAAAGAGGTTTATTTAAATCATCCTTGTTTTCTAAAATTTCCTCAGAAAGTACTTTGTTTGAAGATTTTTTCAAATTTAGTTTTTCAAAACTTTGAATAATCTCAACGTCATCATCTAGAGGTTTTAAAATCGACTCAGTTTCAGCAAACACAACATGTATTGACTCTTCAATATTAAAAGTACGTTTGTTGAAAACTCTATAGGCTTTACTATAGTTAGAATAACTGAGAAATAAACCTTCATCATCTTTAGGATCGAATTTACCGAGGTTTTTCTTTGTTGTGGTTGTGAATATAGCACTTGCTTCTAAAGATCTTTAGATGAGCTAGGTTAGGCTTTATTCCTTTGTACAGCTCATATGAAGTTTTCCCAAGCAATGTTTTGATGTAAGCTCTGTTAGAGATATAGCAAGTTGTGCTCATTGCTTTAGCCTAAAACACTTGAGAAATCCCTTTTTCATTTAGCATTGCTCTAGCCATTTCTGTGAGTACTCTGTTCTTTCTTTCCACAACTCCGTTCTGTTGAGGATTTCTTGGTACTGAGAAATTATGGTCAATCCTGTGCTCATATAGTAATATGCAAATTCGTTGTTCTTGAATTCTCCTCCATGGTCAGTCCTGATTGACACAATAGAAATACCTTTATCATTTTAGACGTTTTTGGCAAAAATGATAAATACACCAAATGTCTCATCTTTAGAGGAAAGAAACAGAGTCCAAGTGAATCTTGAATAGTGATCGATGTGCCGGATTGTCGCCTTATGGATCATCAAGAAAGAGAGTTGCACCAGATAAAATGCAGTATAGGATGCAACCAGTCGTTCTTCTCGAGGAGCTTGTTATTGGAAATCCTAGTCTAAATTGGGTTTCAAAAACATTGTAAAAAAGGGGGTTTTAGTTGTTTTAAAAGTGGTACAACAAATGCAAAGTGCAGAAAATTAACTATTTTTGGTATTTTGAATGAATGAAGAAATGTTTTGGATTCAAAGGGAATTATAGTTAAACAGTCTCTTGATGATGAAAGCGTAGCTATCACTACTCTTTAGAATGATTGGGGTTTGGAAAACCTCTAAGTCTGAAGAAAACCCCAAGTCTTAATTAATGAAAACTCACTTTAATCAAAGTTAATTAACACCTCTTAAGACACTGCTGAAAACCACTTAGAGTGTAAATGAATAAATGATGCAAATGCCCTCTGAATGTTAATTGACAGCCACAGAATACCAAGCACTCAGATTAATCAACAATTATCACTGATAATCAAACTGAACACAAGGATTCAAACTGAAATATTAAAATAGATTAATCAACATTAACATCATCCAATCCAAATACAATAGAATAGTCTAAACACAAGATTTACAATCATAAACCAAGTTTGATACAAGTGTAGAAAGTTCCTAAATCTAGAAAAATTCAACACAGCATTAAACAATGATTTGGACTATAGAAAGAAAACTCCCTGATTAAGTCCTTGAGCTCAAGCTTTGTCTTCCATCACCAAGAGACTAATGGTTTAGCCTCTCATGCCTTCAGACCAATTGCAATCACTCCAGGAATGAATAGCCATGGTTAAAGCTAAAAGTAAGGTTGGAAAAATGAAGAAGAAGGATGTTGGAGTGGTTTGATCGGTTTAGAAATACATAAAATGATGAAGAGATGAAGAAAAATGGAAGTTTTGGGTATAGGATCAATGGAGACTTGAGAGGAGATTTTGGTGGCTCAACCTTGTGCGAATTTGTAGAATGGAAGAGTTCCCTTTCATGGTGGCTGCCCTCCTTAGGTATAGACGCTCAGAAACCTATTCCAAAATGCACAGCTTCACTTAACGCACTCAGGTCGCAATCTCAGGAATGTAAGGTCGCGACTCAGGGGGGGTCAGGTCGCGACCTGAGAGGTTTCTTATTGCGACTTGGGAATACAGAGAGCTCATGTATTTACTCAGGTCTAAAACGCGTGGTTTCAGTAAAATGGCATCCAGGTTGCAACCTAAGTAGTCCATGTAGAGACCTGGGGAGGCAGAACACTCCCAACTTTTATGTTTTGGTCCTTGTGACATTTTGGCTCCATCCATGCTCTATCATGACTCTTAGGTCCTTCTCTAATTGCCTGAAAATCACAATAAAGAGCTTGATAAAGATCAACTGATTACAGATCAAGGCAATTAAAATTTAGAAGAGAAAAATGACCCTTTTTTACCCCTTAAATAGCAAAATGCAATGCATGACTCAATGTAATCAAATGGATATAAATGCACACATAATGAGGGTAAAATTGTTGCAAAAATATTAGAAAACATTTGAGAAAACCATATAAAGATTGGGTTCTATCAAATAGTCGTCAACTATCACAAGAGTATATAAGTTTCCACCGAAACTTTTGACTCTTGACGGACCAACCAAATCCATATGAAGCATTTAGAGTGGTCTTTTAGTTAAGACTATCTTCTTTGATTTAAATGAGGACTTTGTTTGTTTACCCTTCTGACAAGCATTGCAAACAATATCAAGTTCAAATTGGATTTTAGGTAAACCAATAAGTAAGTCCATTTTTGTTAATTTTGAAAGTTGATTAATATTAACATGAGCAAGATGTTTATGCCAAAGCCAACCTTTCTCATTTTGGCTAACAAAATAGTTTTCAGAAAGTTTTGAATCAATTTGAACAGTATAGCAATTACCGTACCTTGGAGCTCTCAGCTTTACATTCAAATCCTCTTTCTTTAGTGGCAAATCATCTTTGCTTATTACTAGACATTCCTCTGAATTGAAGATCACCTAGTTGTTTTTGTCGGTACTCTGGCTAACACTAAGTAAGCTTGTGACATAAACCTTTGATGTAGTAGACATCTTCAACTTTTATTCCTTTGTCCCTTCCTATTTCTTTGATTCCGGCAATTCTCCTAAATTGATTTCCATTGAAGCTCACTTGGCCTCCTTCTTTTGGTTTGAGTGATAAGAACTTCTCGGTATCACCCGTCATGTGTTTAGAGCATCTACTGTCGATGTACCACTTGTTTGTCTAAGGTGTTTTAAGACATACCTGTAACAGAACAATCACGTTTTAGGTACCCATAACTTCTTGGGTCCTTTTTGGTTAGTATGGTTTGTCCTAGGTACATAAGTACCTTTGGGTACCCATTTTAATGTCCCGTAAGTCCCTTTCTTCTTGTGATTATAAGAAGAGGTTGTATGACCTTTATGGTTGTAATAAGAACATAATACAGAGGGATTAGAAGAATGAACAACAATTCTAAAAAAATGTTAGATATGATCGACCACTGCTTTTCTTCTTTCCTTTCTTTTTATCTTGTGTAGGATCATGTCCTATTCCTATTTTATCCATTGAGCACCGTTGGGCTCCCAGAATCACTTTAAGCATTTCACTACCCTTGATGAATTTTTCTAAGCTTTTAGTGAGCTCCTCGGCTTTCTTTCTGTTCTGCTCGTATTCTGTACAAACCGGAGGTGTGGTGTCTGTCTGCTTCGCTTGCTGTTCCTCTAAAAGCTTTATCTTCTTTTTAGAGCTTACCAACTCCTTTGCAATTCTTACTAGTTCTAAATATAGCATATTAGGTTCAAATTGTAATTCATCATAAGAGGGTTTAGAAGTGATTACTTCACCTGTCTCTGAATCTTCGTCTTCTTGCACCACGAGATAGATGTTAGCTATTTCTTCATCATCGCTTTCTTCTTCTTTTGAAGAACTGTCCCCCCAGATTGAGGTTACAAAGGCCTTTTTCTTTCTGAATTTTTCTTTCTTTTTGTCTTTATCCTTTATCTTGGATAGTTGAGGACACTCTGCTTTGATGTGTCCGGACTTCTTACAATCGAAGCAGATGATAGGATCTTTGGACTCGTTTTGAGATGTTAAGGCTTTATGTTTCGATTCAAATCTCCATCAAGCTTTGTTTCTATAGAACTTTTTGAATCTTTTGACTATGAGACCCATTTCATCGTCATCTTTACTCTCCTGAGTTTTGAGAGCAACACCCTTACGATTTTTCTCGTTTATTTTCTTCATGTATATTTTTTTTGCTTTCATATTCTGCTAAGCTTCCAAATAGTGCTGCGACAGAGCTAATTGATTCTCCTTCTATCTCCTCAATAGCTGTCATATCGGCTCCCATTCCTTCGTGAGACTGCTTAGTGTTTTTCTCACTTGGTCTTCTTGACTGTACTTCTTGTCGAGTGTAGTGAGGTGATTGATGAGGTGTGAGAATCTAACTTCCATGTCTCGAATGCTTTCTTCATCCTTCATTCTGAACAATTCAAACTCTGTGGTGAGAGAGTTGATTCTGCTCTGTTTCACACCGATTGTTCCCTCTTGTGCAATCTCCAATGCCTCTCATATTTCCTTTGCAGTTTCAAATTGGACACTTGAAAATATTCCTTTTGGCTTAAGGTACAGGTTAGCATGTTGATAGCTTTATTGTTCAATATTACCAGCCTCTTATCTTCTTCATCGAACTCCCTAGGACTCTTACAAACTTGTTGATTGTCTACCATTTTCATTGGAATATAGTTGCCATGCACGATCATATCCCATAATCCATACTCAGTAGCTTTGATGAAGATCTTCATCCTCATCTTCCAAAAAGTGTAGTTTTCTCCATTGAAACCTGGTGGCTTTGATGTTGAACACCCTTTGGGTAACACACTATCTCTGAAACCTGCCATATAATCTCTCTTCAGACGGTTAAGTCTTTAAATGAAGAGACTTGCTCTAATACTAAATGTTAGTGGCAGTTTCACCCAAGGGGGTGAATTGGGTGAGGAATAAAAATTTTAATGTGATGAAACAGTGAATTAAATAAAATAGAGAAGGTTGAGCTAGAAGGATTTCAATATAGAGCAAAGACACAGGAGTTATACTGATTCAGCCTTAACCACTTGAGCTATGTCCAGTCCTCAAAACACCTTTGAGATTTCCACTATGATCCCAAGATTAAACGGGCTCTTGACGCCTTAGTACAGTAATTGATTTCCTCAATCACTTCTCCTTACTATTTGTAAGGCTACAATCCCCTTAAGAGTCCACACTCTTGAGTTATTCTCATAAAATGAGTAAAAAGGTGTATCAAACTCTCTTACAGAGTGAATGAATATAAAACATTGGAACTCGATGAAAAAACAGAGTATTGAATGCAACAGTAAATATTTCAATAGATGGTAGCTCACGTATTTAATGCTTCATTCAATGTGTCACACTTGGCAATAGGATAATTAGGAATAATAAATATTTCTAAATAATTAAGGGCTAAAAATGATAAGGAGAAATAGAAGAATTTTGATGGAGAATAATTATTATGATTTTCCAAATCAATTAAGGAAAATTGGTGAAAAAATAATTATGGAAAGATATTTCCAAGCCTTAGAAAATTAAGAAAAAATAAGGATAATATCCTTTGAGAATTATATGAGATTATATAATTAGTTTTATGACCAAATTACCTTTAGAAAAATTCCAAAGGAATTTAAAGATAATTTAAGCCAATTTAAGGGATTTTATTTGGAAAACTCCAAATAAATATTTTAAGGAGAATAAAATTCTAAGAAAATTCCTATGAAACCCCAAGGAATTATAAGAGATTATGAAATTAAAAGGAGACCCTCAAATATCCAAGATTTTTCCTAATTCTTTTAAAAAGTGGAAAAATCACTAAAGAGAAGGAAATTAGTTTTCCTTTTTATTTAATTACTAGAAATTTAATTTTGAGACAAAGAGGGTATTTTGGGAAGATAAAAATGAGGAGAATAAATTATGAATCTGACAAAAAATAATTATAGAGGCCAAAGTACTGTAATTATAGAAAAGAAATTAAACCCGGAGTTAAAGGGCACCAATAAAGTGAAGACTAGAATCTTGCACTTCAAATGGCTCACATTTTGCCATGTGTCAAGCCCCTAATAGAGAGCATTTGAATTTGCCAAGTGTCACACCTCAAATTGGAGAGGATTTTGACTTTTGGTAACTAATTTTAATTGGATTTAGTTAATTAAGAAAGAGAATGCAAGATTAAAGAGGGGATTGACACTTGGATTTTCATTAATGATGGTAGTTGGGATATTTTGCTCATTAAGAGAGCTCTTCTCTCCTATTTTTCAGACCATTATTTTAGCCAAGGAGAGAACAAGAGGAAAAAGAGAGAGCTTCAAGTGGAAATCAAGAGAAAAGCTAACAACTTTGATCATCCAACCAAGATTCAAGGTTAGTTTTTGGTTCTAAGTTGTTCCTTACCTTATTTGCTTAAGTGGTATGGTTGAAAATCCTAGTTTCTCTTCTTCTTGGATGCTGGCCAAAATATATATTACGTAGGGGAGGAAGTTTTGTTGTTCAAACTTGTTAGAACACATCAAAGCATGGTTATTCCAAGTGGTTTCACGTAGTTGCAGGTGGATTTTGAAGAGATTTTCATGTTGTATTTCTTGAGAACCAGTTCAGCCAACATAATAACTGGACCCTAGGATGATTTTTTTCAATTTTTTGAGGCTTCCATTGTGTTTAAAATAGAAAATAGTGTCGGATAAACCTAAAGAACAAGTGTTAGAAGCATTAGAATCAAAGTTGTAATGTTTAGATAATAAACCCTTTAAGTTTGGTCAAGTGGAATCTGGAAGGAGGGGTTTTATTTTCTTTAATCCAAGCATATATTTGGAATCTACATGAAAAACCATGTAGGAATGAGTTAAGATGGAATTTTTAGGGTTAAAGAACACAAACTCTAAAAATTGAAGAACAAAGATGGAAGCTTAAAAGAGTTTAAGAATTACTTGAGTTATGTTGTTGATTTTTATATGGAATGGTTGATGATCTTGCTGCCCTTTTTTTTATTTGTCATGTTATGGTTTGACATTTGTAAAGGGAAGGAAGAAAAACGAAGAAAGCTTAAGTCTTTGGAGCAAGGTAGCAAAGTTTAACCTAACTACTAACATTAACTTCGCATTATTGATTATTACATGATTAATCACTATTATGTGGATGACCTTTGCTGATTGTGATGTACCTACTCTTTGCACCTTATTGCTTTGGCCTTTGCATGAATGAGATTGCCAAATTATAAGCATGCTAGTTCACCAATAATAGCTAATATGGTTACGCATAATAATGATACTTGTTGATGGTATAGTTGGTTAATTTTGCTATTGGGATTTCATTGAAATCGCATTCCTTCCAAATAAAATCTAACCTTTTAGGAGCTGAATCATCAAAGGGAAAACTATAGATTCAAGGTTAATTATGATGCTAAGTCATGAAAACTTTGTTGGCTTTTGGTTATGTAATTATTTTGTTGTTTAGTGTTGTAACCCTAACTGCACTGCCAACTTAGAGAGAACCTTTGACTAGGTTCCCAAATGTATTAAATCCCAAAATTTGGTATAAATGTATATCATGTCCTAAGCTTCAATTTGATAGGTAGAAAGTTGAAAATGACCAACTACACCATTTATAATGTATTTTCAAAATTAAGGTCCAGAATCTTGAAAAAGAATTTTTTACCAAAAAGATAGTGGTGAATTCCATAAGAACCTGACACTTTCTCAAATAGAATTGGTTCACAAGATTATTTTTTCTTGAAAGAGCAATTAAGGAGCTTTCTACAGGATTTTGAACCACTCCATTTTAATTTTTCTAGATTAAGTTATGATTTTTTAAAGTTGGATCAAAAAACTAGCTTTTTACTAAATGAGCAGTAAAAATCCAAAAATCAGCATTTTTATGAAAAAATTAAGCCAAAGACCATCTAATGTGGTGTAAAATGGTTTTGATTGAACCCTAAGTTGATCAGATAGTAATGTGTAATATTTTTGGTATCAGAGCAGAGATTCTAGCCTAGGATAGAACACTCTACTTAAGTTTATTCGTTAGTTAATAGGGTTGGTTAAGGAGGAACTGACTAGTTTTTACAGGAATTGAGATGGAAAACACAATGGATTGGGATACTAGATCTGAGCTGTCAGTCAATGATTGGGATATTAATGTAATCGATCTCACCGGAGAGGAGGATTCGGTGGAATGGACTATGGGAGATGCTAGCCCAGGCCATTCATCAGTGAGCTTTAATGATTACGCTGAGCATTATCTTGAGTAGCTAGGAATTTCTGCAAAACAGTTACAGTACCTTCCTGGACTTGGTGACCTAGTAGATCCCATAACTTGCTTGTACCAAGAACTATTAGACCTTAGCCTTTAGTTCAATCTATCAAACAGCCTACCCTTCTCAATTCATTGCTTGTTTCTATTCCAAACCAAACCCAGCTAGAAACCGGATGCAGCAATCATTGTCCCAGATATGCCTCCAAGCAATATTCCCGGACCCAATACTGGACCAGTTATACTACCAGCCCCTGTAACACCCGTGGCACCTGTAGTACAAGTCGTACCTGCCCAGGTCTGCCTAGTCATGAGATCCGCAATATGGGTTAGCTAAGTGATAGACTGAGGTTTCTAGGGTGTCACATTAGGACGAATATGGATGCAGACCCAAGAGTATACCTAGTGTAACATCCAGACTTTTAGGCCTAGAAGTTCCAAAAATAGCCTAAATTAAATAGGTTACCAGACCCCTGTGAGCAGAAGTCCCAAAGACGAGAAAGGAAGTTAAAGCAGTTTCAGGGACTAAACTGAAAAGTAAAAGCTTTCAGGGGCTCGAGTATAATTAAGGTTAGAGGCTCCAGTAAAGTCTCAAAGGCCCAAAAAGAGAAAAGAGGCTAGATACAGGCTAATGGGTAAGTTAGAAACCTCAAAGAGATGGTTCTATGAGGTTAGGCTTAAGCAGGGTAAAACCGTAAATTCAAAAAGTTATGACCAGCAAGGGCAAAAATGGAAGAGTGTACAGAAAATTCCAAGAAAATCCCAGAAAATGGGAAATAATATTCTAAGACTCTTCTATGAAGAAAAAAGATGAAAATACCCGTGAGGCAGCTTAAATGGAATTTATGAGGTTGTGACCGGTAAAAAGTATACCGTTTGAGGTAATTATTTGAAATAGCAAGAGACCTCAAAAGTGTATACAAAAATGAAGTTAAATGGTTGAAAGGTTGTACTAATTTATAAAATTAGTCCCACAACCAAAAGGCCAGTAGAGTGGCTTTAAGAAATTAAAGAGCCAGTTTTGCCGATAAAAGGGTATTTTAGTAAATGAATTTTATGCAAGGCTTAAAGGAAGTGTTATGGGCTAAGAAAATTCATAGATACTCTCTAGAATTAAAGAAAATTTATGGATCTGACAGAAAATAATTACAGAGGCCAGAGCATTGTAATTAGAGAAAAGAAGTTAAACCCGGAGTAAAAGTGCACCGATAAAGTATTAATCAGAGTCTTGCACATTACTTGGGCCACAAGTCGCCACTTGTCAAGCCTTTAATGGATGGTAATTAAAGCTTTCCAAGTGTCAAGCTACCAATGGAGAGGATCTTGACTTTGGAATTTAATTACATTATGATTTAAGTTAATGAAGAGAGAGGATTAAGATTAAGTAGGCTAATGACACTTGGCATAACATTAATGATGGTTGGTGGGATATTTTGTACACATTAATGAGCTTATTCTCCCCCTAATTGCTGATGGAATTTCATCCAAGTGAGAGGAAGAGGGAAAAGAGAGGGTTTTGAAGGAGAACCAAGGAAAAGCTATCAACTTTGGTCATCAATCAAGGATTCAAGGTGAGATCTTGGTTCTAGATGTATTCTTGTCTTGTTTTCCTTCTCTCTTAAGGTTGAAAAATCTGTCTTCTCTCCCTTTTGATGGCTGGTCAAAATAGTTGATGAGTGGGGAAGGGAGTTTGGTTGTTAGATCTTGCTAGAACACTTCAAAGTATGGTAGATCCAAGTGGATCTATGTGAAAATTAGAAGAATTACGTGCTGATTTGATGGCTTTTTCGAATTAGTTACTGTTCATATCTAGTTCTAAAATTTGGCATGATTAAAGTATACTCTGTGAGATTTAAATCCATGGGTAGAACACTTCATTTGGATATGTGTACGATTTATGGTGTTTTTTCAAAGTTAGGGTTTGAAATCTGGAAACAGTGTTAAGCTTTTGGAAGGGTGTCAAGTTCCGTACAATTCTGGTACTGTTCAGCATAGAATTGGTTCCTTAAACTATTTTTCCTTTAAATTTAACTTAATAATCTTTCAGTGAGATTTGGAAGCACTCAATTTGGATTTTTATAGATTTAATTATGAATTTTCAAAGTTGAGTAAAAATTCTGGAGATTCTGCGTGAACAGTACCCGCGAACCAAAATTTCCAGATTTGGTATTCTTGAATCTAAGGCCATCTAAAGTGGCCCTAATTGACAAGAAATGGATCATAAGGATGGAAAATGATGAGATTTATGTTAGAAAAGTTAGAAAGAAAACCCTAAGACTAAGAGAAAGGGGTTGAGGTTCAAGAAAGCTAGTCTTGAACTTTATGTAATCTAATGGTCCTAATGGATTGTGTCATCATTATGGTTATGTTTAGGACCTTTGGAACATCCAAGAGGATGTTTAGTGATGTTGACTCAATGCCCACATGGTTGGAAAGTCAAGGGTGTCAAAGGAAAAGTAAGAGGAAAGCTTGAGGTGCAAGGTAGTGAACTTACCCTTTATGTGCTTGACATGGTATGCTTATGTGTTGGTTTGTATTTGTTATTTGAATGATGTTGTGACATGATGATTGTTGCTGGAAATGCTGTTTTTAATATGTTCCCATGGCCATGCATTTTTATACCAAGCATAACGCATGATGGCATGTCACTAGTTAACTTAAGTTTATGAAAAACTACATACCATACACTAGCATCCATCTTGTGCATGTATGTGTTAATGTTTGTTACTGAGATTCCCCCGAATCTTACCCCCTCCCTAACCAACCATTTAGGTTAATCAATGATGGGCACTAATGGCATGAGAAGCAAGGAGAAGAAGTGGAGAATTATTAATGCAAATGAATGATATTAATATTTAATGTATAATTCTCCTATGCTGTAAATTATGTTATGAATGCCATTACTTCAATGTATATGCTTAGGATGTTTATGGCATGAATGAAAGTATATAAGTATGAATGAGAAAGATTAAGCCCATGCTATGTATGTCAAAGAAGTAAAAAGAATTAAAGTAAGGAGATATTAAAGGATAAAACGTAGGTCCTAAAGCAGTTAGTTTTGAGCTTCAGTTTGACCTATCAAATGAATGAGTTAAATCACGAGATTTGGTAGACTTATAGTGCACATCCCAAGCTTCAAAATGAGTGATAAATCACCTCATTTGGATGTGTATACAAAGATATATGAGTTATCAAAGTTAAGGCGCAGAATTTGGAGAGTCCAGATTTTACCAAACAAATAGTAATCTTAACCCAATAAACTGTACGAATTGGGCAAGAATAAGTCCAATTGAGTATTTTTTCCTTAACGATCATTGAAAGAGCTTTCCGTAGAATTTTGGAACACCTCCATACGATTTTTCTAGAATTAGTTATGATTTTTCAAAGTTGGACCTGTAATCTAAAAACTGGACAGTGAACAGTAATATTCCGAAAATTAACGTCCAAATTGAAATTTTTAAGTTTAAGACCATCCAAAGTGGTCTGGAATAGGTCTAAATGAATGCTAAGGTACTATATAAGTAAGGCGTGACACCTAGATTACCTCCAAGGCGTGAGAGAGCTGTACCGAGCCCAGACCAGGCAACCCTTACTTGGAACCTTTTGATTGGCTAAGAGAGATGGTAGAGGTCCTACCTGACACTCCTTTCTGGACATATGAGATTGTCCGCCTGAACTACATACTTGGGGATGATGTAAAGGATTGGATCCGAAGCCTTGAGGGCTTTGTTATTGTTCATTTTCTTTAGATGACTAGGACCTTCCTATCACTAACGTTAGATGTATTTTGGTGCAGCTAACCATAGGAGGTTAGACTGACATTGCTTAGTGTATGTATGTTTTAAACTGTATTGCTGATGACTGATGCTCAAACATTGAATGATATATGCATATTTTGTTAAATAAAATCCAAGAATGATGTTTACTTCTTGTTCCTTTACTATGTTATCTAATTAGTTAAACATGATGGTTAGAACTCGATGAAACCTTTCGCCAGAGAGACCCCCAACTCAAGATGCTAGGGTTCCTCTCGATCCACTACAGTTAATTTTAAATTGTCTTAAGCAACAACAAAAGACCATCGAGGAGATGAGGGCAGTACAAACTTGCCAGGAACAAGAGAGGGACACCGTGATAGCTGCAGCAGTAGTAGCAGCAACGGCTAACCTCGACAAGAGGCAGTTAGAGGAAGAAATCTCCACAGCACAAGCATCAGAACAATTGCCTAGACTGGCAATGCCAGCAGTAGACCCCGACAGCATCCAGCAGTGGATGACTTGTTTCTACAAACATAACCCGCCGTCATTCGATAGAGCGTTTGATGTCTAAGCAGTAGATGACTGGATTAACCACCTAGAGAAGATCTTCAAAGTACTAGACTGCCCAACGAAGCAGAAGGCCTAGATAGCAATTTACAAGTTAAAAAAAGATGTTGATCACTGGTGGAAGAATACTGAACTTCTTCTAGATGCTCAGAACACGAGGGTGACATAGGAAGTGTTCCTGGAGCAATTTTTAGAAAACATAATTCCCAAGATCAGTAAAGGACA
The DNA here is from genome assembly GCF_004799145.2 of Neltuma alba. Lineage (NCBI taxonomy): Eukaryota > Viridiplantae > Streptophyta > Magnoliopsida > Fabales > Fabaceae > Neltuma > Neltuma alba. The sequence goes on along the minus strand of NW_021636127.1, from coordinate 490,495 downwards.
AAAGGGAAGCAAAATTTATGACTTTGAAGCAGAGAGATGATGAACCATTCGACGAGTACCTGATTGAGTTCATGTGTCTCTCTCACTACTCAAGCTATCTCCATTACCGAGATGACAAGAGGTGAACGACAGAGAAGATGGTTCAAGGACTGAAGCAGTCCTTGAGGGAGATGATTGCTCCCAGACAATTTGAACAGTTCAACAAGGTAGTTGAGGCCTGTCGAATCACGAAAAACAGTTTGAACCATCACCTGATGGGCAAGCCTACTCCTAGAGTAGAGAAGAGGGTCAAGGTAGTACCTCTTCTAATACGTATAAGAAGAGAAAGCGACCATGGGATAACTGCAAGAACAAGAAAGGCGGTAAGCTACAGAAAGGCAAAGAATATGCAAAGTGTGGCAAGAATCACGATGACAGACCGTGCATGGCTGGACAACATGTTTGCTCTCACATCCACTAATATGGCATTTAGGAATAGGGATGTTCCTAAACATTTAAAGGCCAAAAAGGATAAGGAGAAATAGGAGATTTATGGTGGAAAATAATTATTATAGTTTTCCAAGTCAATTATAAAAAGTTTGACTAATTAAGAAAAAATTGGTCAAGAATAATTATGAAAAAAATATTTCAAACCTTCGAAAATTAAGAAAAAATAAGGACAATGTTCCTTGAGAATTATATGGGATTATAAAATTGGTTTTAAGACCAAATTGCCCTTAGAGAAAATATAAAGGAATTTAAGGGCGATTTAAGTTAGTTTAAGGTCTTTTAGTTAGAAAATTTCAAATAAATATTGGGAAGGAGAATAAAATCCCAAGAAAATTCTTATGATATTCGAAGGAATTATAAGAGATTATGAAATTAAAAGAAGACCCTCAAGTATCCAAGATTTTTTTCAATTCCTTTGAAAAATGGAAAAATCACTAAAGAGAAGGAAATTAGTTTTCCTTTTTATTTAATTATTGGGAAATTAAATTTGAGACAAAGAGGGAAATTTGGAAAGATAAAAATGAGAAGAATAATTTATGGATCTGACAGAAAATAATTACTGAGGCCAGAGCACTGTAATTATAGAAAAGAAGTTAAACCCGGAGTAAAAGTGCATTGATAAAGTGAAGACTAGAGTCTAGCACTTTACTTGGCCCACAAGTTGCCACTTGTGAAGCCTCTAATGGATGGTAATTAAAGCTTTCCAAGTGTCAAGCATTAAGTGGAGAGGATCTTGACTTTAGAATTTAATTACATTATAATTTACTTAATTAAGAGAGAGGTTTCAAGACTAAGTAGGAGGGTGATACTTGGCAACTCATTTATGATGGTGGTTGGGATATTTTGGTGCCTTAATTGAGCTTTTCCTCCCCCTAAATCAGATGGAGTTTCAGCCAAAGCAAGAAGAGAGGGAAAAAGAGAGAGCTTAAAGGGAAATCAAGAGAAAAACAAGCTACTTTGATCTTCCAACTACGATTCAAACTTGGTAAGTTGTTCTAAGATGTCCCTTGCTTTGTTTTCTTGAGTTGTATGGTTGGAAAAATCACTTCTTGTACCTTCTTGTTGCTGGCCAAAATGGGTATAGTGTAGGGAAGGAGGTTTTGTTGTTAAACATAGTTCGGATACTATGAATCAAGGTGGTTTCAAGTGGTTTAGTGTTGTTTTGAAAAGTTTTTCATGGTTGAACTCCAAGAGGTATGGTTCGGCCAAGACCAAAACTGAACCTTAGGATTTTTTTTTCCAAGTTTTGAGGCTTCCATTATGTTCAAAATGGGAAATAGTGTAAGGTAAACCTAAAGAACAAGTGTTGGAAGCCATAGAATCAAAGTTGCAATTTTTTGATTTTGAACCCTAATAGTTCGGTCAATTCAAAACTAAAACAAGAAATTTTCTTTCATTAAATATAAGTAGATATTTGGAATTTACATGAAAAGTTATGTAGGAATAAGTCAAGAGGAAATTTTTAGGGTTTAAGGAAACAAACTCTAAAATTTAAAGAATAAAGGTGGAAGCTTTAAGGGTTAAAGGTTGTCCTTGAGTTATATTGTTGATTTTTATGTAGAATAGTTGATGATTCTTGCTACCCTTTTTGTGGATTGCCATGTTAAGGTTTGGTATTTGTGGAAGCAAGAAAGAAGAACAAGAAAATCAAAGAGCATGGGATTAAGGTAGTAAGATTTAATTGACCTTAATGTTGAGTGTTGCATTGATTGCTATGCAATTTTATGTGCTATTATGTGGTTGATGTAACATCCAAACTTTTGAGCCTAGAAGTACCAAAAATAGCCTGGATTGAATAGGCTACCAGACCCCTTTTGAGCAGAAGTCCCAAAGATGAGAAAGGAAGGCAAAGTAATTCAGGGACTAAACTGCAAAGTAAAAGTTTTAATGGGCTAAAGTGTAATCAAAGTTAGAGGCTTTAGTAAAGTCTTGAAGGCCCAGAGAGAGAAAAGAGGCCAGACACAAGCCAAAGGTTAAGTTAGAAACCTCAAAGAGAGGATTGTATGAAGTTAAGTCCAAGTAGGGACTAAACTGTAAATCCAGAAAGTTATGACCAACATGGGTGAAAATGGAAGAGTATACGGAGAATTCCAAGAAAATCCTAAAAAATGGGAAATAATATTCTAAGGCTCTTCTATGAAGAAAAAAAGATGAAAATACCCCTGAGACAGCTTAAATGGAATTTTTGAGGTTATGACCGGTAAAAAGTATATCATTTGAGGTAATTATTTGAGATAGCAAGAGACCTCAAAAATGCATACAAAAATGTGGTTAAATGGTTGAAAGGTTGTACTAATTTATAAAATTAGTCCCGCAACCAAAAGGCCAGTGGAGTGGCTTTAATAAATTAAAGAGTCGGTTTTACCGATAAAAGGGTATTTTGGTAAATGAATTTTTATGCAAGGTTTAAAGGAAGTGTTATGGCCTAAGAAAATTCATAGATATTCTATAGAATTAAACGGAATTTATTAAGTAGACAGAAGAATTTTCTGAGCTCCGGAAGGCTATAAAGGAAGCCGGAGAAACGTGGGCCAAGTAAATTCGGAGGAATTAAGTTTGATCCAACGGCTAGGATCTAATCTCCCATCTCCTCCACCACTTTTATCACACTTGGCATCTTCTAGAAGGTTGAGGTAAGCATGATGCAAGAAGATGATGCAATGATGATGTAAAAGTCAACTTGAAGTTCCAAAATTGCCCTTACCCTTTCTATTAGCCACCAAGGGCATTTTGGTCCATTCAAGCCAAATTTTGGCTATAAATAGGCACTCCCTCCCCTTATATTTCAGCCAAGCAAGGAACCATAGGGGAAACTCTGCCGCTCTTGCATCTAGAGAGAGAAAGAGCTATTTCTAGTGAGAGAAAGTCCACCTAAGTTCAAGCTTTAAGATCAAGGTATGTGGTGGCTGTAGCATCTGATTTGATGCCTATTTTGAATTATTTACTGTTCATATCTGATTCTGAAATTTTGCATGCTTAAAGTACAGTCTGTGAGATTTAAATCCTAAAGTACAGTCTGTGAGATTTAAATCCATGGGTAGAACACTTCATTTGGATATGTGTACAATTTATGGTGATTTTTCAAAGTTAGGGTTTGAAATCTGGAAACAGTATTGAACTTTTGGAAGAGTTTCGAGTTCCATACAATTCTGATATTGGTCGGCATAGAATTGGTTCCTGAAACTATTTTTTCTTTAAATTTAACTTAAGTAGCTTTCAGTGAGACTTGGAACCACTCAGTTTCGAATTTTATAGAATTAATTATGAATTTTCAAAGTTGAGCAAAAATTCTGGAGTTTCTGCGTGAACAGTACCTGCGAACCAAAATTTCCAGATTTGATATTCTTGAATCTAAGTCCATCTAAAGTAGTCCTAATTGACAAGAAATGGATCATAAGGATGGAAAATGATGAGATTTATCTTAGGAAAGCTAGAAAGAAAACCCTAAGACTAAGAGGAATGGTTGAGGTTCAAGAGAGATAGTCTTGAACTTTATGTAATCTAGTGGTTCTAATGGATTGTATGATCATTATGGTTATGTTTAGGACCTTTGGAACATCCAAGAGGATATTTGGTGATATTGACCGAATGCCCACATGGTTGGAAAGTCAAGGGAGTTAAAGGAAAAGTAAGAGGAAAACTTGAGGTGCAAGGTAGTGAACTTACCTATTGTCATTGCTTGATGTTGTATGCTTGTGTGTTGCCGTATACATGTTATTGAATGTTATTGTGACATGTTTTAGCTACTGTAATTGCTATTCATGATGAGTAGATTATGTCTCCATGGCCATGCATCAAGAAGTTAGCTTTCAGCATGCTAATATGTCACTAATTAACAAGAGAAGAAACAAGTTACGTGTAGTGCATTAGCATCCATCTAGCATGATTATGTGGTATTGTTTGCTACTGAGATTCCCTTGAATCTCACCCCTCCCTAACCAACCATATAGGTCAATCATCAATGGGCAATAATGGCATGAGAAGCAAGGAGAAGAAAGTGGAGAATTATTGATGTCAATGAATGATATTATTATTCATTGTGTAATTCTCTTATTATGTAATTTATGTTATGGATGCATATGATGCCATGTATTTAATTACAATGCTTATGGCATGTGTAGAAATGTATGAGCATGAATGGGAAAGAGTAAGCCCATGTTATGTATGCCAAAGAAATAAAAAGAATTTAAGTAAAGAGATGTTAAGGGATAAAACGTAGGTCCTAGAGCAGCGAGTTTGTAGCCCCAGTTTGACCTATCAAACGAATAAGTTAAGTCACGAGATTCAGCAAACTTATAGTACACATCCCAAGCTTTAAAATGAGAGGTAGATCACCTCCATTGGATACGTACATAAGGAGATACAAATTTCCAAAGTTGAGGCACAGAATCTAGAAGGTCCAGATTTTACGAAATGAACAGTAATACCTATTGATTTAACTGTACGAATTGGGCAAGGATAAGTCCAATTGGATATTTTTTTCCTTAAAGAGCATCAAAATAGCTTTCAGTAAAATTTTAGATCACCTCAATACGATTTAAATGGAATTAGTTATGAATTTTTGAAGTTGGCCCTATAATCTGGAAATTTAACAGTGAATAGTAACCTGAGTAGTTATGTTAAAACTTTAAATCCACGGGCTTGTGCCATGATCGGCTTGAACCGTAACACTTACGAATGCATACTCTGAGGGGTTAAAGGCAGGGCATTTCAGTTGAGGTAAATGATGATGATGATGATGATGATTGTGTAGCTATACTCCTTGCTTTATGTGCATTGACTATTGCATGTTAGAATGCTACATGTATGAGGTAAAGTAGTTCCCTGTTAATAGCAAAAGGTTGGAATGCTTGTAATTGATGCATGTTGATGTTTTGGTTGATTGATCTTGCTACTAGGATTTCATTGAAATCTCATCCCCCATATGTAACTAATATTTTAGGGACTGAATCATCAAAAGGGAGGCTGCAAATCCAAGGATTAATATGGTGATGAGCCATGAGGAAATATTTATATTTGGTTATGTATAAGCATGTATGGTTGAAGCTGTAATCCCTAAGCAAGACGCCAAATTAGAGCCATGTTTTACTAAGTTACTGAATGAATTTCTGCACGAAATTTGATTTGCTTAAAATGGCCAACTATATGATTTTTAATGATTTTTCAAAGTTAAGGTTCAGAATTTGGGAAAAGGATTTTTGCCAAATGGACAAAGGTGAATTTCACAAAAACCTGACACTTTTTCAAATGGAATTGGTTCATAAGATTATTTTTTCTTGAAATAGCATTCAAAGAGCTTTTTATAGAATTTTGAACTATTCCATTTTGATTTTTTTAGATTAAGTTATGAATTTGCAAAGTTGAGCTAGAAAACCGGATTTTTACCCAATGAAGAGTAAAAATCTAAAAATCATCGTTTTTCATGGATTTTTGAGCCCAAGAACATCCAAAGTGATCTAAAATGATTTTAATTAAATCCTAAGTGGGTCTGATAGTAAGGTGTGATATTTTTGGTATCCGAGCGGAGGTTCTGGCATAGGATAGAACGCTCTGCTTGAGTTTATGCGTTAGATATCGGGGTTAGTTAAGGAGAAACTAGCAAACCTTTGCAGGAATTGAGATGGAAAACATAATGGATTGGGACGCTAGATCTAAGAAGTTGGTCAATGATTGGGATGTTAACATGATCGATCTCACCAAAGAGGATCCGGTGGGATGGACTATAGGGACTGCTAGCCCAGGATATTCAACAAAAGAGTCCAACAATTATCCAAAGCATGGGGCTAACCTTTTAGGGGTTACTGTTGAGAATTTAATGCACCTTCTTGTACCTAGTAACCCGGTGGATCCCACAACTGATTTGTATCAGGAACTAGAGGACCCTAGTTTTGACATTCAGTCTAAAAGATAGCTTGTTACCCCAAATGTATACCTAACCGACATCCCTGGACCTAGTACCAAGCCAAGGATACCCCTGACACCTACAGTACCTATCCCTGTTCCTACTGAGCCTAAGATCCGTAGTCAAGATCAGCTGAGAGAGAAGTTGGAATTCTTGGGTCGACATATCAAGAAAGATGAGGATCAGGAAGACCCGAACATTTACCTAAAATACCTTCAGGGAGTAAAGGTGTTATATTACACTCAAGGACTTGGTAACCCTTATTTAGACACCAAGGACTGGATCTATACGATGACGGACATGCTTCCATATTTACCCTTCTGGCTATATGAGTTCTATCACCTGAATCAAATAGTGGATTTAGGTGTTGAGGATTACATCCAGCACCTTGAAAACTTTGTTAAGATTCACTATTTTTAGATAGTCAGATCCTCGTAAAACTGAGGTAGGACTTGTTTTGATATAGCTAACCTAAGTAGGTTAGTCTGGCATGTTTGATGGCTATGTATGTTAAACTATATTGTTGTGACTGATGACTGATGCTTGAATGTTGTATTATGAATGCATATGTTGTTAAATGAAATCCAAGCATGATGTTTACTTCTTGTTCCTCTATTATACTATCCGTTTAGTTAGCGTATTGGTTAGAACCCGATGAAAGCCTTTGCCGGAGAGACCCTCAGGACACGAAGTAAGGATCCATCCCGATACAATACGATTAATTTGGAAAGCTTAGAACCACAATAAAAGGCTATTAAAGGGTTGAGGACGGCACAAGCTAGCCAGGAACAAGAAAGAGATGTTGTAATAATAGCAACGGTAGCAGTGGCAGTGGCTAACCTCGACAGGAGGCAACCAGAGGAAGAAACCTCGGTAACGCAAGCAATAAAACAATTGCCTAGATCGGCAATGCCAGCAGTAGACCCTGACAGTATCCAGCAGTGGATGACTCACTTTTGTAAGCACAATCTGCCATCCTTCGATAGAGTGATTGACATTCAAGTAGCAGAGGACTACATTAACCACTTGGAAAAGATTTTTAAAGTTTGGACTATCCAACTAAGCAGAAAGCCCAAATGGCTATTTACCAGCTAGAAAAGGATGCCAATCATTAGTTAAAGAATACCAAGATTCTTCTGGATGCTCATAACACAAGAGTGACATAGGAAGTGTTCCTGGAGCATTTTTACAAAAAGTACTTCTGTGGTCAATCAAGGACGAAAGGGAAGGGAAATTCCCAACCCTGAAGCAGAAGGATAACAAGTCATTTGATGAGTACCTAGCTAAGTTTATCCATCTCCCTCTCACTACTCCAGTTACCTACATTACCAAGAGGATGAGAGGTGGATGACTGAGAAAATAGTTAGAGGACTAAAGCAATCCTTGAGGGAGATGATTACTCCCAGGCAGTTCGAGCACTTTAACATTGAGGCTAGCCGAATTACAGAGAATAGTTTAAATCAACATTTGATGATTGAGCCTACTCCCCAGTTAGAGAAGGGAGATCAGGATGGCACCTCTTCTGATACGAATAAGAAGAGGAAGAGGCCATGGGACAACCGAAAGTGTAAGAAGGAAGGCAAGCCCCTAAATAGCAAGGAATGCCCAATTGCGGCAAGAGTCACGGTGATAGAACATATATAGTCGAGCAAAATATTTGTTGCACTTGCGGCAAGTCTAGACACTTCTTGAGAAAATGCCCGCAGAATACAGAGAAGCCAAGGTCACGTACCCAAGGACGAGTATTTGCCATCACAGGGGAAGAAACTTGAAAGTCTCCAGAAATGATCCAAGGAATGATCATTATCAAGAACTTCCCAGTGATTGCAATGTTTAATTAGGGTGCTAATCATTTTCTTCTCTCATATGATTGTTTTAAAGGACTTGGCTTGATTATGAAAACGTTGCCTTATGATATACATGTGTTGACACCAACACATAATAGGATAATTACATCTGATAGGTGTTTAAACTGTATAGTTGGTTATGAGCACTGTTATATTGCCTTAGACTTGATATGTATGCCTTCCATAAAGTTAATAGGGTAGTTGGATTGAATTGGTTGTCGTCCTATAATGGCAAGGACAAGACCCTGATCCTACCCTCAAGAGAAATGGAGTTAAATCTGAAAGTTAAGTTAAACTTCATAACGGATGCCCAGACAGGCAATGGTACGATGCATAAAGCTACATAAGACTAGTAGAAGTTAAGAGAAAAGTGTGTTTCATCATGATAAACCAAGGGAATTAGTGATGATGGATGAAAACAGAGTGATTACCAAAGGAGGTAGTAACTTCCATCGCTACAAACAAGGATTCTAGTCACGACGAATAAACACAATAACTCTTAGATGTTGAGGTGGTATCTCAACGAGACATGACGACTTTTAGAGGTCGCAGAGAGTAAGATAAGTAGAAGTCAAGAAGAGAGCAGTAGCCACTATTTAGAGTTACCAGATTCCCCCTCAAAAAGAAAAGTAATGATAAGGAGTTAAATAAGACAGTTAGGGGTTGAGTCTTTACACTACTAAGAAGGTGTAGTGGCAACCTAAGCTAGATAAACTCTTACAGCCTTGTTAGGGCTAGGGTACTATGATAGAGTAGCTATCTCAAGTCCCAGAATAGATGAATAAGAACTTTGAGATAGTGAAGTTAAGATGGAGAGCCCTAGTAAAATGTCTTAAGGATCAAGAAGAAGAAGACGAGACAGATAGCTATGCACGAAACTAGCTTAGAGGTTAGCATGTTCCCCTAATGTTAAAAGATACTCAGTCGCTCGGGGTTTAGGTTGAGAGGCACCCTTTTTCAGGGGATAAGGTCTTGGCTAGAAGTTTTCCTAGAGAGGGCGGGAATTGGTCCTCCAGATTAGAATTTATGTTGCTCAAGATGGAGCAACATACCTTATCCAAGCAGGAAAGGGAAGCAACCGAGGCAAGACAAGCAGAGTTGACCTTACCCAATGGAAGTATGACTAGCCAAGGACGAAGCTAGGCTTAGATGTATCTGAGCTTAGCAGAGTACTAGAGAAAGTAGAAAGAAAAAGAATGTCAAAGACCTCTCCCTATGACTTCCAAAAGCAACTGCGATTAGAAAGAGAAGCTCCCTTTTTAGGAATAAGATGTCTAGTTGGCACGCTACAGACATAGCAACCAGTAAGAACTTGCACTCCTTGCATTTGAAATACCAGGCATTATGCATGTTAGAGTATGCTCCTACTGAAAGGTAAAGTAGAGGAAAGAGAAGTTGCACAAGTCCTCTCTCTATAACGTTCTAAAATAGTAAGAAACGATAAGAACAGCGGGAGGAATAATAGAACTCATAAGATAGATTGGCTTAGGCACCTAAAGAGACAAATAGGTGGCTTAGGGAATTGACGTGAAGTCTAAGAGAATAGTATTGGTTCTTGGAACAGTTTTGGAGAATTATCAGTTAGGTGACTAACTGAGAGGAGGTGACTATACTCTGTCCTATAGTCAAAAGTCTCCCAGAGATCTTAAAAGTGTGGTACCACTTTAGGAAGATAAGGACTAGGGATGAGTTGAGGATGTGGAAACCTCCTTCGGTTGTAAACCGATACCGAGATAGTACCCATGACTTCCTTCCAGAAAACCTTATCATTAATTAGGCTGGATTTAATTTCCTTCTAACTAACAATGGAAAGCCAAAGTTAGAAGAATTAGAGCCGTAAGACCTGAAAAAGAGACATTCAAGCTAGTTCTAGATACAGAAAGAACCCATGTGATATAGAGATAGACTAAGTATTGAAGGGCAAATCCTTAAGATGAGGCGAGAGACAAGAATATAAGCTAAAAAGACCTGACTAAAGATTGATCAGGAAAGGGGTCTAAGACAGCAAAGTACCAGGGTTGAGCCTATCAGAATCAGTGCCTCAGTTTCCAGTCCTCACTGTTTAGTTAAGTGTTTCAAGCAAGAGTAGCCAAGGAAGGATGACACTGGGAATAATGTGAGAAAGTGCAAAAACTAGAAACGTTAACCATTTTGGCAAGAATGCACTAAGTCCAATAGAAAACGGGTGATGAAAGTTAAGGAAGCTGTTAAACTACCATATGTCCTAAGCAGTATTGTTTCGGACTGAGACCTGAGATTTACTTAAAGTTTTGGAGGCCCTTATGAAAGAAATGGACACTACTCTCAGATTCAATACAACCTACCATCCTAAGATGATGGGCAGACACAGAGAATGATATAGATGTTAGAAGATATGCTACACGCATTTGTGCTTAATTTTGGTGGTAACTAGGATACGTACTTACCATAAGCCAAATTCGGTTAAGATAATCATTTCCATTCAAGTATCTAAATGGCGCCATATGAAGCACTCAATGGGAGGAAGTGTAGATCTCCCTTGTGCTGGACAGAGCTCAATGAAAGAAGTAAGCATGGCCCTAATTTAATGGATCAGACTTCCCAATAGATTAAAGTTATTTAGCAAAGACTTCTAACGGCTCAAAGTAGACAAAAGAGCTACTCAGACATTAAAGGAGATCGTTAAAGATTGAGGTTGGTGACTAAAGTGTAACTAATAACGGAAGTTGATCGATACCTAAAGCTTAAGAAGTTAAGTTCAAAGTATGTTAGACCATTTTAAATTTTGTCCCAGGCTAGACTAGGAGCTTATAAGTGACCCTTCCCCTGAATTTAAGCCAAATTCATGATGTCTTCCATGTCTCCCAATGAAAGAAGTACCATCTAGACCCGACACATGTCATAAGCTATGATGACATTGTGCTCCAAGACAACTCGTCTTTTGAGATTAGGCTAAAATGAATCATTGATTAAAAAGTCAAACAACGGAGAAACAGGCAGATTCCTCTAGTCGAGGTTGTCTGGAAAGGTCTTATACCGAAATAAGCTATGAGGGAGATGGAGACTAAGATAAAGGAAAAGTATCCTGAACTTTTCTAATAAGATACGCTTTAAATTTCGAGGACGAAATTTATTTAGGGGGAGAAATGTCACATCCACTAATATGGCATTTAGGAATAGGGATATTCCTAAACATTTAAAGGCCAAAAAGGATAAGGAGAAATAGAAGATTTATGGTGGAAAATAATTATTATAATTTTCCAAGTCGATTATGAAAAGTTTGACTAATTAAGAAAAAATTGGTCAAGAATAATTATGAAAAAATATTTCAAGCCTCAAAAAATTAAGAAAAAATAAGGACAATGTTCCTTGAGAATTATATGGGATTATGAAATTAGTTTTATGACCAAATTGCCCTTAGAGAAATTATAAAGGAGTTTAAGGGCGATTTAAGCTAGTTTAAGGTCTTTTATTTGGAAAATTTCAAATAAATATTGGGAAGGAGAATAAAATCCTAAAAAAATTCCTATGATATCCCAATAAATTATAAGAGATTATGGAATTAAAAGAAGACCCTCAAGTATCCAAGAATTTTCCCAATTCCTTTGAAAAGTGAAAAAATCACTAAAGAGAAGGAAATTAGTTTTCCTTTTTATTTAATTATTGGGAAATTAAATTTGAGACAAAGAGAGAAATTTGGAAAGATAAAAATGAGAAGAATAATTTATGAATCTGATAGAAAATAATTACAGAGGCCAGAGCATTGTAATTATAGAAAAGAAGTTAAACCCAGAGTAAAAGTGCACCGATAAAGTGAAGACTAGAGTCTTGCACTTTACTTGGCCCACAAGTTGCCACTTGTGAAGCCTCTAATGGATGGTAATTAAAGCTTTCCAAGTGTCAAGCATTAAGTGGAGAGGATCTTGACTTTGAAATTTAATTACATTATAATTTACTTAATTAAGAAAGAGGTTTCAAGACTAAGTAGGAGGGTGACACTTGGCAACTCATTTATGATGGTGGTTGGGATATTTTGGTGCCTTAATTGAGCTTTTCCTCCCCTAAATCAGATGGAGTTTCGGCCAAGGCAAGAAGAGAGGGAAAAAGAGAGAGCTTGAAGGGAAATCAAGAGAAAAGCAAGCTACTTTGATCTTCCAACTAAGATTTAAGCTTGGTAAGTTGTTCTAAGATGTCCCTTGCTTTGTTTTCTTGAGTTGTATGGTTGGAAAAATTACTTCTTGTCCCTTCTTGTTGCCGACCAAAATGGGTATAGTATAGGGAAGGAGGTTTTGTTGTTAAACATAGTTAGGATACTATGAATCAAGGTGGTTTCAAGTGGTTTAGTGTTGTTTTGAAAAGTTTTTCATGGTCGAACTCCAAGAGGTATGATTCGACCAAGACCAAAACTGAACCTTAGGATTTTTTTTAAAAAGTTTTGAGGCTTCCATTATGTTCAAAATGGGAAATAGTGTAAGGTAAACCTAAAGAACAAGTGTTGGAAGCCATAGAATCAAAGTTGCAATTTTTTGATTTTAAACCCTAATGGTTCAGTCAGTTCAAAACTGAAAGAAAAAATTTTTTTTGTTAAATCTAAGTAGATATTTAGAATCTACATAAAAAGTTATGTAGGAATAAGTCAAGAGGGAATTTTTAAGGTTTAAGGAAACAAACTCTAAAATTTAAAGAACAAAGGTGGAAGCTTTAAGGGACAAAGGTTGTCCTTGAGTTATGTTGTTGATTTTTATGTAGAATGGTTGATGATTCTTGCTGCTCTCTTTGTGAATTGCCATGTTAGGATTTGGCATTTGTGGAAGCAAGAAAGAAGAACAAGAAAATCAAAGAGCATTGGATCAAGGTAGTAAGATTTAATTGACCTTAATATTGAGTGTTGCATTGATTGCTATGCAATTTTATGTGCTATTATGTGGTTGAAGTAAATAATGATGATGATGATAATTGTGTAGCTATACTCCTTACTTTATATGCCTTGGCTATTGCATGTTAGAGTGCTACATATATGAGGTAAAGTAGTTCTCTATTAATAGCAAAAGGTTGGAATGCTTGTAATTGATGCATGTTGATATTTTGGTTGATTGATCTTGCTACTGGGATTTCATTGAAATCTCATCCCCCATATATAACTAATATTTTAGGGATTGAATCATCAAAAGGGAGGCTGCAAATCCAAGGATTAATATGGTGATGAGCCATGAGGAAATATTTATATTTGGTTATGTATAAGCATGTATGGTTGGAGCTGTAATCCCTAAGCAAGATGTCAAATTAGAGCCATGTTTTATTAAGTTACTGAATGAATTTCTACACGAAATTTGATATGCTTAAATTTGACATCATGAGCTTCAAATTGATGGGAAGCATGATAAAAATGGCCAACTACACGATTTTTAATAATTTTTCAAAATTAAGGTTCAGAATCTGGAAAAAGGATTTTTTCCAAATGGATAAAGGTGAATTTCACAAAAACCTGACACTTTTTTAAATGGAATTGGTTCATAAGATTATTTTTCCCTGAAATATAATTCAAATATCTTTTTATAGAATTTTGAACCACTCTATTTTGATTTTTTTAGATTAAGTTATGAATTTGCGAATTGAGCTAGAAAATTGGATTTTTACCTGATGAACAGTAAAAATCCGAAAATCAGCGTTTTTCATGGATTTTTTAGCCCAAGACCATCCAAGGTGGTCTAAAATGATTTTAATTAAATCCTAAGTGGGTCTGATAGTAAGGTGTGACATTTGCTACATATGCGGCAACCCTGGACATTTCTCAAGAGAATGCCCACAGAACACAAAAAAGGAAAGACTGCACACCCAAGGCTGAGTGTTTGCTCTCACGGGGGAAGAAGCCCAGAAATCTTTGAAGATGATCCAAGGTACGATCATAATTAATAATCCCCTAGTGATTGTAATGTTTGATTCGGTGCTAGTCATTCTTTTATCTCGTATGCCTGTGTTGAAAAACTTGGCTTAATTATGAATACATTGCCGTATAATATACATGTATCCACACCAACACATAATAGGGTAATTACATCCGATGTGTGCTTAAACTGTATAGTTTGTTATGAGCACTGTTGTACTACCATAGACTTCATATGTATGCCCTTTCATGAAATTGATGTGGTAATCAGATTGAATTGGTTGTCATCCCATAATATCCTGATGGACTGTAAGGACAAAACCCTGATTTTGCCTTTGAGAGAATTAGAGTTGAATCTGAAAGTTAGATTGAACTTCATAATAGAAACTCAAGCGGGAAGATGCCTATAGAAAGGTTGCTAAGGATTCTTCATTTTCTTCTCAGTGCGAGTAGAGGTTGAGGAAGGGATAGGAGAAATCCGAGTTGTTAAGGAGTTTCTGGAAGTGTTTTTGACTAAGGTCACAGGACTACCTCCAGATAGAGAAGTAGAATTCATGATTGATATAGTACCTGAAGTAGGACCAATTTCTAAGACTCCTTATAGAATGGCCCTGAACAAAATAGTAGAACTAAAGAAGCAAATAGAAGAATTACTTGAGAAAGGTTTTATTAGACCGAGTGTTTCGCCATGGGGTGCTCCAGTGTTATTCATCAAGAATAAGGACAGTAACCTAAGATTATGCATAGACTATAGGGAGTTGAATAAAGTCACAGTTAAGAACAAGTATCCGCTCTATAGGATAAATGATCTGTTAGACTAGCTAGTTAGTGCCAGTGTGTTCTCTAAGATTGATTTAAGATCTGGCTACCACTAACTCAAGATTAAGCCTGATGATGTCCCTAAGACTACGTTTAGAACTCACTATGAGCATTATGAGTTCCTAATGATTCTGTTCGGATTGACCAATGCACCTACGATATTTATGGAATCCGTGAATAGGATCTTTCGTCCTTACCTAGATTAGTTTATGGTTGTGTTTATTGATGACATCCTGGTGTACTCCAAGTTTCCTGAAGAGCATGAGACACACTTGAGAATCATCCTAAATACCCTGAAAGAGAAGTAGCTTGTGGCCATACTTAGTAAGTATGAGTTTTGGCTACAAGAAGTCTGATTTCTCGGCCATGTGATTTCCTGAGAGGGAGTTGTTGTCAAAGATTGAGATAGTACTCAATTAGGAGAGACCCAAGATGGTGACTAAGATCAAAAGTTTCCTCAGACTAGCAGGGTATTACAGAAGATTTATTAAGGACTTCTCTCAGATTGCTCTTCTGCTGACCAAGTTAACTAGGAAGAACTAGCCATTCTTGTGGGATGAGAAGAGTAAGGCTAGTTTTCAGGAGCTAAAAAGGAATCTTACTTCTACTCCCGTACTTGTACATCCTTTGCAACCCTATATGGTTTATATAGATGCTAGCAAGCAGGGATTGGGATGTGTGCTCATGCAATAAGGGTAGGTAGTAGACTACACCTCACGCTAGTTGAAATGTCATGAGGAGAATTACCTGACCCATAACCTAGAATTGGTAACAATAGTTTATGCATTAAAGATATGGAGACATTACCTGTACAGAGCAATAATAGAATTGTTTTACAACCATAAGAGCCTCAAGTATCTCCATGATCAGAAAGAGTTGAATATGAGGCAGCAAGAGATGGATGGATTTGCTTAAGGATTATGATTTTCAGATTAAGTACTGTCTTGGCAAAGTGAATGTGGTTGCAGATGCCTTGAGTAGGAAGGCAGTGCAAGTGGCATCGCTAATGATCAAGGAGCAGAAACTGGTAGAGGATTTCAGAGATTGGGGTCCTCTATATCAGATACAGCTGGTAGAGGAAAGTGGAGGTAGAACACAGTTTACAGCTCTGCTCGAGGATCAAATCTAGGAAGTGCAGTTACAGGATTGGCTAGCAGAAATTTTCAAAGGAAAGTTGTCTAGAAGCGAGACTAAGAACTTTGAAATTTCTAAGAAGGGGTTATTGAAATTTAAAGGAAGAACCTAGAGGTAAACAATTGGCCTGGAGAACTAAGATTCAAAAGATTTTGAAGATCACTATGAATAGTTGTTATGAAATGAACTGATTCAATGATCGAATAAGTGATCAAAAACTGTTTGATCGATCATATTATCGATAAAGCTAAGTATGAGAGAAATAGATTTTCACAAAGCATTGATCGAATACTTTATCGATAAATGGATGATAGGAGATTTGATCGATAAAAGGTTTAAAAAATATTTTCACAATGAAGTTACAGAATATATGGTGATCGAGTAAGTGATCAATTAAAGCTTAATCGATTAAGTGATTGATAAATTACCATTGAAAACTTATTTCAGAAATGCTAGGAAAAACTTTGATCAATTACATTATGTGAAAATAGAAGTTTTAGAAGATTGGATGATTGATCATTTAATCGATAAATCAATAATCGATCAGGTGATCTGAAAAATGGTTCAAAAACAAGTAACTGCAATGAAGGTGATGATGATCGATCATTTGATCGATAAAGGACCAATTGATCAATTGATCTATTAAGGATCCTGATAATCAACTTAAAAAGAACCTATTATTGATAACCCAGTAAGTCAACAAGCAATGTTAGAACAGGTGATCAATTAATGATTGATTGATGAAGTAATTGATAAAAGGGGAATTTGACAAAATATAAAGTAAGTATGAAGACTTTACCATTTATCTGTGTTATCATCAATAACTAGTTGATCAATCAGGTGATTGATAAATACTTACTAGAATTGTGTACCTTTTTCCATCTATTGAACAAACATTAAATTATCGATTAATTGATTGATAATCTTCTGCAAACTTGTACACTAAACATCGTTAATGATGATCGATAAATTGATCGAATAGCTCATAAATTTTGATTTATCTAGTAAGTTATTGATCAATCTTATTGCTAAGTTACTATTATAGCGGGACATTTTATCTGACACATGATCAATTAACCTTTGATCGCTCAACTTACTGAACCAGAAAATACTTAAATTGTTATCATCAAAACCTTAAATCTAACACTTAATTTCTCTAAAATTTGAAAAAACATAACTAATTCTAAAAAAAATTAAAACAATATGGTTCTAAGTCCTACTTGAAGCCTGTAATGAGATCTTTAAGGAAAAAATATAACCAGAGTATGAATCCAGCTCATGTGTGTCCAGTTTTCATTTTAAGATGCATTGTTCATTTGGTCATTTTTTCAATTTTTCAGGATTTATACCCAATTTTGGAAGAGCATAAGTCTTTGTACAAAACTCTAAATTTAATAAAATACAACTTGTTTTAATCCTAAAAATGTGATCTATTGGACTATTAAGTTTTAGGTCCAAACTCTATCATTTGCTTAGAATTTCATATGGTCAAACCACTACTACAAAATGAAAAATACTCGACGGTTATTTTGGATCATATTTGACGGTTAAAAACCGTCAACTATACTGGCGTCATATATTTCAACAGCAAATATTTGACGGTTATTAACCGTCAAATATTTAAATCATACTTGACGGTTACTAGAGAAAAACCACCAATTATTTTGAGATTATACTTGACGGTTCCAAAAACCGTCAAGTATTATGTAATACTTGACGGTTCCAAAAGTGACCGTCAAGTATTATTTAATACTTGACGGTTTTAAAAGTAACCGTCAAGTATGTTAGAATACTTGACGGTTTTAACTAATAACCGTCAAGTATTATTGGTTTTTTTTTAAAAAAATTCGTTCTCCTTTGCCAGCAACCCCCTGTAATTTTGAAACCGATAACAAAGGCTCATTCAACAGAATCATGCAGGCCAGCATTCAAACCAATTCAGCCATATACATATATCTTAATGAACCGAAAATAATTTACATTATCATATATATACATGAACCAATGAAAACCAACTGTGATATATTAAAATTCTGGCAAGTACAAAAGGTGAACCAATTCCAAAATTAGCCAATTGCCAAAGTTGTGCAATGCCTAAAACTAACCAACAGCCAAAAATGAACCAAAACCAAAATTATATTGAAACCAAAGCTAGCTGTACGTACATACACTGTCTTAATGTACACTTCCCTATCTATGTTGTGCCCACTGACGGAATAAGGCCATCGCCAACTCCTCAATGATTTCTTCCATCTGAGCAGATGAATACACTGTGCAATATGGTCGGCAAAGTACTGTATGCAACCACAAATTATGACTTAAGTTAGATAGAAATGTAAAGCTATAGTAAGTACAATAATTCTTAAATATATAAATTGAACCTTAACAAATGCATATTACCTGCGTGGGAATTGTGTCAGCATTGTGCAGAATTATCTCCTTCATAAATTTCATCACGCAATATCCACAATGGGAGCTCTTGTTGGGCTGACGTGGGCACTGTAAAGAATGGAAAAGGAAATAATATTAGTCAATCATATAAATAAACCATATTTAGTAGAATAGTAAATAATGGTAGTGAATACCTTCACTTTCTTCCACGGGAAGGTATCGTCAAATTGGCCGTTTTTTACCGGGGGGCAGGGTAAGGCCTGATTTGTGCGGTATAGCCACAAAGCCCTGAGAAGACAATAAAATTGAATATTAATGATTGTCAAAAATTTGATTGAAGCAAGAAATTAAATTAAATTTAAATAATAGAGATAAATATTACTTGTTGAACAATGAAACCATAAATGGTCGATTGGTTGGATCCCCATGAAGAGAATCAAGATACTAAATCCTTGGCTTTGTGGGATTGACCACAATTAGCATCCAGTGTCCCCTAAGTATAAGAAAGACAATTAGAACTATTACAAATTATTTTGAAAATGAAAAAATTTAGGAAAGTTTACCCTTGACAATAAGGCGCCAAAAACAAAGTCTGAGCCCCCGGTGTTGCCCTAGAAATGAAGATATCCAACAAGTCTCTGGATAAGTCTTTCTTCATATTAGGTCCGTGGCCAGCAAAAGTGTGGGGGCTGATAATCTTGAACTTTTCATCAAGGCCACCAGGGGCTATGAAGTTCTTGAAAAGATATCTAAATCAACAAACGAAGATATCAATAGAATAAATGTTCAAGTACTTAAAGTATTTAGTTAAGGTTTTAACAAATACCTGGTATAAAAGTTACAGGCATTTGTGCTGGCCATTCCATGCGTCAGAATCTCTTTCAATACTTCATTTATGACATAATCTGACGAGGGTCGACCGTATACCTCTGGCTCAAACTCTAGGGGAATCATGAAATCCTCGCCATGTTCTAATCTGGCCCCAATTGCATATTCCTCAAGACATATTCGGAATCTTGATGATACTACTTGAACGGGCTCAGAGGGTTGCTTCTGTGGTGATGATAATGAGTGATCACCCAATAGGCTCTTCTTCCCCTTAGACTGACAAACAGACTGTTAGTAATTAAAATAGAGTTTATTTTAAATCAGCTGAATTTGTAGACCTATACATATATACCTTTGAAGGATGTCCTAATGTAAGAAGACGGCCAGGCCAAGCGACAAAGCTACCCACTGCTTGAGCCACTGTCTCTGTATCTGGGGTGGGTATCGGGAGGGCATAATTCGCATCAATAGCAGTGTTCAACTGCACCCTCACATGATCAGCAGGGAGAGGAACATTATGAATTATACTCTCCCCCGGTAAATTGAACATGCGGCCCGTTGCAACAGTGTGATGTTTAGGGCTATCCGCCATACACTGAACGTCCGCTTCACCCTGATTTGTTTAACATGAGAGACAAGTTAGCTAGATATATAAATTATTGAATGTAATTATATAAACATAAGTATTATACCTCAGGTAGCAAGGGGAATGTGCAGCTGTCTTTGCCACTTGGGCTGAGATTTGGAGCCGGCTGTGGTGCTTGATTCTTGATCAACTGCTCGATTAGGAGCGCTTGTGCTTTAACTTGCTCCTTTAACCAGCGTGTTTCTTCCTTCAGCTCCATGAACTCAGTAGAGGAAGGCGTGCACGATGAAGAGGGCTTTTGTCGGTACCCAAAGTAATCTCTCTTGGTGACTCCATAACCGACGCCCCTAAGAAGACCAGGATGGTTAGGAGTCCCCAATGCCCTCCTCAATATATCCTGGTCATCTGCAGAATATGCCCCCTGCGAAACTTCCTGGGACAAACTCTCCTGTGCAACAAACATTGATATAGTTATTCATACTTAAAGATATTTGACAATAACGTGAAGATTATTTAATTTAGAATAATACTCACCATCCTGTCCACGACCTCCTTAACGCGAGGATTATCAATTTGGCCATCTTTATTTTGCCTGGCCAGTGCCCACCATCTGACTGATACAGTGACATCTGATGAGTCACCTCTTGCTCAAGGCCCGCATAACCCAAGCGGCCCTTTCGGTAGGGATACTCATTCTTCTTTACTCTTTCCTTATTTTGGGAACTTAATTCCTGCAAAAACAAAGTAGATTCACAATTAAACAATATATAGATTAAACAAAATGGACTATTTAATATCAAAAAGAGCGAGGATTATTACTTGAAATTGCCTATCACGACGTGACGTCACAAAAGCAGCCCAATCCTCTGGTTTGACCAAGTCCCGTATCAAGCTAGGAACCTGGGACTCGTCGGCTGTGGAAGGATCCTTCAAGTACTTGTGTGTGACAAAATATCGAAAAGAGCGTAGTGCCCTCCCAGCCTTCCCCTCCACAAACCTCTTCCTGCTCTCATCTATATCAAATGCAGACTGCAAAACATATAAAACAACACATTAGTGTCACGCAGCTTGTAAGAAAACGAAATTTGAGTTATAATATATTACCGATACATTGTCCAAATAGTGTCTCGCACTGAACGATCAACCCTCCTCCAGTGCTGCGCTGTAATGGGCACGGTGCTTCGTGCCACTGCCCCAATATAGCTGATAAATTTATTTGACCGTACAGCTTGTCCTTTCTTATTCCACTGTACGACAAATTTCTTTCCTTCTGTTCGAGCTTTCACGACCTCTTGCATGACACAAAGGCCCCTCTGTATGCGTGTTGCCTCCTCTTGCAACTGTCTCTTCTGCTCAGAGGCATCTCTCGGCTGAGATGGGTTATCAATGCTAGATCCGCTATCGTCTGCCATCTGCAATGAAATTGAAGTAAACAAAATGAATCAGAATCCATTAAATGAAAATAAAGTCATTAATGACGAAATTTATTTGAACAAAATTAAAACAAATAAAAGAATCAAAGAAAATAATGAGAGAATTTACATGCATGTTTAAGAAGATCTTTTTCTTTTTCTACTCTTATGTTTTTGCATGTTCTTCTTGGTTTGAATTATTTTGATCTTCTTACGAAACACTTTCCCCCTCTTTGAAATCCATATTCCGTCGTTGTGATCATGCCTGACATACATGGATTGATCTTCATTTAAATGAGAATCAAGTGAGGCCCCTTGAAATGGATCATCTTCAATTGCATTGTCTTCATACCCCGTCTCTTCAATATCCATTTTATTAGTCAACAAAACAATAGACCATCCTTTGGCAGCCGGGTCAGGGACATAAAACACTTGCGTAGCCTGAGAAGCCAAAATGAATGGCTCTTCCTTGTATCCTTCTTTATTCAAATTCAATTGTATAAACCCTAAGTCATCAATCCTCAATGCATTATTATTATCCACCCATTTGCAACCAAATACCGGAACTCTGAATTCAATGTAATCCAACTCCCAAATATCCTCAATCACTCCAAAGTATGACATACGTGCATAGATAGGATTTTTATCTTTGGCACTCGATATATGCATGGTACTAGCTACAAGAGTTACGCCACTATTTTGTTGTTTACTCCGATCATCTTGTTGTTTAGTATAGAAAGTGAACCCATTCATAAGGTAGCTTGTGAAAGAAATCACATGTTTGCTCGGTCCATCTGCCAACAACTTTAATTTCTTCAAAACAGAATTAGGATCATTATTATACTTGCCATGCACATGCTCTCTCAACCATGCTGTAAATTGTTTATTGTGTGTTTTGGTGTACCAACTTTCAAGTTTATTGGGATTATCCCTCTTTAGCTCATCAATATGCTCATGCACATAGTCCTCAATCTCTTTGGAGTTGTGCAATACATATAGATGTGCCTGCTCCCACTGTTGGTTTGAAATAGTTACGACTTTCTTTCCCATAATCCCTTCTCCATCTGTCCTTCCCTCATGACGAGACATTGGAACCCCAATATCACTTGCATTTTTTAAGTAATGGGTACAAAATTCAGTAGCCTCTTCACAAATATATCGTTCTACAATACAACCCTCTGGCCGACTTCGATTTTTCACATACCCTTTCAATATTTTCATGTAACGCTCAACTGGGTACATCCATCTTAAATACACTGGGCCACACAGTTGGACCTCTCTAACTAAGTGGATGGTTAAATGGACCATGATGTCAAAAAAGGCCGGAGGAAAATACATTTCAAGTTCACATAACGTAACTATGATTCGGGTTTGCAATCTTGGCAATTTACTAGGATTAATCACTTTGCTGCAAAGAGACTTAAAGAAGAAACATAACTTTGTGATCGTAACTCGTACCTTATCAGGTAAAATAGCCCGTATTGCCACTGGAATAAAGTTTTCCATTAAGACATGACAGTCATGAGATTTTAAACCTTTTAACTTCATATCCTTCATTGACACAAGGTTACTAATGTTAGAAGAGTAACCTTCCGGCACTTTTACTGAAGCAAGAAACTCACAAAAACTACTTTTCTCTTTTCTAGAAAGGGTGTGAGCTGCCGGACGAAGAAATGTACGAGTTCCCTTATCCTCTGGTGCCAATTCCTCCCTTATCCCCATTTCAACCATGTCTAGCCTGGCATTTATGCCATCTTTAGTCTTCCCGGGAATATGGAGTAATGTGCCAAACAGACTTTCACATACGTTTTTCTCAATATGCATAGCATCAAGAAAATGTCTCACATTCAGGGTTATCCAATACGGCAGTATAAAGAAAATAGACCTCTTCTTCCACCCACTTGTCCCAACATGCTTCGCGAAAGGTTTTCCAAATTCACAATCTATATCTTTCACCTTTTGAAATACATCCTCCCCAATCAACGGTGTTGGTGCCTTACCTTCTTCTGAATTCCCATTAAAATATTTTTTGAATCGCCGGTAAGGATGATCACGATGCAACCATCTACGATGTCCCATATATGAATTTTTCATTCCATGCTTCAACCTTATGGAATCTGTGCTCTCTTCACAAATGGGACAACCAAGTTGTCCTTTAATGCTATACCCTGAGAGATTACCATACGCAGGAAAGTCGTTAATTGTGCCAAATAACATAGCTCTCAACTTGAATTTTTCTTCCTTATATGCATCATATACATCAACTCCATTCTCCCACAATACTTTCAAGTCTTCAATTAATGGAGCTAGATATATATCTATGTCATTTCCCGGTTGCTTTGGCCCAGAGATTATCATAGACATCATTGAATACTTGCGTTTCATGCATAGCCATGGAGGAAGGTTATATATAAACAAAATCACTGGCCATGTGCTATGGGTGCTGCTTTGCATCCCATAAGGGTTCATCCCGTCGGTGGCTAATGCAAGGCGTAGATTTCTATCTTCTTCCCCGAATTCAGGATACTCAATATCAAACTTCTTCCATTCTGGAGAATCAGCAGGATGGTGAAGCATGCCATCTTTAACCCTTTCATCTGCATGCCACCTTAAATTTTTTGCATCTTCTACATTACTATACAAGCGTCTGAATCTTGGCACTATGGGAAAATACCATAATGCCTTCTTCGGGCTCTTCCCATTCTCTTGGTAGCGTGATGCATTACACTTAGGACACTCAGTTAGTGACTTATACTCCTTCCTAAACAAAATGCAATCATTGGGGCAAGCATGTATCTTCTCATAGCTGAGGCCGACAGAGCGCAACACTTGCTTTGAATCATACGTTTTACTTGGAAGCTCATTTTCTTTCAGTAGCATTTGTTTAACAAGCAACAGCAGTTCTGTGAAGCCTGTGTCGCTCCACCCATTTCTTGCTTTCAAATTATACAGTTTCAACACTGCAGACAATTTTGTGAAATCAGTACAACCTTCATATAGAGGTGTCTCAGCATCACACTTCAATCTATCAAACATTTCAGGACAATCGTCAAGTTCCCGTTCAATCGCATCTGTCATCTCCTCAAGACGATCAGCTTCACATGTACTCATGGCAAGATTAGATGATCCACAGCTTTTACTATGCCCTTGACTACTATTACTCACATCTCTTGTCTCTCCGTGCTTTGTCCAACACTTGTAACTTTGATCAATTCCATTGATAATTAAGTGGCTCTCACAATCGGATGGCGAAACCCACTTCAAAAGGCAATACTTAAGACAGGGGCAAATAATCCTGTTGCGATCATCGGTGTGCTCAATCGCAAACTTAATAAAATCTTCTACCCCATCCCAATATTCTTTTGATAGACGATTGGCGGACATCCATTCTTTGCCCATGGTCCCCGACTAAGATGAATCATTTAGAGGAAAATGTGATCAGTGACTCAAAGATATTATGAGAATTAAACAAAAATAGAAAGTCAACACATGAGCCACTATTGATCACATTTATCCCTCTTTAATTCTACTTGCTAACAACTAGTAGTTGTTAGCAACTAGTAATTCAACAAAAATTTACTTTCACTTCAGTTTGAAAAATATTCTACTACTACTAATGTGCTATTCCATTTGAAAAAAATTCGGCAGCATAACGGCTTATAACTTAGAATTCCCCAGGCTTTATGGCAGAAAACCAAACCAGCACATAGTCAATTTCAATTAAAAACAAAAATTGAAACATTAGCATTGCATTCCCCAGACTTTATCGCGAAAACAAAAAACTAAAACACCCTAAACCCAAACTGATCAAAATGCGAAACACCCATTTAGAATCAAGAACAGGAAAAAAACCCATTCGGCCAAATAGTAAACCCATTTTCCGTGTGTGCATGGTGAACGGTCCTAGCATTATACTATCATTCCCTTTCCACTACAATCATTTCTCAAAGGAAGAACTAAAGGAAATAAGGGGAGCAAGTGAAGGATTACCAACCTGAAGCCGAAATGACAATCTGGAGAATGCACAACAACGACGAAGCAGGAAGATGCCGCAACGATAATGGAGGACACCGAGAGGGACGATGATGGAGGACGAGCAAGGACAGGCAAAAAAAGCAAAAGGGAACGGCCGAAAAAGAGGTGGGTACAGCGGCTTAGAGAGTCCAAAGCGGAGGGGGGCACTAGAAATTTTGAACTGAAGAGACTGAATAGGGGAAAGGGATGGGTTTTTAAGCACAATACTTGACGATTTCTATTAATAACCGTCAAGTATTCTCAAAGAATATTTGACGGTTTTAAATCAAAACCGTCAAGTTTAGTAATACTTGACGGTTTTGATTTAAAACCGTCAAGTTTACCTTTAATATACTTGACGGTTATTTTATAACCGTCAAGTATTCTTTGAGAATACTTGACGGTTTCTAAGTTTCTTTAGAACCGTCAAGTTTTCTTCCGGGGGATTATATTTGACGGTTTTTGTGATAACCGTCAAATATTTAGCGTCAAGTATTCCTCAATTTGTAGTAGTGAACTTTGCCCTTAAAGAGTCAACTTTTATCTTTTTTATGTCAAAACCTAACCAAATAAAGCTATGTCCATTTCCAACATAATCCAACCACATAATACAGCATACGATAAGTTATTTAACATAATTTACAATCCAATTTGATCATCCATACACATATCCATAAATATTACAAAACTTGTGCATAGAGTTCAACATAACTTGATAATTCCAAATAAAATTCATGATATTCTTCTTCATGAAGGCACAACTTCCTTGGCTTTATCCACACCAATTGCTTGCGCTATTGGTGTTATTTAAACATAGGGAGGAATGAGATTTCATAGAAATCTTAGTAGCAAAGAAATTACAATAATGATGTTAAACATGCAAGATATATTACAATCAATTCCGTAAAACATTTCTCTACATCTTGCCATAGAAAAACCATATCAAATCATTCTAAGTTAATAAATTAATGCATTATGCCAAAGCATATCATGCAAACAAATCAACCACATGAATATCAACAATTTCAAATATCATGTCACATATATTCAAAGGAACATGTCGTGTAATAACCAAGCAAGTTAACATTAAAATTGTAAATTTCATGCTACCTCTTTTAATCCATAATTTTGGCCTCTCTCAAGACTTGATACCCCTCTTTGTTTTCTTGCACAATGCCTATCAATCCACGCATAAACACATACCAAGTTATCAATAATCCAAGCAATAATACTTTTGTTCAACATTAAAACTCAATTAAACCCTTTTTCTCTTATTTTTGACATAATTATTTTCTATTTGTTTCCATCAATCTCTTGGTCTATTCCTATACAATTTTTCATGTAGAATCCAATTATCAACTCATATTTAACAAAATCACATTCCTTCCCCTTCAAATGATGTTGGTCGAATAGTAGGGTATTGTGTTCTAAAATTTTTATTTTTGATTCCAATGATTTTAAACACTTTTTTTTGGCTATACTCCCACACAAAAACACATCCTAAGTTTATTAGAATCATCAAATTAAACTAAAACAATTTCTAATCTCATGAACTTGAAGTGACCGAACTACATAATAATTAAGGAAACTTGGAATTTGTTTCAAAAATTAATTCAAACATCAACCAAGCAAGTTATTTCAAGCTCTAAATCATAGTTTCTATCCTTCCCTGATCATTCCTCATTATTTTGAATTTGGACAGCAACACACCTTGGAATTTTGCCACCAAACTCTACTTGAAACAAACTACAATCATGGTCAAATTACAGCTTGAACATACTTTGATTAATCCTTGATTCTTGCTTGATAACTTTTGGCCAATCATAGCATGAAAATGGCTCTCCAAACTTAATTTTTTTTGCAGCAAAATCTCCCTCTTTTTAGTGCTAAAAAAACAAAATTGAAGGCTTATGAGGGGGCCTTTTTAGACTTCAAAGTGACCTCCTTTTCCTTCCAAGTGTCCATTAAAAATTTGGAGTTTTTGGGACATGTGGACACCTTAAAAAGCTACAAAAATCTAGAGGTGTACAAGTGTCCCAAGTATAATAATGTTTAAGATAAAATCATGTGATATTTTGTATTATTTCATTCCATAATCATGTGCAGCACTTCAGCCACAAAATTACTATTCATTCTTGGCCCAAAATAATGTCCAATCGGCTAGAGGAAGAAGTGAGAAGCATCACCTTGCATCTCCAAACATTTTTCCACTCGATTTCACTGTATTAGCTAAAGTTCCTCTCTAATTTCCAAAAATATTTCTGGACCTCTAAAAATTCATTTCTTCCTATCAAAAATCATATTTTAATATAGGAAAGGCCCTTGAAAAGTTTCAAAATTTATCTTATCCTCTAACTATTTATTTTGGATTTTCTCTGAAATCAAGCTTTACCAATAAGATTTCATAAATAAATATTCTAAAATTAATCTTTTCATTTTTAGGGCCAAAAATTAATTTTATAAACTCAAAAAAAATCCTTAAATAATTTTTCTAATTTTTTTAAGAATTATTGAGGCCTCTACATGTGTAAAATAATTGTTTCGAGCTAATTTTTCACTGTTTTCCTCGAAAAAATTTTGTTTACTAAAAATTTTGTAAATAATTATTCTTGTGCTATTTTCACCCATAGGGTTCCAAAACCTCTAATTTTTTTTTACTATTTTTTGGGAATTTTCTAAAATTTTTCTAAAATTTTCCCATTTAGTCCTACAAGGACCGATAATTTTAAAAATATCAATCAGGATAAGAGTCAAATCTCAACTCAAAAGTTGTTTCACCTCTAATTCTACTTCACTACTTGACCCTCTATCTAATTTAGTATTCACATTCCCGGGTTTAAAATTGGCGGGATGTGACATTTCTTCCCCCCTTAAATAAATTTCGTCCTTGAAATTTGTAACACAACTTAGGTGAAGAGTTCTGGATACTGCTATTTTATCTCATCTTCCTTTTTCTAGGTTGCTTTTACTTGTGTTAGATCCTTCTAGATTACTTTAATAAGTAGGGTTGGCTTATTTCTTAACTGCTTAACCTTCCTATCCACAATCTTCTGTGGTCATACTTCAAACGTCAAGTCTTCTCGCAGTGCGATATCATTGTACTCTATGATATAAGTAGTATCTGATTGATACTTTTTTGATTGGGAAACATGGAAGACGTTATATATTTGATTGAGATTAGGGGGTAGGACCAACTTATAAATTACTAGCCCACTTTTGACAGAATTTGGAAGGGTCTGCTTATTACACCTTACTTCTAGTATATCTTAGAGTCTATTTAGAACTATTTCTGACCACTTTGGATGGCCTCAAACTCAAAAATACATAGGTTGGATGCTGTTTACGTAAAGATACTGTTCATTTAGTAAAATCTAGACTTTCTATCTAACTTTAAAAACTCGTAACTAATTCTAGAAAAATTGAAATGGAGTGCTTCTAAGTTCTATAGAAAACTCTTTGAATGCTCTTTGAAGGAAAAATAATCTTATGAATCAATTCCTTTTGAATCAGTGCCATATTTTTAGGGAAGTTACCATTGTTACTTTAGTAAAAACCTTTTTTCCCAGATTTCAAACCTTAAATTTGAAAATTCGCCATAAATCATACTAATGTCCAACTTCAATGTTCTACCTATTGATTTGAAGCTCAGGACGTGAACTATAAGTATGCTAAATTTTGTGATTTAATTTATTCAGTAACATAGCCTAAATGCAGCTCCAAGTCAATGGTCTAAACAATATTACAGCATCTAAGCATAAATACTTATACATTGCCACAAGTTAATTGTTTTCATGGTTTGAACACCACCTGATGGCTCAGCCCCTAGAATATTGTATTACATTTGGAAGGAATTGAGATTCTATTGAAATCCCAATGGCATGAATAATCAACTATAACATCAAGCATGCATCATCATTATGCATTTCAACATTAGCTACTATTGGAGAACTAATCCTCTTATAATTAGGCAATTTCTAACATGCAATAGCCAAGGCAATAAAATACAAGTAGCAATCACATCACAATCATCATAGTTCAACCACATAATAGCAATAATCCATGCAATAATAAACAATGCAATGTCAATATTAGTAGTTAATTAAATCTTGCTACGTTGCTCCAATAGCTCTTTGATTCCTTGCTCTTCTTCTCTTCCTCCACAAATATCAAACCCTAACATCACATTACACAAAAAGGGGCAGGCACATTACAATCCAAACCACATAAGAATCAATAGCAAACTCAAGCAACCATTTAACCCTTAATTCCTTGAATTTTGGAGCTTTATTTTCTTTAACCTAAAAATTCCTTTTTTAGGTTAATCCTACATGGTTTTTCATGTAGAATCCAAATATGAACTTGGATTCATGAAAAGAAAACTCCTTCCTTATGAACCAGTTTGACCAAACATAGGGGTCTTGAGTTCCAAAAATTTCAACTTTAATTCTAATGCTTCCAATGTTTGTTCTTTTGGTTTGCCCTACATCATTTTCCATTTTAAACACAATGAAAGCATCAAAACTATAAAAAAAAACTCATCCTAGGGTATAGTTTTCAAAGTGGCCAAACAGTACCCCTTGCTAACCAAACATACAATATTTCAAATAACCACTCAAAACCACTTGAAACAACCTCGAATCAATGTGTTTTAACTAGGTTTAACATCAAAACCTCCTTCTCCTAACCTCAACACATTTTAGCCAGCAACATCAAGAGGCAAGAACAAATTTTTCAACTATTAAACTCAAGGAAACAAGGCAAGAAACAACTTAAAACAACCTATTAACCTTGAACCTTAGCTTGGATGATCAAAGTGGCTAGCTTGCCTCTAGTTTGGAATTCAAGAAATCGATTGGCAAGAACTTCCCCCCCTTTGGTCGAAAATGTAGTCTTGCAGGAGGTGGTGAGGTGTTCATTTAAAGGTAAAATATCCCAACCACCACAATTAATGCACTTGAGAGGTGTCATTAGCCTAAACCCTCTTGTAATCTCTTTCCTATTAATTTAATTCCAATTGAAATTCAATTTCTCAAGTCAAGATCATCTCCATTGAAGGCTTGACACTTTGCAACTTTAATCCCAATTTCTACTAATTATAAAAAGAAAACTATTTTCCTTTTTTATAAGGATTTCTCTACTTGACATAGAAATTAGGAAAATATTTAAATATTTGAGGGACTCTTGACATATAAATTTTCTTCAAATTCTATTCTCCTCAAATATGTTTATTTAGAATTTTTCCCAAACAAAACACAATATTGGCCGAATTCCCCTTTAAATTCTTTTGTAATTTTTCTAAGGGTAATTTGGGCATAAAACCACTTGTACCCTATCATATAATTCTCAAGGCACATTATCTATATTTTCCCCTATTTTTCTGAGGCTCAAAAATATTTTTTCATATTTAATTTTGACCAATTTTCTTTAATTAGTCAAACTTTCATAATTGACAGGAAATTCATAATAATTATTTCCCATAAATATCCTTCCTTTTAAAAATTAATATAATGTCCAGGGGTATTTCTCTAGTTTCCATAATTATTCCATAATTATGGGGAATTTCTAACATATTTTTCAAAATTACGTAATGCCTGATCATAACTCTTGAAAATTATTCTTTTGCCCTAACACTAATATACATTTAAGAATTATTTCCTTCTATTTCTTCCTATCATTTTAGCCCTTAATTTCTTAGGAATAATCTTACTCCTAATTACTAGATTACTAGATGTGACTCTACTGTATTTCGGCATTAACTTCTTTGCTTCAAGGGTTCGACCCACTCTTATGGTTAGTATCCCCAACCACAAACTCTATCAGCTTCCTTCTTGTATCTGCATAGCTTTTCTTCTTTATGCTATTCACAACCTCTGTCGAATCATCTTTATTTACCTTGAGATTTCACCTACTATCTTTGGACCATAGGCTTTTCTTTCACTTAATTCAGTCCAACATAGTGGCAATCGGCACTTTCTGCCATATAAGGCTTCATACGAAGCCTTTTGTATACTAGAATGATAACTATTGTTGTAAGCGAATTTTGCCATCAGTACGTATTCATCCCCGTTTCCTTAAAATTTAATACATAGGCTCATAGCATATCTTCTAATATCTTAGTAGTCTATTTCGTCTGTCATTCACACAGGCATAACTCTTATCTTTAAGTACTTTATCACTACTGTTTGTACTCCTCTTATCACCTAGGCACATTCTCTCATGATAATACCATAACAGTATACCTATCTTTATGGTATTTTGTTACCTTTATTAGGTGCTTTGGCATATTCTACCATTTTTCTCTTTACTCTATCTTTACCTTAAGGGTCTATCTCCTTTCTCTTCCATTCTCATTTCACATTTAGCTTTCCTGAGTGTACACTGTTCAGGACTTATAGCTCTTAGTTCCTTTAAATATTATTTTTTGTAATGTCCTCCATGGACTATAATAAAATTGAGCTATCGGCCTAAACAACAATAATACTATCTATGAAAAAGTCAAGGGTACTCTCTCGGTACTAGTTATCCATCCTGGGGAAGCTTTTACATCTTAACTCATCCATGGTCATCTCATTTTTATGCCTCAAAAGGTATCACCCTCATGGCTTAATATATCATCCCATCTTATGCCTTAAGAGGTATCACCCTCATAGCTTAATAAATCATCCCTTTTAGGCTTGGTCTACTATGACCTTGGGAGCTACCGTGCCCCATTATAAGCCTCTTCAGGATTTCCTGTGATCCTAGATTCATATTCTGCCCGAGCTATCTTCCATCTTAAGTTTTATTCATATTCATATTTAGACCATTGGACTAAGTTCAAGAGTAAGTTGCCTATCCTTAATTGGTAACCTAATTAATAATTCCCTAAGACTACTCACAGATGCCAGTATTGCCTCTTTTAGCCTTACTCGATCCTTCCAATAACTTTAAAATCATTTACTACCATGTACCTCACAACCTTTAACTCCCTAGTCTCTTTATATTATTTCTCATTTTATTAGGCCTCTTTAGTTCTCCAGGCCAATTGTTTACCTCTATGGCTTTTAAATCCCTTTGTACTAATGTTAACCTACCTTATTTTTGGACTCTACAGTCCTCACTATCAATTCTCCTTTAGTATCTTGTTAAACTCGAGGGACATTCTGTAACATCTAGACTTTTAGGCCTAGAAGTTCCAAAAATGGCCTAAATTAAATAAGTTACCAGACCCCTGTGAGCAGAAGTCCCAAAGATGAGAAATGAAGTTAAAGCAGTTTTAGGGACTAAACTGTAAAGTAAAAGTTTTCAGGGGCTCGAGTATAATTAAGGTTAGGGGCTCCAGTAAAGTCTCGAAGGCCCAAAAAGAGAAAAGAGACTAGATACAGGCCAATGGGTAAGTTAGAAACCTTAAAGAGATAGTTCTATGAGGTTAGGCTTAAGCAGGGGTAAAACCGTAAATTCAAAAAGTTATGACCAGCAAGGGCAAAAATGGAAGAGTGTACAGAAAATTCCAAGAAAATCCCCAAAAAACGGGAAATAATATTCTAAGACTCTTCTATAAAGAGAAAAGATGAAAATACCCCTGAGGCAGCTTAAATGGAATTTATGAGGTTGTGACCAGTAAAAAGTATACCATTTGAGGTAATTATTTGAAATAGCAAGAGACCTCAAAAGTGTATACAAAAATGAGGTTAAAGGGTTGAAAGGTTGTACTAATTTATAAAATTAGTCCCGCAACCAAAAGGCCAGTAGAGTGGCTTTAAGAAATTAAAGAGCCGGTTTTGCCGATAAAAGGGTATTTTAGTAAATGAATTTTATGCAAGGCTTAAAGGAAGTGTTATGGGCTAAGAAAATTCATAGATACTCTCTAAAATTAAAGAGAATTTGTGGATCTGACAAAAAATAATTACAGAGGCCAGAGCATTGTAATTATAGAAAAGAAGTTAAACCCGGAGTAAAAGTGCACCAATAAAGTGTTAATCAGAGTCTTACACTTTGCTTGGCCCACAAGTAGCCACTTGTCAAGCCTTTAATGGATGGTAATTAAAGCTTTCCAAGTGTCAAGCTACCAATGGAGAGGATCTTGACTTTGGAATTTAATTACATTATGATTTAAGTTAATTAAGAGAGAGGATTAAGATTAAGTAGGCTAATGACACTTGGCATAACATTAATGATGGTTGGTGGGATATTTTGTACACATTAATGAGCTCATCTCTCCCCTAAATCAGATGGGGATTTCGTGCAAGGCATGAAGAGAGGGAAAAAGAGAGAGTTTTGAGGGAAAACCAAGAGAAAGGCATCAACTTTGGTCATACAATCAAGGTTCAAGGTGAGTTCTTGGCTCTAGATGTGTTCTTGCCTTGGTTTCTTTCTCTTTTATGGTTGAAAATATGTCTTCTCTCCCTTTTGATGGCTGGTCGAAATGGTTGATGAGTGGGGAAGGGAGTTTGGTTGTTAGATCTTGCTAGAACACCTCAAAGTATGGTAGATCCAAGTGGATCTATGTGAAAATTGGAAGAATTACGTGCTGATTTGATGGCTTTTTCGAATTAGTTACTCTTCATATCTGGTTCTGAAATTTGGCATGCTTAAAGTACACTCTATGAGCTTTAAATCCATGGGTAGAAAACTTCATTTGGATATGTGTACGATTTATGGTGATTTTTCAAAGTTAGGGTTTGAAATCTGGAAACAGTGTTAAGCTTTTGGAAGATTGTCGAGTTCCGTACAATTCTGGTACTGTTCTGAGTAGAATTGGTTCCTGAAACTATTTTTCTGTTAAATGTAACTTAATTAGCTTTCAGTTAGACTTGGAATCACTCAATTTGGAGTTTTTTAGATTTAATTATGAATTTTCAAAGTTGAGCAAAAATTCTGGAGATTCTGCGTGAACAGTACCTGCGAGCCAAAATTTCCAGATTTGATATTCTTGAATCTAAAGCCATCTAAAGTGGTCCTAATTGATAGGAAATAGATCATAAGGATGTAAAATGATAAGATTTATATTAGAAAAGTTAGAAAGAAAACCCTAAGACTAAGAGAAAGGGGTTGAGGTTCGAGAAAGCTAGTCTTGAACTTTATGTAATCTAATGGTCCTAATGGATTGTGTCATCATTATGGTTATGTTTAGGACCTTTGAAACATCCAAGAGGATGTTTAGTGATGTTGACCGAATGCCCACATGGTTGGAAAGTCAAGGGAGTCAAAGGAAAAGTAAGAGGAAAGCTTGAGGTGCAAGGTAGTGAACTCACCCTTTATGTGCTTGACATGGTATGCTTATGTGTTGGTTTGTATTTGTTGTTTGAATGATATTGTGACGTGATGATTGTTGCTGGAAATGCTATTTTTAATATGTTCCCATGGCCATGCATTTTTATACCAAGCATAAAGCATGATGGCATGTCACTGGTTAACTTAAATTTATGAAAAACTACATACCATACACTAGCATCCATCTTGTGCATGTATGTGGTAGTGTTTGCTACTGAGATTCCCCTGAATCTCACCCCCTCCCTAACCAACCATTTAGGTCAAATCAATGATGGGCACTAAGGGCATGAGAAGCAAGGAGAAGAAGTGGAGAATTATTAATGCTAATGATTGATATTATTATTCAATGTATAATTCTCCTATGTTGTAAGTTATGTTATGAATGCCATCAATTCAATGTATGTGCTTAGGATGTTTATGGCATGAATGAAAGTATATGAGCATGAATGGGAAAAAGTAAGCCCATGTTAGGTATGCCAAAGAAATAAAAAGAATTAAAGTAAAGAGATATTAAGGGATAAAACGTAGGTCCTGAAGCAGTTAATTTCAAGCTTCAGTTCGACCTATCATATGAATGAGTTAAGCTACAAAATTTGGTACACTTATAATGCATATCCCAAGCTTTAAAATGAGTGGTAAATCACATCATTTGGATGTGTATACAAAGAGATATAAGTTTTCAAAGTTAAGGCGCAGAATCTGGAGAGTCCAGATTTTACCAAACAAATAGTAATCTTAATCCAATAAACTGTACGAATTGGGCAAGAATAAGTCTAATTGATTATTTTTCCCTTAAAGAGAATTGAAAGAGCTTTCCGTAGAATTTTGGAACACCTCCATACGATATTTCTAGAATTAGTTATGATTTTTCAAAGTTGGACCTGTAATCTGAAAACTGGACAGTGAACAGTAATTTTCCGAAAATTAACGTCCAAATTGAAATTTTTAAGCTTAAGACCATCCAAAGTGGTCTGGAATGGTTCTAAATGAATGCTAAGGTATTATATAAGTAAGGTGTGACACATTCTACCCCTGTATTGCTACTGTATTACTGTTCTATTGTTCTTGACCAGTTTCACTCTCCTTAGGGTAAGGTCAACTTAACACGTTCAGCCTTAGCTGCTTTTGTGGGAGACAACTATCAGCCCATTATTTAGATAGTCACTGATGGAGGATATATCACCGTAAACTTCATCCTAACTATTTTCCCGTATTTTCTTTAGAGAATAGCTCGCTCTTAGTAGAGGAGCACCAACTCTAAATTAGAGGACTATCCCCAAACTTAGAGAGTACTCTCGTGGTCAAGACTTTCTCTTATATTCAATCTCTATTAGGGTACTTGCTTCACATGTCATATCTCTATTAAAGGGAGTCTTTCCACTAGACTTATTCAATCACGTAGGCAATAGCAATCACCTATTAGGAACTTCAATCTCAAATTTCTTATTAACTTAAGGCTACAATCATATTCCTTATAGATGCCTTAAGGTCAAAGGATTTCATCTAATTCTAAGCACTATTGAACACTAAAGCATCATTGGAAACATCTTTATTTCTATATTTTGATTGCTAGTGCAATCATCTTCTATAACATTCTTCCTTGTCCTTCATAACATTGCCTGCTTCTTATTTTCTCTCTTCTCTCTTATTCTCTAACTAGTCACTTACATGATGGTATATTGGTAATCATATCACTTAATAGCCATAATTCCTTCGACTGTATCCTGTATAGGGTATCTAGGTCAAGTATCCAATTCATCAGTAGTCTCCTTATTTAAACTCTAGTTAAAAGACCTCTATTGAGACTTCTTCTAGCCAGGGTCTCTAACTTTTAATTTGTGATGATCATTCTTTTAAAACCTATTTAGATTAATCAAACAATTTATTTGAAAGATTAACCATGATAGCAATTTTAAAATTTTAAGGTTTCTTCTTTTCTGTCATGGATAATCTTTCAAATAAATTGTTTGATTTAATCTAAATAGGTTTTAAAAGAACGGTCGTCACATAATTCATCACCTTTATTTGTAATTATCAATCTCACATGTTTGAGCTACAACCCAAGTCAAACATTATCTAAGACACTTGATCCTATTTTTCCTCAGTAAGCCTTGTTAAAGATAAGACAATTCAACTATTGCCTTAGATAGGTCATCAGAAATCGATTCATTAAACCTCCAGTCCTTCATTTTGCTTTTTGTCTTATGATGACATGTGTCCTTGATCGATGGCAAGATTGTTGCCTTCTGGATCGTCAAGAAAGAGAGTTGTAGCACATAAAATGCAGTATAGGATGCAACCAGTCGTTCTTCTCAAGGAGCTTGTTATTGGAAATCCTAGTCTAAATTGGTTTTCAAAAACATTGTAAAAAGGGGGTTTTAGTTGTTTAAAAAGTGGTGCAACAAATGTAAAGTGCAAAAAGTTAACTATTTTTGGTATTTTAAATGAATGAAGAAATGTTGTGGATTAAAAGGAAATTATGGTTAAACAGTCTCTTGATGATGGAAACTCAGCTATCATTGCTCTTTAGAATGATTGGGAGTTTTGGAAAACCTCTAAGTCTGAAGAAAATCCCAAGTAATCACTTGGGTCCAATATCTTAATTAATGAAAACTCACTTTAATCAAAGTTAATTAACATCTCTTAAGACACTGTTGAAAACCACTTAGAGAGTAGATGAATGAATAATGCAAATGTCCTCTGAATGTCAATCGACAAACACAGAATACCAAGCATGCAGATTAATCACAATAATCACTGAAAATCAAACTGAACACAAGAATTCAAACCAAAATATTATATAGATTAATTAACATCAAAATCATCCAATCCAAATATAATAGAATAGTCTAAATACCATATTTACAATCATAAACCAAGTTTGATACAAGTGCAAAAAGTTCCTAAATCTAGAAATATTCAACACAGCATTAAACAAAGGTTTAGACTATAGGAAAAAAAAACTCCCCGATTAGATCATTGAGCTCAAACTTCACTCTCCATCACGAAGAGGCTAAGGGGTTTAGCCTCTCATGCCTTCAACCTAATCGCAATCGCTCCAGAAATGAACAGCCATAGTTGAAGCTAAAAATAAAGTTGTAAAAATGGATAAGAAGAGTGTTGGAATGGTTTGATCGATCCAAAAATTCAAAAAATGATGAAGAGATGAAGAAAAATAGAAGTTTTGGGTGTAGGATCAATGGAGACTTGAGAGAAAATGATGGTGGCTCAACCTTATGCAAATCTGTAAAAAGGAAGGGTCTTTTTTTGTGGTGGCTGCCCCTCTTAGGTATAGAAGCTTAGAAACCTATTCCAACATGCATAGCTTCACTTAACGCACTCAGGTTGCGACCTGAGGAATGTAAGGTCGTGACTCAAGGGGGTCAGGTTGCAACCTGATAAGTTCCATGTCGCAACCCAGGAAGACAGAGAGCTCTCGTCTTGACTTGGGTCCAAAACGCGTAATTTCACTAAAAGGCATCCAGGTCATGACCTAAGGAGTCCATATCGTGACCTGGGGAGGTAGAACACTCCCAACTTTTGTGTTTTGGTCCTTGTAACATTTTGGCTCCATCTATGCTTCATCATGATTCTTAGGTCCTTCTCCAATTGCCCAATTGCAAATTAAAAATTATAACAAAGATCTTTGTAAAGACCAACTGATTACAAATCAAGGCAATTAAAATTTATAAAGAAAAATAACCCTTTTTACCCCTTAAAACAAAATGCAATACATGACTCAATATAATCAAATGGATATAAATGCATGCATAATGAGGGTAAAATTGTTGCAAAATATTAGAAAAAACTTGAGAAAACCATATAAAGATTGGGTTCTATTAGTCCTCATGACATTATACTTACACCATCACACCATATATTCTTAATCTAACCATACACATGTCATTCATCAACTAAAACAGTTAATAATATTTATTTCAGAGTAAACTTGACCGAATTCTCTCTACCAATCCACAACTTTGAGAATCTGTCTCTGGTTACTAAAAACATCTATTCCTCACAGGAAATTTTGCTAAACAGTTCACTTTGACTTTCTCCAGACAATATATAAATAGGCTTTAAATTCTATCAAAGCCAGCCTCAGACTCTACATTACCATCCATACAAAAATGCAATTATAACATCAATCTTTCTTTCTATCAAACCCATATATCATGTAATATAATACCTTGCTTGAGCACATATTGACAAAGACAACATGGGAGCACTTAAATCATGAAAGGATGCATCAATACTTAGCTTTTACTGCCTAGTATTGGATAATATGAACGGTGAGATGTGGCTGAATTATATTTGAATGGCTATAGTTTTATTTGAATGACCTGGTTTTAATTGGTCAATTTAAGCAAATGATGGAGTTTAGATCTAAAACTTAATAGTCTAATAGGTCATATTTATATCTTTAAAATTAGTGGTGTTTCATAGAATTTGGAGTTTTGTACAAAGAGTTATGCCCTTTCAAAGTTGGGCATAAATTCTAAAAAATTGAAAAAAATTACTAAATAAACAGTACATCTTGACATTGAAATTGGGTACACATGAGCTAGATTCATACTCTAGATATATTTTTTCTTTAAAAAGCTCATTGAAAGCTTCAAGTAGGACTTAGAACCATATAATTTTGATGTTTCTAGAACTAGTTATGATTTGTTAAAGTTTGGAGAAATTAAGGTTACAATAAATAGTAACCTGAGAAATTAAATTGAAAAATTCAAAATTTTCCAACTTAATGACTTGAAAAATGGTTCCCAATGCTCCCACTTGATGTAAAATTAGGTATATAAGGTAAGGTGTGACAGGTTATGCATCATAAAAACTCATCTTAAGGAGCAAAGAATGTGCTAAAATTGACCAAAAATTATCAAGCAAAGATCAAGGATTAATCAAGGTATGTAAGAGCTTTCATTTGACTATAGTTTTAACTTGTTTCAGGTAGAGTTTCATGGCAAAAAATCTTAAGTGTGATGCTGTCTAGATTTTGAATTCAATGAAGAATGATTATGGAATGATAGAAACTATTATTTAGAGGTTGGTTAGCTTGTTTGGTTGATGTTTTGATTGATTTTCCAAATTCCCTAAGCATGGAGGAAATTTAGCCAAGCTTGGTACAATGGGTTAGAGATTGTTTTGGTTTAATTTGATGATTTCAATGGGTTTAGAATGTGTTTTTGTGTGGGAAAACACCAAGAGAAAGTGTTTGAAAGCATTGGAATCAAAAATGAAATTTCTAACCCTAATATATATACTATCAGCCAAGGGTAGTTTTGCAGGTAGGAGTTTGAATTTGATAAAACCAAGTTGATATTTGAATTCTTCATGAAAAATTATGTAGAAATAGCCCTTAAGACTTGTCAAAGCAAAGATGGAAAATTTAAGTCAAAAAGTCAAAGAAAAGGGGTTATAGAGTTATCTTGATACCTAATGGTATTTTATGTGGCATTGTTGATAATATGGTATATATTTATACATGAATTGATAGGCATTGATTAAAGACACAAGAAGGAACAAGAAGAATCAAAGGAGGCCAGATATCTAGACTATTAAAGAGGTAGTAATGAACTTGCAATTTGAACGCTAACTTGCTTTATTTGTTTTGCTATGTGTTGCTTGATTTTTCTATGCCATGATATGGTAGACCTAGATAGATGATAATGTGATTAACTCCATGCATAATGTGCCTTGGCTTTATGCAATGTTGAGTGGTTAAATGGTATGTTTACTTGCTCCCTTTCTATGGCATATGGGCATGAAAGTATGCATGACATTTAGTTAGTGACATATGGCATTCTTGCATTGCATGTTTAGCATGATTATTGTAGTTCTTGCTACTAAGATTTCTATGAAATCTCTCTCTTTCCATGTTTATTTAATCAAAGATTTAGGAGTTGGAACATCCAAGGAGAAGGGCAAGGAGATAATGTTGGAATGAAGTTGTCAATGCCTAAAGTGTTTATGATTTTATGTGAACTTTGTTATGTAAATTTGTAATAATTTATGTTTAGAGTTTGGGTACTTGTATTGCTAATCTTGGTGGATGTAATGGACTAGAAATATGGTGTTTGAACATGTGATATGTGGATGAAATAACGATATGGTGTCAAGAAAGGAGAAAAAGCAAGAAAAAGGGATAAATTAACCCTAATAATACTTAAGTTTTCTGCCAACGTTATTTTGGTCAAATGAATGATTTTTGGGTTGAATCAAGTGGTATTTCATCAAAATTAGAGTCTTGCATAGAAAATTATATGTATCCAAAGTTAGGCATAAATTTTGAAAAATTAAAAATTTACCATATGAACAATACTACTTTGTGTGAATTCTGGAAATTATTGATGAAGTTTTGGTACCAAAGAGCATTTTACTTCTAAAGATAATATTAAGAGCTTCAGACCTTATTTTGATTTTTCTAAAATTATTTATGATTTTTCAAATTTTGGCCTTGATTTAGGGTTACATGAATAGTAACCCAAATTTAATGAATTTTAAATTCTGAATTTTTCTAACTTAAGGCCATAAAAAGTGGCTCCAAATGATTATGTTTGAAAGTTTATATGGTCTAAAAGAAAGGTGTGACAAACTTAAAAATATAATCATCTGTCACTCAAAAAATCTAAAAGACTAAAACTACTCAATAAGTCCTAAGGCATGACATTGAAAATTATTTCCATACATCCCTTTATTAATTCAACTTATTCTAAGGAAGCTTTCCTCCTCCAACTTCCATCCTAATGTTTTCAATCATTACCTTTAGTGTTTATAAACCAAATTCAAATGAAATTATACTATCCAAAACTATTCATGATCACCCAATTCATAGCCATGCAGATTAAGTCCTCAACTTCACAATTTCAGATGTTACAAAATATTCAAAAGAGATGCAGGATAATCATCTCAAAAGATCAGCCATTGGGAGGTATATTGCAAACATATCCAATAAGGTGGACACTAAGTTTCACTCCAACATGTTAGATAAAGCAAAAAGGAAAGTTGAACGCACAAGGCAAGGAATAAAAGATTGGCTCATGGATCAATGTGATTAAAACAACTTTAGAGAAAAACCAATCCCATTGTTAAGAAATCAACAAGAAGACATTGTGTTTTATGTTTGAATGTTCTTTTCAATTGAATTTTGTGTTAGATTTCTTCTTTAGAGTTGAATTAAATGAATTCCCTTTCTTTTGGAACATCTATGCAACTATGACGTATATAATATTAGGTTATTACTTTTAGTTATTATAATTGCTATATTTGAGTGGGAGTTTTCAGAACTTGTTATCCAGAAATCCAAAAGGAGGATGTGTTTAAGATTTTAGTTAAAAAGGTTATGAGCTAACTAGCATGAGTGGGATGGGACTCAACTTAGTTGATTTATGAACACAAAACTAGTGAACTTGTAATTTAATTAATCTTCATCTAACTTGAATAAATATAACTTGTATACCCTAATACATAATCATCTATATGATCAAGTTATGATAATCAGGTCCATTTGGTGAAGCTTAACAAATGCTCAATAGAATAACAATTGAATGAGATACCACAAAATCTCTTTTATTT
This sequence comes from Neltuma alba, assembly GCF_004799145.2. NCBI lineage: Eukaryota > Viridiplantae > Streptophyta > Magnoliopsida > Fabales > Fabaceae > Neltuma > Neltuma alba. Next base: position 448,380 of record NW_021636127.1, on the reverse strand, counting down.
TTGAGAAATGAGATGTTATGTCCATCTTACCAACTATTCTTCAACATTAGAAGGCTAAAGCACCCTAAAGGATATAGGAAGCTCATGGCTATATGAAAGGGAAAAGAACAATAAATTAGACATACGCTATGAGGCTAGCCTTGATGGATAAATTAGTTGACACTCTATCACATCCCGCTAATTTTAACCCTAGGAGTGTGAATAATAAATTAGACAGAGGGTCATGTGGTAAAGTAGATTCAGAGCTAGAACAACTTTTGAGTTGAGATTTGACTCTTGTCGGGATTGATATTTTTGAAATTATCGGTCCACGAAGAGCAAAATAGAAAAATTAGTGAAAATTCCTAAAAAATAGTAAAAAAGTAAATTGGAGGATTTGAAATCATATTTGAGGCCTTAGAGGTGTAAATAGCATGAAAATAATTTATTACAAATTTTCTGTAAACAAAGGTTTTTCCGAAAAAACAATAAAAAATTAGCCAGAAACAATTCTATTAAATATATAGAAGCCTCAATAATTTCATAAAAAATATGAAAAAAAATTATTTAAATACTTATTTGGGTTATAAAATTATCTCAAGGCCCTAGAAGTGAAATGATTAATTTTAAAATATTTATTGCTACAATCTTAATGGTAAAGCCCGATTTTGGAGAAAATTCAATACAGATAGTTAGAGATTAACATAAATTCTAAAAAGATTCAGGGGACCTTTCTATATTAAAATATGATTTTAGAGGGGCTGAAATGAATTTTTAGAGGTCTAGAAATATTATTAGAAATTATGTAGGAATTTTAGTTGATACAGTAAAATCAAGTGAAAAAATGTTTGGAGATGAAAGGTAATACTCCTTCTTTCTTTCTCCAGCACATTGGACATTATTTTGGACCAGAAATGAACAATAAATTCATGGCTTAAGTGGTCCACAAGATTAAGGAATAAAATATTGCATTTAGCACATGATTTTATCCTAAACATTATTACACAAGAGACACTTGTACACTCCAAATTTTTTATAGCTTATTATTATGGTGGACATATGGCCTTATTACTCCTGATTTTTAAGGGACACATGGAATCAAGGGGAGGCCAAATTGAGACCTATATATAGCCCTTCCCAAGCCTTCACAATTTGGTTACTTTGGAACTTTAAGGGCAGAGGTTTTGGTGTAATAAAACTAGGTTTGGAGAGTTGAAATCACGTAGGAATAAGCCAAAAATTATCAAGCAAGAATCAAGGATTAATCAAGGTATGTTAAAGCTTTAATTTGACTATGTTTCTTGCTTGTTTCAAGTGGAATTTAGTGACAAGAATTCAAGGTATCATGCTGTCCAATTTTTGAAATAATGAGAAATGTTTTGGGAAGGATAGAAACCATGATTTAGTGCTTGAATTGGCTTGCTTGATTGATGTTTGGATTGCTTTTAAGAAGAAACTCCAAGTTCCCTAACTTGGGAACAAATTCGACCAAGCTTGATTTTGTGTGTTAGAAATTGTTTCAGTTTAATTTTATGATTCCAATGAGTTTATAATGTGTTTCTCTGTGAAAATATACCAAGAAAAAGTGTTTGAAAGTATTGGAATCAAAAATAAAAATTCTAACCCTAAATCACATACTATTCGACCAAGCTCATTATAATAAGGAGAAGTTTGATTTTGATAAAATCAAGTTCATATTTGAATTCTATATAAAAAATTGTGTAGGAATGACCTTGGGACTTGTCAAAAAAAAATGAAAATTAAAGTCAAAAAGTCAAGAAAAGAGGGCCAGAGTTATCTTAGCACCTAATGGTATTTTATGTGTTATGGTTGACAATGTGGCATATATTTATGCATGGATTGATAAGTATTGAGCAAGAGAACATAGAAGAACACAAAGAGATGAAAGAGGCCAAAAGCTTTGGATTAGAAAGAGGTAGCATGAAATTTAAAATTTTAATGTTAACTTGCTTAGTTGTTACATAATGTGATTCCTTGAATATATGCCATGTTATACTTGAATTTATTTGATGATGATGACATGCTGGTTAGTTGTAGTGGGTGCCTTGGCAATATGCATTAACATGTTGATTTTGATGGATGGATTGGAGTGATACTTGCATGGCACAAAATCCCTTTGGTATTGAAATTTCTATGAAATCTCATTCCTCTCTTGTTTAAACAACCTATTAGGACCCTCAGGTGGTATGGCCAAGGGCAAGGAGGTGATGGCTCCATAAAGGAAAAATGTATGAAATTATGTTGGATTTTATGTAGAAACTATGTAGTAATTGTGGAATTATTATTTTGGTGACTTTTAAGGATTGTAAATTATGAAGCATTACTTGTTAAATGCTTTGATACGTCGCTGAATCATATTAGAATGGATTTGGTTTATTTTGATAAGTTTTGCATGAAAAGGATAGAAGTTGACCTAATTAAGGGTAAAGTTTGACCATACAAGATTTTGAGCAAATAATAGAGTTTGCATCTGAAACATATTTTTAGCTTTAAAATAAGTGGTATTTCATAAAATTTGGAGTTTTGTGCAAAATGTTATGCCCTTCTAAAGTTAGGCATAAATTCTGAAAAATTAGAAAAATTATCAAATAAACATACATCTTGTCATTGAAAATAGGCATACATGAGCTGGATTCATACTCTGAATGTATTTTTCCCTTAAAAAGCTCATTGCAAGCTTCGAGCAGGACTTAGAACCATATCATTTCAATTTTTTGGAATTAGTTATAATTTTTCAAATTTTAAAAGAATTAGGATTATAATGAATAGTAATCTGAGAAACTAAATTGAAAAATTCAAATTTTTCTAACTTAATGAGTTGAGAAATGGTTCCAAATGCTCCTTTGATGTAAAATTAGGTAAAGAAAGTAAGGTGTTATATTTTTGGTATCAAAGCAAAGGTTCTGGCTTACTATAACATGCTCTAATTATGTAATAAGTTTGTCATGAGCAAACATCCTGGACTACTGTTTAATGCTTATTATGCTAGCACCGTGCTGGACCATGTTGCCTGGTATTATATTTGTTTTCTTGGTTTGCTGTGTTATAAAGAAAGTGTAGAAACCAGAAGCTATAGGATGTTGTGAGAGTGATCACTCAATGGAAACTATTGATTAGAGGATGCCTAGAGAGTCATACCCAGACTGGTATTACCCCTTAGTGGAAGATCTTGATGATCCTACTCCTCCACTAGGGTATTACCAGCTGCTTAGTGATATCAAGGATATATATTTGGAAGTGAACTCCAATCAGATTATAGAGTTACAGGAGGATAAGGCAGGATAGAGTACACGGTTAGCACCAAGCACATAGCCGACACTACGTTTATTGCTAGTACTTGGATCAGGGAACAATGACAATGAGGTAGGCCCTAGTAGTATATTAGCTCTAAAAAAGAGGTTGTTGTTAGTGCCTAAGGAATTTATAATAATGGAGGATTTGAATGAGGAGTTTATGTTTCTGGGCAGATATATCAAAAGAAATTAGAATCAATATGCCACAGTATATCTTGATTTCCTCCATCAGGCCTGGCTATTATACACATTAGTCGGCAAGGAGGGACAGACCCTGGGCATTGACGTTTGGGGCAACGTATTGTTAGATTCCCTTTTAGACAACTATATTTGGCAAGATGTCATATCGGTCATTTGCAAAAGTGTAGACGGATGCACCTTAGAGTAGATGATAGATGTTTTAGAAAACTTTGTTGCTTCTACTTTTCCTTTTCCAGGCTAGTTTTAGATAGTTGTATTTTATATGTGACTTTTGACATGACTAGTTATGACTAGTTAAATTATGCTGCTATTTTGTATGTATACAAAGGTCAAATATAAAAGTTAAAGGTTATATAACAATGTTGTTCCTTTTGTAGTTAAGAAGAAACAACAAGAATGGTGGGAAAAAGACTTAATGCATAAGCAAGGGAAGAACAAAATAGGCCCCCTATGGATCTAATTCAAATAATAATGAACCAATTAGAGGAACAACAGAAAATGATGCAAGAATTACGAGAAACCTAAGCTCATCAAGAACAAGAAAGGGATGCTATAATAGCAGTAGTAGTAACAGTAACCATAGCACAGTTACAACAACCCGGGCAAAGAGTAGTCAGGATAGCCCAACTAGTCCGACCTTAATCCCAGGAACTAGTAGTAAAGCAAGCAACAAACAAAGTAATCCACTTACTTCATTCAATAATCTAGCAAGACTTAATGAAATGAATTAGAATGAGTGGAAGATGGCTTTTTCACAGTTGGCAGAAGATTCCCTCTTGTGGAAGATAAATTGGTGAGAGGTTAATATGTCATCTATTACTGCATAGACTTTCCTAATGTGCAACTCATAAGACCTACAAGGTGCATTAACTATAATCCTTTAATAGCAAAGGTAGCTGATATTCCAGCAAAGAGTTTTCTCTGAAAAGGAACTGCAAACCATATACCTCCTCCACGAGAAGGATAACATGAAGGTAATATGCTAGAGAGTCAAAGAGGCTTGGGTGAGGTGATGAGCTTAAGAAATGAGAAATAGGTGCAACCTAAAACTATAAAGTTTAGCTTAAGAAAAGAATTTAAAGGGCTAATTTGGCTTACGCCCCTCAAGATCCCTTATTAGGAAATTATGCCCTAAGTAGTAAACAAAGAGTTGGCAACACACTTAAACACAAGGAAGAGAGAGTTAGGAGGGCTTGCTGAGGTAGACTTGAAAAACAATAGAAAATTGAGCCAATTGGAGAATGAATGCACTGCTCTGCAAAGAAAACTGACAAAAAAAGAAAGAGAAGAGACTTAGATGAAAGCTCAAGAATTATGCAGCTAGAAAAGGAAAATGAGAACTTAACAAAGGTCATGCGAGAAAATAAAAAACAAATGATGAACAATCGAGCTCAATTAACAAAGATGGCTAAAGAAAAAGAGTCACTCAAAAGGGAACTACAAGATAATAGCCCTTTTAAGGAGTTACAAGAAGAAGTCAATAGCCTCATTCAACTCTTAGAAAGCAAGATGAAAGAATTAATTGCCACACAAGGAAGCATGGCTGAAATAATTCAAAACCTTTTGAATAAGTTGAATCAAGAAAGAGAGGTGTTAGCAAGGCAGGAGATCCTTTATCATAAGCATATGAATATCATGAAGAGGTATGGAGAGTTGTTAATTTTACCAATACCAACATCCCAGAACTCGTCAGAGCATTCAAGGGTACAAAAGCTATGATTAGCCCCCTAAATTTAGATAAAGAAATATCTAAGTTTTTTAATTTATGCAACCAAATCATGGAAGAATTGAAAAATATAACGAAATTTCGATAAGAGCTTGTTATTTAATAAAAGAATATTTCAGCATGTGCTTCGATTTTCACTTCTATGCATGTTTTTATGATTATCAATGAGATCTTAAGTTGAATAGGATTCAAGATCCTTTCTATCTAATGATAAGCTCTAAGTCTCCCTATAGAGTAAAGCATTTTCAGAGAAGATTAGAGGGTTTTTCACGAGCTGATAATACACTATGAGATCTTAAGCCAGATAGGACTTAAGGTCCTTTGTCATATCCTGTTAATTTTAATATGGAAAGTAAGAAATTTAGGATTGATTAAGGGCTAGATAGTATGATAGAAGTGTAGATGGAACAACTTTTACCCCTGCTTGGATGAGAAGAAAAGTTGGAAGGAAAGAAAATGAAGAGAAGAGAAAATTGAGAAAAAAATATTATCACTCATCCTGCTTGGATGAGTAAGAGAAAACAGGGAGGAAAGAAAATGTATAAGTATCAGAATAACTAAAATACCCTTAATAATTAATTGGCAAGGAAACTAAAATAATTTAGCAAAAAAATTATTTTTCTATGTAAAAATAAAAAGAGAATAATTTTTTAACTTAATTAAATAAGTTATTTATTTCCTTTTAATTAAAAATTAAAAGGAAATAAATAACTTATACATTATCTAATATTTTAATAAAATAATAAAAATCAAATAAAATTAAAGATTATAATTATATGAGAAATTAATATCATGAAAATGGGTATGGGACGGAATGAAAGCTGAGGTTGATGATTATTATAAAATAAAATAAAAGGAAAGGCTAAGGATTATGAGCTTGGCGTGAGAAGGCAACCACAGAAGGAGAAAAATCTCTCCATTTGTGGAGAGAAATTTTGAGAGGAAAATGGGTATTGGACCCACTCCTATTTTTCCCCTTACTTTTCCTTCCTCTCCTATTTTCTTTCCTATCCAAGCAGAGGAAAACTTAATTCCTCTCCCATTTTCCACTCCACTTTTCTTTCCTCTCCCATTTTCTCTCAATCCAAGCAGAGCATTAAAGTGAAACTCGAGGAAGGACCTAATTGCCATTTTGAGAAATTTCAGCCAAAAAAGGGTAAAATTTTAGAATTCCTAAAAATTTCCAAAATTTTATAAAAAATAGAATAAAGGGTCTAGGGTAGCATTTGAGACTTGAAAGATAAAAATAGTTTTGAAAATAATTTATTTTGGAATTTTTTTAATTTCATAGAATTTTGGCTAATTAGAGAAAAATTGATCAAATTGAATTATTTAAAATATGTAGAGATGTAGAGGCCTCAAAAATTCATGAAAAAATAAGAAAATTTGTTTGAGAGGTTATTCTGAATTTTAAAATTATTCCTGGTCTATGAAAATGCAGAGTCAGCGTTAAAATATTTAAAGCCAAATTATATTGGTAAGAGACTGATTTTAGGAAAAATTGAATTGAAGGATTTATAGGTCAAAATAAAATTTAAGAAAATTAGGAGAACCTCTCCTCATTAAAAAGAATGGTGTAAAGAAATGAATTTTTGAAAATAGTAAATTTAACAAGATCTAAGAAAAATTCAATTGATATTATGAGATTATACGATGTAATAATCATAAGCTTGGTTGGACAAAATTTTTCCTCATTTTTCTGGTTGGAATGGTGCCAAATGAGAGGAGGAAGGAACTAAGTAGAATAATACAATTTACTGATGGTTAGGCTTTGAAGAATGGAATTATGAATAAAAAATAGTGATTTTTCTCACATGCATGCTAGGTGGCATATGAGATGTTACATAAGGTGGTATTTTCATTGAATGAGGAGGACAGCTCAAGGATTAAGGTGACGTGATCTAAGGGGGCAAGAAGAAAGATTTGTACATGTGTTTTGTCGTAAAAGCAAGTGGTGAATTTGAAAGATTATCATAGGTAAATTGGCTTGCATTATAAATGCCCTCTTCCTTCCTTCAAGGCCAAAGTTTCAGCTAGTTTGAGAGCCAAGGGAGAGCAAGATATTTTGGCCAAGCAAGGGAGAAGAAGGAGGAAGAAGAGATCAAGATAAACTTAGGTCAAATCAAGTGTTAAACCAAAGTAAGAGTTTGGATTTTCTTCTAATTTATAATGTCTTATGATTTGATGGTTTCAAATATAGTTTTAATGGAAGTTAGAGGTTAGAAACCCTAGAATTTGGTGCTGTTTAATTTGATTCATGATAGGATATGAATGATTTAAAGGTTGTCTATTGATTAGCAGATAGAGAATGGTTAGAAAATAGTGTTTAACTATTATTTTTGGAAGAATTTCAAGCTGTGAAACTTAGGGATTCAATTCTGCCAAATTGATGCTACCAAATATTGATAGATACCACAAGTGTATAGGCTGTAAAAATAGATAGTAGCAAATCAAGATCAATCCTACAGAAAACTCAGTTAATAAGTAATTAGACAATAAAAATCATTTTTTCATTTAAGTTGAGAAAATCAAGATCGAATTTGAATTAAGTAAAATAAACTTGAAATTAAACAAATGAGAGCTACCAATTAACAATTGCAAAAGACAAAAAGAACAATCTAAAGTTACTAATCCATTGTTTACTCCTTAGATTTTATCCCCACTGAATTAGTTATACTTAAACTTAATTAGTTAATCTAGAGTCTTGATAGTTAAAAGTGCTTGTCAGTCCACATATAACTCTACCTCAATTAATTATATAATCTCTCACACAATTATATAAGGCGTAATTGAATTCAATTTCACTCTAATTTGATTATGTGGAGCCTCTAGGTATATGTCTATCCTAGGTGCAAATTAGATTAAATCCAATTCCATATTACTTAATCCCATGGTCTATTTAAGATTCCCTTTGTCAAGTTTGATCCTAAATTCCCAAAACAAACTCAATGATGGCCAACACTAAGCAAGTTATAATTAAAAACAAGATTAAGCAAACTGGATTAAATAAAAGTATAACTAAATAGTGGGAATAATCTCTAATCCACAAACAACTTCATAGTACTCTAGGTTCAAAACGAAATTAGCTACACATGACTTTAAATACAATCATCTCAGCAAGAATAATTCTAGATTCAAAATTCATAATAGAAATCAAAGGAAATAGGGAAAATAAATACTGGCAACTAATTGAAACTGAAGAACAAGTCAACAATGAATCTTCTCTAGCTTTTTGACATTCAAAGAGAGATCCTAAGTTTTCGCTACTTCTCTGGTTCAAACTAGTCACTCAGATCAAGAAGAAGATGATAGCTCCGCATCCACTGCTCAGTCTGTTGAACTCGTCCACTGGTCCAAAAAAGAAGAGAATGAACACTGAACATAAAATCAAAGTAAGAGGTGATAAAAGAAGATAATAGAATCTTAACTCAAATTATTTCAAACTACTTTAATTTCTTTTAAAACTAGGATACTAACAAGAAAATCCCCCAAATGATGCTCGTAATTAATTCTTCCAAATTAACTCTTAGAAATCTCCTAAAATGCATTGATAATTGATAACGCTCCAAAAATTACTCAAAATATTCTTTACATATATTAAAAATAGAGAGTTATCATAGATCTAGTTCATTGAATTAGGGTTTGATTTTTGTTATTGTGATGCTTTCAATGAGTTTAGGAGGTAAAATTGTGTAGAGATATAAGTAGCAAGGCAATTAACTTGGTAAATATAAATCACAATAGGAACTTCTTCACTAGTCTAGTGTTTACACTCATCTCTCATGACAATAAAGGCTTGTGTTTCACTCAATTCCACGTATTGCAACTCATCTACCATAGGCTTGTTTATCATCTCAGTCTCCACTATATTATCTAATTGCACATACAAATCAAAAGGACTTCTCAAAGGTTGTAATGAATAAGGTAGGAGAATGAAATGAAAATGATAAATGAAGAAAAACTTTAACAAGTGCTACGCTTTTCAACGAAATTCACATAAGCCAAACTCATATGCTATTGTTTTTTCTTTTTTCATAATCTCTCTTTTTTTGTATGATGATCTTTTTTTTTGCTGTTTTTTTTCTTTTAACTATCATTTTTTTTTTCCTTTCTTCTTTCTTTTTCATTTTTCTTTTTCCATCTACACTTTTTTTCCAACTCTTTTCTTAACTCTTCTTTTCTATCATTCTTTCATAACACCTTTTTTTTTTTCTATTTCTCTTTTCTTTTCCTATTTACACAAAATTACAAAGCATTAAAACTTTTTTTTCTTAATTTCAATTCCTTCACTCTTTTTCTAAAAGGTATTACATAGCACTTACTAAAGCAATAAAATTGAAAGAAAATTGCATCTTCTCAAACAAGGGGCTATCTAAATCATGTAATTTTCTTTAAAAAAAAAAAGAGGTTAAGGCTCAAAAGGGTAAATCAAATGATTAATTTAAATGGAATGGACATTTGGCTAAAGTGGCTATGAAAATGATTGCCTAAATCATCTTTGTGCATACAAAAAGAATTTTTAGTCCCAAAAGAGATTCAAGACAAGTTCTAGAGATAAAATCACAATAAACGTACTCCCTCTTGAACGAAATTGAAATTTAGGCTCAAATCCTCACATGTTGATTTCCTAAAGTCATTTACCAAAACCAAATTCTTTGTCAATTTACTAACACTCTAGGAAGAGAGAATTAAATTGTTATCAATCCAATCTTTTCAAGTTCACATCAAAACCAACTTAAGCAATGTGCACAATCAAAAACCATACCAATGTTCACATTCAAAAACCAAACTTTCAAAGAAAAAGAATTTTTTTCCAAAATTTTTTTAACTATTCTCAAAAAAAAGAAATTTTCAAATATCTACACCAAAACCATAAACTTGAGAGGACAAGTTTGAGCAAAATCAATGGTTTTACCTCACCCCCACACTTAATTGACACATTGTCCTCAATGTGTATATGCACATCAACCAGATAAAGAAGTGAGGAGAAAATGAAACTACCACTCCCTTAAAAGATGGGAACAGAACAAAATCAAAGTAGTGGAAGAAAGACAGCAATCCACTAAAAATCATAACAGTTTCAACCTTATCCAAGTGCAGGGAAAAATATAAATTCCAAGAGTCTTAAAATAAGCAAAACAGACAAGTGCAACCAGTAGAAATAGCAATCAACATCAAACATCAGTCACATATAAATCCAACTTATAACTAGCACTCATTTCTCAGCAACAGCCAATCAATAATAAATCAAGTTAAGCAGGTTAAAGTGGAATGAGACTCCCTCTTTTGTTTATGATGTGTACTCTCTAAATTGCTCTTGACCTTTTGGATAAGCAGCACAATAAAAGAAAACGGATAGAAATGATGGTTTGTATTTATTATATTATATATATTTATATATTAATATATGTGTTATACATATAATAAAATGAAAAACAAAGTAAAAATATATATAAATATATTCAAGACGGGCCTATCCTAATCTCTTTTCTGTCTCGTTCCGGTTTTGTCCTGTTCCAAAAAGTTTCAAGACAGGCCCATTCTGTCCCAATAAGACTAGGACCAAGATGGGCCCAATATCAGTAGCCCTATCTGTCCATATCACAAACTACTTTTAATTCTAGAGAAAATCTATAAATTTTCTCAAACCAAAACTCAACCTGTAGGAATTTCTTTTTGAATTTCCCATAGAATGCCCCTAAATGGTATAACTAGTTTTTAAATATTCTTAAAGCCATTCTGCTAACCTTCTAGGAACAAAACTAACTTTATAATTTTTTGTAGCCTCTTGACTCATAAATCCCCATTTTTCTTAATTTTTCTGAGGCCTTCTTATAGTTCAAACAATTAAATCTAACTATATACCTTAAAATGAGCCATAACCTTTAAAATTCATTTAAAGTCAATTCAATAGAATTTTCATAATTTTTCTTCACATACAGGCCTTAACATGCCATTTTCTATTTTTTTTAGAATTTTTTGGAATAATTACCATCTTTGTCCTTTCTTGGCTGAAACTTTGTAAAATTACAATTTTGCTTTTGGTTCAGCTTAACCCCATAATTCACCTCATTTAGGCCTTTAACATAACCTTTAGCCTACATTTATCTCCATTTCTTATTCCTGGGCCTCGAGACCTCATTAGAGTCTCTAACTTTATTTATATTTTAATCTCTAGAACTTTCTTAATTTGCAATTTAGTCCCTGAAAACCCTTTAACCTTCCTTTTATATTTTCGAAACTTCATCTCAAAGGGACTCAGTAGCTTACCTATTTTAGTTTATTCCTTACATTCTTAAGCCTTCAGGATGTGACACATCTAGCACTAAATTTAATGCTAAAGGTAATCCTTTATGGAACATAGACTTAGCACCAAAGACCATATAAGCAGAGTTTTCACTAATTTTCATCAGATGTCATCAAAAGGCAAGTGACCCTTGACTAAAAATGGTGTAAGAGTAAAAGTCAAAGAGATTAGAACCTACACATTAACTCTACATAAAAAAAACCACCCCAGTGCCACCTAACCTACTCTATACTCCATCCAATTGATGAAATCTTATGCTTGTTACTTCTATAGTTAAGAACCAATTAGTAATGGGATGAAATTTTGAAATTTGTTTACAATGGTCTTGGAAATATTAATGATTCTAATTCTTGGTATGCTACGCTAGACTAAAAAGCCGTTGATCAAGAAAAAATGATCAAACCAACAAAAGATTATTTGCTAAGGAATGCATCCAAAAGAAAAATATGTCTCTATGTGAACATAGCCTAATTAGATATTGAAAAAACCTTTTGGAAAAGTAACCAAGTTTGAGCATCATCTCTAATTGGCATACTTTGATGTTTGTAGTCTGTGAGCATGAGGAAAAGACACAAAGCATATTGTTACCTTTATCAATGATTTCTTGCAATGTGCGCCATATTTATAAATCTAAGCTCTAGAATGCTTTATAAAATGCCTCAACTTGATTGAGAATAAATTAAACTATAAGGTTAAAGTCTTGAAATTTGACAAAGGTTGGGAAATAGTAGTCTAAACAGTTATAGACGTGATGTGAACAAAAGGTACTGCCAGGAAACTAACAGGAATTGTCAGAAGGAGAAATAAAACTCTTCTTAACATGGTTGGATCAATGATGGCATGAGTATACTCATAAGTATTTGTTGGAAATTGTGCCCTAGGGGCCAATCATTGTGTTATGAACATTGTTGATTTATGAATTTCTTAATTATGTTATCATATTATTTGCATGTTTACTATGATGACTATCCTTGGATAACTCATGATTTACCCTAAATGTCCTTGGTCGGTCATCTATGTGGGAGCAGAGATGAAATAAGACCAGTACGACTTTGAAGATATATACAGATATAAATCAAAGTCATAGACACACGTAAGAGTACAAGGTGTTGGACCAACCTGCTATGAGAGAGCTGCATGGGTTAAGTCATAAGCTTCTCTCATATACAAACCATGTCACAGTGCCCTTTGACCTGAGATCATCATGGATTCCTACATGAGAAACACTCAGCTTTGACCTAGTCAAAAGTCACTTTTGACCGAGTGATCATAAAGACTATGTTCAGGCTTAGTGGTTTTTCATGCGGAGGAATGTGAATGGTCAAGATGGAATTTGTCCCTCACATTGATAGAGAGATATTATTGGGCCCCTCGATGAGTGAGTCTGAGAAATGTATGGCCATACTATAATGAAAAGGTAGTTCCATTTCTATACTCAGACTACTCAGGGATCGAGGAAGTAACGGTCAGGAATAGGAGGATGACGTTTTCCATGTCTCATCCATGACCAAAATGTCGTGTGACAAAAGGGACGTGATACGGTTGTATGAAAGGTTACATCGTTCATCGATCCTCATATGATTTGGGTAGTTGTGATGTCTTGCTAGAGACCGCATACGACTTGTGAGTCATTATAGTAAATGGCCCACTGCCAACTTCGTATGGGCCTACAGGGTCGCACATAAAATAGCCCAACACGAGCTATGATGTCCAGATTCATTAAATCTAAGATATGTCCAGATTCAATGAATAATATAGGGTGGACATATATATATATATAAATTTGTATATATATACATATTATGTAAATATAAGAGATATTAATTATTAGATTTAATTTATAAGGATAAATTAGATCTATATCAATTTTAAATTGGTAAGATATAATATAATATCTCAAATTTGATTTATGAGAATAAATCAAATATAATTCCGTTATATCTTTATTTTGAATTAAATAAATAGGTGAATTAAATATGTGAGACGGATTTAATATAAACCACATTTATTTAATTGTTCCCTTATCTGATTAGGCAATATTTGATATTGTATTAATTTCAGAATTAATTTAGGATTAATTTCGAAATTAAATATCATTCATAATACCTATAGCATCCTATATATTTGATATTAGGAGCTAGGGTTTTTAGTGTGAGAGTGAAAACTTGCAGATAAGAGACAGCCAAAAATAGAGAAGGGAGGACGGATTCTTCGAAAATAAACCCTAGAAGGATAAGAGGCGCTAGCATGTCGTTCGTGATTGGAACGCTGTTCGTGTGGATACTGGTAGAGGAAGTTGATCTGAGTTGTCGGCTTCTAACGATAAAGGAGGCGAGTAGAGGCATCCTGAACGGCGGAATCCCCGAGTCACCAAGAAATCGAACATCGAAGGTAATACTTCTTACTACTTGACTTAAACACAATCGGTAGATCCGGGCAAGGGATTGAAAATTTTAAATTTATTTTCCGTTGCGCGTTTATCAATTCCCTTCAGTATTGTCAGGCAACTAACAGGAATTGCGGTGATGATAAACTCATAACGACCCACTAGTCATACCGCTCGCAATTAACATACTTATATCGGCAAGCAATGTACTCGAACAGAAGCAAACAATTTATTACTGGAGGAAAAAGAAAAAAAGAAAGAAGAAAACTCATTGGACAAGCATATGAAGGGAGAATAGTTACTATCCTTTTTGACCGTTCCAGATTCTCAACGGTTAAAGTTCCACTATCTCTTAGCGACGATCAGTGCCCTTATTTAGTAATCATTTCTGTTGTGTTAGTGCAAGGGATATGACTCCCCCCCCTTACAGTCAAATTTAAATATATAGTTTTTACTATGTATTTATTATCATTATTATTTAATAATAATGTGTTTTGCTAATATCATTTTGCAAAAAAAAAAAAAGAAGATAATTCATCAAGAAAAAAGTTATATCAATTCCTTTCATTTTATTGTCTTCATATTTTTCTTTCCAAATTATATACAGAACCATGGTGGATAAGTGACTACTATGCGCGCCTACGCATAGTTACAATTCATTAATTTTTTTATTAAAAAACCTGTTAAAGATTTTTTTAATCGAGTACACACACACACTATATATATATATATATATATATATATTGAATGAATACACACGCTATATATTAACTGGGCAGAGGCTCATCGTTAAATAGTGTGAGAAATAAATATTGTTCATAAACTTTGTAGAATTTTACTTGGCTTTAGATTTACATTTATATTGAAAGTATGCAATTCGAACATAACATTAATTTCCTTGTATATAACTTGACTCTATACACCTTTCATTCTGAGAACATTGATTAGTACCGCACCTAACAATTTGATCAAGCATCTTGGATTCCATGAGTCATTTGTGCGTGTTATTAATAATTAAGTAAAGAATGTCATAGTTTGGCCCCAAAAAAAAAAACAGAGAGTAAATAATGTGATCATATATTCGAAGATTTTGATTATTCAACGACCATTCGAATAGGTAGGCAACACACGCAAGCATGGTGCTACTCGAGCCTATTAATAAATTTTATGTTTTCGTGGCCTTATGAGGATATACAAATAAGTAAATAAAGAGTTATAAAATATCTCTCATGAATTTTTTGCTGAAATTATATATCTTCTCTGCTTATGAAATTATTATAAATTTCTCTTAAATTTTAACAAAATTTCACAAACATTAATTTTAATTTCAAAAATCTTTAGTTGCTTCCCGTAAAATAAAGATTAAATTAATTAGTTGAGCTTCTTATGGGTTTTGTTAAAATTATACAATTCCTGCTCCAGTATTATGCGTCTTTAGTCTCCGAATTAATTATTTCCAAGTTCTTAATTTTAAAATACATCTCCATTAAAGGTTATTTTTGGGTAAATTAAAATTATGCCGAAGTCAAGTTGAATCGGAGACTAATATCTATTGAGTCAGATTATTTAAGACTAAAACTCTACTACTAAGTGTATTTTTCAAGATTCGAGCTTATATTTCCCTTTTTATAAGGATGAGGCGGCTGCTTATTATTTGATGAACAATTAGTTAGTATTAAAGAGGATTTTCACATATTAATTGTAAATAATGATTAAAAGAGATAATTAACACACATTATTATAAGTCACTAATTTAACTAATTTTTTTAACATCTATAAATTAGTCATTTAACTCATACATTTAGGACTTGAGAAAATAATTAATCAAACACTTTAAAACACAATTAATTAATTATTGAACAGAAAAAGCATGGCTTGCATTTTGTAGTCGGATCGCTGTGAAAAGGCAATGTGTGAAGAAGAGGAAGAAATGAAGAGAAAGGCCCCCCGGCCTAGCTAGTTTCGCGTGAACCGGCGACTATAGCGGTGGATGGACTTTGAAAAGGAGGAAAGCACCGTGGGGGCCTTTAGCCTACTTCAGTATAGGCCTTTATTTCAATTTAGTTGACATGATTCCGAATTTTTAGATCGCTTTCTCTTGTGTGTTTCACAATTCATGTCATATAGTAACTTAATTAATAGTGACTTAATTGCAACTATATGATCCGACGTCAACGAGTTCAAAAGAGCAACGCGCTTTTGTGAATACGTGTTTTACTTATACAAGGTGCACTGTGCAGTATATGGATTTTAATAACCATCATGATACGGAAGCAAAACTTAGATTTTTCAGTCATTATCTTCGATATATATATGCATATATAAGACAACACCTATTAAAAAATTCAATCTAATTATGAGCAGTGGGTAGAAAAGCACTCACACGCAAACAAATTGAAATTAATGACAGACAAATCAGTCATTAACTTTGGATTTATTAACGGAATTTCTATCACTAATTTTTGTCAGAAACTAGAAGTTTTTCCCTTGTGCAATACATGGATCAGTATATTTGATTAGATTTAAAATTCTAATAAATTGCATTATCTATTATAGCTCAAGATCTACTTTTTATAGGAGTATATTTTTTTATTCATTCAAATAGAACTTGAATTAGGGATACGGAATTTAGAAGGAGCAGATAAAAATTTTAAATCATTTATATATTTCTCCATTTAAAGCTCTAATTGATATACTATTTAATTATGATACTCCACATTTAATGCAATATATTCAAATTCCAATTGAGATATTATTCAAATTTAAAATTAATTTTTAATTTCCTCATTTAACCCTCTAATTGAAATTTCATTTATTTATAATGCTTTTCATTTAATTTAATATGTTCAAATTTCAATTAATATGTTATTCAAATCTCATTAATTGAATATATTCAGATTCAATAATGTCATACCCAACCCATTTTCAAATAAATCAGATACTACAAATTTTCAAGAATATAGCACGTCATTATAATTTAGTGAATAAAACGAATCTGGCACCGATGCTCAAAGTGAAGACCTTTCTATTAGTTTTTGAACGTGTTTTGCCAATTAAGATGCAATGATTTTTTTATCAATTTTAAAATGCAGAATTTAATGTGTATATATAATTAATAAAAATATATATAATATTATGTTTAATTTCGCACGTACATTCAAATTAAAACATGTATGTATTTATAATATATTAATATTATAATAAATATAAACTATATATATATCACAAAATTAAGTTAATAAAGTAATTATCGTGTGTGTATTAACACATATATATTATTCAAATACATATTTGTATATATTATTTTATATTATAAGTAAAACCTTCCAACGTGGTAAAAGTTTCATTTTTAGGTAAATTTAAGTGATTATTATATTAAAAAAATTATTTCATAATAAATTATAAACAATATTTATGCGTGATTGAAATTTATAGGCTTTTCTACATGTGAATAGCTCAATGTGTATTATTAATTTTTTTTATTTTTCAGCAAAATAATTTAACATTGGTACTAACCTTTTATAATTAAAAAATTTGTCGATAATATAACTATTTAACAACAAAAATTAGTGACAAATATAAATATATAACTAAATATGTGCTTGTATGATTTAATATAGCCATTCACTACTGTAAAAAGGGTAATTAACGTGGTCAAGGAGGAGTTTTAACAATGGTTAAATCTGGGAGGCGTACATAGATAATGTAGTTTTAAAGATTTCTACAAAAAGCGACATGGACTATTAGATTCTACAACGGTTAACCCAAATAACCGTCGTAGGAGATGGCTTTTAATTTCAAGGTCAATTATATCTAATAACCTTCGTTGATTATATTTTAACAACATCATCTAGCTAAGCTAAACGTCACTGACATGGTCTTCTACAGCAGCTGCACATGTAACCGACATAGAAGATCTAATTTCTTTATATGTTATTTATTTTGTTATTTAATTTCTCTTCAATTGCAAATTACACCCAACAATTATATGTATACCCAAACCAACAATCATATATATCCACCAGAACCAACAATTCTAATGTCCAGAATCAATAATATATATACCAATTGAAACTCATTACAGGGTAAAGATCCAAAAGAGTAACTTAATGCAAAATCTTAAAAATCCTACATGTGTATGTTCACCAATTTCTTTGCTCAAATAAGAAGTGAGACAAAAGATTTCTCATGGAATCAATCTCTTCACTTGTATAAGGGGTAAACTTTTGAACCCCTAAAAATTAAAATGGAAGCAAAACAAACCATTAGTTAGCAACATTTACAACCACAATAGTAAAATCATATATTGTATTATAATTACTTGGTGAAAGTTATTAACTGTCTCTATCATAATTATTTCATACATATAGTAGATTCCAAAATATCTACACTCTACACTTCGGCTAACAGTGACACTGAAAAATATAAAAGTAGTAATCAATATAATATGTAATATAATTAATTACCTTGATAACAAATAAATTAACAAAATGAAAATTGTTTTAAAGATTTCTTTGGTATGGTTGACTGGCTTCCGACCAAGAAAATCAAACCAATATATTGTATTTTCCGTGGGGCAAATAATAATCAATATCCAATAGTAACTGCAAAATCATAAATAGTTTAAATTAAAACACATTCTATGCATATATATCATATTAAAAATGACTTACCCTTCAATAAGAGGTGCAGATAACATTACCGCTTGGTTAAGGTCATTGCATTCATCACATATAACTTCCTCTTGCCTGAAGAATTCTGCCACTTTTCCACTCTTTATGGGTACATAAAGCCAAATTTGTCCTCTAGTCTCCTTTCACTGCATTCCTGATGGAATGCCCTGTAGTTGAAATGACATAGAAATCAGTATATAAACAGTAATAAGTAGCTAGTTAAATAACTTAATTTATAACTTATAAGATAGCAAGCTGCATGAGCACTACATTAAGCTCCTCCATAGTTAAGAACTCAATGAGGTCCTTCTTGTCTAGTGTAAAGTCATATGGAGTGTCTAGACCCATAAGCTTGCTTGTATTTCCAAATTAAAAGGTTCGTCCATTTGATCTGCTATATCATAAAGCATTGCTAGATGAGTGAACTTTGTGATGACATTTGGATCAATAGTTAGAACCTTAGGAAGTGGTACCTAATTTAATATAAGACAAAGCATTAGAATAAAATCTTTGTTAATTGATTAAAAAAAATAGAAATTATACCTTCTCAGCTAATTGCTTTTTACTTGTTGAGTGGAGAACAATATGGAAAATAATTCCTTGTATTTCATTGATCAGAATATGCACATATATATACAAGTGAGGGGATCCTTTGCATTAATGGCTCATTATGATAATATCATATCATATCAAATCCTAATCATAATTACATAATATTTACATAATATCATATCATATCTCTACACTCCCTCTCAAGTTGGAGCATAGATGTTAATCATGCCCAACTTGTCACACAGATAGTCAACACGAGTCCCATTCAGAGCTTTAGTCAAAAGGTCGCCTAATTGATCACTAGAGCGCACATATCCAGTAGAGATGAAGTTCTCTTTAAGCTTGTCTCTCATAAAGTGACAATCAATCTCAATATGTTTGTTACGTTCATGGAACACAAAATTAGAGGCTATATGTAGGGCAGCCTTATTGTCACACGACAACTTTGCTAGCAAAGTGGTTTTGAGGCCAACTTCCTTCAGTAACTGATATATCAAGACTATCTCACATACAGATTGTGCCATAGCCTAATATTTTGCCTCTGCACTTGATCGGGATACCACATTTGTTTCTTGCTTTTCCAGGATATTAGATTCCCACCCATAAAGACACAGTATCCTGTAGTAGACCGTCTCGTGGCCTTTGATCCACCATGATCTGCATCACAGAAGCACTCAATGTCTGTATGACCATGATTTTTGTACAATATCCCAAAAGCACTCAATGTCTGTATGACCATGCTTTCTGTACAATATCCCACAACCTGGATATCCCTTCAAATAATGCAACATGTGCTCCAAGGCTTCCCACTGTCTAATAGTCAGGGATGCCATGAACTGGCTTAGTACACTAACTGAATAAGTAATATCCGGACGAGTCACAGTGAGATAATTTAACTTGCCAATCATTCTCCTGTACCTCTTAGGATTCTCAAATGGTTTGGTCTTTTGAGCCTCAAGCATCCGTTTCTCATCATCAAGAGAGTCATCAAGCAGTATGCTCCCATCAGCATCAAGGAGTGGGTTGCGAACCATAGGAAAATTAGTCGGTGCTGCTTCAACTTTCCAGTTTCCTTCAATAGATCAAGAATATATTTGCGTTGTGTCAGTAATATGCCTTTCTTACTTCTCATAACTTCAATAAATAGAAAGTATGTCAAAGAGCCCAGATCCTTCGTCTGAAAGTGGGAATTAAGAAAGGACTTGAGGGACGAGATGCACGAACTATTACTGCCTGTAATTACAATGTCATCTACATACACCACCAAGAGAATCATGCCAGCTGCTGTTCTTTGATAAAATACAGAATGATCACACTTGCTTTAGCTCATGCCAAATTTCTATACAACAGTACTGAACCGGTCAAACCATGCATGAGGACTTTGCTTCAAACCATACAAGGACCTCTTAAGGTGACATACTTTCCCACACTCCCCCTGAGCAACGAAACCAAGTGGTTGCTCCATATAGACCTCTTCATAGAGATCACCATACAAGAAGGCATTTTTAATGTCTAACTGATGTAGATCCCAATCATAAGTAGCAGCCAGAGAGATGAATAGATCAACAGATGAGAGCTTAGCAACAGGAGAAAAGGTTTCAGAATAGTCAATGCCATAGGTCTGTGCATAACCTTTAGCCACAAGGCGAGCCTTAAGGCGGTCAAGTGTGCCGTCAGTCTTAGTTTTCAGAGTAAACACCCATTTACATCCAATGGCCTTTTTGCCTACTGGTAAATCTACCAAGGTTCATGTACCAGCTCGGTCAAGGGCTGCCATCTCCTTTTCCATTGCAGCATGCCAACCTGAGTGGGCCAAGGCTTCACGAATAGTTTTAGGCACAGAGATAGTATCTAGGGAGGCAACAAAGGAATTGGACACAGGAGACAAGTGGTCATAGGAAACAAAAGATGAAATAGGATGGGCACAAGTACATTTACCTTTGCGAAGGGCAATAGGTAGATCAAGAGAGGCATCTGGGTCTAGAACAGGAGGTGTCTCAGGATTAGGGTCAGAGCGAGGTTCAGTGTTGCTCAACTCAAGATTCGATGGCGAAGCGGACAAGGGAGGAATAGAAGCTAGCGTGGCAGTAGTAATCTCCTTTGACCGTCGTGTATACACACGATCAAATGGTTGAATGGGTGTGTGAGCGAGTGCTTGAGACGATGGTGATGATGAAGTGATAGAGTATATCAGAATGTCATCCTCCTCTGCAGGCGGGGAAGAACAAGTGAAATATGGTTTGGACTCCTAAAAGGTGACATTTGCAGATACTAAATAATGATTGAGAGTAGGTGAGAAACAATGATAACCTTTTTGGACCTGGGAATATCCAAGGAAGACACATTTAAGAGACTTGGGGTCTAACTTTGAAATAGATGGATGTATATCCCGCACAAAACAGACACACCCAAATATCTTAGGAGCAATAGGGGACAAAGGCTTAGAAGGAAAGAGGGTAGTAAAAGGAGAGTTACCATCAAGAACAGAGGAAGGCATTCGATTAATAAGAAAGCATGCAGTGGAGACCATGTCAGCCCAAAATGGTTTGGGAACCTTCATTTGAAACAAAAGTGCATGTGCTACTTCAAGTAGGTGGCGATTTTTTCTTTCTGCAACACCATTTTGAGCTGGTGTATCAACACAAGATGACTGATAAAGTATACCATTTTGAAGCATGTAAGATTGGAACGAAGTAGAGAGATATTCTTTAGCATTATCACTTCATAAGGTGCAAATAGAAACATTAAACTGAGTTTTAATCTCAACACAAAAGACACAAAAATGGGAAAACAATTCAGAATGATGTTTCATTAAATATAACTAAGTTGTTCAGAAATAATCATCAACAAATGTAACAAAGTAGTTAAAACCTGCTTTGGACTCTATAGGACAAGGACCCCAAACATTAGAATGGACTAACTCAAAAGGGGATGAAACTCGTTTATTGACATGAGACATTAAGGGAAGACGATGATGCTTGGCAAATTGACATGACTCACAATTTAAAGAGGAAAAATGCTAAATTTGAGGATAAACTCTCTTAAAAGAAGATAAAGACAAATGACCCAATCAACAATGAACTTCAAAGGAAGTATGGCTACTAATGCAAGCCACAGCATGAGACACCCAATCATCCAGGATATAGTGCCTGCCAGATTCATAACCTCTACCAATAATCCGCCTCGTCAAAAGATCCTGTATCAAGCAATGAGAAGGAAAAAGTGAGACCCAACAGTTTAGTTGACGGGTAAGTTTACTGGGAGATAAGAGATTAAAAGCAAGTTTAGGGACATTTAGCATAGATGACAAACGGATAGAGGGTGTGGGATTAACAGTGCCAGAACCGAGAACTTGAGAATGGGAACCATCAGTGATAGAAACACTTGACGAATTGGCGAAAGCATTGTAAGAGGAGAAGAGATGGTGGGTACCTATCATATGATCAGTAGCCCCAGAATCTATGATCCACTTTGAGGAAAAAGAAGCAAGGGTAGTAGCATTATTACCTGTTGTAGCCGCGGCACTCACAAGCAGCATAGCAGATTTTAACTGGGCATACTCAGCGACAGAAATTGTGATTGTATCACTGGCTTGTGTAGCCACGTGGGTAGAGTTATTTTGTTGTTGTTTATTCTGAAGTTTACGACATGTGCATTTTGTATGCCCCGGTTCTTTGCAGTAATAACACACTACCCCACTGGAGCCAGAAGGGGCTCCCCCTTGCTTCAAACCACCACAGGTAGGCCCCCCACAGTTATCACTTGGAATACGATTCTCATTGGTGCCCTTACTGAGTAAGGCACTTGTAGAAGTACTAGTAGCTAGTGGCAAGAGATTCTCAACTCTCATTACTCTGGAAAACACATCTTGAAGGCCAAAAATCTCAGATCCGAATAGAAAGCGAACAGTGTCATACTCAGGTGGGAGACCAATAAGAAAGCTCATAATAGCCATTTGCTCTCGTTGCTTATGCTGAACCTTCAAATCAGTAGTAAGAGGCATCAACACATTCAACTCTTCATACATCCTCTTAAAGTCCATAAAATAGGCTTTGAAAGGGCGATCCTGTTTTTCAGGGTGATAGAAAGCTTTGCAAACCTCGTAAACACGAGAGATATTTCCTTTTCCTGAATACAAAAAAATCTAAATAATCCATTAGTTTCTTAACCAATTCACAGTGATTAATAGAAGGAATAATCTCGCTGTCAATGGAGTTACAGATCTAGAAAAATAGCTGTGCATCATCCCGCAACCAAGCCTTTTTTGAATCAGTCGTTGGAGGATCATCGGTTAGATGATATTCCTTCTCAATGCTCTGCAAATAGAGTCGAATGGTTTTACTCCAATCTAAATAATTTACCCAAGTCAACTTGTGATCAGTAATTTTAGTAACAGTTGGGATAAGCTCCGAGACAGATTTAATTTCAGTCATAGATGAAGTGCACTAACCAAAAGGAATGCGAAAGATTGTCACACAGGGACACAAAGCACGATATCTGGATCACCTAACAAATACCAAAGTAGTGAAACAGGCCAACAGCTATACAGGGAGCTATAAACAGAACCGAATGGCACAAACAGAGTACCGAAGACGTGCCAGAAACAAAATAGAACGCCAGAACAGTATAGAATGCCGGAATGAACAGTGCAGAACATCGAAAAACCAATGAACAATACACCACGCCGTACCCACCACAAGGAAGTACCAAAATCTCGCCGGAAAAGAGGAGTCGTCGCCGATCATTGAAGTCACCGATGAAACAGACGTCCCACGCACCGTCACACACCGGCACGTGAATCTCTAGCGAATCTACATGTGGTGTGTGACGATCACGCACTAGTTAGATGGCCGTCAGATGTCGGGTTTGGCCAATCTGGAGGAGGGGAGAAGTTTGGGCAGGGCAGTATCACTAGAAAAGGCTCCGTGAAAGGGTCACAAGCTCAAACATTTATTTTCGATACTGTAGCAACTGAAAATAAACAACCAGAGAAGAAAAACACTCACGCTCTGATACCATGTTAAGTAGAGAACAATATAGAAAATAATTCCTTGTATTTCATTGATCAGAATATGCAAATATATATACAAGTGAGAGGAGCCTTTGCATTAATAGCTCATTATGATAATATCATATCATATCAAATCCTAATCATAATTACATAATATTTATATAATATCATATCATATCTCTACATTACTCAATGAAACTAATATTATACTTATTTGAAGAAGATTTCTTTTTTCATCTAGATAATGAAATTTCCCTTAAGCCCACCCACTATACAAACCTCATTAGTAGGAAATGGCACAACAGTATCTCTCTAGCCATCACAGACCATTTGCATCATTACTTTAGTTTAATTTTGCTTAATTGGCTGATAGTGGAGATAAGTTGTAAAGCACTAGGAGAACAAGCCATATGCTATGTGTCCTATTGAGATTACCATAAGGATTGATTTGTATGTACCAATTCCAAATCAAAGGTTTTTTAGATCACCACCAAATTCAGGAAACATTTGATCTATTTTTTTCATTGAAGAGAATCAATCAAATATTAAAGCTCCAATTACTCATTTTCTTATCAGCATGCCATCTCAAGTTCTTTGATTTTATGGCATTATAAAACAAAAGCTTAAACATTGCTATTATTAGAAGATACCACAATACCTTCAAAGAAGGCCCACTAACAATCTCATCATCACATGCACCACCAACATCATTCCTTAGTTTGTATCATCAGTACTGCATGTCGAACATTTATTTAACCCTATATACCCCTTTCTGTATAATGTGCATTTATTAAAGCAAGCATATATCTTTTTATACCCTGAAACCATTTGACTCAACATTTTCTTGGCCTCCTGGACTCATTTTGAAAGTACATTACATTCTAGAAGCATGTCAATCAACATTTCAAGTAACTCTATGGAACTAGCATCAGTCCACCTATGTCTTGCCTTTAAATCCAACAATTCTAGTGTCACATCCAGTAATATGGTATTTAGGAATAGGGATATTTCTAAATAATTAAGGGTCAAAATTGACAAGAAGAAATAGAAGAATTTTGGTGAAAAATAATTATTATAATTTTCCAAGCCAATTATGAAAAGTTTGACTAATTAAGGAAAGTTGGTCAAGAATAATTATGGAAAAATAATTCCAAGCCTCCAAAAATTAAGGAAAAATAAGGACAATGTTCCTTGAGAATTATATGGGATTATAAAATTAGTTTTATGATCAAATTGCCCTTAGAGAAATTACAAAGGAATTTAAGGGCGATTTAAGCTAGTTTAAGGTCCTTTATTTGGAAAATTCCAAATAAATATTTTTAAGGAGAATAAAATCCCAAGAAAATTCCTATGATATCCCAAGGAATTATGAGAGATTATGAAATTAAAAGAAGACCCTCAAGTATCCAATATTTTTTCCAATTCTTTTGAAAAGAGGAAAAATCACTAAAGAGAAGGAAAATAGTTTTCCTTTTTATTTAATTATTGAGAAATTAAATTTGAGACAAAGAGGGCAATTTGGGAAGATAAAAATGAGGAGAATAATTTATGGATCTGACAGAAAATAATTATAGAGGCCAGAGCGCTGCAATTATAGAAAAGAAATTAAACCCAGAGTAAAATTGCACTGATAAAGTGTTAATCGGAGTCTTGCACTTTGCTTGACCCATAAGTTACCACTTGTCAAGCCTTTAATGGATGGTAATTAAAGCTTTCCAAGTGTCAAGCTACCAATGGAGAGGATCTTGACTTTGGAATTTAATTACATTATGATTTAAGTTAATTAAGAGAGAGGATTAAGACTAAGTAAGCTTATGACACTTGGCAAATCATTAATGATGGTTGGTGGGATATTTTGTGAACATTAATGAGCTCCTCCTCCCCGCTAAATCAGATCATATTTCGTCCAAAGCATGAAGAGAGGGAAAAAGAGAGAACATGAAGGGAAATCAAGCAAAAAGCAAGCCTATTTGACCTTTCAACTAAGATCCAAGCTTGGTAAGTTGTCTTAAGATGTTGCTTGCTTTGTTTTATTGATTTGTATGGTTGGAAAAATCACTTCTTTCCCTTCTTGTTGCTGGCCAAAATGGATATAGTGTAGGGAAGGAAGTTTTGTTGCTAAACATAGTTAGAACACTATGATTTAAGAAGGTTTCAAGTGGTTTAGTGTTGTTTTGAAAAGATTTTCATGGTTGAACTTCAAGAGGTATGGTTCGGCCAAAGCTAGATCTGAACCCTAGGATGAGTTTTTCAAAGTTTTGAGGATTCCATTGTGTTCAAAATGAAAAATGGTGTAGGATAAACCTAAAGAACAAGTGTTGGAAGCCATACAATCAAAGTTGCAATTTTTGGATTTTTAACCCTAATGGTTCGGCCAAGCTGAAACTGAAAGAAGGAAATTTATTTTGTTAAATCTAAGTAGATATTTGGAATCTACATAAAAAATCATGTAGGAAAAGGTCAAGAGGGAATTTTTAGGGTTTATGGAAACTAACTCCAAAAATTCAAGAACAAAGATAGAAGCTTTAAGGGGGTTTAGGAGTTACTTGAGTTATGTTATTGATTTTTATGAGGAATGGTTGATGATTCTTGCTGCCATTTTTATGGATTGCCATGTTAGGGTTTGGCATTTGTAGAAGCAAGAAAGAAGAACAAGAAAATCAAAGAGCATTGGATTAAGGTAGTAAGATTTAATTAGCCTTAATGTTGAATGTTACATTGATTGCTATGCAATTTCATGTGCTATTATGTGGTTGAACTAAATGATGATGATGATGATGATGATTGTGTAGCTATACTCCTTGCTTTATGTGCCTTGGTTATTGCATGTTAGAGTGCTACATGTATGAGGTAAAGGAGTTCCCTATTAACAGCAAAAGGTTGGAATGCTTGTAATTGATGCATGTTAATATTTTGGTTGATTGATCTTGCAACTGGGATTTTCAAAAATCTCATCCCCAAAATATAATGTAACATTTTAGGGCCTGTAACTCTCAAGAGCAAGCTGCAGATTGGAGGCTAAATTATGGTGTTACACCATAAAAACTTGTGGACATTTGGTTATGTATAATTATCAATGGTTGGTGCTGTAACCCCTAAGCAGGACGTTAGTTTAGAGCCATGTTTTATTTAGTTACTAAGCGAATTTCTACACCAAATTTGGTATGGTTAGAGTTGACGCCCTGAGCTTCAAATTGATAGGCAGAAAGTTAAAAATGGCCAAGTATACAATTTTTAATGATTTTTCAAAGTTAAGGTTCAGAATCTGGAAAAAGGGTTTTTGGCAAATGGACAGTGTTACCTTTCACAAAAACCTGACGCTTTTTCCTAAGGAATTGGATCATAAGATTATTTTTCCTTGAAAGAGAACTTAAAGAGCTTTAAGTATAATTGTTAACCACCCCAATTGGAGTTTTGTAGAATAAGTTATGAATTTTTGAAGTTGGACCAGAAAACTGGATTTTTACCCGATGAACAGTAAAAATCCGAAAATCAGCATTTTTCATGAATTTTTGAGCCCAAGACCATCCAATGTGGTCTAAAATGGTTTTGATTAAACCCTAATTGGATCTGATAGTAAGGTGTGACATCTAGCACACCTGTCAACCATGTATAGTTAGAACAAGTGGGCATAAAGGCTTCTTTGTATTATTGTGCAAGCTCTCATGTTTAGGAAGATGCATAAATGACTCTGCGTGAAAATCCTAATTCTATCATCCAATCTCTCACACAAGAAGTCATTCATAACTTCCTCCTTCTTATATATACAACTATTCTTATTTTTATCATGCCACATCCAACTTATATATCTTAAAATTTATCCCACACAAAGAAGATATTCTCTTATCATAGAAATACTTAATTGAGTGATGTTTAACCAATTGGCACAAGAACAACACTATCAACCACTTTTACTATGCATATGTTTTTCAGTGAATTGGAGGATAATTTTCACCCCATTCTTATATTCTATGGTAATTCTTTTATCTTTCATCTAACTATGATCTATTGTAGTATTACTTAATTTTCTAAAATTTTGACAGAATTTCCCTTAAAACATAAGGCATCCCATTAAGAATTTGACATATATTTATCAAAGCCTATCAAAACCATTAATTATGCATTGTAAAATAAGCCAAATCGAATCTAATCTTATTGTGGTTTGGATATTATTTTATAAATAGTATAATAACAAATTATTAGGCTGATTATGAAGGAGTAAATATCATATAGGATATTAGGTAGAATATCTCTTAAAATCTTTTTTTGTAATATCCCTTAGTGCCCCGCATTTCTCTTTATGAATTTTACATATCAACCATATGAATGAATACAAAGCAATAGACTATGAAACTCATTATCGTTCTACACTGTATCAAAGCTGACAAATGGATTTGCTTCTTCTAGTTCATCGTACGACTCCATGCTCTCTAATACCATCCTATGTGGGTCAAACCCTAAGAGAAGCTTATTGATGGAGTCTTTTCTTGGTGGTTCTGTCAATATTACATAAATTGGGGGTCTCTCATAGTTCACTACTTGTCATGATCTTTCATTCATGATGATTGTCTCTAAATGTCTCACTTGTGCTAATTATAGGCAATGAGCAGAGACCATCAAGTTGGTCATGGGTGGTTGTAGCAAGTTGGGACTCCTTATTGGAGAGTCTAAGGCTCTTGGCACTATTTCTTATCCTAAGATACAAACTTCTTCATTTCATCTTAGCTCATCAATGCCATGTCTTTAGAGCTCAAACCTAATTTTACGTACCAACTATACACAAAAGCTAGTTGGTATGTGGCTCATAACTCATACTCAAATAGGGAGAATTTATCTCACTGCTATGATATCAATAACTGAATATGGTAGCTAAAGTGAGGTAATCACAGCATTACTAATTATTTGTTATAACTTGTTGCTTTATGGCAAGGGCTTGATATGATCACCGATGACAAGTGGTCTTCTATAGCTAGTATAGCTCATTATAGACTTAATGTTGAAAAGGAACGTGTCTTCTAGTGCCTTAGTGAATTAAATGCTAAATTCGGTGTTATCAAGAGTCGCATTCTTAGTTGTCCAACTCTACCTAATACTCGTGAGGCACTTTTTAGAAGTTAGACGAGAAGCGTCTTGATGACAAGTGATGTTACTTGTGTCTCCATCTCTTACTTCTAACTCCTTTGCTCTTATGAGTAAAAGTGCGTCCTTTGTCCTGTTCTCAACCAAACCAAAGTTTAGTTGTGAGCATTGCAATTGTAACATCTCATCTAAGACAATGCCATACTTAGCATATAATCAATTCCCACAAAGGGCTTAAAGACTATGCTAAGGACATATGCTAGACTCCCACAATAATATTCAAATTAACTAAGTTGAATTCTTGAAATACTTTAATTAGCATATATAGAAATGTTTTGAGAGTCATAGAAATCAAATATAATCACAACATGCACTCTAAGAGCATAGTAGAACTCTGAAGGCTTACTTCTCTGGCACCTTTTCTTGCTCCTTACGGGATCCTTCATCTGAAAAATGTTAAAAAAAAAATAGGTTAAGTAGTAATGTCTTAGTAATTTAGAGTTTAGCAACACACATACAAATTAGCACAAGTAATCATTATCTGGCATATATATAGTCATTGAAATAACTTAATTAATCATTAGCAGACAATATAACTAAAATTCATAGTAATCATAAACATGACATGCCTATATGCAATGGATGCTTTCTCTCCTATTGCTTTGTCTAACTTTATTAGGCTAACTAAAACCATAAGCTTATTCATTTCTGGCCCACATACTAGACTGACCAAAGCTAACCTAACACTCAAGATGTACCTGGCCAAAGGTACAAAGCCAAACCTAAACTATGGCCCCTCGCCTTAATAAATAAATCAAGTGGTGTCACAGTATCATATTCCCTCTCTACCAACTTGGCCAGGTAAGTATTAAGGAATGGAGCACTAAAAAGGTTAACCACTATGTGCAAAGTGGAGGCAAACCACGTGATTATAATATGTCATATAAGTCAATATCATAAACTTCTCAAGCCAACCACCAATGCATGTCATGCATATGCATATGCAATAATTCTAGTCCTTACAAGCATGCTTGGAAGAGATAAACTACTCTTATGATTTCATCATTCACATAAGTATATCTACGCAAATTTATAACATGCTTAACAGAATTAAATAACAATGAAAAAATAATAATACATCCTTGTCAATTTCTTTCACAATTTTGCAATCTCAATGAATTGTGTACTTGTGCCATCTCTAACAAAAAATAGTTTATACATCTATCTTTACATACTTAATAATAACAAACATGTTTTCATGTATATGGGAAAACCATGAGTTACCTCATTTCCTTTAGCTCTCTACCAGTCAAACAACAAAAAATGCAATAAGAGCACTTATGTGAGCCTACAAAGATTTATACATATATAAAAACATTAAAATATACTTCAAAAAACTAAAGAATTATCACAAAGCTACTCTAAGACCTTAAAGTTATTCCATGGAACTCCACGTCCTCTTTTAAATCCGTATCACATTATAATTTGAGTAGCTCATTGCAATAAGAACTCTTATATATGTGCATGTGTATTGTTATAATTATTATTTTTTATAGAAATTCCTACGTTTTCAAAATTCAAATTTATAAGCTGATTTCAGATCATGTTTATATATAATATGCTAAAGATAAGTCCAAAATCAATAAATAGATACAATAAAATGTGATTCAAGAGAGATAATAAAAATAGTCATTTTTCTCTCTCTTAATCTGTATACATTAATAGTTTTGATGATGATTCTATGTCTCAAATAGGGGTGTTCACCGTGCCCAGTAGCCCGATATGCCTGCCCGGGCCCAAAGAAAAAAAGCCCAGCCCAGCCCGAAAAATGCAACCCGAAAGGAAAAAAAATACTTCTTGGCAAGGCTAATCACTGGCAGGGCCAGGCTGCGGGCAGGGTGCCCTGCCCTGCCCGTTTGGCCCTGCCCGGAGTATATGTAATAATATATAATATATAATAATACATAAAACTTTAAATTGATAAAATATATTAATATAATATTTTAATTTTCTATTTTCCCTCTTTTCCCTGTTCAGTTTCGCTCTCCCTCTCTGATTCATTTCGATTTCAGATCTCCAAATCGGATTTGTGCCCTAGCTGAGCTCCTCCCTCCTCCTGCAAGCTTCTGCTCAGTGCTCACTACTCACCGGTCACTGTCGGTCCATCGTCACCTCGACGGTAGCCTCCAGTTCCAAGGCTCCAGCTCGGTTCAAGACTTCCACACTTATTTCAGATCTCCAACTAGCTGAGCTCCTCCCTCCATGGTTCCACTCAAGCTTAGCTCGCCGAGACCCTCAGATGCCGACTAGTTCCAACTTCCAAGCTCAACTCACTGAGCAGCGACACCACCTATCACACCTTACTTATATAGTACCTTAGCAGTCATTTAGAACCATTCCAAACCACTTTGGATGGTCTTAAACTTGAAATTTTCAATTTGGACGTTAATTTTCGAAAAATTACTGTTCACTGTCTAGTTTTCAGATTACAAGTCCAACTTTGGAAAATCATAACTAATTCTAGAAAAATCGTATGGAAATGTTCCAAAATTCTACGGAAAGCTCTTTCAATGCTCTTTAAGGGAAAAATACTCAATTGGACTTATTCTTTCCCAATTCGTACAGTTTATTGGGTTAATATTAGTATTTGTTTGGTAAAATCTGGACTCTCCAGATTCTGTGCCTTAACTTTGATAACTCATATCTCTTTGTATACACATCCAAATGAGGTGATTTACCACTCATTTTGAAGCTTGGGATGTGCACTATAAGTCTGCAAAATCTCGTGATTTAACTCATTCATTTGATAGGCCAAACTGAAGCTCAAAACTAACTGCTTCAGGACCTACGTTTTATCCTTTAATATCTCCTTACTTTAATTCTTTTTATTTCTTTGACATACATAACATGGGCTTAATCTTTCTCATTTATACTCATATGCTTTCATTCATGCCATAAACATCCTAAGCATATACATTGAAGTAATGGCATTCATAACATAATTTACAGCATAGGAGAATTATACATTGAATAATAATATCAATCATTAGCATTAATAATTCTCCACTTCTTCTCCTTGCTTCTCATGCCCTTAGTGCCCATCATTGATTTGACCTAAATGCTTGGTTAGGGAGGGGGTGAGATTCAGGGGAATCTCAGTAGCAAACATTACAATATACATGCACAAGATGGATGCTAGTGTATGGTATGTAGTTTTTCATAAACTTAAGTTAACTAGTGACATGCCATCATGCTTTATGCTTGGTATAAAAATGCATGGCCATGGAAACATATTAAAAACAGCATTTCCAGCAACAATCATCATGTCACAACATCATTCAAATAACAAATACAAACCAACACATAAGCATACCATGTCAAGCACATAAAGGGTAAGTTCACTACCTTGCACCTCAAGCTTTCCTCTTACTTTTCCTTTGACTCCCTTAACTTTCCAACCATGTGGGCATTCGGTCAACATCACTAAATATCCTCTTGGATGTTCCAAAGGTCCTAAACATAACCATAATGATGACACAATCCGTTAGGACCATTAGATTACATAAAGTTCAAGACTAGCTTTCTTGAACCTAAACCCTTTCTCTTAGTCTTAGGGTTTTCTTTCTAGCTTTTCTAATATAAATCTCATCATTTCCCATTTTTATGATCCATTTCTTATCAATTAGGATCACTTTGGATGGCCTTAGATTCAAGAAGATCAAATCTGGAAATTTTGGTTCGCGGGTACTGTTCACGCAGAATCTCCAGAATTTTTGCTCAACTTTCAAAATTCATAATTAAATATAGAAAAATCTAAATTGAGTGCTTCAAAGTCTCACTGAAAGATACTTAAGTTAAATTTGAAGGAAAAATAGTTTCAGGAACCAATTCTATGCAGAACAGTACCAGAATTGTACGGAACTCGACAATCTCCCAAAAGTTTAACAGTGTTTCCAGATTTCAAACCCTAAATTTGAAAAATCACCATAAATCGTACACATATCCAAATGGAGTGTTCTACCCATGGATTTAAAGATCACAGAGTGTACTTTAAGCATGCAAATTTTCAAAATCAGATATGCACAGTAACTAATTCGAAATAGGTATCAAATCAGATGCTACAGCCACCACATACCTTGATCTTGAAGCTTGAACTTTGTTCCTTCTTCTTGGCCTTCACCCCTACGTTTTTCTCTCTAAATTTTGGCAGAGTTTTCCCTCTTAAACTCATGTTGGCTGAAAATATGAAGGGGAAGAGGCTCTATTTATAGCCAAAAAAGTTGGCTTGAATGGACCAAAATGCCCTTGGTGGCTAATAGAAAGGGTAAGGGCAAATTTAGAAGTTCAAGTGGACTTTTGCATCATCATTGCATCATCTTATTACATCATGCTTACCTCACCCTTCTAGAAGATGCCAAGTGTCATGAAAGTGGTGGAGGAGATGGGAGATTAAATCCTAGCCGTTGGATCAAACTTGTTTCATAAGCTTCCTCCGAATTTACTTGGCCCACGTTTCTCCGGCTTTCTTTATGGCCTTTCGGAGCTCAGAAAATTGTTCTATCTGCTTTATAAATTCCCTTTAATTTCAGAGAATATCTATGATTTTTTTTTGGGGCATAACACTTCCTTTAAACCTTGCATAAAAATTCATTTATCAAAATGCCCTTTTATCGGAAAAACCGGCTCTTTAATTTATTAAAGCCACTCCAATGGCCTTTTGGTTGCGGGACTAATTTTATAAATTAGTACAACCTTTCAAACATTTAACCTCATTTTTGTATATATTTTTGAGGTCTCTTGCTATTTTAAATAATTACCTCAAACGGTATACTTTTTACTGGTAATAACCTCATAAATTCCGTTGAAACTGCCTCAGGGGCATTTTCATCTTTTCTCTTCATAGAAGAGCCTTAGAATATTATTTCCCATTTTCTAGGATTTTCTTGGAATTCTTTGCGTACTCTTCCATTTTTACCCCTGTTGGTCATAACTTTCTGAATTTATAATTTAGTCCCTTCTTGGACTTAGCTTCATATAATCCTCTCTTTGAGGCTTCTAGCTTAACCTTTGGCCTGTATCTAGTCTCTTTTCTCTTTTTGGGCCTTCGAGACTTTACTGGAGCCTCTAACCTTAATTATACCCGAGCCCCTGAAAACGTTTACTTTGCAGTTTAGTCCTTGAAACTGCTTTAACTTCCTTTTTCATCTTTGGGACTTCTGCTCACAGGGGTTTGGTAACCTATTTAATTTAGGCTATTTCTGAAACTTCTAGGCCTAAAAGTCTGGATGTTACAATTCTCCCCCTCTCAAAAAAATTTCGTCCTCGAAATTTCGGGTCAAACCTTTATTCTTACCCTTAATGAGAGGTTACCCGAGGAGAGTATCCTTACTTATACTTAACTCTAGCCTTTTCAACTTTTCATTATACCTCATTTCCATGTTTCCACCTTGGACTTCATACTTACATAACACATCGTTCTAAACTTTTCTGTCATTCAGATGAGCATGGTCTTTGCTTTTAAGTATTTTGTCACCACTACTCACATTCTTCTGATACTTTAGGCTCATTCTTTCACAATAATACCATGATAGTGTGCCTGTCTTCATGGTATTTTATAATACCATGGCATTTCGAGTTCTCTTAATACAGCCTTTATCCATTCTTTGCTGTATACCCTGCTATTCCTCTTTACTTTAAGGGCATATCTCCTTTCTTTCCTTCGTTGACTAGAACAAAATTGAGCCTAGTCTAAATGACAATAGACATGTCTGGAACAAGTCAAGGGTACTCTCTCTATATTAGTCCACCGCTGAAGGAGATTTCAGTATCTTAAACTCATTTCTGGTCATTGTCTTCCCAAAGAGGTACTGTACTCTTACCCTTAATGACTCAGCTACTTTCTCTTAGGCTTGGTCTACTATGACCTTGGGAGCTACTGCGCTCTACCGTAAGCCTCTTCAGGATCCACTATGACCCTGGAATACTATCATCCATTTGAGCCATCTTAGGATCTCTAGGAGACTCTGGACCATAGAGTTGAGTAATAAAATAAGTCACCTCCACTCAGCTAGTAACTTGACTGATTATTCCCCAAGACTGCTCACAGATATCAGTATTGTCTTCTTAGGCATTGCTCAATCCTTTCTGTCAACTCCTGAAATTCTTAGTCTTTCCCTATTTCTTTAGCCCTTCGTTTTAGCTTCCTTAAGTCACTTTCCTTTTTTTGTGCCTTTCGAATCCCTAGGCACTGGCTCATCTCTAGAGGTCATTAACTTGCCACTGCATCAATGCCAGCCTGCCTTGTCTTAGGACTCTGTAGTCCTTGCTGCCTCTTAACAAATTGGACAATCATCATGATAGGACTTATATCTTCATATTCTCATTATCCTTCAGTATTCCGTAGTACCCTACTAAGCTCGAGGAGCATCTGTTTGCATATCACACTTCTGTTGTCTTAACCAGTTTCACTCTCTCTCTCTGGGGTAAGGTCCTCCTGTGCCTTATCTCGGCTACTTCTGCTTTTCCTGTGGGAGGACAGATTGCTTTAACTGGAGCATCGTCAACTCAACCACTTGCTTTCTGTTTCATTCCTTCAGAGGATAGCTTACTCTTATTAGAGCAGCGTCACTCTGATCCAGAGAACCACTTCCCAATCTTAGAGAGGTACTTCATGGTCAAGACTTTCCTCATGCAATCTCAGCCAGGGTATATTCCTCGAATACTATATCCCTATCAAAGGGAGCCTCTCTACTAGATTACTCAATCTTATAAGCAGTGGCATCTATCTATAGGAATCTCATTTCTTAGATTCCTTAATGGCCTAATTGCCATGGTTGCATGCTCTTGGATACTTATCTTTCTTTGTTTATCAGTTCCCAACGCAACCATCCACTATCATGTCCTTATTCATTTCCTTTCATCTCTATCCTCAAGAGGGATCTTGCCTCACTTTACTCTTTCTAACTTTCTTTACCTCTTGGCCAATTATTCTTAGGGTTAGGTATTGATCACCATACCCTCATCACATCACACAGTGAACATTTAATCACCTTGCTGTGCGGTATCTAGGTCTGGCACCAATGTCATCATTGACCATTCATTCATTGTCATCTAATCTCTACCCCTTTTGGTTCATTATCCCTTAGGAATTTCCACCTCTATTCAGGGATTTGAACAAATCTCAAAACATCTCATTTTGTTACCATGCCTCTATCGAGGTCATATTGATTACTTAAGGTACAGGTTGATATTCAGTTCCCTTACTAGGGTATTGACTTATACCTCTGACTGGCTTATTGTATCCTTAACCATTTGTTTCTATGGTCAAATGCTAATCATAAAGTTGCTGGGAATTGAAAGACGACGCGCAGCGGAAAACGACATAAAATTTTAAAACTTTCATTCCCTTTCCCGGATCTACCGATCGCGTTTAAGTCAGGTAGTAAGAAGCATTACCTTTAGGCGTTCGATTCCCTGGTGACTTGATGATTCGGCCGTTCAGGATGCTTCTGGTGCCTCCTTTGTCGTTCGAAGTCGACAACTCCGGTCGGCTTCCTTTACCGGTATCCACACGAGTAGCCCTCAACCTTGAACGGCGTGCTAGCGCCTATGTCCGTCTAGGGTTTTAGGAATCCGTCCTCTCTCCTCTCTTTTGCCGTCTCTTAGGTGTTGGTTCTCTCTTAGTTAAACCCTAGCTCCTCATACCAATATATAGGATGCTATATAGGTTTAATTAATAATATTTAATTTCGAAATTAACTCTAAATTAATTCCGAAATTAATACAATATCAAAATATTGCCTAATCAGATAAGAGAACAATTAAATAAATATGGTTTAAATTAAATCCGTCTCACAGATTTAATTCTCCTATTTATTTAACAAAGAGATGACGGAATTAATTTGTATATATTTAATTTATCCTTATAAATTAAATCTAACAATTAATATCTTTTATATTTATATATATATATATATACGAATTTATATATATATATATACACACGTCCACCCTATATTATTCATTGAATCTGGACATATCTTAGATTCAATGAATCTGGACATCATAACTCGTGTCGGGCTATTTTGTGTGCGACCCTGTAGGCCCATATGAAGTTGGCAGTGGGCCATTAACTATGATGACCCACAAGTCGTAAGCGGTCTCTAGCAAGACATCACGACTACCCAAATCATATGAGGATCATTGAACGATGCAACCTTTCATACAACCATATCACGTCCCTTTTGTCTCATGACATTTTGGTCATGGATGAGGCATGGAGAATGTCATCCTCCTATTCATGACCGTTACTTTCTCGATCCCTGAGTAGTCTGAGTATAGAAATGGAACTACCTTTCCATTATAGTATGGCCATACATTTCTCAGACTCACTCATCGAGGGGCCCAGTAATGTCTCTCTACGAATGTGAGGGACAAATTCCATCTTGACCATTCACATTCCTACGCATGAAAAACCACTAAGCCTGAACATAGTCTTTATGATCACTTGGTCAAAAGTGACTTTTGACTAGGTCAAAGCTAAGCGTTTCTCATGTATGAATCCATGATGATCTCAGGTCAAAGGGCACAGTGACATGGTTTGTATATGAGAGAAGCTTATGACTTAACCCATGCAGCTCTCTCATAGCGGGTCGGTCCAACACCTTGTACTCTTACATGTGCCTATGACTTTAATTTATATCTCCATATATCTTTAAAGTCATACTGGTCTTATTTCATCTTTGCTCCCACATAGATGACCGACCAGGGACATTTAGGATAAACCATGAGTTATCCAAGGATAGTTATCACAGTAAACATGCAAATAATATGATAACGTAATTAATAAACTCATAAATTAACAATGTTCAAAACATAATGATTGGCCCCTAGGGCACAATTTCCAACAAAAGTGACCATACTACAAGCAGGCATTAATCATTAAAACATCTCCGCTGTGTGACCTTCCAGTCAGGCACCTTTAACTAATTACCCGAGGCTTAGGTTGTCACCCTGCTTCCCTATTAGGGTCTAGACTCCTATTCTTTAATGGCTTACCATACTCTTAGTAATTACCCTCTAGAGACGTCTTTCAACTTTGACTTATTTCTTGGTCAAACTCTCTGAGCCCAACCATTCCTCTCCTGAGGGGGAGTCTCTTAGCAGTGACTACCTATCTCTCAGGTTACTCTTTGTCATTCCTTACTTCTCTTCTATATCTATTTCCCTTAAAGAAAACACCTCAATATCTTAACCTCAATTGGACCAATCCTAGTCACCAGTTACTTTTCTAATTAGGTTTTCTCTTACACCAAGCGTTACTTGAACCAATACTCTGCTCATACCTTAGTCAGGACTTCTATCTAAACTTCCCAACGGTTACCTATCATTAGGTTACTTTTGCCTAAGCACACTTAACTGAATAGTACTGATAGGCTCAAACCCTAGTCTCTTGCTGTCTTAGGCCCTTCTTATTCTACCTTTAGTTAGGTCTTTCCAGCTTACATTCTTATCTCTCACCTTATCTTAAGGATTTACCTGTCAATACTCAATCTGTCTCTATGTCACAAGGGTTCTTCCTGTATCTAGAGCTAGCCTGAATGTCTCTTTTTCCAGGTCTTATGGCTCCAACTCCTCTAACTTTGGCTTTCCTCTATTAATCGGAAGGAAATTGAATCCAGCTTAATTAATGATAAGGTTATCTGGAAGGAAATCATGGGTACTCTCTCAGTACTGGTTTACAACTGAAGGAGGTTTCTATATCCTCAACTCATCCCTGGTCCTCATCTTCCCAAATAGGTACCAATCTCTGGGAGACTTAGACCATAGGACTAAGTGAAGTCATCTCTACTCAGTTGGTCACCATACTAATAATTCCCCAAAAACTGTTCCAAGAACCAATACCATTTTCTTAAGCCTCCTGTCAATTCCCCAGGCTACCTATTCATCTCTTTAGGTGCCTAAGCCAATCTGTCTTAGGAGTTCTCTTACTCCTCCAGTTGCTCTTACCGTCTCTTACTACTTTAGAACGGTACAGAGAGAGGACTTATGCAACTTCTCTTTCCTCTACTTTATCTTTCAGTATGAGCATACTCTAACATGCATGTCTGGCATTTTAATGCAAGGAGTGTAAGCTCTTACTGATTGCTATGCCCGTAGCATGCCAACCAAACACCAGAGGGAGCCTCTTTCTCTGTTCGCAGCTGTTTCTGGAAGTTATAGGGAGAGGACTTTTGAGGTTCTTTTTCTTTCTGCTTACTTTAGTACTCTGCTAAGCTCAGGTACATCTAAGCCTAGCTTTGTTCTTGGATAGTCATACTCCCATTGGGTAAGGTCAGCTCCACTTGCCTTGCCTTGGCTGCTTCCCTTTCCCTGATTGGATAGGGCATTTTGCTCTATCTTGAGTAACATCAATTCTAACTTGGAGGACCAATTCCTATTTTCTCTAGGAAGATTCCTGGCCAAGAACTTATCCCTTGGAAAAGGTGCCTCTCAACCTAACCCCACATGACTGAGTATCTCTTAACATCATCAGGAACATGCCAGTCTCATAATGTTATTCCCCGTATGGCTATCTATCTCATTCTTATCACTTTCTCTTCTTTTTAATCCCTAAGAATTCCACTAGGATTATCTACCTTGACTTCATTATCTCCATGTTCCTATTTATCTATTTAGGGACTTGAGATAGCTACTCTATCATAGTGCCCATCTCTAACAAGGCTTTAAGAGCTTGTCCAGCTTAGGTGACCACTATACCCTCTTAGCGGTGTACAGGCTCAACCCCTAACTATCTTGTTCAACTCATCATTACTCTTCCTCTTGAGGGGGAATCTGATAGCTTTTAAATAGTGGCTACTACTCTCCCTTTGAGCTCTATCAGTCTTACTCTCAGGGACCTCATAGTCCATCAAGTCGTGTCAAGATACCACCTCAGCATCTGAGAGTCACTATCTCTATTTGTCATGACCAGAATTCTTATTCGCCACCACTTTCTTTGGTTCATCATAACGAAACATACTTTCTCTTACTTCTGCTAGTTTTACTTAGCTTTGTTCATCGTAACCTCAACTGCTGCCTGAAGGACTTCCATGTCCTAGCCTCACTGTAATCCCCAACTAAGTCAACTACTTCCTTTCAAGCAATGAAGGAAGGGTCTGGCTCACAACTCTAGGCCATTAGCACCTTTGCTTTCTCTTATCCTCAGGGATTACCAGTGGCAGAAATTAATCTTTAGCTCTTCTGACCTTTTTATATCTATTTAGGAATCAAAGATAACTACTTTGATCGTACTGCCTTAACCTTGTATCAAGGCTACAGTAACTGTATCTAACTTAGGTTGCCACTTGACCCTTTCTCTTCTAGGGTTTAGACTCATACCTCTATCTAACTTATGAGCCATTATCCCCTTTTCTTTAGAGGGAAGTCTCTTTATCTTTACACAGTGGCTACCTTCCTCTGCGTATAACTTCTCATCATCATTTTATCTATACCTTTCTAACAGAGGATCCCAACTTCATTTAAAGATCCTTATTACTTATTTTCCCTAGAGCATTCACCTCCAATCCATAACCTTAGTTGGACCTTAGCTTAGTATTCCACTACTAGCTCTAATCTGAACTGGGCCTTTTCTAAATTCTTGCAGATAGTTCTCTTCTTCCTATGCCAGAACCTCTGCTCTGATACCAAAAATGTCACACCTTACTTATATAGTACCTTAGTAGTCATTTAGAACCATTCTAAACCACTTTGGATGGTGAAAGAGAGCCTTAATTGTCGTTCGCTTAGAGGTTCTCGCTCAAAAATTTATCCAAGCTATGTAGTAGTGCAAACTCGGGTCGTTCTCTTTTGGGAGCCTAAATTAGATGTCTAAGTTAGATTAATGCTATGCAGAATAATGAAAAAGGGGGTTTTTGGTGTTTTTAGCCATTAATGAAATACCAAAACTAAATGCAATTAATTCAAATCTAAGTTACTATGTTTTTTGGATTTTTCTAAGATAGTAGTAATGAAGTGAAGTTAATGATATGTAATCTCTTGAATATAGTTTTGAAGCAATCATAGTTCAAAATAATTTTGGGAGTAGAAATCACCAAGTTTTCTAAATGAAAACCTTAAAGAACTCTTTAAGTCTAGGATCTTAATCAATGTCACCCATTTCATAAGATCCTATTAAGCTCACTTGGTGTGTGTATTAAAATTAATTAATGCACTTGGTTAAATGCAAGCCCAGATCAACTCAACAATCACACATTACCATGCAAGACAGAGAGTATCAAAAGAGTTGCATAGAAACATATATGTAACCACATATATTGAAGCTCAAATTCAACATTAACTAATCCAATACACAAAATGATCATCCAGAATTGATTACAACCATAATCAAAATAGTTCAGCTTAAATTTACAAATCCTAGACCTAGAAATTCATAAATAAAGAACTAGAACTTATAGATGAAGCTAACTCCCCTTTGAAGCTCTTGGAACTCATGCTTCTTCCACTATATTCAAGAGTTGAGAAGCCTAGCTAGTCATAACTCTTGAATCAACTCCAACTAGGTATTGTTCTTCAGCCATGGCAGCAGTAGATGGAAGAAATGGAAA
The DNA here is from genome assembly GCF_004799145.2 of Neltuma alba. Taxonomy (NCBI): domain Eukaryota; kingdom Viridiplantae; phylum Streptophyta; class Magnoliopsida; order Fabales; family Fabaceae; genus Neltuma; species Neltuma alba. Next base: position 406,547 of record NW_021636127.1, on the reverse strand, counting down.
TGGGATTAGGGTTTCTGAGGTGGGAATGAGAGAAGAGGATGAAAGATACGAAGGTGGTGGCTGAATAATGATAGTCTCATCTCATCATACCCAAAATAGGGTTTCTAACCCGAAACTTGCGTGCATGGGTCGGTTCTTGGGGCTGGGTAGGTCAAAATTTCCCGAAATGGTCGGGTCTGAGATTTGCTGATTCGAGAGGTTCGCCGCGGCGAAACATGGCAGAGAGCCTTGCTTCAACAGATGAGTTTCGCCGCGGCAAAATAAGAAGTTGGCCGCGGCGAACATAGGCAGAGGGTCCTTTTCTGCTTCTTTTGCCTTGAGTTCTTCAATTCTGACCCCAATCTTTAGTGTCCTACAATAAAAAAGCAACAAATTGAAGTATCAATTGTCCTAGAAATCAATTGAATCCAATTAACAACCAATTATGACAATTTAATCCTCAAAATGACACTAACTTAAAGTAAGGACTCTAAATCTAAATTAAGCGCAATTATCAATAAAAAGGGCCAGTAAATATCACAAAATCATGGATAGTGAGATGAAAAGATAATAATATCTTGAGCTCAATCAGATGGTCTTAAACTTGAAAATTTCAATTTGGACGTTAATTTTCGAAAAATTACTGTTCACTGTCTAGTTTTCAGATTACAGGTCCAACTTTGGAAAATCATAACTAATTCTAGAAAAATCGTATGGAAGTGTTCCAAAATTCTACGGAAAGCTCTTTCAATGCTCTTTAAGGGAAAAATACTCAATTGGACTTATTCTTTCCCAATTCGTACAGTTTATTGGGTTAATATTACTATTTGTTTGGTAAAATCTGGACTCTCCAGATTCTGCGCCTTAACTTTGATAACTCATATCTCTTTGTATACACATCCAAATGAGTCATTTGATAGGTCAAACTGAAGCTCAAAATTAACTGCTTTAGGACCTACGTTTTATCCTTTAATATCTCCTTACTTTAATTCTTTTTATTTCTTTGACATACATAACATGGGCTTAATCTTTCTCATTTATACTCATATGCTTTCATTCATGCCATAAACATCCTAAGCATATACATTGAAGTAATAGCATTCATAACATAATTTACAGCATAGGAGAATTATACATTGAATAATAATATCAATCATTAGCATTAATAATTCTCCACTTCTTCTCCTTGCTTCTCATGCCCTTAGTGCCCATCATTGATTTGACCTAAATGCTTGGTTAGGGAGGGGGTGAGATTCGGGGGAATCTCAGTAGCAAACATTACAATATACATGCACAAGATGGATGCTAGTGTATGGTATGTAGTTTTTCATAAACTTAAGTTAACTAGTGACATGCCATCATGCTTTATGCTTGGTATAAAAATGCATGGCCATGGAAACATATTAAAAATAGCATTTCCAGCAACAATCATCATGTCACAACATCATTCAAACAACAAATACAAACCAACACATAAGCATACCATGTCAAGCACATAAAGGGTAAGTTCACTACCTTGCATCTCAAGCTTTCCTCTTACTTTTCCTTTGACTCCCTTAACTTTCCAACCATGTGGGCATTCGGTCAACATCACCAAATATCCTCTTGGATGTTCCAAAGGTCCTAAACATAACCATAATGATGACACAATCCATTAGGACCATTAGATTACATAAAGTTCAAGACTAGCTTTCTTGAACCTAAACCCTTTCTCTTAGTCTTAGGGTTTTCTTTCTAGCTTTTCTAATATAAATCTCATCATTTCCCATTCTTATGATCCATTTCTTATCAATTAGGATCACTTTGGATGGCCTTAGATTCAAGAAGATCAAATCTGGAAATTTTGGTTCGCGGGTACTGTTCATGCAGAATCTCCAGAATTTTTGCTCAACTTTCAAAATTCATAATTAAATCTAGAAAAATCGAAATTGAGTGCTTCCAAGTCTCACTGAAATATACTTAAGTTAAATTTGAACGAAAAATAGTTTCAGGAACCAATTCTACGTAGAACAGTACCAGAATTGTACGGAACTCGACAATCTCCCAAAAGTTTAACAGTGTTTCCAGATTTCAAACCCTAAATTTGAAAAATCACCATAAATCGTACACATATCCAAATGGAGTGTTCTACCCATGGATTTAAAGCTCACAGAGTGTACTTTAAGCATGAAAATTTTTAGAATCAAATATGCACAGTAACTAATTCGAAATAGGTATCAAATCAGATGCTACAGCCACCACATACCTTGATCTTGAAGCTTGAACTTTGTTCCTTCTTCTTGGCCTTCACCCCTACGTTTTTCTCTCTAAATTTTGGCAGAATTTTCCCTCTTAAACTCATGTTGGCTGAAAATATGAAGGGGAAGAGGCTCTATTTATAGCCAAAAAAGTTGGCTTGAATGGACCAAAATGCCCTTGGTGGCTAATAGAAAGGGTAAGGGCAAATTTGGAAGTTCAAATGGACTTTTGCATCATCATTGCATCATCTTATTACATCATGCTTACCTCAACCTTCTAGAAGATGCCAAGTGTCATGAAAGTGGTGGAGGAGATGGGAGATTAAATCCTAGCCGTTGGATCAAACTTGTTTCATAAGCTTCCTCCGAATTTACTTGGCCCACGTTTCTCCGGCTTTCTTTATGGCCTTTCGAAGCTCAGAAAATTGTTATGTCTGCTTTATAAATTCTCTTTAATTCCAGAGAATATCTATGAATTTTCTTAGGCCATAACACTTCCTTTAAACCTTGCATAAAAATTCATTTATCAAAATGCCCTTTTATCGGCAAAACCGGCTCTTTAATTTATTAAAGCCACTCCACTGGCCTTTTGGTTGCGGGACTAATTTTATAAATTAGTACAACCTTTCAAACATTTAACCTCATTTTTGTATATATTTTTGAGGTCTCTTGCTATTTTAAATAATTACCTCAAACGGTATACTTTTTACCGGTAATAACCTCATAAATTCCGTTGAAACTGCCTCAGGGCATTTTCATCTTTTCTCTTCATAGAAGAGCCTTAGAATATTATTTCCCATTTTCTAGGATTTTCTTGGAATTCTCTGCGTACTCTTCCATTTTTACCCCTGTTGGTCATAACTTTCTGAATTTACAATTTAGTCCCTTCTTGGACTTAGCTTCATATAATCCTCTCTTTGAGGCTTCTAGCTTAACCTTTGGCATGTATCTAGTCTCTTTTCTCTTTTTGGGCCTTCGAGACTTTACTGGACCCTCTAACCTTAATTATACCCGAGCACCTGAAAACTTTTACTTTGCAGTTTAGTCCCTGAAACTGCTTTAACTTCCTTTTTCATCTTTGGGACTTCTGCTCACAGGGGTCTGGTAACCTATTTAATTTAGGCTATTTCTGGAACTTCTAGGCCTAAAAGTCTAGATGTTACACCACCTCCGTCTTCGCATCCTCTCAACCTCAACTCACCAAGCCGCCAACTAGTTCCAAGCTCAACTCACCGAACACCAGCAATGACCAGTCGACCACCTCCGTCTTCGCATTTCCTCAAGCTCAAGTCGTCGTGAGTGCTCACTATCGGTCTCTTCCAGGCTCCATCTTCCTCTATCGACTCAGCTTTGATATTCGGCCAGTGAGTTTATTTTCCAGGCCGTTGCATATCAATTTTCTGTTTGGCTAGAAAATTGTTCTGTTTCTATGTTCTAGCTTTACTCTTCTCCTCTATATTTTTTGTCAAATGGGATCAATTCAGTATCATTTATGTGGGAATTATAATTGCTTGCTGATCATTTATCTGGGAATTATAATTGTTTCTATGTTCTGTTTCTACGGTCCCTCCCATTGCTTTTGATGTTATAGATCAGATAAAGATTTGAACAAGGATGTCATCGGAAAATTATTTAAGTTATAATAATCAGCAGTTTAAAAAATATGCTGTGTGTATCCTGAAAATGTATGGACAGAGGTAGCTTGAAGTAGGTCGAAAAATTGGCAAAAAAATTACTTGCATGCTTCTTGTGCAGACGCCAATGCCATGTTGGGAATTCATCACAGGTCTATACCAAAAAATTGGTGCATCCTTTAAAGTCTAGAAGTACATTTTTTTTATTGTTTACTTTCTAATATATTAAACTTTGTTATTTTTATTTGTATTTTTTCAGGTGTTCCATCCTTTTTTTGGAAATTATGGAGATTGATGCCAAGTGCAAACTGTTCAATTTTCTAGGCTCTGATTACAATATTGAATCTTGTTTTGAATGGATTATTGATGTTATTTAATTGGATGTTTGTTAAGACTTATTTTGGATTATATCTGGATGATTTTAATGTCTTAAAATATAAAATTATGAAATGTGATTTTCAGGTATGGATCGAAGTTTTCTTTTTTATGATATGACCAGGGCATCGGTTTTTGGGCAATGAAGCCCGCCCAGCCCTGCCCTGCCCAAAATGGTTCGGGCTTCCACGGGCAGGGCTGGGCAGCAGGCTGCATTTTGCAGCCCGCACATACTTCGGGCTGGGCATCGGGGCAGAGGTCCTGCCCTGCCCAGCCCTGCCCACATGCAGGCCTAGTCTCAAAGTCAATTGTGTGCAAATAAATCTTGTGGTTTTTACATTTGGATATATTTTACCATTTAAAAACTCTTTTAAAAAACACAGCAAGTTGACATATACCAATTGAGAAGAAAATTGATTTAGTCCTTCAATATTTTGTGCGGTTGGGATTCATTAGAGCTTCGGCCTCCTAAACTTAGTAGAAAGTTATGGTGAATATATATTTTTTGAAAAGCAAAATGCTGAAGTTAAATATAAAAGAGCTCAAAAGAGTAACATTAATGGATGAGAAATTTGTATTCTAGAATAATTCTATTTCATGTATCCCTTACTACAATTAATGCATACACACACACACACACAAGGATTTCATGTGTTCAGAAAGCCCCACAACATTAATTTATACATATATTGTTTGAGCGTTATTTACCTGACAAGAAAAAGGAACAGTGGCATACTAGAAGGAAAAGACAAAGGGGCAGGAGGAAGAAGAAAAATAGAGAAAAAGATTCAAGAAAAACTAGATAAAGTATGATCAAAGAAAAGGAGACTAAGAATACGTTAGGTTCTCATAGTTGGAATGAGGAGAGGAGGTGAGGAGGTCTAAAAAAAAAAAAGGATGAACGTTTAAGTGTTTGACTAGTAGATTATTAAGATATAATTTTATCTTAATTATATATTTTGTCCGTTTCATAAATTAAAATAAAAATCTAAATGTTTTGATTTTAAAAGTTATCTAAACAAATTTAAAATATGATTAGATAATAAAGAAGTGGCTCCATAATCTAGTCTCAATCTTTTATAATCTTCGATATTTCTAATTATCATTTATCTCTAATAACAATGCTTAACTCACTCCTAATAAGTACAACAAAACTAGGGTAGTAATAATAATACAATATAACAAACACAAATTATTTATTTTAAAAGGATACTTTATTCTATATCGGTTTATATTTTTTATATAACACACTAATGTATAAAAATTAATTTGCAACATATAATCTTTCTCATCAATTTTAATATATCCTTCTTATACTCTATATTATAATCAAACCTTTAAGCCCTAAAAATTAGGATGTTACAATGATCATTGTTGGAATCTTCATAGTAAGTCTGCCTATTAGAAATCTTGCAAGAGGAAGTCTTGTGGTTCTTAAGTGTCTCAAAATACTTCTTTGACATCTATTGAATCTCCTCCCCTCTTATCTGAAGATTAATTGAATCAACTACTTGGTATGCTTAAGGGACTTTAGTCTTTGTAATAGACCACTATTGCCTATACCTTTATTGCACATATAGATAAGTCCTTGGTTGTCCTTCACACACCATTCCTTCTGTCCAAGTGAATTGTTGATATAGGGGTATCGAATTGCATGACTTTTGAGGATCATATGTTTGTTTCATATTTACCTTGTGCTAGCAATGAGAAAATACATGCTACTAAAGGCACCTTATCTACTATTGCTAGAAAGGGCATTGCTCATATCTTTGACTCTCTAAAACTTGAATTAGTTTTACTTGTCCTACACTTAGCTTGTAATCTAATTTCTGTCAACAAGTTGACTAAATAGGCCAATTGTGTCGTTTACTTTTTTCTACTCACTGTATTTTTCAAGAGACCTCATTAGGGAGGATGATTGGCATAGTTAAAGAGTATGGAGGGCTCTATTACCTAGAAGTTTCTACTATGAGTGCTTTGTATTTGCAACTTAATAGTCTTGTCTTTACCTTTAAAAATAATGATATTTTATTGTGGCATAAAAGGATGTATCATCCTAGTTTTTCATATATAAAAATATTTGTTTCCTCAGTTGAGTTTTAACAAAGATTCTATTTTCAACTATGATTCCCTAAGAATTTGCTAAACATCACTATACAACTTGTTCTCTAGCACTTTATAAATCTTCTTGCCTATTTTCCATTATTCACAGTGATGTTTAGGGTCCATCCCACATCCCTAATCATTCATGCACAAAGTAGTTTGTTATGTTTATTGATGATTATGCGTGCATGTGTTGGGTTTAGTTATTAAAGGACAAATATGATGTCTCCCTTGTATTTATTGAATTTTTCCATCTTATTGAAAATCAGTTTGACACCACCATAGTTCTCTATATTGATAATGGCATCAAGTACTTTAATCAATCACTTAGCACATTTTTGAAATCACACGGCATCATTCATAATAGCTCTTGCCTCTATAATGAAATGGTATGACTGAATTGAGAAAACATATATTTACTTGAAGTTGCTAAAGGTTTATTACTTAGTGTGCCTAAGTTTTCTTAGGAGAACGCCATTCTCACTACCACCTGTAACATCCCAAATTTGGGCTTAGAAGTGTAAGAAATAGCTTAAGATGGGAGAGCCCCTTTTGGTAGGTTTTGAATGCAGTCTTTAAGATACCTTCCCCGTTAATCCTTAGCTGGTGGTAACTCGATCTTGAGTCAATCTTAGAAAATATAGTCACACCAACTAATTGATCTAATAAATCAACAATTAGGGGAAGCGGATATTTGTTCTTAATAGTTACCTTATTCAATTCCTGATAATCAATGCATAATCTCAAACTCCCATCTTTCTTTTTAACAAATAACACGGGAGCACCCCATCGAGATACACTAGGCCTAATAAAGCCTTTATCTAATAGTTCCTCTATCTACTTTTTTAACTTTACCATTTTATTAGGACCCATTCAATAAGAAGCCTTCAAAATTGGTTCTGTCCTGAGCATCAAATCAATCACAACTTGTACTTCCTTTTCTGATAAAAGTCCACAGATCTCTTTTGGAAATACCTTCAAAAATTCCCTCACCACTGGTATTTCCTATATTCCTTCTTCTATCTCTTCCTACACTGAGAAAAATACCATGTATCTTGGCAACTTTGCCTCAAATATTTCTCTGCCTAGGCCTCCCTAATAAATTCAATCTCACCTCTAGGCCGCGTCTACGAATCAGTCAACATTTTTCACAAATTTTACGAATGGAGGCTCTTATTTTCATATTTGTTATTCCTTAACTGAATTCTGAATTTTTTTATTGGAAGAGAATAGGGTTTCCTGAAATTTTTAACTTCTAATTGTATCAATGGACAATTTCCTTGGGAGGAAGGATTAAAGTTTTATTTTTGTAGTCAAGGGGAACACTATTAGATGACAACCAATTCAAGCGAATTATCAAATTAGTATCATGGAACAACATACATAATGTGCATAGTGAACAATACATAATGTGCATACTGAACAATACAATTCAAACACACACTAGAGGTTACTACTCTAATGCTAGTGGGAGCGAAAACACACAAATCATACGTTAATGTATCAACAATAAGGCCCAATCGCCAAGCATAATCATACGATATAAACGAATAGCTTGCGTCCGAATCAAACATTGCACACACCATGCAATTATTTACACTGATTATATCTTGGATCATCTTAGGTGACTTATGAGCCTCCTCCTGCATTAGGCAGACACTCGGCCTTGAGTCTGCGGCGGGGAATTGTTGACACCTTATGGATAATCCCTCACAAAATGTATGGGTTTTCCATAATGATAGCACAAGTTCTAGCCTACTGTGCATGGCCTGTCTTCGTGATTTCTGCCACAAGTAAATCTTAACCAACCTAAAACTGTTTGACACTACTTGATGCATACCCTTCTTGGGCTTTTTGCTAAAATTAAATTTTCTCTTCTTCTTATTGCTATAGGAAGTTCCCTCAATCATCGTCCTTGCCTAAGGTTTATTAGCCCTTGGGATTGCCTTGGTATGGCGATAGTGGTTTTGACTACTCTCGGTGATTTGGCAGGCTTCCATCGCTTTGTTGAACCACCATTTGTCATTCATGTGTTGCAGGTAGATGGAGTATCGAGATCACTTAATGTATCTCGCCAGGAATTCTATGATGACGATTCTTCCAAAAACCCAATTAGATTAAATCAAATAATTTATTTGAAAGATTAACCATGATAAAAAAGAAGAAACCTTAAAATTTTAAAACCACTATCATAGTTAAAAGAAATAGACTTATATCACGAGTAATCTCAAGCATTAACTTACATCTTAGACTTTCGAAGTCCAAAAATACCATTAAATCATTAGCCTATACAGAACTCATACTATCAAACATATGAATTGATAAATCATTTTAAAATAAAACTATAGAGTCCATTAATTAAAAGTCAATACTTTTAAAAGAGTGTCACATGCAGAGTCTTAGAGGTCTCTGGCCTTCTAACGGCCCTCTAATCAAATATAAGTAATCAAAAGTATTAGTTTACAGTAACAGAGTAGATGAACCCTATATGGCAATATATAATAACTTAGCATATAAAAGAAAAGAAGGGAGCCTAAACAAGCTATAACAGCACACTATGCCTTCGAGGCCTTCCTTGATGGACCACCACCTGAATTATCACCTAAAGATAGTAGAAACCATAGGGTGAGACAAAAGCCCTAGTAACCAACTTTCCAACTCATCATACATACTAACATGTGCTTGTGAGGTGTCAAGTGGAATAGTTATTAACTTAAGAAATATAAGGTATAAAACATGTATACTAAGATAATTTTAATTATCCAAACCCTCATTATGGGACTAACCCACAAGCCATATAAGTCTATCCCTCACTATGGGGGATCAATTAGACATATAGGCTTATCCCTCACTTTGAGGGACGAATAAGAAGCCACAAAGGCATGTTCCTCACTATAGGGGACAAAGGAAGCTAACCAATATGCGCCAATGGTAGTCTTACCATGTGACATAACAACCGGTCATTCACAATATAACGAGAAATATCTCAATCTTTTCTCAATATAATCCATAAGATATAAATCATATATTTTTTCAAACTTCTTAATCACAATTTCAGAAATCCCACAAAACAATTTTCATAGCTGATAAGGTATAACATATCTACTCGAGTTCCAAATAGCACATCATTATTCCAAAATAGTAAAATGCTCACAAACAACATATTAGCACATATAACAAGTGGAAAGTAGTTACCTCTCACTAAAACAATAAAAAGGATTATCATAAGGCCAATTCCGTGCTCAACCAATAATTAATCTACACAATTAATATAACCATATATTAATATAAGCTAATTAATTAATTAATTAAGCTTATATATATTAGTTAAATTTCTATTTCAATTTAATTTAATTTAATTTTTATTCTAAATTTCATCAACTCTTACAACCCAAAATTAAGTATTTTAGAACCAACTTATAATTTTCTAACAAGTCAAATTATTTATTTACATCCTTCGAATTATTTACTTCAATAAAAAAAATTTTCTTAAATTTTCAAAATATGAAATTATTATATTTTAAATTCTAAAAAAATCCCATTTAAAGTTTAAACCCCAAAACCAAACCATCAAAAATTCAATACTACCTCAAATATTTATAAATAAATAATCTAATCAAAATTTTAATGGTATAACTATCACATTTTTCCAACAAATAGTAAACTTTTTAGCAAAAATAATTATTTTAAAACTTGCAGTCACCCAATAAATAAAACCGAACCGATTAAAATCTCGATAATATGTCAAATAACTCAAATAAATTATTTAACATAATTTTAATTGGTAAAAATATTTTATATATATCATATATAACATATTTTTTAACTAAACAAAATAATTTAAATACTAAAAATCAACAAATAGGTAAATCTAAACTGATTAAAATTAACTACTCATTTACTTCTAAATTCCTATGGTCATCTATTATTAAAACTAAATGCTTACTTCCTACCTAAATCTCAAAATTTTCTCTAATCATACTGTCACTAGAAAGCTTAAAATGTATAGAAAATATTCATGAATAAAGTTTGATAAAAATAAGTATACTTGTGTACTTAAATTATCCTCAAAGCTTGCATTCTCCTTCACAATGATCGTTGATTTGCCCTTTGCTCTCTCCTGCACTCTTTCCCTCTTTCACTTCTCACACCCTCATCCTCTACCTCCCACTCTTTCTTTTATTCTCCATCTTCCAACCACCCATCTCTAATTTTTCTTCTTGTATAAAATCCCCCCCCCCAAAAAAATTCTTCCTTCTTAATGAATGTTGTCCCTTTTCCACCGAATTCGGCAGAAAAAGTGTGTGTGTTTGTTTGTTTGTTTTTACATTCTATTTTTTTATAAAGTATTATTATTTTATAATAATAAAATATTATTTTATTATTTTTTTTGCATAAATCCTGAAATAAAATTTAGGATATTACATATTCATCAAAGGATTCATTCTCTGTTTACTTTGCGATGAGGAATTCAGCTTCTTTCTCATCTCAGACTGATCTCGAAAAATACTTTTGGAAGAACTGGTCTTTGAATAATTCCCAAGAAATTAGAGTCTCATTAGCTTGGAGGACTATCTTCGTGTTCTTCCACCATCTGTTTGCTTCTCCCTCTGGCTTATAGATTGCCATCTGTGCTTTGGTTTTGGATGAGCAATCCATAACTCTAAAGATTTTCTCTAGCCGAGCAATCCAGTCCTTAGCTACCTACACATCTTGTATGCCTTCAAATGCTGGTGGATTATGCTTGTAAAAGTGCATAATCCACTATTGCAAATTATCTGGTTCCTTTGCAGACCTTGCTTGCTCTACTACTGGTTCCTGGGGTTGGACTGGTTGGGGTTAGACTGGTTGGCCTATCCCAACTGATCCTTGCCTAGGTTGTTGTAACTGTGCTATTGCTACTGTTACAACTACTGCTATTACAGCATCCCTTTCTTGTTCTTGACAAGCTTGGGTTGCTCGTAACTCTTGCATCATTTTCTATTGTTCCTCTAATTGGTTCATTATTATTTGAATTGGATCAATAGAGGCCTATTTTGTTCTTCCATTGCCTGTGCATTACATCTTGTTCTCACCATACTTGTTGTTTCTTCTTAACTACAAATGGAACAACATTGTGATATGACCTTTAACTTTTATATATAACCTTTATATACATACAAAACAGCAGCATAGTTCAACCAGTCACAACCAATCATGTCAAGAGTTATCTAGGTAATACAACTATCTAAAACTAGCTAGGAAAAGGAAAAGTAGAAGTAACAAAGTTTTCTTAAAAATCTATCAGCTGCTCAAAGGTACATCCGTCTATGATTAATATGGCATCCTGCTAGATCCAGGTGTCTAGAAGGGAAGCTAACAATACACCGCCCCAAACATCAATACCTAAGGTTTGTCCCTCCTTGCTGACGGATGTGTATAACAACTAGACCTAATGGAGGAAATCAAGATAGACTGGGTGATCGATGTGCTGGACTGTCACCTTTCAGATCGTCAAGAAAGAGAGTTGCACCAGATAAAATGCAGTATAGGATGCAACCAATCATTCTTCTTGAGGAGCTTGTTATTGGAAATCCTAGTCTAACTTGGTTTTCAAAAACATTGTAAAAAGGGGGGTTTTAGTTGTTTTAAAAGTGGTGCAACAAATGTAAAGTGCAGAAAGTTAACTGTTTTTTTTTTTGGTATTTTAAATGAATGAAGAAATGTTTTGGATTAAAAGGGAATTATGGTTAAACAGTCTCTTGATGATGAAAACTCAGCTATCACTGCTCTTTAGAATGATTGGGAGTTTGGAAAACCTCTAAGTCTGTAGAAAACCCTAAATAATCACTTGGGTCCAATTTCTTAATTAATGAAAACTCACTTTAATCAAAGTTAATTAACACCTCTTAGGACACTGCCGAAAACCACTTAGAGTGTAGATGAATGAATGATGCAAATGTCCTCTAAATGTTAATCGACAAACGCAGAATACCAAGCATGCAGATTGATCACAATAATCACTGAAAATCAAACTGAACACAAGGATTCAAACTGAAATATTATATAGATTAATCAACATTAACATCATCCAACCCAAATACAATAGAATAGTCTAAACACTAGATTTACAATCATCAACCAAGCTTGATACAAGTACAGAAAGTTCCTAAATCTAGAAATATTCAACACAACATTAAACAAAGGTTTAGACTATAGAAAGAAAACTCCCCAATTAGATCACTGAGCTCAAGCTTCGTTCTCCATCACTAAGAGGCTAAGGGGTTTAGCCTCTCATGCTTTCAAACCAATCACAATCGCTTCAGGAATGAATAGCCATGGTTGAAGCTAAAAATGAAGTTAGAAAAATGGATAAGAAGGGTATTGGAATGGTTTGATTGGTCTAAAATCTCAGAAAATGATGAAGAGATGAAGAAAAATAGAAGTTTTGGGGTAGGATCAATGGAGACTTCAGAGGAAATGATGGTGGCTCAACCTTGTGCAAATATGTAGAATGGAAGAGTGTCTTTTTGTGGTGGCTACCACCTTCGGCATAGAAGCTCAGAAACCTATTCTAAAATGCACAGTTTCACTTAACACACTCAAGTCGTGACCTCAGGAATGTAAGGTCGCGACTCAGGGTGGTCAAGTCGTGATCTGATAGGTTCTATGTTGTGACCTGGGAAGACAGAGAGCTCTCGTCATGACTTGGGTCCAAAACTCGTAACTTTACTCAGAGGCATCCAGGTCACGACTTAAGTAGTCCATGTCGCAACCTAGGAAGGGAGAACACTCCCAACTCTTATGTTTTAGTCCTTGTAACATTTTGGCTCCATCTATGCTCCATCATGATTCTTGGGTCCTTCTCTAATTGCCTGAAAATCACAACAAAGAGTTTTGTAAAGACCAACTGATTACAGATAAAGGAAATTAAAATTTAGAAGAGAAAAATGACCCTTTTTACCCCTAAACAGCAAAATGCAATGCATGACTCAATGTAATCAAATGAATATAAATGCACGCATAATAAGGGTAAAATTATTGCAAAACATTAGAAAACACTTGAGAAAACCATATAAAGATTGGGTTCTATCACTCCCCCACACTTGAACCTTTGTACTCCTGGACAAAGACTTGAATCATTCTAAAGAAAGTATAGCTACAATTAGAGAGACTAGCATGTTCAAAAGTGATCTCAAGAGCTAATCGATCAACCTCTTTTTAGGAACACAAGAATGATAAGATGAACAATGCCAAGTAATCAGATACAATGTGGAATTGACTCAAAATGCATGAACAACAGAGATTTGCTCTCAAGGTATAAGCGTTTGAATCGCTCATCTCTCCTCATTGGGGTTCTTTTCTCTCAACTATCCAAGTAGCAAACATTCTACCATAAGCTTGTAATGACCCTAAAATCTCCACTACTATTCAGTATCCATGTAAAGAATCAAGACGACTTTTGGGGTTATAGTGATAGAAAGGCTAAATGGAATAGAAAATGGTGAAATCGAGTGTCAAGAATTAAAGAAATGTGAGTTAAATAACATCGATTTTTAGTCAAGGAAGTTCAGATCCCAACCTTCTATCACCAAGGGAATACTTTATTCAACTTCATTTTGCTGTGATAGCCTATGTATATATAAGGAGTATTTCTTTACTCTTGTGCTTTTTTTTGTTTTTCAAACTGAAATAAAAGTAAAATTCCCAATTAAGACTGATGAAGATCAGGAAATTGTAATTGTCGAGACGGATTCAACTCAATTAACATCGTTGTTCAAAACACTCAAAATGGTAGACAAAATGAAGGAAGTGCGGGCTCAAAAAATGGTCAAGCAACGGATAAATGGTTGTGGGTTGTGTTTGGGTAGAAAGGTGTAGAAAAGAATACCTCTATCATATTCAAAATCATAAATGCACATGTAATTTTGACCAAGAGCCAAAACAAGTTTTAGAGAATGTAAACCACATGAATAATCATTCAATATAGGAATCAAGGCTCAAGAATATCCTTCCAACAAGGGTTTCACATCTCAATTGCTCATAAAAGAAGTTCAATCAATATGCACTAATCACAAGGCATTAAGACACTTATCACAAAAGCAACCCATGATATGAGGATTAAAAAGATCAAGATAATCACTTAAGAACATACTTGAATCCCAAAAGTGACTATAAAGTCTTCAAAAAAAAAATCATTTTCAAAATCTAGTATGCTTAAAAGTCCAAGGATGGCACGGTTTTGAAGAAAAACTATTTGATGTAATGAGGGTATATGAAAAGGGCAAAGGTTTGCTTGAAAAAGATACAAAGGTAGCTTAAAAAGGTACCTCCTATACAGTAATGCCAAAAAGCAGAGAGAAGGTAACAGTGCGTAGCAAAAGGGTCCAAGTCGCGACCTGGATACACAGAGGCACCAAGTCAGGAAAGGGGAATGAGGTCTGACTTGAGATCATATGAAGTCGCGACACAAAATCATAGAGAGCCCTCCCTAGCCAAAGTCACTCTTCAAGTCGCGACCTGAAGCAGTGAGGTCGTGACCTGAAGTCACAGAAACTACCAATGCAAAAAAATTTCAAACTGTGGCCACAATTAACAAGTAAAAACCCTTTTAGGAAGCATCAGATGATCCAATTCACAACAATTCACCATCTACAATCAATTCAAAGCCAAATAATGATGATGAAAGATTGGATTTTCGAAAAAAATTTTGCCAAAAATTTTGAAACAACCATAGAAATGATGCAACAAAGTGAAATGAATTCCTCCCCCACACTTAGACTTGACAGTGTCCTCACTGTCAACAGAAAAGGGAAAAAGAATTGTAGCACCCACAAAAGAACAAAGTAAACCAACCATTCATTGCAGAAAAGTTAACATACAAAGGAAATGTAGCTTTTGAGTACTGGGATTACAGGACAGAGCAACAAACAAAACAAAAAAAGAAAAGAAAAACACAAAAACAAAGCAAAACGCAAAAAGCTTCCAGCAGCAAAGGTTTTAATCGTCCTCCACTCTTCTTTCTTCTTCAGCCCCGACATCTTCTCCTGCTTGGACATTAGCTTCTCCTATTTCAGCATCAGTAGGAGTAATACCAGCAACACCAGAAGATTACCCCGAACCCTCACTAAAAAATCTGGTGGCAAGAATGGTGTTCTCCCAGAAAGCCCGTTCATACTCTCACGGGAAGTTGACCTTAAGGGCCCTGGCCATCTCCAACATCAGAGGATCCATAAACCGCTGCCTTCTGAACTCATGAGACATAGAGATAGCTTTGTGTGCATCGAACTCCTTAGTTAGGTTTGTCACTTGTTGAATGAGTTCAGTAATCTAATCATTTAAAGAGGCGAGGTTGAAACTAGAGCCACCCTTAGCTGCCTCTTCTTCTGGTTCTTCCCCCAACACCCTTTTTCCTCTCTTTCTTTCTCTGTTGGATTTAGAGGTGACATAGCATCTGGTCGTGAGAGGGTCCAAGAGAGAATCAGAGAGGCGTGTTGGTATCTCATGTGCTACACAAAGATCAATAATCAAGTGCGGAAATACCATAAGAGTTCAGACATTATTGATACAGCGATCATTCTAGTCCAGGGCAATAATAGGAATGTCAACCAGCTGTATGGTCATCAGGAGATGTAGGAGAAGTGCACCCTTTTCAGAAACATAAAAAATGTGGGCCAATAGCATCACATTATAAACCATGAAGTTCAGCCAAATCCTGGCTTCATCATTCATGTGCTTGGGTTCGAAAACTTTCCGCCCACTTTCCTTTATGGTCTACCCAGCTTCCCCTGTCCCGATGGTATGGAAGACCTCTACCCATGGAACTTCAATAAGTCTAATCTTCCATTGCTAGTACTCACAGACAGGGATATCGGGCAACTTGTAGAACTTCTTAACAACCTCCTGAGTTAAGAAACATTCACTACCTTTAAAAGTGATCCCCCTATGTCCGTCCATAGTAGGGCAAGTGTAGAATTCTCTCACCAATGTCAAATTGGCCTTGTTCCTCTTCTTTATAAGTTCCTCAAGGCCCTTTTGTTTGGCGAGCTCATAAAAATGGTACTGTTGCGTTTGTGGAAAATATCACTCTTGAACTACCCCCTGTTGGCAAACAATTCCACAGCTTTCTTCCTTGGAAGTCTAGTCTCTTCATGAGGGTGAAGCTTCTTTTTCGAGCCTGAAGACTCAGAGTTTTTGGTATGAGGCATTTGGACACAAAGCAAATAACCAAGAAGCAACCAAAGTAAACACACAAAACAAACAAACCTAGGAAAAGAAACTAAAAACTACACTAAGCCTAGAAACCAAGCACTCCCCCATACTAGGCCTACATTTACCCATTGCCAAACTCACTTAAGCAAAACAGTTAAAGATTTTGAACTGGGACATTTGCATTTTAAAACCATTAGGGATATCATGAGAAAACCCAAGTATTCATAATTTTCAATTGCCCCAAAATCCATTTCTTGCTAACCCTTAATGTGTAAAGTCAAGATCCAATAAGAAATTGTAGTTTTGAAACAACAGAGGTAAATCAGGGGTTTAAAACCTCCTCTGTGAGCTCAGGTCGTGACTTGAGAATAGTGAGGTCGCGACTTGAACAGACAGAGAGAATTTTGAATTCAAAAAGGTTCGAGGTTGCGACCTGAACCCAGAAAGTTCAGAAGACGCCATAAACCAATTTGCTCAAAACCAAATCTTTTTCAGAAAATATAGTCCCAAGCAGTCCAAAAATCAGTTAAATAATATTTTCAACGTCCAGCAATACTCTACTCAACCAAAATCAAAGCCCTAACAAAAACAACACTATCTACCCACAAAATTACATAAAACTAAACCAGAAAGAAAAGAAAAACAAAAAACAAAAAGGGAAGATTAAACGAAGAGAGTGGAAGGATAGAAGGACTGAATGCAAGATGGATATAGGATTGTTCACAAACTGTAGGAGGTAGATTACACGGTGGAGGCACTTAGAAGTTGTAGAAAAGGAAGAATAGAGCAACTGAACGGTTAGGGAAGGAGCAAACCTTTGCAAAGGGCTGAGTGGTTGCGACTTTGGAGGGAATTTGAAAGGCTGTGACTATTGAAGAATCCAAGATGGGGAGTTCCGACTTCAGGAAAGCAGGAGCTGTGGGGAAAGAGTTTAACGTGGGGAGGCGGAATGTGGGAAATGAACTGAAAGGAGGGATTAGGTGGTTTTACAAAAGAAGGCCTAAGGTTTTTAAGTTTGGAATGAATGGAACTTGAATTCAGGGTAGGTTCAAGGGCAAAATGGTAACGAGGATAGAAATAAGTGGGGGTAAAGAGGTGAACTCAAAGAAAAATGCTGACTTTTCATGTCAGGTCACGACTTAACCAGAGTAAAGGGCTTTTAGGGTTTTAGAAAAGGCTCTAAGTCACGACCTCAACTCACAGAGAGCCTTTACCCATTGTCTTCCTGTAACATCCCAACTTTTAGGCCTAGAAGTACCAAGAATAGCCTAAATTGGATAGGCTACTAGACCTCTATTAGCAGAGGTTCCAAAGACAAGAAAGGAAATTAAAGCAGTTTCAGGGACTAAACTGCAAAGTGAAAGTCTTAAAGGGCTAATATGTAATCAAAGTTAGAGGTTCCAGTAAAGTCTCGAGGGCCCAGAAAGAGA
This sequence comes from Neltuma alba, assembly GCF_004799145.2. Taxonomy (NCBI): domain Eukaryota; kingdom Viridiplantae; phylum Streptophyta; class Magnoliopsida; order Fabales; family Fabaceae; genus Neltuma; species Neltuma alba. Next base: position 388,598 of record NW_021636127.1, on the reverse strand, counting down.
AAAGAGGCTAGATACAAGCCAAGGGTTAAGTTAGAAACCTCAAAGAGAGGATTGTATAAAGTTAAGTCTAAACAGGGACTAAAGCGTAAATTCAGAAAATTATGACCAACAGGGGTAAATATAGAAAAGTATCAGAGAATTCCAAGAAAATCTCAAAAAAAATGGGAAATAATATTCTAAGACTCTTTTGTGAAGAGAAATGATGAAAATACCCATGAGGCAACTTAAATTGAATTTTTGAGGTTATGGCTGGTAAAAAGTATACCGTTTGAGGTAATTATTTGAAATAGCAAAAGACCTCAAAAATATATACAAAAATGAGATTAAATGGTTGAAAGATTGTACTAATTTATAAAATTTGTCCCGCAACCAAAAGGCCATGGAGTGGCTTTAATAAATAAAAAGCCGGTTATGGCAATAAAAGGGTATTTTAGTAAATAAATTTTTATGTAAGGCTTAAAGGGAGTGTTGTGGCCTAAGAAAATTCATAGATACTCTCTAGAATTAAAGGAAATTTATGGAGTAGATAGAATAATTTTCTGAGTTCCAGAAGGCCATAAAGAAAGTCAGAGAAACGTGGGCCAAGTAAAATAAGAGGAAACTTAGGGAACAAGTTTTGATCCAATGACTAAGATCTAATCTCCCCTCTCCTCCACCACATTTGTGACACTTGGTATCTTCTAGAAGGATGAGGTAAGGATGATGCAATGATGATGTAAAAGTCAACTTGAAGTTCTAAAATTGCCCTTACCCTTTCTATTAGCCACCAAGGGTATTTTGGTCCATTCAAGCCAAAGTTTTGGCTATAAATACCCCACCTTGGAAGAGCATTTTGGCAGCCATTTTTAGAGAGAAAATTTTGCCAAAATTTAGAGAGAAAAACGTGGGTGTGAAGGTCAAGAAGAAGGAACAAGATTCAAGCTTCAAGATCAAGGTAGGTGATGGTTATAGCATCTGACTTGATGCCTATTTCGAATCATTTACTCTTTGCATCTGATTCTGTAATGTGGTATGCTTAAAGTACACTCTGTAAGCTTTAAATCCATGGGTAGAACACTTCATTTGGATATGTGTACGATTTATGGTGATTTTTCCAAGTTAGAGTTTGAAATCTGGAAACAGTGTTTAACCTTTAGAAGAGTGTCAAGTTCCGTACAATTTAGGTACTTCTACGAATAGAAGTGGTTCCTAAAATTATTTTTCATGTAAATTTAACTTAAGTATATTTCAGTGAGACTTGGAACCACTCATTTTTTATTTTTCTAGAATTAATTATGAATTTTCAAAGTTAAGCAAAAATTCTGGAATTTCTGCGTGAACAGTACCCACGAAGCAAAATTTTCAGATTTGAACTTCTTAAATCTAAGGCCATCTAAAGTGGTCCTAATTGACAAGAAATGGATCTTAAAGCTGGGAAAGGATGAGATTTATGTTAGAAAAGCTAAAAAGAAAATCCTAAAAACAAGAGAAAGGGTTGAGGTTCAAGAGAGCTAGTCTTGAACTTTATGAATCTAGTGGTTTTAATGGATTGTATGATTACTATGACTGTTTAGGACCTTGGAACATCTAAGAGGATATTTGGTGATGTTAACTAAATGCCCACATGGTTGGAAAGTCAAGGGAGTCAAAGGAAAAGTAAGAGGAAAGCTTGAGGTGCAAGGTAGTGAACTTACCTATTATCATTGCTTGATGTTGTATGCTTGTGTGTTGCTGTGTACATGTTATTGAATGTTATTGTGACATGTTTTAGCTTCTGTAATTTCTATTCATGATGGGTAGATTATGTCTCCATGGCCATGCATCAAGAAGTTAGCTTTGAGCATGCTAATATGTCACTAATTAACAAGAGAATAAACAAGTTGTGTGTAGTGCATTAGCATCCATCTAGCATGATTAATATGGTATTGTTTACTACTGAGATTCCCTCGAATCTCACCCCTCCCTAACCAACCATTTAGGTCAATCAATGATGGGCAATAATGGCATGAGAAGCAAGGAGAAGAAAGTGGAGAATTGTTGATGTTAATGAATGATATTATTATTCAATGTGTAATTCTCCTATTATGTAATTTATGTTATGAATGCTTATGATGCCATGTATTTAATTATAATGATTATGGAATGTATAGAAATGTATGAGCATGAACGAGAAAGAGTAAGCCCATGTTATGTACGCCAAAGAAATAAAAAGAATTAAAGTAAAGAGATGTTAGGGATAAAACATAGGTCCGGAGCAGTGAGTTTGTAGCTCCAGTTTGGCCTATCAAACAAATGAGCTAAGCCACAAGATTTGGTAGACTCATAGTACACATCTCAAGTTTTAAAATGAGAGATATATCACCTCAATTGTATGTGTATACAAGGAGATATGAATTTCCAAAGTTCAGACATAGAATTTGGAAGTTCTAGATTTTATTAAATGAACAGTAATATTTATTGATTAAACTGTACGAATTAGGAAAAGATAAGTCCAATTGGATATTTTTCCTTAAAGAGCATTGAAATAGCTTTCTGAATAATTTTAGAACACTTCAATATAATTTTTATGGTTAGTTATGAATTTTTGAAATTGGGCCTGTAATCTGAAAATTAAACAGTAAATAGTAACCTGGCTAATTATGTTGAAATTTGAAATCCACGAGCTTGTGTGATGATTTGCTTGAACCATAACGCTAACAAATGCATGCTCTAAGGGGTTAAAGGTAAGACGTTTCACTTCCCCAAGTCACGACCATATATAGTTGACTCACGACTTGAACACACAGAGAGCTCCCAACTCAGACTAACCTCCCAGGTTGCGACCTGAGATCAATGAGGTCACGACTTGAGTGCACAGAGAGGCTCTGACACTCTAGACCCTGAAAAACTTCAACTCTAAGTTCCTAAACCAAAATTACTTACCAAAATGCCTACCATAACAGCCCAACTCAGCAATCCATCATCCAATTCTTAACAATTCAAAACAAAACTCCAAAAACAAGTGATGGAAGATTGGGGAAAACTTTCAAAAGTTTTTTTTTTTTTTTCAAAATTTTGGCAAATTTTAGTAAGAACTACCCATGACAAGGCACAACCCAACAACCAAAACACAAAACCACTTTTAAGAACTCCCTCCCCCACACACTCAAAGCAATGTCCACATTGCGGCACATAGTCACACCAAAGCACAAAACCAAAACACAAAACAACGAAGGTGGAAGTTGTGAAATTCAGTTCAAGACTGAAGCACAATATGTCACCCTTCTAGAGAGAGGAAAAGAGCTAAGCGTAAAGGTAGGTAAACTCAAGAATGCGAAGAAGTGTGTGGTGGTGACAGAATAGAAGCACAATTATAATCATATGAAACACAAAGCCAAGGGAGATTGTTGAAAACAAACATAGACCAAACTGAATTTAAAACTACTTCTATTGAGCACATCCCTTCCACAGTCTCCAAAATTCACAGCAAGATAATTTAAGCACAAGTAAATTCATGTGAATAGTGGAAGTAAAGGAAAGGGATGACCTGGCCTTAAGAAGGCGGTGTGGGCTCTTCATAGAGCTTGAGGAGATGACTGTTGCACTGAAACATTTTGCCTGTAGCCTTCTCCTTGAGCTCTATCATCTCGAAGTTATGCACTTTCATCACAATATAGGGTCTATCCCAGCTCATCTTGAGCTTACCCTTCTTAAATTTGAATCTACCTTGATACCTCAACACCTTGTCACCCTCCTTAAACTTCTTTCTCAAGATATTGGCATCATGGACAAGCTTGGTTTTCTACTTGTAGATGTCTGAGCTATTGTAGGCGTCTAACCATATTTCTTCAAGTTCTTGAATTTGAAGGAGTCAGTTTAGGCCAGCTTCCTCCAAATCGGCATTGCAATACTTAATTGCCCAATATGATTGATGCTCCAGCTCCACCAGAATGTGGCAGGACTTACCATAGATGATCCGATATGGCGACATACCAATTGTAGTTTTATAGGTAGTGTGGTAGGCCCACAGTGCATCATCTAGTCATAGGCTCCAATCTCTGTTGAAGGGCTTGACAATCCGTTCCAAGATGCAATTGATCTCTTGATTTGATACTTTAGCCAGACCATTTGTTTGAGGATGATAAGGGGTGGACACTCTGTGGAAAACCCTATATTTTGCCAACAAGTTATTAAGCAACTTGTTGTAGAAGTGGGTTCCCTGATCACTTATTAGCACTTTAGGTACCCCAAATCTATTGAAGATGGTGGACTTCAGAAATTTAGAAACCATAGGTGTATCATCTTTCCGTGTGGGGATGGCTTCTACCCACCTAGAGAGGTAATCTACAGCTAGGAGAATGTAGGTGTAACCGTGGGAAGGTGGAAAGGGGCCCATAAAATCTATCCCCCAAGTATCGAAGATCTCATAGAACAAAATAGGTTGCTGTGGCATTTTGTTCCTTCTACTAACCCCCCCAAACCGTTGGCATTTATCAAATGCCTTACAAAAAGTGATGCATCTCTAAATAAGGTGGGCCAATAAAATCCTACATCTAAAACCTTCCTAGCTGTTTTTCTAGCGCTGAAGTGCCCTCCACACAAGGTATCATGGCAAGCCTCTAGAATGGCTCGAGATTCTACTTCTGGAATGCACCGTATAATCACTTGGTCAGAACATAACCTCCATGGGTGCGGTGGATCCCAAATATAATAGGAAGCTTCGTTCTTAAGCTTGTTGAGCCTGAAAGGTAATCAATTGAGAGGGGATTAGACCAGTAGCAATATAGTTAACTAAGTGAGCAAACCATAGTTGAGAAGCAGACAATACAAATAGAGATTGGTCAGGAAATGAATCACAGATAATGTCAAAATCGAGTACTCCCTTGGTTTCTAAAGGTAGCCTACTCAAGTGGTCTGCCACATGGTTGGCATTTCCAGCTCTGTCTTTCACTTCCACGTCAAATTCTTGAAGCAATAACATCCACCTGAAGAGCTTCGGCTTCGATTGAGGTTTGTGGAAGAGGTATTTCACTGCTGTGTGATCTGTAAACACAACCACTTTGGAATTTATTAGATATGGTCTAAACTTATCAAGTGCAAAAACAATTGCAAACAATTCCTTCTCAGTAGTGGTATAGTTTTTCTGAGCTGCATCTAGAGTTTTAGAGGCATAAGCAATTACTTTCAAAACAGAATTCTCCCTTTGACCCAATATTGCCCCTACACTCAAGTTTGAAGCATCACAAGAAATTTCAAAAGGCAAATCCCAATTAGGAGAGGTCAAAATAGGAGAAGTAACTAACCTATTTCTCAATTCATCAAAAGCAAGCTCACATGCATGGTCAAATTAAGAATCGACATCTTTTTGCAGCAATTTGGAAAGAGGTAAAGTAATTTTACTGAAATCCTTGATGAACCTTCTATAGAACCCCACATGTCCTAAAAAGGACCTCAACTCTTTCAAGTTGATAAGGTAAGGCAAAGAAGATATCACCTCTACCTTGGCTTTATCTACCTCAATTCCTTTTTTAGAAATTAAATGTCCTAGCACGATGCCTTGGTTAACCATGAAATGACATTTTTCATAATTCAAAACCAGCTTTTTCTCAATACATCATGCCAAGATTTGGTCAAGGGTCTTTAAGCAATCTTCAAAAGAATTGCCGTACATAGTAAAATCATCCATGAACACATCCATGTATTTTTCAATAAATTCAGCAAAAATGGATAGCATACAGCGTTAGAATGTGCCAGGAGCATTGCAAAGACCAAAAGGCATTCTTTTGTAAGCATAGGTTCCTAAGGGACAAGTGAAGGTGGTCTTGTCTTGGTCTCTAAGGTCTATAGGAATTTGGAAATATCCAGAGTATCCATCTAGGAAACAATAATGACTCTTCCCCACTAACTGTTTAAGCATTTGATCAATAAAAGGTAAGGGAAAATGGTTTTTCCTAGTGGCATCATTCAACTTCCTATAATCAATACAAACTCTCCATGAGTTTTGCACCCTAGTTGGGATAAGTTTATTATTCTCATTTTTAACTACTGTGATTCCACTTTTCTTTGGCACAACTTATACCGGTGACACCCATTCGCTATTAGAAATAGCATATATGATTCCAGCTCTCAGAAGTTTGTCTATTTCTTTCCTAACCACATCAGAAATTAGAGGATTCAATCTCCTCTGGCTTTGTTTAATTGGCTTGGAATCTTCAGTCAATAAAATTCTATGGGTACACACAGTGGAGTCTATGCCCTTAATGTCAGCTAATTGCCAACCCAAGGCCTCCCTATTTCTTCTAAGGACTCCCATTAAACTAGTTTCTTCATATTCAGTTAAAGAACTAGAAATAATGACAGGCAGTTTATTCTCAGGCTCAAGATAAGCATATTTGAGGTTGGGGGTAAATCTTTCAGTTCTAAAGTTGGGGGTTGAACAACAGAGGGAATTAGAGTAGAAATATCAGTAAAGTTAGAAAAACTCCCCTTTTGAGACCCTTGTGAAATGCACTCGCCAGCTTCACTTGGATCCAATATGCTACTTCAATCTTATTAGATGTTGCACCAAGCTTAAGTTGGTTTACAGCAGCAACAACCTTAAGTTGGGTTGCCTCCATACCTATATCATTGTTAGAAATTAGATCATTCAGAAATCGCAAGGTATGGGGTGTAATCTTGGAATGTGTATGAGTAGCAATTGAGTCAGAGAGTGTTTACCCTTCAACCAAAGTCCTCAAGACATGAGGTGGTGAAGCAATTGAAGTCTGAAGTTCAGGGGTGACACAGCGGACTCAGGTCGTGACTTCATATCTCCAGGTTGTGACATAATTTCACAGAGGCCACCCTCTCAGATTGTTTGGGTTGAAGTCACGAGTTGATGATCTTCAGGTTGCGACTCAATTTGATAGAGGCCACCTTCGTCAGAGTCCTGGTCTGGGGTCGCGACTTGAGAATCCTCAGGTCATGACCTCATGTCACAGAGGCTCATATCCTCAGATTTTACTCCACTCTCAGTACTCATCACTTGTTAAAAATCTACATCATTAATTAATAAACTCCTTCCAAGGCCAATGTCAGTTGTAAACGCAGAAATGGAATCAAAATTTGATGGAAAAGAAAAGTCTTGAGAAATGGAAAGCATGCTATCAATTTCTAAAGAATTAATGCATGGCACCTTATCTCTGCAAGGACTGGAAAATGAATAAACAGAAGAGAGAGAATTGAAATATTCATCATATGCACTTAAAGATGAGTCAAGATCATAAGATTCATGTGATGATGCAGCAGAAGAATCAATCAATTTAGGTGAACTCATGTCATAACTATCATGCATATGCAGCTCATGCTCATCCCTAGCTTGCTCAATAGCTAAATCAATAGCATTTAAACCTATGAATGCAGAATTGTCAAAAGGATAGCGCATAGCTTCATTCATGTTAAAAGTTACAACATGATCCCCTACCTCCATTGTTAAACAGTTATGTTTCATGCTTATAATAGTCTTAGAGGTTTATAGGAAAGGTCTTGCCAAAATCAAAATGCTCTCATTTGCAAGTTCATTCGACATATCTAAAACATAGAAATCAATAGGGAATACTAGGTCCTTGACTTGAACTAGGATGTCCTCGATTATGCCCTTAGGATACCTAATTGACCGATCTGCCAGTTGAAGCACTACACTTGTGTCTTTAATTCCATTAATCCCTAATGCCAAATAAACTGACCAAGGCATGACATTTATAGCAGCTCCTAAATCTCACAACGCTCCCTTAATGTGAACCTTTCCTATGGTACAGGGGATTGTGTAAGATCCAGAATCTTGACACTTAACAGGTAGTTCAGCCTTAAAGAAGGATGACACATTAGCACTCACCTGAATTCTCTCAAGGGGCCTAAACCTTTTCTTGTTATTACATAGTTCCTTTAGTAATTTGAAGTATTTAGGATTCCCTTTTAAGAACTGAACTATTGGCACATTAATTTCCAGCTTGTTAAACAATGAGTAAGCATCAGTAGCCAATTTAGCATCAAACTTTTTCTTACCAGAGAAATAGGCTTTAGGAAAAGGAAGGTTTTTAGCACATACCTCCTTACCTACTGGCTTAGAGGCTCCTTGGTTGCTGGTCTCTAGCTTGTCCTCCTTTTGCTTGCCTTTGTGAGTCAAGCTCTCTACAGTGCTCTCATTTTCTGGCACCGCTTCTTAAGATGCTTCTTCTTGTGCTTGAATTGACTTCTCTTCTGGTTCAGTGTGTGCTCTTGCCTTCATCATGAGCTCTTCTTCTTTGGAGCTCTTAGACTTGCCAAGCCTCATCGAGGAAAGTGGGGGACTCTCTACCCCTTGTGCAGAATCATCCTTGTCTACCTTTTCACTTTCAAAGTGAACCTTTCTACCGCTTCTTAGAGTTATGGCATTGAGGCCTTTTGGATTGATAATTGTATTGGAGGGAATGCTGCCTCCACTTCTGGCTTGCATGTCATTGACCGCATTAGATAGTTGGGTCAAATGACTGGTGATATCAATGTTCTTTAAAGTGAGCTCCTCTAGTTTCTTATGAACGTCTGAGTTATCTTTTGCATCCCTTGCAATATGGTGATTATGGAAACAAACTTGTCATCACTTTCCTTTATTCGCCCCTCTATGTTTGTCATCTGAGCAGCCATGCTCTTTAAAAGTTGAGAAGTGTCATCTCCTCTTAGTGATAGTTGAGATACCATAGTATGTTATGGAGTTGTCACCATTGCTCTTGAAGGATCTTGAAATGTGCTTGAGGAGGCCCCAGGATTGTGGAACTGATTGCCTTGGAATTGGTTTGGTCTATTTGCTCCCCCACCCCATTTGAAGTTTGGATGATCTCTCCAACCGGGGCTGTAGGTGTTGGAGTAGGGGTCCCTTTTCTGATATTGCCCCTCTCTTCCTTGATACATGGCATTCACTTCTTCAACTGGCCTAGGGCAATTTGAGGTAGTATGCATTGGTGAATGATAAACTTCACAACTTGTAGCTACTAGGGCAAGAGAGTGAGTTTTGTTGGAGTGAAGGCTTTCAACCGTATTTGCAAGTTTAGACATGTCTTGGGCTAGCTTTACCAAGAGGGGGTCTCTTTCAGATTTGGGGTCTCTTGGATCCCTTGAGATAACATGTTGTCTATTAAGAGAAAAGGTCCTTATTAACTCCCATGCAGTCCCTGGTTCTATATTTTCCACTGACCCATTTACAGCGGCATCCAAAACTTGTGCATCATATGTTGACAACCCATTGTAGAAATATTGTACTAAGTGCTCCTCAGGAATCTGATAGTTGGGGCACCGGGTAAGCATCTCTTGAAATCTGCTCCGAAATTCAAAGAACGTCTCAAATGGCTCTTGCTTAGCTACTAAAATTTCCTTACGGGCGGTTGAAATCTTTATGGAGGGGAAGTATTTATCCAAGAATGCTTTCTTCAAACTGGTCCATGACTCATAGGCATTGTCCACATATAGTGGCAGGTTCATATACCATTCTTTAGCTTTGCCTTCCAAAGATAAGTGAAAGACCTTGCACATGACGTCATCAATATTGGCTCCTACTGGCTTCATAGACAAGCACTGTATATAAAGAGTCTGGAGGTGCAAGTATGGGTTTTCTCCTGCAAGACCATGGAACTTAGGCAATGAGTGAATCAATTGACCTTTAATTTCAAAGTCTACACTGAAAGTAGGAAAAGCACCAGGTATAGGTTCAAAGTTCCCATCAGATTAAGTTAGTTCCTTAATGGTTCTACCCCTAGGTTGTTCATTAATCCTATTTTGGCCATTGTTTTCTCCTTGCCCCTCATTACCACCATTATTAGGTCTATTATGGTTACCATTCCCATTCCCACTGTTTGGACCATGAGGAGGTACTTCAGCCATAATTTCCTCATCTACTTCCTCACTCTCACTAGATGACTAGGGTAGGTCTCGTAAAATAGGCGGGCTATAAGATCCTGTATGTCTACCTCTCCTGCCCCTCTACGCGCTCTGGGTATGCATAACTACTCAAGAATTCAAGCACAGATAGAGTTCAAGAAAGAAGTAGGTTCAAAACCGTGTATTTACCAAGTGTGTATTTCAAAATTGAGGCAAACTCAATGATTTCAAATAATGCTCAGTGAGTTTGAGGTGTATGAAGTGCTATACACTCTCAAAGTATGTGCAGAAAGCAAAGTTATGCAAAAAGAGTAAGTCTGGACACTCAGGAAAATTTTCAGTGGAAAACCAGATCAGGTCGCGACTTAGGTGATCCAGGTCGCGACTTCAATGAACAGAAAGCAACCCTGAAAAAAGATGGAGATGAGGTCGCGACTTGAAAAAGTCTAGGTTACGACTTAAACAGGCCGAGAGCAACACTTGATAATGGAGGGCGGAGGTCACGACAAGCCACAAGTCAGGTCGCGACTCAATCACTTAGGTCGCTACTCCAAATATATAAGGTCGTGACGCAAAGTCACAGAGAGCTATTTTCGCAAAATCTTTGGAAAAAAATCACTAAGTACTTAAAAACCAGATGCTGAACAACTATGCACAGAGTTCAAAATTTCAAGTAATTGGCTAAAACACTCAGGATCAAGCTAGAATAAAATGCAAAATGCTATGCAAGAATGCAAATGCAAATGTATAGGGGAGAAAAACAAGATATTTGGTTCTATTTCTCAAAATTTTTGATGCTATGAAATGCAAGAATTAAGTTCAAAAACTAAAACTGTACGAGAATCAACCCAAATCACAATGGTGAGAAAAACCATTGACTAGGGAACCAAGTCAATGGCTTCCTAGCAACGGCACCATTAATCGATGTGCTGGACTGTCACCTTCCGAATCGTCAAGAAAGAGAGTTGCACCAAATAAAATGCAGTATAGGATGCAACCAGTCATTCTTCTTGAGGAGCTTGTTATTGGAAATCCTAGTCTAACTAGGTTTTCAAAAACATTGTAAAAAGGGACAATTTTAGTTGTTTTAAAAGCGGTGCAACAAATGTAAAGTGCAGAAAGTTAACTATTTTTTTTGGTATTTTAAATGAATGAAGAAATTTTTTGGATTAAAAGGGAATTATGGTTAAACAGTCTCTTGATGATGAAAACTCAGCTATCATGCTCTTTAGAATGATTGGGAGTTTGGAAAACCTCTAAGTCTGTAGAAAACTGCAAGTAATCACTTGGGTCCAATGTCTTAATTAATGAAAACTCACTTTAATCAAAGTTAATTAACACCTCTTAAGACACTACTGAAAACCACTTAGAGTGTAGATGAATGAATGATGCAAATGTCCTTTGAATGTCAATCGACAAACGCAGAATACCCAGCATGCAGATTGATCATAATAATCATTGAAAATTAAACTGAACATAAGGATTCAAACTAAAATATTATATAGATTAATCAACATTAACATCATCCAAACCAAATATAATAGAATAGTCTAAACACCAGATTTACAATCATAAACCAAGTTTGATACAAGTGCAGAAAGTTCCTAAATCTAGAAATATTCAACACAGCATTAAACAAAGGTTTAGACTATAGAAAGAAAACTCCCCAATTAGATCACTGAGCTCAAGCTTCATTCTCCATCACCAAGAGGCTAAGGGGTTTAGCCTCTCATTCCTTCAAACCAATCGCAATCGCTCCAGGAATAAACAGCCATGGTTGAAGCTAAAAATAAAGTTGAAAAAATAGATAAGAAGGGTGTTGGAATGGTTTAATTGGTCCAAAATCTTAGAAAATGATGAAGAGATGAAGAAAAATAGAAGTTTTGGGTGTAGGATCAATGGAGACTTGAGAGGAAATGAGGGTGGCTCAACCTTGTGCAAATCTACAGAATGGAAGAGTGTCTTTTCGTGGTGGCTGCCCTCTTAGGTATAGAAGCTCAGAAACCTATTCCAAAATGCACAACTTCACTTAACGCACTCAGGTCGCGACCTCAGGAATGTAAGGTCGCGACTCGAGGGGTCAGGTCGCGACCTGATAGGTTCCATGTCGTGACCTGGGAAGACAGAGAGCTCTCATCTTGACTTGGGTCCAAAATGCGTAATTTCACTCAGAGGCATCTAGGTCACGACCTAAGTAGTCCATGTCGTGACCTAGGGAGGCAGAACACTCCTAACTTTTGTGTTTTGGTCCTTGAAACATTTTGGCTCCATCCGTGCTCTATCATGATTCTTGTGTCCTTCTCCAATTGCCTGAAAATCACAACAAAGAGCTTTGTAAAGGCCAACTGATTACAGATAAAGGCAATTAAAATTTAGAAGAGAAAAATGACCCTTTTTACCCCTTAAACAGTAAAAGTCAATGCATGACTCAATGTAATCAAATGGATATAAATGCACACATAATGAGGGTAAAATTGTTGCAAAACATTAGAAAACACTTGAGAAAACCATATAAAGATTGGGTTCTATCACTGGGGCATATTAATTCTCATTTCTTTTGATATGACTGCCTAGAAATATAGACTCCTTATTCAAATCCTCTATTATTTTAAATTCCTTAGGTACTGACAACAACTTTTTCTTTGGAGGTAATATACTACTGGGGCCTGCCTCATTGTCATTATTCCCTGATCTAAGTACTAGCTGTGAACGTAGTGTTAGCTGTGTGCTTGGTGTTGGTCGCGTACTGGATCTTGATTCATCCTCTTGTAGCTCTATAATTTGATTAGAGTTATCCCAGTGGAGGGGTAAGATCGTCTGGATCTTCTACTAACAGGTGATACCTATCACATCCCACAAAAATTAACATTGATAAGAGGGATGAAAAAATTGAGTAAAGGACCAACAGACTAACTGAAGAAGCTAGGCATAATATAAAATCCAAAAAGCGTCCGAACCGATATTTTCAAAATTATCAGTCTAGGAAAGGAAAAATGGAAAAATGTGAGAAAAATTCTAGAAAATTTCCCAAAAATGAAAAATTGGTAAATTAGATGGAGGCTTGAAGGTGAAAACAGTGTGAAAATAGCTTGTTACAGAATTTCCTAATAACAAAATTTTTTTGGGAAAATTAGTGGAAATTGAGTAAAAATAATTATTTTTAATATGTAGAGGCCTCAATAATTCTTAAAAAAAAATATGGAACAGTTATCTAAATATTTAATTGAGTTTATAAAATTGATTCCAGGCCCTAAAAGTGCAAGAATTAGTCTTAGGAATTTATTTCCAAAGTCTTATTGATAAAGTCGTATTTCGTACGAAATTCAAAATAAATAGTTAGAGATAGAGATAAATTCTAAAATTTTTTAGAATGCTTTTCTATATTAAAATAGGATTTTTCATGGAGAAAAATATAATTTTGGAGGCCTAGAATGATTATGAAAAGTTACAAGTAAATAGTAGCTGATAAACCTCAATTTTGCTTGGAATTGATATTTTATGTTTGGGCCACTTTCCATGCTTTTTCCAAATCAAAATTGGGCCTCATTTTGGGTCAAGAAAGCCCAAAAATTTTGTGCAAAATGGTAACCCAACATTTGAAGGGATTTAAGCCCAATTTAACCCTAAAAATCAATGGAATATTCTTTGTTAGTGGTAGTTTCACCTAAGAGGGGGTAAATTGGGTGATATAAAAAAGTTGACTTTATAAAATAAATAACCTAATAATGCAAAGTAATCAAGTTTAGAAAGATTTCATCAAAGATGAACAGAAGTAGAACATGTAGGAATTTATATTGGTTCGGTCCCAACCACTTGACCTGCATTCTGTCCTCAGAGCGACTCTAAGTTTTTGGCTAATCCCCAAGATTCAATGGGCTCTTGGTGTCTTAGTACAGTGATTGAGCTCACTCTCAATCACTCCTTCTTACTTCTCCCAGGGTTACAATCCCCTCAAGAATGCCAAATTCTTGAGTCACTCATAATAAATGATTTACAGATTTTCTGTCAAGAGGGTATAAGATAAACACTGAAGCTCAGACAGTAAAATCAGAGTATTGAATGCAATGATTAATTTCAATAGTTGTTAGCTTGGCTCATTCACTACTTCATTCAATACTCTTTGCGCCATTTATAGTTAGAGTCTTTTAAGTTTCCGTTAGCGACAGGAGCTTGTAACCGTTGGGATATCAATTGCGTATGTTTGGCAGTTGTAACGGTTCGTAATAAATGCTTCTGACACAAGTAGGTTGAGCCTATAATGTATCCGTTGAGCTTTGTAACCTGTGGAAATGCCTCGACACAAGGATAAGTTTTTCTTCTCAAGTGAATAAGAATGAATAAGAGAAGAGATGATGATCTTTGGATTTAATCCAGGAAATGAAAATCATAAATGAAGGATCAGATAATCAGAGAATCAATTTTATCGAATTTTATCCAAGATTTGATTGATAAGCCCTTAATCGATAAAGTTATCAATTAATAGAAAAGGAAACAATCTAAATAAAAGACTTACTTATTAAAGTTATTATGAATCATACACTTTATAGAACAAGTTATCAATAAATGGTGAAATATAGTCAAAGTGATTTTATCAAGAAAATTCATTTGCAAAGCTTTTAAATTGAAACAGGTGCCTTCTCTACCTATTGTAAGAAATCAATTAAGATGATTAATAAAGGCTGAGAAAAGCTTAAAGATAATTATATCATAATTAATAAAGGCTATTCTTCCAGATTGATTTCCTCCAAAACTTACTTTACCACCTTCTTTAGGTTTGAGTGTAGAGAACTTGTCAGTGTCACCTATCACGTGTCTAGAGTCGATGTACCATTTTTTGTTCTAGATGCCTTAAAATAAACCTGTATCAAAAAAATCACGTTTTAGGTACACATACCTTCTTGGTTCCTTTTAGGTTAGTTTGGTATGTCCGTGGTACATAAGTACCTTTGGGTACTCATTTTAATGTTCTGTAAGTTCCTTTCTTCTTGTGATGAAAAGAAGATGTCGTATGACCCTTATGGTTGCAATAAGAACAATATGCAAAAGGATTAGAAGAATGAACAGAATTTCTAAAGAATGCTAGATACGATCGTTCACTATTTTTCTTCTTTCTTTTACTCTTGTCTTGAATAGGATCATATCCTATTTCAGATTTGTCTATTGTACATTGTTGAGCTCCTAATATGACTTTGAGCATTTCACTGCCCTTTATGAATTTCTCCAGAGTCTTTGTGAGTTCCTTATTTTTCTTTTTGTTCTGCTCACACTCTGTACAGGTTAGCAAGTTGACCTCTTTCTGCTTAACTTGTTCTTCCAGGCTCTTGACTTTCTTTTTGGAGCTTACCAACTCCTTGGCTATTCTAACTAGTTCAGAATGTAAACCATTATATTCAGATTGTAATTTATCATAGGAAGGTTCAAAAATGGTTACCTCATCAGTCTCTAAATCTTCATCTTCTTATGCCATGAGACAAATTTTAGCCATTTCTTCATCTTCTTTAGATGAGCTATCGCGCTATATTGAAGTGGCAAATGCCTTCTTCTGTTTGAATTTTTCTTTTCTTTTATCTTTGTCCTTTGACTTAGATAGGTGAGGACAATCTGCTTTGATATGTCCTATTTTCTTACACTCAAAGCATATGATTGGATCTTTGGTCTCCATTTGAGATATCGAGGCTTTTCGTTTTAATTGGAATCTTGTCCTAGCTCTGCTCTTGTAGAATTTCTTGAATCTCTTAATTATGAGACCTATTTTCTCATCCTCCAGATCTTCTTCATCATCATCTTCACTCTCTTGAGCCTCGAGAGCAATACCTTTGCGAGTTTTTCCGTTCATCTCCTTCTTATACTTCTGCTTGCTTTCATATTTTGCCAAGCTTTCAAAGAGTACAGCAACCAAGCCAATTGATTCTTGTTTTATTTCTTCAATGGTCGTCACCTTCAGTTCCCACTCTTTGGTGAGTCACTTAATATTTTCCTCACTTGATCCTCTTGACTATATTTATTACCAAGTGCAGTGAGGTGATTGATGAGGTGTGAGAATCTTACTTCCATATCTCGAATGCTCTCTCCGTCTTTCATTCTGAACAATTCAAATTTTGGGGTAAGAGTGTTAATACTACTCTATTTCACTCCGGTCATTCTTTCATGAACAATCTCTAGTGCTTCCCATACTTCCTTTGGGTTTCCCGGCTTGAAACCCGAAAATACTCTTTCAGGCTCAAGGCACAGGTCAGCATGTTGATTGCCTTATCATTCAGTAGAATGAGCCTTTTATCCTCATCGTCAAATTTGCTGGGACTCTTGGAAACTTGTTGGTTATATACTGTCTTCATTGGAACATAGTTGCCATGCTCTATCATGTCCCATAAGTCATATTCCGCAGCTTTGATGAATATCTTCTTTCTTATTTATCAAAATGTAAAATTTTCTCCATTGAAGCCTATCACACCTTAATATTGGATCTACTTAGGGTTTAATTAAAACTATTTTAGACTACATTAGATGGTCTTGGGCTCAGAAATCTATGAAAAACGCTGATTTTCAGATTTTTACTGTTCATCAGGTAAAAAACCAATTTTCTGGCTCAACTTCAAAAATTCATAACTTAATCTAGAAAAATTAAAATGAAGTGGTTCAAAATTCTATAAAAATATCTTTGAATGACCTTTCAAGAAAAAATAATCTTATGAACCCATTCCATTTGAAAAAGTGTCAAGTTTTTGTGAAATTAACCTTTGTCCATTTGGCAAAAATCCCTTTTCCAGATTCTGAACCTTAACTTTAAAAAATCATTAAAAATCATGTATTTGGCCATTTTTAATGTGCTGCCTATCAATTTGAAGCCCAAGACGTCAACATTAGGCATACTAAATTTCGTGCAGGAATTCATTCGGTAACGTAATGAAATGTGGCTCTAAACTGGCGTCCTACTTAGGGATTACAGCTCCAACCATACATGCTTATACATAACCAAATATAAATATTTTCTCATGGCTTATCACCATATTTATCCTTGGATTTTCAGCCTCCCTTTTGATGATTCAGTCCCTAAAATATTAGTTACATATGGGGGATGAGATTTCAATGAAATCCTAGTAGCAAGATGAATCAACCAAAACATCAACATGCATTAATTACAAGCATTCTAACCTTTTTCTATTAATAGGGAACTACTTTACCTCATACATGTAGCACTCTAACATACAATAGCCAAGACACATAAAGCAAAGAGTATAGCTACACAATCATCATCATCATCATCATTTAGTTCAACCACATAATAGCACATGAAATTGCATAGCAATCAATGCAACACTCAATATTAAGGTTAATTAAATCTTACTACCTTAATCCAATACTCTTTGATTTTCTTGTTCTTCTTTCTTGCTTCCACAAATGCCAAACCCTAACATGGCAATCCACAAAAAGGTCAGTAAGAATCATCAATCATTCCTCATAAAAATCAATAACATAACTCAAGGACAACCTTTGTCCCTTAAAGCTTTCCCCTTTGTTCTTAAAATTTTAGAGTTTGTTTCCTTAAACCCTAAAAATTTTCTCTTGACTCATTCCTACATGATTTTTCATGTAGATTCCAAATATCTACTTGGATTCAACAAAATAAAATTTCTTCTTTTAGTTTCAGCTTGGCCGAACCAAAAGGGTTCATTATCCAAAAATTACAACTTTGATTCTATGGCTTCCAACACTTGTTCTTTAGGTTTATCCTATACCATTTTTCATTTTGAACACAATGAACACCTCAAAAATTTGAAAAACAAATCCTAAGGTCCAGTTTTAGTCTTGGCCAAACAGTACCATTTATGAAGCATCAAAGAAATCTCTTCAAATCAATATCCAATCACTTAAAACCACCTTAAATCATAGTGTTCTAACTATGTTTTGCAACAAAACCTCCCTCCCCTAACATTAAACAATTCGGCCAGAACCAAACTAAGAGGAAAAACAGAAATTTCAACCATTAAACTCAAGAGAATCAAGCAAGGAATGACATAGAATCATCTACTAACCTTAACTCCAAGCTTACTTGATCCAAAGTGGTTGATTCTTCCTTGTTTCCACCTCAAGCTCTCTCTTTTTCCCTCTCTTCTTGCCTTGGCCGAATTATATTCAGAAAATGGGGGGGGGAGCTCATTAAGGTGCACAAAATATCCCACCAACTGACATTAATGATTTGCCAAATGTCATATGCTTATTTAATCTTAATCCTCTCTCTTAATTAACTTAATGCCAAATGAAATTAATTTCAAAAGTCAAGATCCTCTCCATTGGTGGCTTGACACTTGGAAAGCTTTAATTACCATCCAATAGATGCTTGACAAGTGGCAACTTGTGGGCCAAGTAAAGTGCAAGACTCTAGTTTTCACTTTATCGGTGCATTTTTACTCTGAGTTTAACTTCTTTTCTATAATTACAGTGCTCTGGCCTCTGTAATTATTTTATGTCAGATCCATAAATTATTCTCCTCATTTTTATCTTTCCAAATTGCCCTCTTTGTCTCCAATTTAATTTCCCAATAATAAAATAAAAGGAAAACTAATTTCCTTCTTTTTAGTGATTTTTCCACTTTTCAGAAGAATTGGAAAAAATCTTAGATACTTGAGGGCCTTCTTTTAATTCCATAATCTCTTATAATTCCTTGGGATATCATAAAAAATTTTTTGGGATTATATCCTTCTTAAAAATATTTATTTGGAATTTTCCAAATAAAGGACCTTAAACTAGCTTAAATCGCCCTTAAACTTCTTTGTAATTTCTCTAAGGGCAATTTGGTCATAAAACTAATTTTATAATCCCATATAACTTTCAAAAGATATCATCCTATCTTTTCTTAATTTTCTGAGGCTTGGAAATATTTTTTCATAATTATTCTTGACCAATTTTTCTAAATTAGTCAAACTTTTCATAATTGGCTTGGAAAACTATAATAATTATTTTCCATCAAAATTGTTCTATTTCTCCTTGTCATTTTTGGCCTTTAAATATTTAGGAATATCCCTATTCCTAAATACCATATTACTGGATGTGACAAAGCCTGCTGGTTTTGTCATCAAGCATCCTTTGGGTAGCACCTTATCATCAAATCCTATCATTAGGATCTCTCTTCAGACGGTTAAGTCCTTTTCAAAGAGATTAGCTCTGATACCAAATGTTGGTGGCAGTTTCACTCAAGAGGGGATGAATTGGGTGATATAAAAAATAGACTTTATAAAATAAATAACCAAATAATGCAAAGTAAACAAGTTTAGAAAGATTTCACCAAAGATGAGTAGAAGTAGAACACGTAGGAATTTATATGGATTCAGTTTCAACCACTTGACCTACGTCCAGTTTTCAGAGCGTCTTTGAGTTTTTTGCTAATCCCCAAGATTCAATGGGCTTTTGGTGCCTTTGTACAGTAATTGAGCTCACTTTCAATCACTCCCCCTACTTCCTATAAGATTACAATCCCCTTAAGAATCCCAGACTATTGAGTCACTCATTGTAATGAACGATTTACAAATTCTCCCTCAATAGTATATAAGATAAACACTGAAGCTCAAAGAGTAAAAACAAAGTATTGAATACAATGATTAATTTTGACAGTTGGTAGCTCAGTTCATTCACCACTTCATTCAATGCTCTTCGCGCCATTTACTTTCAAGTTTCCATTAGATACAAGAGCTTGTAACCATTGGGATATCAATTATGTGTGTTTTGCAGTTGCAATGGTTGTTTGTAATAAATGCTTCTGACACAGGCAGGTTGAGCCTATAATGTATTCATTGAGCTTCGTAACCTATAGAAATGTCTTGATACAAGTATAGGTTTTTCTTCTTAAGTTAATAAGAATGAATAACAGAAAAAATGATGATCTTTAGATTTAATCTAGGAAATGAAAGTCATAAATCAAGGATCAGATAATCAAAGAATCAATTTTATCAAATTTTATCGAAGACCTAATCAATAAGCCTTTAATCGATAAAGTTATCGATTAATAGAAAAGGGAGCAATCTAAATAAAAGACTTACTTATCAAAGTTATTATGGATCATACAATTTATAGAATAGGTTATCGATAAATGGTGAAATATACTCAAAGTGATTTTATCAAGAAAATTCATCTGAAAAGCTTGTAAATTGAAACAGGTGCCTTCTCTACCTTTTATAAGAAATTAAGATGATTAATGAAGTTGAGAAAAGCTTAAAGATAATTATATCATATTTTCTAAGAAATATCATGAAGAACAGTTTAAAAGAAATGTGTTTGTACTTCAAGGAATGTAACAATAAAATTGCTACACTTTTAAATTAATCAATATTGAAAAGTTAACCATAATAGAAAAGAAACTTTGTAAAACATTTAAAAATACTATCATGGTTATATAAACATCCTAAATCACACGAGATTAACCATGATAGAAAAGAGTCAAACCAATATATAAATATATCTATCATGGTTAAAAGAGTCCTTCTAAATCAACTTTGTGCAAATCTAGATTCACAATGAATAGGGCTTTGGGCATTATGAACCCAAAATGTCACTTTCAACCATAAGCCCATAACACAAATTACTAAATAATACATTTCATAACTTTCTAAAATCAAAAGTCATCTGATGTCAAGGGTTGTTGTAGATCTACAACTCATACAAAAAAAAATCACATGCAAATACCTAGAGGCTTTCAGCCTTCTACTAGTATGCAATCCAGCAACAGTTATCAAAAGTATACTGTCAAAATAGTCAATCTCAAACATATTAGAGGTGTGAAATGGGTCCTATTATGGCAATACACATCTATCCAACACAATCAGAAGGGTGGAAGCACTACTATTTCACAGTACTAGCTTAAACATTCAGAGCCTTCCCTGAGTGACCCAAACAGGAGCTATAACCTGGAAAAGTGTTAAATTAACAGGGTGAGACAAAAGCCTCAATAACTTACAATCCTATTTATCAAGCATACAAATAAGTGCTTGTGATGTGTCAAGTTAGACAATTGCAAATTCATAGTATTTAAACAAATTTCATATTGTCAAAGTATATAACAAAGTACAATTAATAATCCTCTCACCTCCCTTATATCTACCTGTCTTATGTCCTTTGACTAAAACCATGGGCTAAACCCTCATCTATGTGACTGGTAATTCGATAAGCTTACCGATCGAGTGATATGGACCGGCCAAAATCCACAGAGCATAAGACCGGACCATGGGTTCCTCGTCTAGTCTACTAGTGGGGTGTCAATGCCCTATAATGAGTAATTGGGCCAAAGGACCAATCAATGTACACTTGATGGCCCTACCACCTTATATCCTCAAATGTACATAATTCACCCCCTTATATCCTCTTTGGTATAGTTCATATCATCAACATCCGCTACCCCTCACATATCAATACTCAAAATATTGTATTCATAATAAATTATCAACATGTCAAAATCAATTTGAGTTTCAAATTCCCAATTAATTCATAATACATGAGATCATCATAATTGTAAACAATATATATTTTGTAAAGAAAGTCTCACAAGACAAATTTCAATAACAACATAATTTCATGGCTCATATCGTAATCCAATGATATTTCATAAATCCCGTATAATTAACAATCAATCACAAACAACCTATGAGCATGAATAATAAGTGGAAAGTGGTTACTTCTCGCCCACTGGGAAAAGGATTACCACAAGGTTAACCCTGTGCTCAAACCAACAATCTAAACATTTAATCTACACAATCAATAAATTTACATATCAATACACAAGCTATTTAATTAATTGCTTGAGCTAATATGTATATAAGCTAAAGTTTCTAATTCTATGCTAAAATCCCAAACCTTCATATAATTAAGTCTTTTAGCACAAAAATTTATATATCCTAACAATCCATAATTTTCATTTAAACCTTTCAAAATATTTACTTTAATACAAGATTTTTCTCAAATTTTTAAAATAAAACATTATCATATTTAAAATTTAAAAATCCTATGTCAAGTTTAAATCTCAAAAACCAACCCTTAGAAATTCAATATACATCAAATACACCTAAGTAAATAATTTAGTCAACAGTTTCATAGTAGAATATCATGTTTTCCACAAATAAATATCTATTTAACTAAAATAATTCATTTAAAAAAATTAGGTCAGTCAAAATAAAACTGAACTGATAGAAATGATCTACTAAAATAGCTCTGCAATACTATGCCCATTTATCATCAAAACTCAACACTTGTTTCAAACCCTAAACCCAAAAATTTTCTCTAAATAGTATAAAATTACCATCATTAGATAGATATAGATGAGTTGAAAAACTTTCATGAAGAGAGTTTGATAAAAAGAAGTCATTTGACTTATCAAAATGATCTGCAAATGTTGAAACCCTACTAAAAAAAGAGAGAACGGCGCTGGTGGAAAGACCCCATGTTAACATGACACATAATTACAGTTTAGAACCTTGTTTATTTCCATTTTCTTTGCCTTTTCTTCCCTTTTTTTATCCATTTTATTATTATTATTTAGTAAATTTTCTTTTATATATATACTTTATAGATCTTATTTTTAGAAATTCTCTTTTCTTAAATAACTAGAGAATAAAACTCATTTATTAAGTATTAAAATTCTTCTAAACTTAACTAAACACTAGGAATAAAAATTGGGATGTTACGCGAAACAGATGATCAATAATTCACTTGATCAAACAGTTTATCGATCATTGAAGTAAGTATAGAAAATCATTTTAACCAAATTTATGTGAAATGTTAACAATAAGACTTGATCGAACATATTATCTGAAAAGCTATCAAAAAGACTTAGACAGAGTAAGGAAAGAAAACTTGGCATTAATCGATTAAATGATCGATAAGTGCATTTATCGATTAGATGGTCGATAATTGTGATTATTGATAAAGTGATCGATAATTGACCAAATAAAACTTGAAATTGAGTAAGACTGAGAGAAGCTTAATCGAGCAGGTTATCGAACATTATAGGAAAACAAACTTAAACAGTTTTAGAACAAATTATCGATAAGTATGATTATCGATAAAGTGATCGATAACTCATAAAGTATTCTGAATAGGATTTAGATGATTGAGACTTACCATTTATCTAAAATGTGATCGATAACATCATTTATCGATAAGGTCATCGATAAATGCTTGTTAACAGAGGGAAACTTACCTTTTTAACCTGATAGCTTATCGAACATCCGATTTATTCATCATGTGATCGATAATTTACAAATAGTAACTAAATTCAAGCAAGACTACTAGTGATTGATAAGGTGACCAAGAACATATTTATCTTATAGGTTATCTAGAATAGTAATTATGTAACACGTGATCGATAAAACTCTACAGTACTTAAACTCATAACATTCAATCATTTATCTAACACGTCTTTGATCAACCCAATGATCCAACACATGATCGAATAACAATTTAATAGTTATGTAGAGAAACTTAACTATTCATTTTGTTATCATCAAAACCTTAAATCTAACATTTTTTGTTAGTGGCAGTTGCACCCAAGAGAGGGGTGAATTGGGTGATATATAAAAATTTGACTTTATAAAATAAACAACTGAATAACACAAAGGAAGCAAGTTTAGAAGGGTTTCACTGAGGATGAACAGAAGTAGAGCACATAGGAATTTATACTGGTTCGGTCTCAATTGCTTAACTTATGTCCAGTCCTCAAAGCACCTCTGTGTTTTCCACTAAACCCTAAGATTCAATGGGCTTTTCGTGCCACAGTACAGTAATTGAGCCCACTCTCAATCACTCTCCCTTACTTCCTATAAGGTTACAATCCCCTTAAGAATCCCAAATTCTTGAGTCACTCGTTAAAGGTAATAAATGATTTACAAATTCTCTCTTAAGGGTGTATATGTCACACCTTCATTTTAAATCCCATTATACGTCATTTGGAACCATTCGAAATTGTTACACGATGCTCAAAGTAAGTAAAAACCAAGATTTAAAATTTTGATTCAGTTACTATTCATGTAACCCCTAAAAATCAGGTCAATTTTGAAAAATCATAACTAAATGTAGAAAAATCAAAACAAAGTGGATCCAAGTTTCACGCAAAGCTTATGACATGCTCTACATAGGAAAAATATTCATAGGTATCAATTTCTCACAGATCAATACCAGTTTCCACGCAATTATGCACTGTTCATTTAATAAATTCTAAAATTTCCACTATTTTTGCCCAACTTTGAAAAGGCATAACTCTTTCCACAAAATTCCAAATTTAACGATCTACTACTTGATTTAAAGCTAAAAATATGATCTATTAGTCAGCCAAATTTCCAATCCAGATTCGAACATTTTCTATTTATTTCGTGCACCAAGTTTGGTCCTTTCTAGTCAAAGGTTATCCCCTAATTACCCTTGTTTTGGCTCTTTCTTAACTTTTTACCCATCCTTAATCATTTGGGACTTAACACATGCTTGAACATACATTCTACTATATTTTCACATGTTTAAACATAGGTGTACATACTTGGCTCCCATTAGGAGCTATTATCCAACAAACATTTCTAAAGTCAAAATATTACATAACAAGTTCCAAAATTGACACTAGGGTACATTAATTGTTCATTAGGCCTCCGGGACAATTTCTTTGCCTTTTCCCTTACTTGCACTTCCTCCTAGATGGTGTTAAACATAAGAGTGAGATTTCAAAGAAATCCCAGTAGCATAGAATCACAATTATCATGCATTCCTGCAAACACTACGTGCAATGCTTTTGTGCATTTATCTTAGTTACGTGGTCATGCTCTTATGCCATGGAAAGTAAGCTATCATACACATATTCAATAGACATAATTCCAAGGCAACATAATTCAAACATTGCAATCAATATTTGCAATAAAGCTTAGTCACATCATGGCACACATTGTACACATACACATTAACACATCAATGTAAGCAAGAAAGCAATCAAATGTAATTCGATGCTACCTTTTGGTACTTGGTCCTTGACTTCCTTTAAGTTCAAGATGTTTTCTTGAGGATTTGGCAAGGTACCTATCAAACCAACACCAATGCTAATCATTCAACAATTATTCAAACACATTCCCCAATACTTAAACATTAAACCCTTTTTCTTGGGATTTTTGGCCTAATTGTTTTCCCTTTGATTCAAGAAACCTCCTTGGCCATTCCTACATGGTTTTTCATGTAGAATTCAAATATCAAATCAAATTTTACAAAATCAAATCCCTTCCTTAAGTTCTGGTCAAAACAGAAATGAATTTTTACAAGGGAAGATGTCAAAATTTCCAACTTTGATTTTTAATGCTTCCAAATTCAATTCCTCCATATAACCCTACACAAAAATGCCCAAGGAGTTCAATGGAAGCATCAAAACCATTAAAATCCAATCATAAGTTCATGAATTCAAGATGGCTGAACACCTACCCTAGGTTTATAAATTTTCACATTTGATTCCAATGAATTTAAACATACTTCCATAGCATAATCCTACACAAAATCACATTTTAAATCTATTGGAACCATTAAAACTTATTGAAACAATTCCTACCCTTGAGTTCTTGAGTTGGCCGAACTGAATACTCAAAGGTCCTAGGGAAATTTCTTCTATAACCCATTCAAAACAGCATCAAACATCAACAACACAAGCTCTGTTGGAAATTGTGCCCTAGGGGCCAATCATTCTGTTTTGAACATTGTTAATTTATTAATTTATTAATTAAGTTATCATATTATTTGCATGTTTACTGTGATGACTATCCTTGGATAACTCATGGTTTATCCTAAATGTCCCTGGTCGGTCATCTATGTGGGAGCAAAGATGAAATAAGACCAGTATGACTTTAAAGATATATAGAGATATAAATTAAAGTCATAGGCACATGTAAGAGTACAAGGTGTTGGACTGACCCACTATGAGAGAGCTGCATGGGTTAAGTCATAAGCTTCTCTCATATACAAACCACGTCACTATGCCCTTTGACCTGAGATCATCATGGATTCCTACATGAGAAACGCTTAGCTTTGACCTAGTCAAAAGTCACTTTTGACCGAGTGATCATAAAGACTATGTTTAGGCTTAATGGTTTTTCATGCGGAGGAATGTGAATGGTCAAGATGGAATTTGTTCCTCACATTCGTAGAGAGACATTACTGGGCCCCTCGATGAGTGAGTCTGAGAAATGTATGGCCATACTATAATGGAAAGGTAGTTCCGTTTCTATACTCAGACTACTCAGGGATCGAGAAAGTAACGGTCATGAATAGGAGGATGACGTTCTCCATGCCTCATCCATGACCAAAATGTCGTGTGACAAAAGGGACGTGATATGGTTGTATGAAAGGTTGCATCGTTCAATGATCCTCATATGTTTTGGGTAGTCGTGATGTCTTGCTAGAGACCGCTTACGACTTGTGAGTCATTATAGTTAATGGCCCACTGCCAACTTCATATGGGCCTACAGGGTCACACACAAAATAGCCCAACACGAGTTATGATGTCCAGATTCATTGAATCTAAGATATGTCCAGATTCAATGAATAAATAGGGTGGACGTGTATATATATATATAAATTCGTATATATATATATAAATATAAGAGATATTGATTTATAAGGATAAATTAAATATATAAATTCCGTCATCTCTTTATTAAATAAATAAGTGAATTAAATCTGTGAGACGGATTTAATTTAAACCATATTTATTTAATTGTTCTCTTATCTGATTAGGCAATATTTGATATTGTATTAATTTCGAAATTAATTTAGAGTTAATTTCGAAATTAAATATTATTAATTAAACCTATATAGCATCCTATATATTTGATATGAGGAGCTAGGGTTTAATATAGAGAGAACTGACAGATAAGAGACGGCCTAAGAGAGGAGAGAGGACGGATTTCGAAAACCCTAGACGGACATAGGCGCTAGCACACCGTTCGAGGTTGAGGGCTACTAGTGTGGATACCAGTAGAGGAAGCCGACCGGAGTTGTCGACTTCGAACGACAAAAGAGGCAAGCAGAAGCATCGTGAACGGCCGAATCATCGAGTCACCAGGAAATCGAACACCGAAGGTAATGCTTCTTACTACCTAACTTAAACGCGATCGGTAGATCCGGGCAAGGGGTTGAAAGTCTTAAAATTTTGAGTTGTTTTTCCGCTGCGCGTCGTCTTTCAATACCCTTCAAGCTCATACTCAATTTGCTATCCTTTCTTAACACTTCCAGCGTAACAGAAATGGAACAGCACTTCTCCCTCAAATTAAGTCACGATTTGGCCATTTAAAATACATCAAATTATATCCTAAACATACCTTAAGGAGTCTTGGATTAAATCTTGATGATTAGCCTTGGATTGGAAGTGGTTTGAAGGGTGCTTGGAATTCAAGAAAAATTTGTGCAGAACCTCCCCTATTTTTCCAGATTTTTGCACGAATTTTGGCTGAATTATGGGGGTATTTATAGACCTCATTTGCTGCCCTAAAACCTGCCCTTGGGCAGCTATTTCTGCCCTAAAATTAAGTGTGTAAGTCGGCCAAAATGAGGGAGCAATCTCAGCCACACATCCTTTGACTCAAGTTTCAAGAGAGTTGATCCAATGGTTAAAAATTTGCCCAGCACACAAGCCAGCTGTTCTGATCATGATGAGCACGAATTTGGGCCTTGTTGGATGCTAACTAAATGGTAAAAACTGATTAGGAAGCAATGGAATTGGTTAGGGTAATTTTAAAAATTATTTGGTCACATAATACCCCATTTCTTGCCCCCTATTAGAGAAAAATAGCTAAGGGCTTCCAAAATTCCATTTCTTTTCATGATAAATCCCTGTTTATTCCAAAAGTGTGATCTGAAAGTTTTGGAAATTGTTCAAGGCCTCTAGGTATTTTTTTCACATTTTCTCCAAAATCGAGTCTTTACCAATAGGAATTCGAGAGTAAATTCTCCATAAATTATTTCCTGAATTTTCAATGCTTGGAAACAATTTTATAAATTCATAAATATTCCTAGAGAGTGTATCCATATTTTTCCTTGAATTTTTGGAGTCCTTAGGTAATTAAAATAATTATATCACTTTAATTTCCCTTTATTTTTCCCTATTTTCCCAAAAATTATTATTCTTCTGGGAATTTTTACCAAAATTTATTTTGGGCCATTCTCACTCCCAAAACATCATAAGTGACTCAAAAACCCCTAATTCTACCTTTTTCTATTTTTAGGGAATTTTTGAGAATTTTTCCCAAAATTACCATTTTGCCCCTAGGGACCCGATAAAGTCAGTTTCGTCCATTTTGGGTTTCCATGCTTTACTCATACCTTATGCATATCAATCATGTCTCATTTCTCACATTCCCATTACTAGGGTTTCAAATTTTGGGATGTTACAATATAAGATAAACACTGAAGCTTAGACACATATGAGGGGGGAGGTCAAAATTTTTTCTATAAATACCCCCCTAAAACACTTGAAATTTGGGGGAGGTGCTGCCAAATGAATTCTTGACCTTAAGAGAGAGTTTTTAACTGTGCAATTGAAGGAAGAAACACCAAGCTTTGATCAAGGATTTATTGAGGTAAATTTGAGCTTGTTTATTGTTGAGTTTAAAGCTTGTTATGGTTAGAAATTCAAGTTGTAAATTAAGATGGTGGTGCTGTCCATTTTTGGTCGAGAAGAGTATGAATTAGGAGAGGATAGAAGCCTTAAAAATGAGTTGGAATTATCTTGTTTAAGTGATGTTTAAATTGATTTGTGGAAGAAAACTAAGTTAGCGAGTTTTAGCACACCATTCGTCCATGATGAGTTCTTGAGGTAGGAGTTTATTTTGATGTGTTTTGATAATTCTAATGAGTTCAAAAGGTGTTTTTGTGCAAGGAAACACCAAGAAAAAGTATTTGAAAGCATTGGAATCAAAATTGAAAATTTTGAGCAAAAAAGGGACCCTATTTGGCCAATGCAAGTTGAAAGGGAAGGAGTGTGATTTTGTTAAAACTGAATTGATATTTAGATTCTACATGAAAAATTTAATAGGAATAAAACAAGAAATTGATGGAATCAAAGAAGGAATAATAATGTTAAAAATCAAGGAAAAATTGGTCTAATTGAATTTAATATCAAACATTAATGTTTATGCTTGAATTGTTGGTAATTTGGAATGTATTTATGCTTGAAATGATAGGCACATTGCAAGAAATCAAAGAGGAATCCAATATTCCCAAAGAGGTCGAATTGGTTCATCAACAAAGAGGTAGTATTAAACTCATAATTTGATTGCTTTCTTGCTTGTTTAAATGTGTATGTGTTATTTGATTGATATTGCCATGATGTGATTAAGCAAATTACATGATTATGTATGGCATTATATGTTGAATGTGCCTTGGCATTATGTATGAAGATTGGCTTAATGGCTTGATTAATTTCTCTCTTTTCATGGCAAATGATATGCACATGAATTGTTGCATAATAATGCTGATTTGATGTACACATGTCATATTTTTACATAGCACGAATTGCATGATGATTATGGTTCTTAGCTACTAAGATTTCTATAAAATCTCATTCTTCTATGTTCAAAATTCGCCATCTAGGAGTTGGACCAAGCAAAGACAAAGGAAAGGAGGTCATTTTGGGAGAAAATCGATCAATATGCCTCTTTGAAACAAAGTTTGTAATTATTATGGATTATTATAAATTATGTTGAATATTTGCTCCAATGATCAATAATGACATGTATGTGCATACTTGATCAAGGAGTCATATTTCCATGTGGTATGAGTGACTAAAAGGGTTATATGGATTAAAAAGAAAAGAAAAACCAAGAATGGTAACTTAAAGGGATAAAAGTTGACTTTTCAAAGGTAAAGTTTGACCAATAAACTTTTATATAATTGGTTGAGTCTAGAGTTGAAATTTGGCAAACCGATAGGTCTCATTTTTAGCTTTAAAACAAGTAGTATTTTATTAAATTTGGAATTTTGTGCAGAAAGGTATGCCCTTTCAAAATTGGGCATAAATTCTAAAAAATTGAAAATTTACCAAATGAACAATATCACTTTGAACAAAATCTGGGATTAATGAATGAGTTCTGGATGCTAATGGATATTTTTTTCTTTAAAGAGCATGTCAAGAGCTTCCCATAGCACTTAAAACCATCTCATTTTGATTTTTCTAGAATTAGTTATGAATTTTTAAAGTTTAGCCTTTATTAGTGTTACAATGAATAGTAATTCGAATTTCAAGAAATTTAAAGTTTAAATTTTTCCAACCTTATGCAATAAAAAATGATTTTAAATGGTTTCAATTGAGGTCAAACTGAGTTTAAAAGTAAGGTGTGATAATACCAGTCTGGGTATGGCTCCCCAGTCATCCTCTAATCAATGGTTTCTATTAAGTGATTGCTCTCACAACATGCCATACTTCTGGTTTCTACACTTTCCTCATAACGCAGCAAACCAAACAAACAAATATAATACCGGGCAACACAAAACAATACAATGCAATATTGTGCTATCCAAAGGTAGCACAATAATCAATCATCAGCAATCCAAAACCTTTGCTCATAGCAAACTTACCACATAATCAGAGCATATTACAATAAGCCAGAACCTTTCTTCTAATACCAAAAATATCACACCTTACTTTATTACCCAATTTTACATCAAATGGGAGTATTTGGAACCATTTCTCAAGTCATTATGTTGGAAAATTTTGAATTTTTAAACTTCATTTCTCGGGTTACTATTCATTATAATCTTAATTTCTCTAAACTTTAAAAAATTATAACTAATTCTAAAAAAATTAAAATGATATGGTTCCAAGTCCTAGTTGAAGTTTACAATGAGCTCTTTGAGGAAAAAACACTTTCAAATTGTGATTCTAGCTCATATGTGCCCAGTTTCAGCGAGAAGATGTTCTGTTTATATGGTAATTTTTTCAATTTTCTAGAATTTATTCCTAATTTTGGAAGGGCATAAATTTTTGTACAAAACTTCAAATTTTATGAAATACCACTTATTTTAAGGCTAAAAATATGATCTATTAGAATGTTAAGTTTTAGATCCAAATTCTATCATTTGCTCAAAATTTCACATGGTCAAACTTTGTCCTTAATTAGGTCAACTTTCATCCTTTTCGTGCATAACTTATCCAAATAAAACCATAACCATTCAAATATAATTCAGCCACATCTCACAGCATATAATAAGAAATTCTTCATGATTTACAACCCTTGAAAGTCATCAAAACAATAATTCCATAATTACTACAAAATTTTCACACAAGGTTTAATATAATTCCATGGCATTTGTCCCTCATGGAGCCATCGCCTCCTTGCCCTGGACCATACCACTTGAGTGTGCTATTGGTGTTGTTTAAACACAGAGAGGAATGAGATTTCATAAAAATCTCAGTAGTAAAGGAATTACAATAATAATATCAAATAAGCAAGGTATATTACAAACAAGTTCATAAACATTTATTCACTTTTATACGATGTAAGTATCATTCCAATCCATTCAAAATCAACATGTTATTGCATATTGCCAAGGCGCACAGTGCAACCAACCAACATGTTATCATCATCAAATAAATTTCAAATATAACATGGTATATATTCAAAGAATCACATTATGTAACAACCAAGCAAGTTAACATTAACATTGTAAATTCCATGCTACCTCTTTTTAAATCAAAGTTTTGGCCTCTTTGGTCCCTTTGTGTCTCCATGTTCTCTTGATCAATGCCCATCAATCCATGCATAAATACATACCATATTATTAATCATAACACATAAAATACCATCAGGTATCCAGATAACTCTATAACCTCTTTTCTTTGACTTTTTGACTTTAATTTCTATCTTTATGTTGACAAGTCTCAAGGGCCATTCCTACACATGTAGAATCCAAATATCAACTTCTCCCTTTTACAATAAGCTTGGCTAATTAGTATGTGATTTGGGGTTAGAATTTTCATTTTTGATTCCAATGCTTTCAAATGCTTTCTCTTGACATACTCTCACAAAAAAATACATTCTAAACTCATAGGAATTATCATAATAATTAGGGAACTTGGAGTTTCTTCAAAAAATCTATCCAAACATTAACCAAGCAAGCCAATGCAATTTCTAAATCATGGTTACTATCCTTCTCTAATCATTCCTCATCAATTTGAAATTTTGGATAGCATGATACCTTGGAATTTTGTCACCAAGTTCCACTTGAAACAAGCTAGAAACATAGTCAAATTAAAGCTTTAACATACCTTGATTAATCCTTGATTCTTGCTTAATAATTTTTGGCCAATCTTAGCGTGATTTTAGCTCTTCGAAGTCAGTTTTTTTGCAGCAAAACCTCCCCCCTTTAAATGCCAAAATAACTAAAATTTGAAGGTATAAGATGGGGTATTTATAGAGTGAATTTTGGCCTCCCTATGCCTCCAAGTGTCCCTTAAAACTCTGGGGTGTTAAGGCCATGTGTCTCCCTTCCTAAGCTACTGAAAACCTGATGAAGCCAAGTGTCTCGTGCACAATTATGATTTGGATAAAATCATATGTTAAATGCAATATTTTACTCCTTAATCTTATGGGCCACTTGGGCCACAAATTTAGTGTTTATTTCTGACCCAAAATAATGTCCAATAGGCTGGAGAAAGAAGAAAGAAGTATTGCCTTTCATATCTAAATATTTTTTCACTCGATTTCGCCATATCAACTAAAATTCCTGTCTAATTTTCAATAATATTTCTGGACCTCCAAAAATTTATTTTTGTCCATGTAAAATCATATTTTAATATAGGAAGATCTCCTGAATTTTTCTAGGATTTATTTTAACCTCTAACTATATGTGTTGAATTTTCTCCGAAATCAAGCTTTACCGATAAGATTTTGATCATAAACATTCTAAAATTAATCCTTTCACTTTCAGGGCCTGAAAATAATTTTATAAACTCAAATAAATCTCAAATAATTTTTTAATAATTTTTTCAGAATTATTGAGGCCTCTACATATTTAAAATAATTGTTTCCGACTAATTTTCTACTGTTTTCCTAGGAAAACCTTTGTTTACAGAAAATTCTGTAATAAATTATTTTTATGCTATTTTCATCTCGAAGGCCTCAAATATGGTTCTAAACCCTCTAATTTACCTTTTTAATATTTTTCAGGAATTTTTTGGAATATTTCTTCAATTTTTTTTATTTTGCCCTTCCTTGACTGATAATTTCAAAAATATCAGTTTAATATATATTTCCTATCTCTTGTCCTTAATATAAGAGCTAGTTAAAAGTTATATTTGGTCCTAATATAAAACCTCAGTCTACTTTGTCTCTATCTCTTAAATTTATAATTTATTATCTAAACTATCCTTATCGATTACATATATTAAGTGAGTTCTTATCTAAGGGTAATTATGATTAAAAAGATACTTTATAAAATTTGACTTATATATGTTTCAAATAACTAATTTAACTAACTTTTTTAATCTATCCAAATTAGTTAAGTAGTTTTTATATTAAGGATGAGGTGTAGTATATTTTTGGCTAGCTTAGTTCTATTTATATGATACATTTAAAAAATATATATGAAATTTTAAATAATTTTCTCCCCTTTTAGCCTCTATTAATTGCATATTATATTACTGCATTAATTATGCTTTTTAATTATCTCTTCCTCGTTCACAATCTCTCTCCCCAGTAGGGATATTTTGGAAATATAAAATATGTGTTTTACCTATTTATTGTTTCTATCAAGTTTAACCACTATTTTTATCTGCGTCATTTGATTATTTATATCTTATATCTTATAGACCGAACGGAGTATGACAATAAATACTTGTGGCTATAGTTGCGAAGGTGACTTGATATGTATGGTAGAGTAATTTTCTGGTGATACTTAAATATCCTAAAATAATATGTAGAGTATTTTTTTGCTTTTAAAGTAATTTTTAGAAGCAATTTTGACCTCATCGTTAAGTGGAGCCCATGATTTTAGAATTAAAATGCATCTAGCACCATAAAAGGTTTTTTAATGGTATCCTTAAAGTATTTTTTTTTTTAAGAATTAAATAAGGCTTATCTTTCATGTTTTCAACCATAATCTTTAATTATTTTTAGTATTAAAAACGTGGAAGAAAAATATTGGAAACATTTAAGAGAACTACTCAAGAATCGGAAAGCTTCTACTCGATTTTTACTCATCACTGTAAATAATTAAATATTAATGTTGGAAAATATAGAAGATGAGTATATTTAAGATCACTATTGAAAAAATTGAAAAATTGATTATTAACAATGTTAAAGATGAGTCTTAAAAATATGAAAAATGAATACTGAAATTATGAAAAAAATAGTGACAATAAAATTAACTTTAAAATATTTCAAGATCAAAATAGCATCAAAAAATTATCTTAGGATGTTGAGTGCAACATAAAAAATAAGGGACCAAGAGGAGACAAGTATAATGGAAAAGACTAGTTTTATAGCATGACGAATCAAAATTTAAATTCCTGTTAGCAGTGGTGTACACATTTATTATCTGATAATATGCCTCATATAGACCTCTAATGGGATCGTACCTTGCTTAATCAAAAACAAAAATTATTTTAAAGGTAAAATAGCTTCTGAAAAAATCTTTTAAGAACAAATAAAATTGCACTAGATATTGTTTTAATTTAGGATATCAAATGCTACGAGAAAAATATATTAAGAGTCATGGATACACCTTAATTCTATGTTTTTAACTAACTTTTGGTCAAAAGTATTTTTTTTATTACTAATTTAACCGCTTAAAAAGACTAGGCCAGTATTGTGTTGTTCAGGAACAGTTAGGTACAAACTGAACTTGAATTCTGGGGCGATCAATACTTAATTAATAAATAAATAATTAATCATCATTTGGCTTTTTATGGATCACTTTGACTTCTCTATTATTTTATAATAAAGCCAAATAATGCCGACAAGTGTAATTAATCTTTCTCAAGCAAAACATTAACATAACGTTAAAGTTGTTCGTTAAAGAGTTATCAGGATTTTAAATTTATATTACCAAAGTGTAGTTTGAAGTGTCAAAGAAAACTTACGTAACATTATAATATAATAATTAATGATGGTAATCTTCAGTTTTCTCACATAATTGATGGTTTAATACGTATCATTAGTCAATAATTCCTAGTATATTAGTTATTTAAATCCCTCGATCTCGCATTGGATTTTACGTGTAACGTAGTTAATATAATTAATTATATCATCGATGGATATATTGGTTTCATCCAGCGAAAATTACGTCTAAAAACCCACACTTGATGAAATCTACAATGAACGACCTGAGAACTCAAATTGTTCTCCGTCACCGACGGATCTTGATACCGTACAGCATGAGGCTTCAATCAGGTTCTTATTTTGTTGCCACTTTCCTAGTTTTATTACCTACTCACGCTATTAGCCAGTTATGGTACGTGTTTTCTAAAATACAATATTTTTCTAAAATAACTTTCAGATTGTAATTAAGCGTTAGATTTTTTAACATACGAGTATTATTTTTCTTTAATTTCAACGTTAGAAACTTTTTTTTTTTGGACAAAATAAATGTTAGAAAGTTACAATTACATGGTTTTAAGTCTTAAATCATAAAGACATTTTCATTCGCTCAGAAAAGAATCATTTTTATACTTTTGTTCTCCTTGAAACCCCTCCTAATTACTACTACTCTGATCATAAATATATAAGTTAAACAAGGAATTTATCTTGATTCTAAATACAAAACATCAATCTATTTTGCCTTTCAAATTGATTCTAAGTATCTTTATGAATTGTATGTACCAAGAGAGCTTCCAATCAAAGAGGAATTTCAATACTTAGTTAAAGAGGATAATTTGGAAAAATCAATAAAATGTGTTACAAATAGTTTAACTCTTTTCTTTAATATCCATAAAGTAGTTATTTAACTCTTATATAAGGACTGAAAGTAGTTACTTACTGATAAACCTAGTTCAAACACAAGAAGAAATCAAAATTTCAATCACTTAAGTGCTTTCACAACGTATAAAAACCTACGTTGGTCAAACAATCAGCTGATCTTTTTATTCATAAAAATAACTCAATTTTTTATCTTTCATTAATTATTAATTTCGTCAAATTTCAACCATATGTAATTTTGTCTCTTTTCTGTGGGCAAGTATGGAATTCAAGCTTTAGTAATACTACGGTTGATGGCGATGTTGCTAGAATGTGTTCATAACTTGCACCCAAAACACGCTACAAACTACAAAAACAATATTATTTGGTTTGGACCCACAAGTACTGTTACCTTTGGATGAGTTTGAAGTCTTTATTTTTATTACCTCAATTTCTTTTTTCTTCTTATTTTACTTACTTTACCCTGTCCGTAACTAAATAAGAAAATGTTATGATTATGGATATATACATATCTTGTCTCACTGCACTTTTTTTCCTTCATTAACCTAGTCTCCTGAATGATGATATTTTTCCGAAGCCAAATATAATACATACCTAAGAGCTAGTCGGAAGTTGGATTGAATTATAAATATAAGATCTTAATCCTCCTTTTCTTCTGTATTTATCATTATTTTTTAAAATTATTCTTATTGATTACACATGTTAAAAGATAGTTTCAATGCAAATGATTTAAAAAGGTATTTTAAAGAAATTAACATACATTTCTGACAAATAAGTAATTTAAGTAATTTTTGTAATCTACTAAAAATAGATGTATAGGTCTTCTATTAAGAACTAGGGGTAGTATTTTATATATTAAAAATATGTCTCCGTTCATAATAACGTCCCCTCCCTGGCTAGCTCCAGAAAAAAAAAAAAAAAAGCACACACACAGAGAGACGTACGCACGTATATTAGTGTGAATATTTGAAGAATTTTTTCTTGCGGTGTGGAAGAAATAAAAATCCGGCGGAAATCTTGGGCCCCTCCTTTGTTGCATGTGAAGCCTATGATCTCTTGTCCTGAGATTTCTGAGTCTTCTTTTGTGTTTGTTAAAGATTTTCACTTTATTTTTTCTTTCAAATTGACTTTCTTAATAATAATATTTCCAATAATAATAACGACACTAACAACCATAATTACTTGCAACTTGTTGGTCCTTTGCATCTGCCTATAGAAGCGAACATGGTGTCCTGTTTTGTCAGTATAAATATGAACTCTTTGTCTGCCATTTTTGCTACGTTTGAGTGAGAATAGAGCTATATATACATAGTGGTTCGTTGAGTAAGAGAGCTATTAGAAGCTATGGCTCTTAAGAGAGACAACGTGGTTGTGTCAAATATGGAGCTTGAGAGACTTCTTAGCATGAAAGGAGGAAAAGGTGAAGGCAGCTACGCCAATAACTCACAAGCTCAGGTCATAAACTCTCATCTCTGTGTGTGTGTGTGTGTAACTCCACGATAAATTAATTTGTGTCTTGGGGGATTATTTTAAGCTGATCTTTCATTTTGTTAGCTTTTTTCTAACATATGAAATCATATTTCTTCAATTAATGGCCTGAAAACTTGTGGCCAACAAAGAACGATGTTAAAATTAAGACATAGCGAGAGAGTAAGGAGAAGTGAAGCCAATCTTTTGTTGTTATCTCTCCCTCACACTTTTTTTTTTATTTTTTATTTAATATATATGTCTATCTGAGTATGTTAGATTTGAGTATTATTAGACCCAAATAGATATTCTGAAAGTGTTTTTCCCATTTACACCGACTTAAACTCAAGATCTTGTACTTAACGTCATTGTCGCTTCAAACAAAAATTCTTCTGTGAATAATTTTTAAAGGTTCACTGGCGTTCCACAGGTTTTTGATACATTTACAAGAGATTAGTTTTAATTTTTCTTTTCAAAAATCTAAATTATTAACATATATATATAAATGTACATAATCCATTCTAATACATGGATTGCTTGGTATATCGTCTTTCTCTTTATTCTTTAATTAAAAATGATGCTCTTTTTTTTGAGTAGATAATACACAGTGCGCATGATTCTTTTTATTATTCTTGTAGGCTATTCATGCTCGTTCCATGCTTCATCTTCTAAAAGAAACCCTAGACAGGGTTCAATTGAACAATCCTGATATTCCCTTTGTGGTTGTGGACTTGGGCTGCTCCTGTGGCAACAACACCATCTATGTGGTGGACGTCATCATCAACCACATCATTAAGCGCTATGAGACCTTAGGCCTCGACCCGCCGGAGTTTTCAGCTTTCTTCTCTGATCTTCCCAGCAATGACTTCAACACTCTCTTCCAGCTGCTTCCTCCTATGCTTACCACCAATTATGGTGTCAGCATGGAGGAATGCCTCGCCGCCAACAACCACCGCTCCTACTTTGCTGCTGGAGTCCCCGGCTCCTTCTACCGGAGGCTGTTTCCAATGAGGTCCATTGATGTTTTTCACTCTGCCTTCTCTTTGCATTGGCTGTCTCAGGTTAGGCTTTAACTAATAATTGTCTCTTTTCTTTCTTACATCGATGTTGAGGCATTAGTTTATAATTAGTTTACTACCTTTAGATATTTGTGGAAAACCTTTCAAGAGCCAATAAATTATGATACTAGGCTTTAAAAAATATTTATCCGTCATATTTTAATTAAAATAAGGATAAATAATGCGCCTTTTACTTTTGTTAACACAAGTGTTTGAAAATTGAATTTCATTAATTACTTAAAGATTTCAGGTTAAAATTACATGACTCATGATATGAATATTCATGCAGCTCAAACAAATGTCTCTACTTATGAATATTCAAGCGGATTTCTTTTTATCGTTGACTCAAGATATAGCTGCACATGGGCTCTTCGTATTTCATTTTTAGTTTTCTTTTGTTATATTTATTATTTGCCAGTTTGAAGTTAGTATTTAGGATCTTACCTTAGCTTCTCATAGATAATAGAGATGAATACAAAACTTTATTTCTTGATTGAAGATTTTTAGCTAGAATTTAGACTTTATTCTTCCACTGTCAGATAAAATTATTCATTCCATTCCATACACAGATTTTTAACTCTGCTTGTGTCTTTTTCCTATCTATCACTCATGAAAACTTTTGATTAGAAACTCCCACTTTCATAAAGGCTTTTTTGTGTGAATGACACTTTAAAGCATAACTCCCTCCTTTTATAACTTTCTTGTAGTTTCACCCCGCAAAACACTCAAGGAATATCAATGGGGTCAAATTAGTACCTTTTTCTCTGGGAAAGAAAAAATTTAATATGCCACTTCCCGAGGATAATTTAAAATGATACATTGAATATCTTGATCCTACAGATAAAAAGCCTGTTAGGGATGAAAATAACATAGACAATATCTAAGCGACAAAGTGACGTAGGTGGGCTGTGATTTTGGATGCATGCATAGTAAGAACATAATAATTTTTCTCTTTTTCTGCATTTTTTAAATCTTTATGGGCTCACAGGATTTGATTAACAAGGACTTCTGTGTCTGTGGGAAACAATGGTTCAGTGTGTGAGAGAAGGTTTTATTATTACTTTAATTGTTAAATTATGAATTATGTATTGCAATATAACCATATGTGTCTGTGAAAGCCTCAAACATATCAAAGTGCGTTACATATAATAAAAGACAGTCTCCTGTAATTACTACTACATCTGGTCCTTAATATAAAATCTAGTTAAAGATTAAATTTGGTTTTAATTAAATGTAAGATCTCAGTTTTGTTCAAAAAAAAAATGTAAGATTTCAATTCATTGTATCTCCCAAATATATAATTCATTTTCTAAAATATCCTTATTGATTATACATATTAAAATGTTTCCATTCAATAATAGTCATGATTAAAAAAATATTTCAGGAAAATCAACTCATATTTTGTACGAATAACTAATTTAACTAATTTTTTTAATTTACTTAAATTAGTTAAGTGGCTCTTATATTAAACAAAATTAAGTACTTTACTAGTGAAAGTTTAACTTTGTTTGAGTGTTTGACAAATAGGTAAGGAATATTTTTTTAAAAAAACAGGAAAATCTTTTGTCCTAATCTGAAATCAAGCACTCAAATATTAATTAATAATTAATCAGTTCCACACTACTTTAACAAATATTAAAAAGAAATGTAATGTTGCAGAAAAATTTTGTATCAAATAAACTTTGTTTTATATGCGAGCCTTAGAATCTCGCCTTCTTCATATTTTGATTTCAAAATAAGTTCTAATTCTTTCTTGTGACTCTTCTAATTTTGATGAATACTAATTGATTGTGCATAAAATGAATGCATGTTTCATAACATACTTTTCCTAAATTACTATGAGATCTCTCCTAAAAGTATAGAGTAATTGATATTATATTTCACGACAACATCCATGTCATGTAATATTTAACAGAAATGTACCATTGTACTCTTTAGTTATTATTGTGTAGATTAATATTCTCTTAGAAAGTGTAAGCATTAATTAAATAAAGTCTGGAAAGTTGTTAAATTTTAAGACACAGTTAATGGGATTTAATATTTTCCTTCATTTTAGTAAAACATGTTGAAAGTGACTAATAAATAAAACTATATTGTTATACAAACAATACATGATAGAAGTGACGCACAATGGGTGCATATGAATCAGGTGCCTCAGAGTGTGTTGGACAAAAGAGGAAGTGGATACAACAAAGGAAGAGTGTTCATACACGGAGCAGGTGAGAGCACAACGAATGCGTATAGGAAACAGTTTCAGACAGATCTGGCTGCTTTCCTGAGGGCAAGAGCCCAGGAGATGAAGAAGGGTGGGTCCATGTTCTTGGTTTGCCTTGGTCGGACCTCCCTGGACCCCACCGACCAAGGTGGGGCCGGCCTCCTCTTTGGGACCCACTTTCAGGACGCTTGGGATGATCTGATCCAACAGGTAATATGCCCCATCCTTCCTTCACTCCAACTGGAAAACCATCCATCATCATTATTATTGTGAGTTTTGTTCGTAATGATTTGTTAGGCAAATTTGACACATTTGAGCCCCACCCATTATGAAAGAATATGATCAAGTGCGTGCCGGGTAGGTAGTGGATGGGTGGTCTGAAATATTGACCAAATTATTAGGTTTTGGATGGTTAAGACACTTAAAATCATCTTCATATCTTAAAAGTTAGACAAGGAGGCTAGCTATGGCACTCTTCTTGCTTTCATCTCATCATTCTTTTTTATATCATCATTGTGAGAATATATCAATGTCTTCCAACAAAGCCGAAAGAGTAGTATGGATTTGGATTCATTATATTCCGTCTGATTTTATGATGTCATGTGTAGCTAGTCAGGAAATCTTGTTTGCTTTTTTTTTTTTTTCCTGGGTATAATCTTGTTTGCTTATTTTGATTTGACCATTATTATCATCACATCAAGTCATTTGTTATAGGTTTCAAAAATTATTAGCCAAGTTAATTATTTGTGACAAATGTATACTAGAAGACAAAGTAAATTAACGTCTTATTTTAGAGTTAAATTAAACCCTTCATCTAGCTAGCTCCTATCATATCATGTCATTCATTAAACTCCTTTTGACTCTAAATATAGGAACTAGATAACTAACATACAAAGTTTAAAGAACTATAGTTTAGTTAATTATTTGTAACAAATATATATTGCAAAAGAAAGTAGATTATTAATATATTACTTTAGAGCTAAATTAAACCCTTCAACTGACTCCCATATTTAGGAGCAAAGGAAGTA
The DNA here is from genome assembly GCF_004799145.2 of Neltuma alba. Taxonomy (NCBI): domain Eukaryota; kingdom Viridiplantae; phylum Streptophyta; class Magnoliopsida; order Fabales; family Fabaceae; genus Neltuma; species Neltuma alba. The sequence goes on along the minus strand of NW_021636127.1, from coordinate 347,071 downwards.
AGTCGTAAGATGACGGTTTCCTATTTATTATGGTATTTAGCTAGGTAACAAGAGCATGAGGATGTCTGTTAAATCAAAGCAAACTAAATAAGCTTTGCTAAATGTATTCGATTAAAAACCTATATCTCGCATTCATTTATCATTCTCTTTGTATGATGATTATGGTAATATATATATATATATATATATATATATATATATATATAGAGGATCCAACAATGTCTTATGACAAATCTAGAAGCATATAAGTACTCCTATGTTATCCTCTTCTACAATAACATGCGACACATTCAATATGCACGTACTATAATTAAGAGAGTACAATGAACATAATAAGACCTTCATAATAGGGTGGCTTTACGAATTTAAACCGTTTCAAGTATTCGTGGGGCACATTTGTCATAAACAGTAGTGGACGTACGCTCTCATTCTATAGAACATAAAGACACTTTTTAATTTGTAGATACTTATACCAATGGCACACTAGCTTTTCTTGGTCCTTTTCGGGCTCACAGGAAAGTGTGGACTGTGGGTTTTATTTATTATACTTGTTTATTTTAATTTTTAACATAGGTTTGGAATAATCAATTGTCTCCTTCACATAACCAATCAAAATAAATAAATTATCTCCTTCACATGCTCTCAAGCCAATCAAGTCTAGTTTCAATCACTTTGACACCTACCCCCTAAAAAGTAGCACGTTAATAAAGAAGGACCTTTTTATGGATTGATATATACAATAACAGAATAAAAATAATTCAATTAACAATTTAAGCTTGACTAAAGTGATCCTTAATTATCGGTCTATTATAAACTTCACGAAGTATATGCGCAATGATATTTGTTTTTGTAGCTTATCAAGTTGGACAATTGTTTTTTATTTAAAAATATCTTTCTTGTACATTAAAAAATTGCGTCTAAAATTATATCGAACTTGCTGCAAATAAGAATGGATCGTGCGTGCATGCGTGGTTTCTATTACTTTTTATGGAGTTCCTCTCCTTTTCTTGTTTTGCATCTAATAGAAGTATAATTTTTTATTTAATTTCCTTATCGGGTCATTATACACCCATCTTGACAATTTGAAGAAAATTTTGGAGGAGACAATTATTATATTTATTATTAGGCTCTGATGCAGATAAAAATTATCACAATACATCAGACTTAGCTTCATTTATCACAGTACGAAGCAGACATCAACCAGGGCTGATTGATATATGAGAAAAACTATTCAATCACCAGTTAGGAAATATTTGTGTATGTGTAAGTCAATTTTACCATTGGAATAGAGTTTTTATGTTTCCTCTATATTACAAATCCAAATCATTCGAGCTATGTTTATCCTGTGTTAAACTAACATGGATATTGCAGTAATAAAAAAAAAATCAGAATTCATGGATCTCAGAGATTTGTTGCATAATCTTCTATGAGTGATCAAAAAGATGGAAAATCCTGTGCTGAAGGAGGAAACAACTAAAAAGATAAACTATGAAATCTCAACAAATTAAAACCACTTTAGTTAGCTGTTAATTTGCCGAACAACTTTCAGTTTTTAAACTTTTTTGTGTAAGATATAAGTATATGTGTTCCCTTTTAACCTAACCCACTTTCATGTAGAAGGATTGACATTAACATTTTAAAGTTTTAATTGTTTAGTAAAAGAGTTTTTTATTTCCCCTTCTTCCGACAGGGGCTGATTAGCAGTGAGCAAAGAGATAATTTCAATATCCCAATTTATGCACCAAGCCTGCAAGACTTCAAAGAAGTGGTGGAAGAAGATGGCTCATTCGCTATAAACAAGCTTGAGGTGTTCAAAGGAGGAAGCCCTCTTGTGGTGAACCAACCAGATGATGCAACTGAAGTCGGGAGAGCTCTGGCAAACAGTTGCCGAAGCGTGTCTGGCGTCCTCGTGGATGCCCACATCGGCGACAAACTTAGTGAGAAGCTGTACCTTAGAGTGGAGCAACGAGCAACAGCTCATGCCAAAGAACTATTAGAGCAACTTCAGTTCTTTCACATAGTTGCATCCCTTTCTTTTCCATCATGAAGAAAATGATAAATTTTTTAAGTAAACTTGATTTGACTATGAAAAGATTGAGTTAATTATTATGAGATAAATAAGTATGCGAAAGATGTCATCCTCATAAACACATCGTTGATATACTTATATATCTTCATATAATTAGCTTGATTTACCAATCAAGTTTACTTAAAAATTACTGTTCATAGCAAGATGATGAAAGGGCTTCTCTTTTGTGTGGTATTTTTGTTACTTCTAACTGTAGTTATTATGAACTTTCTGATCGATTTGATCTGTGTCTCATCTCTCCATTTGCGTTTCTATTTACAAGATATGGACCCTCTAGGAATTTGATTATCCTATAAAACTCAGAAATTTCAAATTAGCTAGAAAATAGGTATAATAAACAATGAATAATAAGGACAACATGAAAAGTTAACATCTTGGAACCAAAAAACTAATGAATACTGAACAAGTGTTCTAAAAATATGTCACACTTAAGTCACTTATTAGAATTGTTTAGCTATTTAAAAACCCGTAGAGGCCCAATTAGTTGAGAAAATTTAAAACCTTGTGTAACATCATGGGTACTGTTCATTTAATTTAGAATAAGATTTTCTTCAAAACATTGAAAATCCATAACTAGCTCTACAAATCCAATTGAAGTCGTTCAAAACTCAATTTGAAGCTCTTGTAAAACTCCTTGGGAGAAAAATAAGACCCACCTAAACCTCTAACCCAGATCTTCCAAAATCTCCAATTATTCAAAACTGGAAGTTGCATTTTCCCAATAATTCTGTTTTCATTGTTCATTTTGAAAATTCTTTTTTTATGTACACGTCCAAAAATTATGGATTAAGACTCATTTCAAAACTCTAGATGTGTACTTTTTCCCTGCAAAATTACATAATCTAACCCACACGTTTCCCTCCTGTCTCTAAGCAGTCACAAATCTGAGGCGCAAATAAAGGAATTGAAATACCTACGCAATACTCCCCATGCATCTTTGACAACTACTTAGCATGGGACTTACCTTGGCATATGTGCTTAGCTTTCCTGACCTTCTTTATGGAGATTTACCAAAGTTTATGATCAACTTATACAAAAATATTAAATAATTACGTACAGCAACCATGCACAAAATGAAAGCCAATTTAAATAAAGTAATAATGGAAAATAAGCTTCTCAACAAAAATTCCACCTCCAACCTTCCTTCGCTAACTCGCTTTTACCCATGGAAGTTCTTGTTCTTAGGTTGGTACATGGAAGAAAAATGTGAGATTTGGAAGGATGTCAATAACAAAATATCAATTTAGGGGGTTTTTGGATAAACTCAAACTATGGTTTTAAGAATAGCTTCTGGAGAATAGCTTTTTGAGAAAATAGATTTTGTGAAAAAGTGATTCTGATAAAGTGAAAGCGTTTGGATAGTTGTTATCAAAAGTAATTTTTTGAATTACTAAAAAGGACATAAATTTAAATGATAGTTACATAAAAGATATATTTTGTAATATATGATTAATTGAAGTAATAGATTTGTTACTAATATATATTTTGCCAACATAATAAATAAGACATAAATAATGTAAATAATAAATAATAAATGTGTATATATATTTATAAAATAATTAAATATATTTTGTGTAAATGATTTATTTTGCCAATAAAAATTTTTTTTTTTAGTGTAAAGATTTTAAACGTTAGGTTCATAATTTTTTTTCAAAAAATTGAATAACCACACAAAAAAAAGGCGATAAACACAAAGTATAGCGAAGGAGTAAAGGCTGAATAATTGAGTGAAGAGTGAAAGAAAGGAAGAATAATTGAGGCTGTTGTGTCATATAGCGTGGGCCCATAGCAACCAACGATCAAATAAATTTCAGCCAGAAGTGAGTGAGACCTGCTTAAGCTGAAACCATGGTTTTGGGGACCGAAACTATGGTTTTACCCCAAACCATGGTTTCCTATTTTTTCAGAGTGTTTGGCTGACTCTTTCCCCAAACCATAGTTTGGGATGATAACCAAACAGCCCCTTAATAGATAATGCGTAATTATAATTAATTAAGCATATGAATAACCAATGCAAGAACAAACACCGTATGAGAAAATACACATTGCCAAAACACAAACTCAAGAAACGATGTTACATGTACAAAGGCCTGATTACAGTATACGTGGCAAATAAATATGTAAGCAACCAAGCATAAATTATATAGGAGTTAATAAGTTTTACTATCTTTCGCAAAATCTTTCTTAAACTTACTCTCCTTCATTGCTCCTCTTAATTACTCTTGCTTTCTTGTGTGATCTGGGCTCAAACAAAAACCTGTCCATTATGTATATGGCGGCATATTAACATACACATTTTGGTACACTTGATTAAATTGTATAATTAATCTCTCCCTTAGCCCCAAATTCTAAACCTCCATCATTTAGCTTCTTAGTTTCATTTCTTTTACTTCAATTTTTGACCCACTTATCCTTTTCATTAGAAATTCCTTCCTTATGCTATTTCCACATAATTTTATATAAGAATTTCCTTTTTAATCTTAGAAATATAAAATTCTAGCCCTTGTGACCAAAAAAAAAAATGTAGCCCGCCCTTACCTAATTTTCCCTTTGGCCGCGTTATTTGCGCATATGCATTTTTTTTTTTGGCACTTGTCTATATAATTTACCATTCTAAACATATTAAGCGAATCAACCCAAAGCAAAGTTCAATCCTGCCCATAAAAACCATGGCTGGATGAAACAGGGAAAAAGAAAGGAAATTATGAATTTAATGCTTTTATCACCGCTCACATCTTCGGGGCCTTTAAATATACATTCCAAGCTAAGTGTGGCTTAGAATTTTAAATCACTTCTTCCACATTATGGTACCTAAAGCAGTGAGCCTTCCTTTATATGTTTCAGCTTCCAAACATTCAAATTTAAAAGTTATGCACGTCTACAACCATCCCGTTTAAGCATTTCACGCTTTCCTCATTCATTGAGCACCTTGGAAATTATTCTGGATCCCTGTCTTTTGAATCCCTTTTCTGCATGTTCGCAACAGGGGAGTATTGAAAATTTAAACATCTTACTTCTATTGCTACCAAACACAACTTAGGCGCTATATCATACATATCTTATGTGTGGTTTGGGAATTTAATAAGGCACTTGTTTCATGCTACAACATCTCAAAACAGTGTCATTTTACCCTTTTCGGTCACAGAAATTTTGTAATTCAATAAACATATCCACCATCATGATCCCTTTATATGTAGCACTTAAACAACTCAACTATTTTCTCATTTTGAATATTTCATCGTCTTTTAATCTGATATTTTCCAGATTCAAAATCTTGTGTCCAAATCCAAGTTTAACAAGCATACTATTTCATACATCATACCAAAACTATATAATGCAAGCCCATTAGCTTTTGGTACAATTTTACTCCCTTCAAAATTCGGATAGCCCCCCATTGTACAATTCTCAAAAAATTTTCCAGCTTCGAGAATAACAGTTTAATCATCATTTTAGAATCTTTATGCATGCTTAAATAATCTAAGATATTTGTTTAGCATTTGGAAAGTATCAAACAGTGGGTTTTGACAAGTTTTTAGTCTAAACTTTTTCACTACTCTTGAAGCTTCTAACTTCACGCTACCAAAAATAAAAATACTCATTGATTATTCTACCATTTAGACACTCCCTAGCCTCCATAAATATTTCGACAGCACCCATAATCTGGAAGTTTTTTTCCTTATCAGATTTGGAAATCATCGTCCCCAAGCAAAACTCAACATGCATGCCATCACCACTAGAAAAATATTTTTAATGATGCCATTTCAGGGCGGTTAAAAGAAAAAACGCCATAAAAAAGACAGTGACTTTTTTATAATTATGTGACAGTAAATTAAACTTTTTATAATGGTTATTTAAAAAACTACCGTGAAAAGCCCTGTCCCCTAGTAAAAGAATGGGCAAAAACCTTTCAACTTACCACAGCTTTTATAGAAGCACTGTGGTAAGCTCTTTTAACAGCATTTACTTTTTTAAATACGTTAAAAGAATTTTTCACGACATTTTTTTAATAACTGCAGTTAAAAGTTTTTAAATTTTAAACAGAATCCTTGCAAGTTCAATTTCATCTTTTTCCCCCAAACTTTTTTGCCTTCATGGTCCCACACCCCTACCCTACGCCAAAGCTCAATGACAACCACTCACCGATGATTCCTTCTACTTTTCAACATCAATAGCCTCTCCGTTGCCGGCGCCATCGAGTTCTTTGTCACCATTTGAAGCTTTCTTCTCTTCTCTTCGTCATTTTTCTTACTCTCATGATTGCTGCTCCTCTTTGGTTTGTTTGTTGTTTTTAAACTTAAATAGATGATATGGGCTGTTTCCTAGTGTTTAAGACTTGGTTTTGGTAGAGATGTTGGTTGTTTGATTTATTCCCATTTGTATATGGTTTTTTATGCGAATTTTGAGTAACTTATTACTGTGATTGGAACCTTTTGTTGTTAAATAGCATGCATAGCTTTTTTACTTGTTATGGGTATCATTAAAATAGTTGTGGAACTTTGCTTATGAGACTATTTTGTTAATAGCAGTTTCACCCAAGAAGGGGGTAAATTGGGTGATATATAAAAATTTAACTGAATAAAATAACTAAACAAATAAAACGGTGGAGATGAGTTTGGAAAATTTCATCGAAGAATGATGACACAGGAGTTTATACTGGTTCAGTCTCAACCATTTGACCTACGTTTAGTCATCAGAGTGCTGCTAAAATTTCCACTAGGTCCCCAAGATTAAACGGGTTCTTGGTGCCTCAGTATAGCAATTGAATCTCTCAATCACTCCCCCTTACTACCCGTAAGGTTACAATCCCCTCAAGAGTCCACACTCGCGATTTACTCTCAGAATTGAGTAAAAGATATAACTAACTCTCTTACAGAGTATATATGTGTTAAACACTAAAGCTCGGTTAAAAAAAAAAAACAGAGTATCGAATGCAACAGTAAATTTCAGCATATGGTAGCTCATAAATTCAATACTTTATTCAATGATCTTCGCGCTATTTATAGTTGGAGTATTTCAGTTATCTGTTAGATTGAAGAGCTTCTAGCCGTTGTAAGATCACTTACGTGTGTTTGGCAATTATAACCATTGTTCATAATAAATGCTTTTGACACAGTAGGTTTAAGTCTATAATTTATCTGTTATGCTTTGTAATTTGCAGAAGTCTCTTAGCACAAGTAAGCTTTCCTCTTCAAGTAAATGTAAATGAATAACAGAAAGGGTGATGATTCTTTATATCCATACAACAGATAAAAAACATAGAATCAATCATCAGATAGACAGTGAGAAGAACTTACTTGATCTATGTCTTGATTGATAACTCATTGATCAATCATATTATCGATTAATTACAAAGAACTAGACTTAACAGATATATACATTTACCGAGATCATTATAGATCATATAATGATAGAACAAGTGATCGATAAATGATGAAATACAAATAAGGTGAGTTTTAGAGGGTGAGACACTTATGAAATCTGTGCAAGATTTATTTCTTTCAAGTTTGAAACCCTTCAAATCCTTTCAAAAGAATAATATGATTGAAGAAGGCTGAGAAAAGCTTGAAGATAACGTGAAAATATGTTTTATGAAAGATCATCATGAACAATAATTTGACAGGAAGAAATTATGCATTGATCGATCAGATGATCAAAAATTTCTTAATCAATCAGTTGATCAATAAATACAAGTTACCATGCAAAACAGCTTTTAGTCATGATGATCAAACACTTCATTGATAGTGTTTTGATCGAACAAGTGATATGAAAATAGTTCACAGGGACTTGGATAGTTGCGCACAAAGATAAGTTGATGATCAATTAATAGTTAATTGATTAAGTGATCGATTAATAGTTAATCGATTTAAAGATTGCAAAAAACTTGAATTGGAAAACAACAGAATAGCGCTTTGATCGAATAGGGTATTGATAAATCAATGTTTAATAATGTAATAGATAGTTCATAAGCTACTTAAAATAGTAAGTAAGTCAAGGAACCTTATCAATTATTTGAGTAATTATCGATTACCTCTTGCTCAATCAAGTGATTGGTAAACCTTTTGTTATGAGACAGAAGAAGTTGAACCTTTTTCTGTCAGCTTATTGATCGACCAATTGTCGATTAAATGATCAATTATTTCCTGAAACATCTTACATTAAACTAGTTACACTAATGATCGATCAATTGATCAATCAATCCATTTTTCTATCCAGTTATCTAGCACAGTGAATTATCTAACACTTGATCGATAAAACTTAACAGATACGTAGAAAAACTTAAAACTTAGTTTGTTATTATTAAAACACTTAAATCTAACATTCTCCCTTTTTTTTTATAATGACAAAATATAATCCTTAGAAAGTATTTGAGGCAAAGGAAGTTAGTCAAATTGTTAGAGGAAAATTTGCAAGTAAAACTGTCATAAACTAATGAACTAATAAACTATAAGCTGTAAGATTGAAATTGAAATGAGCTGGAATTCATATGGTATGACAGCATTCATCATACAAAGTTCAAGATAACCAAAATACAGAAATAGAATCTAGAGATTAAAATAGAGACACAAAAGCTAGCTAAATCTAGTCAAAAGTCTTCTCCCTTTTTTGTAAGCATCAAGAGACGAAGTAGAAGGGGATGAAAAAGAAGGTAAGGTAAAAGGGATAAGAAGAGGAGGAAGTTGTGAAAGTGGAGAGAGAACTTGAGAGCTAGGAGGTAAGGGTTGAGGCTGAGGTGGAGGCACTAGAATAATGGCAAGTGAGACAGAAGATGTGGGGACAGTGGTGACTGGTGTGGGTTCAATGTGTGGAGGTGAGGGTGGATGAGAGAATAGGTCCTCATAGCTAAATGAAGTGCTTAGTGTAGAGAAATTAGCAGAGAGTGAGGCAACCATCTTTTTCAGATCTTGAAGTTCCTTATCTATAACATCAAATCTTAGAGAAACTTTCCTTTCCAACACTGCCATGGCTTGTCTGTGAAGATCCAACATAACATACAACCCTTCAAATTTCTTATCCAAAACTGACCCATATTCTTTGGCAATGGTGTACACCCTTTTCTCAAACTCTTGAAGCTCAGAATGGAATAACTCTTGAATTGTATTCCTATAAAATAAAGGTCTAGATGTCTGAGTAGGATCTGTAGTGGACTTAGCTTCATCTTGAGCTCTGGAAGTACTGGCCTCTGGCTGTTTGCCTTTCCCTTTATCTGCCCTCTTCTGTGATGGATGAAAGGCATTAGAATCCACATTTTATTTAATTGATTGATGCCAAAAATAGGAATTTGCTCTTTAACCTCCCCAGGCTCCAGATGTGCAATATTGTACACCTGGAGGAAGTATGAGACTAGCTGAGGATAGGGGATAGGGGTAGATTTGGATTTGAAAGAGATGAAATTCTTTATTTCCTTGAAGATAAGTGCCCCTATGTTGATGTTTTCCCCATTGATGATTCTAGCCAGAAGGATGTAATTGTCGCACCTTACTATCGGATCCACTTGAAATTTAATTAAAACCATTTTAGATCACATTGGATGGTCTTAGGCTCAAAATTCATGAAAAACGCTGATTTTCGGATTTTTACTGTTCATCGGGTCAAAATCTAGTTTTCTGGCCCAACTTCAAAAATTCATAACTTAATCTAGAAAAATCAAAATGGAGTGGTTCAAAATTCTATAAAAATATCTTTGAATGCTCTTTCAAAAAAAAAAATCTTATGAATCAATTCCATTTGAAAAAGTATCAGGTTTTTGTGAAATTCACCTCTGTCCATTTGGCAAAAATCCTTTTTCCATATTCTGAACCTTAACTTTGAAAAATCATTAAAAATCGTGTAGTTGACCATTTTTAATGTGTTACCTATCAATTTGAAGCTCACGACATCAACTCTAAGCATACTAAATTTCATGCAGAAATTCGTTCAGTAACTTAATAAAATGTGGCTCAAAACTGACATCCTCCTTAGAGATTATAACACCAACCATTGATATTTATATATAACCAAAAGTCCATGAATTTTTATGGTGTGACACCATAATTTAGCCTCCAATCTGTAGCTTGCTCTTGGGAGTTTTAGGCCCTAAAATGTTAGATTGTATTTGGGGGATGAGATTTTAAGAAATCATAGTAGCAAAATCAATCAACCAAAACATTAATATGCATCAATTACAAGCATTCCAACCTTTTGCTATTAATAGGGAACTACTTTACCTCATACATGTAGCACTCTAACATGCAATAGCCAAGGCACATAAAGCAAGGAGTATAGCTACACAATCATCATCATCATCATCATTTAGTTCAACCACATAATAGCACATGAAATTGCATAACAATCAATGCAACACTCAACATTAAGGTTAATTAAATCTTACTACCTTAATCCAATGCTCTTTGATTTTCTTGTTCTCCTTTCTTGCTTCCACAAATGCCAAACCCTAACATGGCAATCCAGAAAAAGAGCAGCAAGAATCATCAACCATTCTACATAAAAATCCATAACATAACTTAAGGACAACCTATGTCCCTTAAAGCATCCACCCTTGTTCTTTAAATTTTAGAGTTTGTTTTCTTAAACCCTAAAAATTCCCTCTTGATTCATTCCTACATGATTTTTCATGTAGATTCCAAATATCTACTTAGATTTAAGAAAATAAAACTTCCTCTTCTAGTTTCAGCTTGGCCAAACCACTATGGTTCACTTTCTAAAAATTACCACTTTGATTTAATGGCTTCCAACACTTGTTCTTAAGGTTTACCCTACACTATTTTCCATTTTAAACATAATGGAAGCCTCAAAACTTTGAAAAACACATCCTAGAGTCCAGATCTTGCTTTGGCCGAAATGGTTCTCATGCATTATAACAAAGAAAACACTTCAAAATTAACCTATAACCTCTTGTAACCACTAGGATCTATCATGCTTTGAGGTGTTCTAGCAAGTTTGAACAACAAAACTTCCCTCCCTTCTTTATATTTATTTCATCCAGCACAATAAAAGGGAAAGAACCAGAATTTTCAACCATCAAAAACAAGAGAATCAAGCAAGGAACAACATAGAATCAACTACCCACCTTAACTCCAAGCTTACTTGATCCAAGATAGTTGCTTTCTTCTTGTTTCCACTGCAAGCTCACTCCTTTCTCTCTTGATCTCTCCTTGGACCAAATATAGATCTGAAAATGGGGGAGGAAGACCTCACTTAATGCTCCCAAAATATCTCATCTACCCACATTAATGAGATGCCAAGTGTCAAGTGCTTACTTAGTCTTAATCCTCTCTCTTAATTAACTTAAATCATAATGTAATTAAATTCTAAAGTCAAGATCCTCTCCATTGGTAGCTTGACACTTGGAAAGCTTTAATTACCATCCATTGAAGGCTTCACAAGTGGCAACTTATGGGCCGAGCAAAGTGCAAGACTCTGATTAACACTTTATCGGTGCACTTTTACTCTGGATTTAACTTCTTTTTCTATAATTCAGTGCTCTGGCCTCTGTAATTATTTTCTATCAAATCCATAAAATTATTCTCCTCATTTTTATCTTCCCAAATTTCCCTCTTTGTCTCAAATTTAATTTCCCAATAATTAAATAAAAAGGAAAACTATTTTCCTTCTCTTTAGTGATTTTTCCTCTTTTCAACGGAATTGGGAAAAATCTTGGATACTTGAGGGTCTTCTTTTAATTTCATAATATCTTGTAATTTCTTGGGATATCATAGGAATTTTCTTGGGATTTTATTCTCCTTAAAAATATTTATTTGGAATTTTCCAAATAAAAGACCTTAAACTAGCTTAAATCGCCCTTAAATTCCTTTATAATTTCTCTAAGGGCAATTTGGTCATAAAACTAATTTTATAATCCCATATAATTCTCAAGGAATATTGTCCTTATTTTTTTTCTTAATTTCCTGAGGCTTAGAAATATTTTTCCATAGTTATTCTTGACCAATTTTTCTTAATTAGTCAAACTTTTCATAATTGACTCGGAAAATTTTAATAATTATTTTCCATCAGAAATCTTCTATTTCTCCTTATCCTTTTTAACCCTTAATTATTTAGGAATATCCCTCTTCCTAAATGCCATATTACTGGATGTGACAGTAATCACCTTGATTTAGATGACCATATCAACATTTTTATCTAATTCCTCAACCAAGACATCAGCAAATTGAGAGGGAATACCTTGATTAGGAGTTTGATGAGATACCCCTTCACTAGTTCTTTGCTTTTTCTACCTCAATTGATTGGGAACTGAGATGTTTAATGCTGTGTCCACAGTTTTTTGAACTGAGACCTCATCATCAAATTTAGTTTTTGATTCTTCAAAAACTACCGGGAACTTTGATTTTGAGTGAGTAGGTCTCTTTTATGCAGAGGTTAGTGTCTGGCTTTCTCAGATTTTTAGTGTCCCACTTTTCTTTGAAGTTTTTTGCTCACTTTTGGTCTATACCTCTTCTTGGTACTCGAGGGAGTGGTTTCTGCGGATTAGACTTGCTTTTCTGAGCTTTCTTCATGGTTACCACTTGGTTGCTGGACTCGTGCCATTTTCCGGTACAGAAGGAGATTTTAGTGAAATGTTCAGTGATTTGTGAGATTGAGGAGGTTTGGAGTAATCAAAAGTGACAAAAAAGTGATTTTGGAAGGAGTTTTGAGAGAAATTTAATGGATCAGGATGGTTTTCGACTGTTGCTAAGAAACAGAGACAGTTATCAAGTTAGGGTTCTGAAACTCATGAGAAAATTTCAAATTCTGAATGCTAAAAAGGCCTATGATGATCGATCAAGTGATTGATAATTTTGAAGAATAGTAAGAACACAACGAACATTTATCGATCATATTATCAAACAAGCAAAGATCGAACATGTTATCAATAATTTTATAGTAAAAAGTCATACCTGTCTAAGTTGATCGATCATGTGATCAATTAATCAATGTTCGATCAATTGATTGATAAAGATTACCTTTTCGCTGCTGTTCTGACTGACCATGTGTTTCTTTTGCTGTTGATTGATCATTTGTTTGATAAATGAATTATCAAACATATTATGGATAATCAGCTTCTTATCACTCACCGCATGCTTCAATATGCCTTAAGTTGATCAATAACTTTCAATTATCGACCAGGTGATAGATAAATTGAGTCATTTTTAGGCATAATCATCGATGCTTTTATCAAACATTGCCTTCTTTGTTAATCTCTGTTTTCTAGCATCAAAACAGAGTTTCCTGCAAAACAAATTTCTATCTATTTCGATGCTTAAGTCAGCTTTCTAATCCTCAAAACATTAAATCCAAATACTCAAAATAAAGAAATAATGTAAAATTTCTTACAACTCATTGGGATTTACCATTCTCAATTCTCGTCTAAAGTAATTGAATTTCTGTTAGTTGAGAGGCTTTGTGAAGATGTCTACTATCTGATCTTCAGTAGGAATGAATTCTACCTTCACATCTTTCTTTTGAACATGATCTCGAATGAAGTGATGTCGAACATCAATGTACTTGGTTCGGGTATGATGGACTAGATTCTTTGATAGACTAATTGTGCTCGTGTGATCACACAAGATTGGAATCTCCATCAACTTAATTCCCAAATCTTGTAATTACTGTTTTAACCATAGAATCTGAACACAACAGCTAGTAGTAACAACATATTTTGACTCTGTAGAGGATATAGCCATAGTGTTTTGTTTCTTGCTTGACCACGAAACAAGACAGCCTCCCAAGAATTGGCATTGTCCACTAGTACTTTTTCTGTCTGTTTTGTATCCTCTATTATCAGTATCTGAGTATCCCATTAAATATCCTACTCCTTTCTTTGGATATCATATTCCCATACTTGGTGTTCTAACAAGATATCTGAGCATTCTTTAAACAGCTTCTTCATGTGATAGCTTGGGAGCTAATTGATATCTAGCACACATCACTACGCTAAACTGGATGTCTGATCTACTTGTTGTAAGGCAAAGTAGTGAACCAATCATTCCTCTGTACTTAGTCAGATTCACATCCTTGCCATTCTCGCCTGCGTCCAAAGATGTGGTTGAGCTCATATGTGTATTTGCATTCTTGGCTTGATCCAACTTGTATTTCTTTAGGAGTTCTTTGAGATACTTTGTTTGAGATAGAAAAATCCCATTCTTCTTTTGTTTGATTTGCAGTCGCAAGAAGAAATTCAATTCTCCCATCATTGACATCTTGAATTCACCCTGTATTAACTTAGCAAACTCTTGACAAAGATCTTCGTTAGTAGTACCGAATATAATATCATCTATATAGGTTTGAACCATCAATAATTCTTTCTTGTTTCTTATGATAAAGAGTGTTGCATCAACTTCACCTCTTTCAAAACCTTTTTCTATCAGAAAATTGCTAAGCCGTTCATATCGTGCTTTAGGTGCTTGTTTTAAACCATATAAAGCCTTTTTCAATTTGTCAATATGATCTGAAAGATTTGGATCTTCAAATCTAGGAGGTTGTTCAAGAAAAACTTCTTCCATAATATAACCATTCAAAAATACACTTTTAATGTCCATTTGATACAGTTTAAAATCCTTTATATAGGTAAAGGCTAAGAGTACTCGTATGGCTTCCAATCTAGCTACTATAGCATATGTTTCCTTGTAATCAATACCTTCTTCCTGATTATAGCCTTTTGCCACTAATCTGGCTTTATTTCTGATAATTTGTGTAGATTCATCTAGCTTATTATTGAATACCCATTTAGTGCCTATGATTGGATGGTGATTAGGTCAAGGTACCAAGTCCTGAACTTGATTCCTCTCAAGTTAGTTCAGCTCTTCCTGTATTGTTACTATCCAAAATTCATCGAATAGAGCTTTGTCAACACTGGTTGGTTCAATGTTTGAGATAAATGCAGAGAAATACACTTCATTGAACACTTGTCTCTGGGTTTTGACCCCTTCATTGACTTCACCAATGACTTGTTCTAGAGGATGGTTTTTATTATGTCTCCAAGCCTTAGGTTGATCTAGATTATCTTAAGAAAATGTTTCTCATCTTTATTTTCATTGTTTTCTATAGAAGGCATTTTCTTTGAAGACTTGTTTAAACTCCATTTTTCACAACCTTGAACAATCTCAACGTCATCATCTAGATGTAACAAGCCGTACTCATGGCTTCTGCCCATCACACTTAAGAGATTCCTTTTTCATTCAACAGTGCTCTAGCTATCTATATGAGTACTCTGTTCTTTCTTTCCACAACTTCATTTTGTTGAGTTGTTCTTGGTGCTGAAAAGTTGTGGTCGATCCCGTGTTCGTCACAGTAGTTAACAAATTCGTTGTTCGCAAATTCTTCTCCATGATCAGTCTTGATTGACACAATAGAAATACCTTTCTCATTTTAGACCTTTTTAGCAAAAACAATAAATGCACTAAATGTCTTGTCTTTAGATGAAAGAAACAGAGTCTGGGTAAATCTTGAATAGTCATCAACTATCACAAGAGTATATAAGTTTCTCCTGAAACTCTTGACTCTTGATGGACCAACCAAATCCATGTGAAGCATTTGGAGTGGTCTGTTAGTTAAGACTATCTTCTTTGATTTAAACGAGGACTTTGTTTATTTACCCTTTTGACAAGCATCACAGATGATATCATGTTAAAATTGGATTTTAGGTAAGTCAATAACTAAATCCCTTTTTGTTAATTTTGAAAGCTGATTGTCACATCTAGTAATTTGGCAATTAGGAATAAGGATATTCTTAAATATTCAAGGGCTAAAAAGAATAAGGAGAAATAGAAGAATTATGGTGAAAAATAATTAGTATGATTTTCCAAGTCAATTATGAAGGTTTGACTAATTAAGGAAAAGTGGTAAAAAATAATTATGAAAAAATATTTTCAAACCTTAGAAAATTAAGGAAAAATAAAAGATAATATTCTTTGAGAATTATATGAGGTTTTCTAATTGGTTTTATGACCAAATTGCCCTTAGAGAAATTACAAAGGAATTTAAGGTTGATTTAACCTAATTTGAGGCCTTTTATTTGGAAAATTCCAAATAAATATTTGCAAGGAGAATAAAATCTCAAAAAAAATTCCTATGATGTCCTAAGAAATTATAAAAGATTATGGGATTAAAAGGAGACCTCAAATATCCAAGATTTTTCCTAATTATTTGGACAAGTGGAAAAATCAATAATGAGAAGGAAAATAGTTTTCCTTTTTATTAAATTCATGAAAAATTGAGTTTGAGTTAAATAGGGCATTTTGGGAAGAGAAAAATGAGGAGACTAATTTATGAATCTGACAAAAAATAATTACAAAAGCCAGAGTATTGTAATTAGAGAAAAGAAATTAAACATAGAGTAAAAGTGCACTGATAAAGTGTAAATTAGAGTCTTACACTTTACTTGGCCCACAAGTTGCCACTTGTTAAGTCCCTGTTAGAGAGTAATTAAACTTTTCAAGTGTCAAGCCCTAAGTGGAGAAGAGTTTGACTTTTAGAAATTAATTACAATTAGGATTAAATAATTAAGAGAGAAGTTTCAAGAAGGAATAGAGAGGTGACACATGGCATAGCAATTAATTGTGGTAGTTGGGTAGTTGAGATATTTGTTTGAGCTTTTAATGAGCTCTTCCTCCCCTATTTTTCTGAATATGGTTCGGCCAAGAGAGAGCAAGAGAGGAAAAGAGTGATCTTTAAGTGGGAACAAGGAGAAAGACGCTACCTTTGATCAAGAAAACTTGGAGTTAAGGTTAGTGGTTGATTTTATGATATTCCTTGCTTGATTCTCTTGATTTTAATGGTTGAAAATTCTGGATTTCCTCCTTAATGGTACTGGCTGAATTGATCTTAGGAGTAGGGAAGGAAGTTTTGAAGTTGAACATAGCTAGAACACCTTAAATCATGATTGTTTCAAGTGGTTTAAGTTGTTGTTTAGAAGCTTTTCAATAATAAGAAACCTATATGTATGTTTCAGCCAAACAGTGATTTTGCCCTAGGATGAGATTTTGCATGTTTTGATGCTTCTATTGGCTTTAAAAGTTTTAGCAAGGTAAACCTAAGCCATAAGCATCGAAATGCATTAAAATGAAATTAGATGTTGAAGGGCCATAATCATTACCTCAGCCAAATCAAGATCAATAGGCAGAAGATGTGCTTTTAAAATTCCAAGTTCATATTTGGATTCTACATGAAAAATCATGCAAGAATGAACCAAGAAAGAATTTTTAGGGTTAAGGAAACAAACTCTAAAAATTCTAAGAACAAAGATAGAAGCTTTAAGGGGGTTGAGGAGTTACTTGAGTTATGTTATTAACTTTTATGTGGAATGGTTGGTAATCTTGCTGCCCTTTTTGTGATTTATCATGATTAGGGTTTGTTAATTGTGGAGAAGAGGAAGAAGGTCAAAGAATTAAAGAGCATTGGAATAAGGTAGTGGGATCTAGTTAGCCATTAATGTTAACTTTGCATTGTTATTTATGGCATGAATGCTTGCTATTATATGGTTGAACTATGATGATTGTGATATGGTTGCTCTTTGGATTTTTTGCCATAGCCTTGCATGTTGAGGTTGCCTATTTATAAGAAGATTAGTTCTCCTATGATAGCTAATATTGAAATGCTTTATAATGATGCATGTTGATGTTTTGGTTGATTGATCTTGCTACTGAGATTTCATTAAAATCTCATCTCCCATATGTAACCTAACATTTTAGGGGCTAAATCATCAAAAGGGAGGCTGCAAATCCAAGGATGAAAATGATGATGAACCATGAGGAAACAATTATATTTGGTCATGTATAAACATATATGCTTGATGTTGTAATCCTAAGCAGGACGCCAATTTTGAGCCACGTTTTTATTAAGTTCCCGAATGAATTTCTGCATGAAATTTGGTATGGTTAAAGTTCAATCATGAGCTTCGGATCAATAGGCAGAACATTAAAAATGGCCAACTATACAATTTTTAATGATTTTTCAAAGTTAACGTCCGGAATATGAAAAAAGAGTTTTTACCAAAAGGACAGAGGTGATTTTGACAAAAATCTGACACTTTTTCAAATGGAATTGATTCACAAGATAATTTTTCCTTGAAATATCATTCAAAGAGCTTTCTATAGACTTTTGAACCACTCCATTTTGATTTTTTTGGATTAAGTTATGATTTTTCAAAGTTGAACTAAAAAACTGTATTTTTACCACATGAACAGAAAAAAATCTGAAAAGTAGCGTCCTCAACATCCTAAATGAGATTTTTGAACCCAAGACCATCCAATGTGGTCTAAAATGGTTTTGAGTGAACTCTAAGTCATTATAAAAGTAAGGTGTAACACTGGTTCATATTAACATGAGCAAGACGTTTATGCCAAAGCCAACTTTCTTCATTTTTACTAACAAAGCAGTTTTCAGAGAGTTTAGAATCAATTTGAATAGTATAGTAGTTACCATCCCTTAGAGCTCTGAGCTTTACATTCAGTTCCTCTTTCTTGAGTGGTGATCATCTTTACTAATGATTAAACATTCTTTTGAATTGAAAATCACCCAGTTGTTCTTATCGATACTCTGACTAACACTGAGTAGGTTGTGACATAATCCTTCAACGTAGTACACATTTTCTACTTTCATTCCTTTATCACTTCCTACTTCTTTGATTCCTGCTATTCTTCCAGATTGATTTTAACTGAAGCTCACTTTACCACCTTCTTTAGGTTTAAGTGTTGAAAACTTATCAGTGTCACCAGTCATGTGCCTGGAACATCCGTTGTCAATGTATCACTTGTTTGTTCTAGATGCCTTGGGACATAACTGTAATAGAAGAATCATGTTTTAGGTACCCGTATCTTCTTGGGTCCTTTCTAGTTAGTTTGGTTTATCCGTGGTACATAAGTACCTTTGGGCACCCATTTTAGTGTTCCGTAGGTTCCTTTCTTCTTGTGATAACAAGAAGAAGTTATATGACCCTTATAGTTGTAGTAGGAACATAATGTAAATGGATTAGAAGAATGAACAGAGTTTCTAAAGAATGTCAAATATGATCATTCACCACTTTTCTTCTTTCCTTTTCTTTTATCCTGAGTAGGATCATATCCTATTCTGGATTTGTCCCTAGTATAGTGTTGAGCTCCTAGTATTACTTTGAGCATTACGCTGTCCTTTATGAACTTCTCTAAGGTTTTGGTGAGCTCCTTGGTTTTTTTCTTGTTTTGCTCACATTCTGTGCAGGTTGGAGGTGTAGCTTCTTTCTGCTTTACTTGCTCTTCAAGACTCTTTATCTTCTTTTTGGATCTTACCAATTCCTTAGCTCTTCTTACTAATTCAGAATGCAATGTATTATATTCAGATTACAATTCAACATAAGAAGCTTCAGAAATGATTACCTCATCAGTCTCTGAATCTTCATCTTCTTGTGGCATGAGACAGATATTGGATGTTTCCTCATCATCACTGTCATCTTCTTCAGATGAACTATCCTCCCATATTGATGTGATGAATACCTTCTTCTTTCTCAATTTCTCTTTCTTTTTATCTTTATCTTTTGACCTAGATAGTTGTGGACAATCTGCTTTGACATGCCTTGGCTTCTTGCATTCAAAGTATATTATCGGATCTTTGGAATCAATTTGACATGCGGAGGCTTTATGTTTTGATTAGAATCTTTTTTGGCTTTGTTCCTATTGAACTTTTTGAATCTTTTGACCATGAGACCCATTTCTTCATCCTCCAAATCTTCCTTATCATCTTCTTTACTCTCTTGAGTTTTGAGAGCGATGCCTTTTTGATTTTTCTCATTCATCCCCTTCTTATATTTTTGCTTACTTTCATACTCTGCCAAACTTCCAAGTAGTATAGCAACCGAGCCAATTGATTCTCCCTTCATTTCTTTAATGGCCATCACCTTTGGTTCCCATTCTTTGGTGAGTCTGCCAAGTATCTTTCTTACTTGACCCTCTTGGCTATATTTGTTTACTGAGAGCATTCAGGTGGTTAATGAGATATGAGAACTTTACTTCTATGTCTCGGATGCTTTCTCCGTCTTTCATTCTAAAAAGTTCAAACTTTATGGTGAAAGTTTTTATTCTACTCTGTTTCACTCCGGTTGTTCCTTCATGAGCAATCTCCAGAGCTTTCCACTTTCTTTTGCTGTTCCCAGGCTTGAGACTTGGTAGTCCTTAAATCTAACATATTTTTCATGTTATATTTTTTTATTTTTGAGAGATATAATTGGTATTTTAGTGTTTTTTTTGTTTGAGCAATGTGAATATTTTTTTAGGAAAGTTTTGAATTAAGTTAAAAGCTTTGGTTAAAAAGAAACTTGCATAACAAGTTTCATAGCTAACTAATTTTTTTGAGTTGCCATTTTGAACTCAACTTTTTTCTTTAAAAGTAGTTCTTTGGATTTGTTTTGGTTGTTCTTGAGAGGGTTAGATATAGAGATGAGTCATTTATTTTAGCAAGTTAAGTGGAACAAGTGTTTTATGTTACCAATCCTGTAAAGAAAAAATTGTCTATCATGTTCCAAGGTAAGAGGCAAACGGTTGGTGAAGATGATAGTAACTTAGAGTTCAATCTCGACAAAACCCTGCCTTTCACAGCTACTCAAACTAGACAGCTAAATTTGATTTTGTAAATGATGAATATGCTATTAGGAATGATCAATACGAAGGAATTTGAGAGAATAATCATTAGCAAGGCCTAAATCAAGAGTTCAACTATTGTGTGTATTTTATTATTTCATTACTAAATTTGTTTCTATGTTATTATTTATTATCCTTGCATTATTCTAGTTAACAAGGTTCTGATTATTAGTGTTCTAACAACAGTAATTCCTCTATTGGCAATAAAAGAGGTAGAGGGCTAACTTGTATGAGAAAGTTAGGTTTGGGTGATGAGACTACACAGTCACGAGGATAATCATACATTTTGATGATGATTTGAAGGGAATAGCTCCTAAAAGGGCTCAGTTGAATAGTTATATGGGTTGTCTAGCATATAATAAGACTGGTATTGAATATGCTAATTGGAGGTTGATAGACCAAAATGTGAAGGATAAGTTTTAGGAGGATATTTTGGTATATTTTGAATTGTATCTTTCCTTTAATTGTTTCAATTATAATATTTTATTACAACTCACTTTTGATATTCTCACCACAGAGGAGATAAAGCACCGTATGTCAAAGCAAAAGGATGACTGGTGGAGAGATTTTGAATCTATGCTTGCAAGAGAGTACCTTTGTGGAAAAAGGATGGGTGAGCATCCCAAGGATTGATTCCCTTCATTAGTGATAAGGTGTGTGAGAAGTTTTTCAAGCATTGAGAAGACCTTGCATTTCAAGTTTGATTTTTCAAACTTAGTTATTAATTAATTTATATTTTAATTAAATAAATTCAACTTTGTTGAATTTGTTTCATTATCATAGGCATTGAATAAGAAGAACAAACAAATATCTAAGCAAGATGTGTACCCACATATCATGTCTTATGGAGGCTATAATGCCTTAGAACAAGGTATGATGGAGGAGCAGTTGTAGCCTACACAGAAGGTTGCTATTTCAGACCCTACTGAAGTCATTCCACCCATCCAGTGTCTTTCTTCCTAAGAAAAATAAAAGGCAAAAAGAGTTAAAAAAGGCTTGTACATCACTCTAGAGGCTGTTATTATTGCTAAAATGATTGTAAGTAATATAAAAATTATGCTTGATTACATGCTTTTTTAATTATCTTAAATTGAATTTGTTACTTTTATGTTACAGGATACACTTAAAGAGCAAGCATCTCAAGGTTCATTTGCTCCTTAAGGATAAATAGGTATCTTGATGATTGCAATTGGGAAGCCTAACCATCTTGATAGAGTTTGAGGGGCCCCTAAAGGGATTAGTCTTAAATAGTTCTTTGGCCTTGCTTCATAAAGCACCAATACATCTTCTGCTAGCATGGTATCTAAAAAGGAGCTCGACTAGTGATTACAAGAAGAAACAGAGAGTTTGAGCTCAACTCAATTAAGAACATAAAGCAGAGATACAAAAGATGTGTGAGGAGTTTGATGCCAAGTTTTAACAGGCTATGATGATGATAGGCACAACTGAATTCCAAATGCCTTGAGTATCTAAACCATCAGAGGTAATAATCACATCTTTTCAAGGTTTATTTAATCCATTTAAGTCTATTTAATATGTTTTAAGCAATTTCTTTCTATGTTTCAGGGTTTACTTATGGTTAAAAGTAGGAAGGGTAGTAATAATCAGGCATTACAACTGATACCATCTGACCCTAACCCTAGCTTTGACCATAACCAAGACAATGGATTGCCCTGTACTCTCTATGTGGACATTGATAACCCTCACCTTACTGTTGATGCTCCAGCATTCAAGGGCTCAACAATACAAGGCAAAAAAGTTCTAAAGGACTAAGTGAGGGTGAAAGTGGATGAAGTCCATAATGGTTATAGTGATATACTAGTGCCCAACCCTACTGATGAGGTTTAATTACTAGCCCAAGCTAAAGAAAGTTACATTCTGTGGCCAAAAACCTTTGTTGAAATACTAGTAGCAATGACAAAGAAGGTGACAATAGAGAAGGCGACAAAGAATATAGCTCCTATCCCAATGCCCCTTGATGCCAACATTGTGATTAGATTTCAAAGTTTAGTGTTACTTCATTCCATGGTACAAGAGATGGAGTAGCCACTTAGTTTTAATATGTCACTAGAGATTATGGGTTTAGAGCTAACATATGACTTCAATATGGATAAGAAAGACCTTACTAAGTTCCTCAACTTTAAGGAGGTGGATGCAGTCTTCATGCAACTGATAATTTGTAAGTTATAATATCATTTTCTTATTTTATGTTATGCTTATACATGTCCTAAATTTTTCTCATTTTAACAATAGACGCTTTAGCCATATCTACATAGAAAAAGGAAATGAGGGTGTATATGGCTTTATGTGTCCTCAAAAAGTATAGGGAATATTAATTAGTTTGGAAGCGAGGTCAGTGTACATGATGGCTATAATGACCCATACCAAGAAGACTATATTTTACACCTAACATTGAAAGGTAAGTATACTATTGTATTTAGAACACACACACACACAAATTATGTATATAATTATAATTAACGTGATTTGTGTTTAATTTGTAGTTATTATTGGACTATTCCTGTTTTTGCACCCTATGTTAACATCATCTATTAGTTTGATTCCCTCTGTGAAGTGCCACAAGAGGAAACTAAAGATATTATGGAGACATGAGTTTATGTTCATAAGTTTTTTAGGTATAAAGTTTATAAAATTGTGCTCTAATATTATTTTTTTCTAATTAATAATAGGGCTCCTTGAGGATTCAATGTAATGACCAAGAAGAAAAAGCCACCATCAACATGGATTTTCCCAAAAGTAAGTTGTTCTAAGTTAGGTTTATGTTTGCACTTTTTTTAGATAACAAAGTTAAATACTTTGAAATGTATTCAATTATTTTTCATTTTGTTAGTACAATTATCAATCTAGAATACTAAGTGCAGATATTATAGAATCCACTATATGAATGACATCATTGAGATAGGAGTTATTGAGAAATTTACATTGTGATTCTTCAATTTTTTTCATATTTTTGATCCAATTGACTAATGACTTTGTTCTTTTTAGTTTATAGACATTTTGAGATAGTGTGAAATATGAACCTAACAAAATACCTCAACAAGAGATGCTTTGTCAAGAACATTACTTGAGAATATGGGTTGATAAACATTTAGTATAGTTGAAGTGTAAAATTTTGGCACTAATAGTTAAATATAAGTTTGTTAGTCAATTGTTTATTAGGTTTAGTTGAACTATCGGTTAGTTAAGCTGTTGATTATTAGGTATAATTGAATTAGGGTTGGAACTTTAGTTATCTTAGTGTTAGGTTTGAGCTTCAGGATTGAAATCACTGAATTTCAGTTAAATTTTATTCAGTGGCAGTAATCACTACGCCTCTAAAACTATCATGAAAAGTCTTTTTAAAGGCATAAAAGAGGTTTTCTATAGCAATGATGTATTTCAAATATGTCACTTAAACTTAAAATATTCAGCCAAAACCTTAGCCCACCTAAAAATATGAATGAACCCAAATTTTCAACTATTCTAATTTTAAAAAATCTAAGAGGAAAGGGCAAAAGTGAGGTTAGAAACACATACTTAAAGATTTTGAAGCTCAAAAATGCTCAAAGAAGTCGAAAAGTACAAACCTTAAGAGAGAAAAATTGCCCCCTTTAGAAAACCCTTTTGTTTTCTGCATTTTGATGTTGTTTTTTATTAGTATTTTTGGTTGTTTGCTATGGCAAACTACACATTTTGCCACGACAAATTGTAGGGAAGTGAAATTTCAAATTCTGCATGTTCTTTGTGGTCAACTTCACATTTTACTGTGATGAAAAACATAACAACATTGGACTGACTTAAAAATTCATAAATAATTCCACAAGCTTTTATTAACTCAATGTTAATAAATATTCACTTACATATTAACTTAACCTCCCTTAACTTCAATATATATTATTCTTTTCCTAATATTATAACTTGATAGCATATTCTCATTCTTAATATTAAATTTATTTTGGATACATTTTCTTTGTTTAAATAACTACAAGGTAAATTTTATTTTACAAAGAAATCATTTTTCGCTCATTACTTAAATCTTAAGGATAAAAATTAGGATGTTACATCTAGCTTGGTCGATGTGATGCTGTATATCTCTTCTCATTTTCTTGTTTTGTTTGTTGTTTCTATTGTATTGTGTGTTGGCCTTGTTTTGTCTATTTTTTTCATTTTGTTTGGTATTGCTTGTTCTTTTAAATTGGGCAAGCCTATTCCCTCGGCTTATTTGGGTTTAGCTGAGATGGACATCTTATGACTTTGAATAAAATTGTTTATATAACCATGGTGATTGGATTTACTAGAAAAGGTTAGTCTCTCACAATATGGTGAATCAAGGTTCAAATACTTACTAGAAGAGGTGGCCATATGTAGTATCTAACATTATTTCAAATGTGATTACCTCTAATAGGAGTATACTAGTGCCTAGCAAAAAAATAATATATATGTATATATATGTTGGAGAAATGCATGGCAATTCATGAATACATAATGAAGTTTACGAAATTTAATTTGAAGGTAACCTGATACGGGAACCATTTTGTTTCAACTTAATTTAAAAAAAAAAGGCGTTTCAAAAAAATTATAATGTTTATTTAAGTTTTTGAAAATAATCAAATTTTAAAAAAAAATTTGAGAAGCATGTATAATAGCTTATAAATATTTTTAGATTCGTTACCAAAAAAAAATAATAACTTTCATTTGTCAAAAAACAAATCCTAAATAATAATCTATTTTGTTTTTAGTGTGTTATTAATTATTCATCTTTTAAACTTCCGTTCAACTTTTGATAATTGATACTACCTCCAATTCTAATTATAGGAGCTAAATAAAGAGTTTGTTTTGATTCTAAATATCAGACCTAGATCTACTTTGTCTTCTAGATTTATAAATTTTTCCTAAAGATCTCTAAGGTTTCCAACAAATGGTAGTAATAATGCATATAACTATAAAAGATATTCTAGGAAAAATAACACATATTTGTCATAAATATCTAACTTAACTAATTTTTTTAATTTTTGTAAACTAGTTATTTAACTCAAATCTTAGACTAAGATATCTTTCACTCAACTTCATGTTGATGGGTTTGAGGACCTCATCAAAAAAATTATGATAACCCTCAGAACTTTATGGACTACAAGAAACAGTATTACACATTCCTCTTCACCTTTTGGAGGAAAAGAACAAGACCAAAGAGCAAGAGTACATTTGGATCAAGGTAGCAAGATTTAATTAACTTTAATGTTGATCTTGCATTGATTGTTGATGCATGGATGATTGCTATTATGTGGTTGAGCTATGATAAATGTTTATGTGGCTACTCCTTGCATTGAATGTCTTAGCTATTACATGTTAGAGATTGCCTTAAGTATAAGGAAGAATTAGCTCCCTAATGATAGCAAATATTGAAATGCTTGATGATAGTACATGTTTGATGTTATGGTTGATTTTATCTTGCTATTGGGATTTCAATAAAATTTCATTCCTTCATAGCTCATAACATCACAATTAGCATCATGCAAATTAACACAAGTATAAACATCAAGCACATAAGATAGATATGTTTATTATCTTGTACTGTAAGCTTTTCTTTTGCTTTTTCTTGACTCTCTTGACTACCTAAACATGAGGGCTTGCGGTCACCATCATCAAAACATCCTCTTGTTGTTGATCATTTGAGTAGGCTGGCAAGGGGAGTAATTAGTTCTAATTTTGTTTGTGATTCTTCGGTGATGCCTCTTTATGTGTGGTTATAAAGCATCACTTGTGGTATATTGACCTAATTAACTATCTCTCTCTTGGATTGATTCCTCCCTATTTGTCTCAGTTTCTGATGCTGTGCTTCTTTGACCTGATCCTCGAGTAGAGTTGTAAATTGCATTTTACCGCCTTTACTCTCAACTAACTACATCTAGAATAGAGGACCCCAATATCTGAAATCCTCCACCAACTTTTGCTTCTTGATCATTAGTGATGCTACCTGTACTGTGTTGCTACTCGAGGCATCTGCAACCACAATCGCTTTGCCTGGATGATACTTGATTTGGAAATCATAATCCTTAAGCAATTCCATCCATCTACATTGTCTCATATTCAACTCTTTCTGATCTTGAAGATACTTGAGGCTCTTGTAGTCGCAAAAAAACTCCTCTTGGCCAAAAATCCTTGCATAAATAGGAAGAGAGCGGTATTTACAATGCCATAGTTACCATTTACCATGGTTAAACTAATTCACCTTTAATATGACACGTGTCACATAACTAAACCTCCTTCCTTATGATTTTGCCATGTGTAATCAAGATTGACAAGTATCTCATGACATAACCTTGCCTTACATCACCACGCTTGCATCAAGTATGTCATATGTCCTCCACAAGAACTTGCCAAGTGTCCTTATAACATCATACCCTTGAGATCATTAAGCTCCCTTCTTGCCTCATCATGCTATGTGGCAAAATCTCATGGAAGGAAAGGAGAAGATTAGATCTTAATCCTTGGATCAAACTTGAACTCCAAGTTTCTTCTGTTTGTTGACTTTCTTAAATTATCCTTATTCAATCATATACATTGAAACTACACTTAGGTAGAAATACCTTACAATTAGTAAGGATATTTTTTGGAACTTATTATAAATTTGAGAGACAAAGTGGATTGTGTCTTATATTTAGAACCTCCAACTAACTCTTATATTTAGAACCATGGGTAGTAGTGAAAAATTAAAATATATTCCAAGGAGCTTCTAATAGAACTTGGAATCACTCAATTTTGATTTTTCTAAAATTAATTATGAATTTTCAAAGTTTGGTCAATTTATGGGTTGCTGTGAATAGTAACCCGAGAACAGAATTTTTCAAAGTCAAATCTTTTAAACTTTTGGCCATCACATATGATTCAATTCACCTCTAATTGGATGGTTATTTGGTAAAAATTGAAGGTGTTATATTAGGAGTCATTAGGGAAATTAAGGGGGTAGACTCTCTCATTGCACTTGCCTATAATAGCCTTGAATCCAATACCAAAAGAACTCAATACCCTCGAACCTAGTTCTTCAAGCTGACTTTAGGCCAAATGGATGGACCATCATAATTCACATTCTCAAATCCAAGGGTCAAAGCAGGGGAACAAAATGGATCGGATATCAAGTTGATTCAACACAAGATGATTTGGAAGAAACCAAAAAATTTCTAGAGCTATTTCTCTCTGTTTTGTCTGCAAGCTGCCCTTGTCTAGGTCACCAATTCTCCATTTCATGATAATGCTTGATTGAGCCCAAATTATTCTTATCTTTTGATTACATCATCATGGTTTTGTTGCACTTTCTGGCTCTTTTAGCTATAATTGAGCTTATTTTAGATTAAGAGTCCATGCATTGAGTTAGTGTCTTTTTTAGGGTAAAATCGTCATAATTAGTTATTAATTGTATTCAATTAATTTCTAGGACAATTGATGCCTTAAATTGTTGCTTTTCAGTGTAGGACACTTGAGATTGGAGCCAAGGTTGAAGATTCAAGGCACACAAAGCAAAAGAGGAGCCTCTGCCATGGTTCGCCGCGGTGAACCCACCCTTCGCCACGGCGAACTCCTCGTATCAACATATTCAGACCCGATAATTTCGGGAAAAATTGACTTGCCCACTTTCATGAACCGACCCAAACACATCATATTTGGGTTAGAAACCCTATTTTCAGGGTGAATGAGGTCACACACTGACATCTAGCCACCATCAACGTTTTCTCTTCATCTTCTCTCATCTCTCCCATCAGAAACCTAATCCCTCACCTTCCACTGTCACCTTCATCCATGGGCAACACTGAGTCAATTTCAGTGGAGATGTTTCTGCACACCATGAGTGGCTAGGCTTCCTCCAGCTCTTGGAGATGGATGATTGGCATGAGTTCTAAGAGCTTCAAAAGGGGAGTTTTAGTTTCATCTTAGTTCTAGCTATATATTTATGAATTCCTAGGTCTAGGGTTTGTAAATTCTTAGTGAAAGACTTTAATTGATCTGTAATCATTAGTTGATGATTTACATTTGTAGTTGGATTGGTTAATGTTGAATTTCATGCTTCAATATATGTGGTCACATATATGTTCTTTGTAGCTCTCTTGATTCTCTTCATCTTTCATGGTCATGTTTTGATGATGAGTTGATTTTCGGTTGCATTGAACCTTTTGCATTAATCATTCTTAATTACACATTAGGGAAGCTTAACAATGTTTTCATTAATGAGTTCATTAATGTAAGCATTGGACTCAATGAGTTATTGAGGTTATTATCAAGAAAACCTAATGAATTTATAAAACTCCCAAATCTTAAGAGAACTATGATTGCCAAGAATCCATTTTCAAGAGGTTTTACCAATTGATTCAATACTTGATTTCCATCCATTTCATCTTAATCTCCCAAAAATCCAAAAATACATTTACATTCTATTGCATTTTATCTTAATTACAAGTCTCAATGAAAACCCCCAACCTTTTCCAGCTCAATTTGCATTACCATGGCATTTAGTTAATCCAAGATCATAATTTCGGCTCCACAAGTGAAACGACCCGAGGTTGTGCCTATAGTACAATTCTTGGTTTAAATTTTGAAATTGGCCTAAAGGTGTAAGCAAAGACAAGACAAGGCTATTTCAAGTGGCGCCATTGCCGGGGAGCCTAGAAATTGGTTCTCTAGGTTAGCTTGTGTCATTTGGTTGTCAATTGAAATTTTGATCCTTTTAGGGTGCATTTAGGTAGTTTAGTTGCATATTTGTTTATAGTATAGGTTTTCATCTTGCATAGTGTCACACCTTACTATTATATTGACTTAGGTTCCTTTCAAAACCATTTTAGACCACATTGGATGGTCTTGGACTCACTTTTTACCATAGAAACGCTAAATTTCGATTTTTACTATTCATCGGGTAAAAATCCAATTTTTCTGGTCCAACTTCAAAAATTCATAACTTATTCCGCAAAAATCCAATTGGGGTGTTTCAAAATTCTACTTAAATCTCTTTAAGTCCTCTTTCAAGAAAAAATAATCTCATTGTCCAATTCATTATGAAAAAGCATCAGGTTTTTGAGAAACGCAACACTGTCCATTTGCCAAAAACCCTTTTCCCCAGATTCTGACCTTTAATTTTGAAAAATCATTATAAATCATATACTGGGCCATTTTTAACGTATTAGCTATCAATTTGAAGATTAGGACTTTAAATTTCATCATACCAAAGTTCATGATTTAACGGGCACGGGAGCAACATCAAAAAGTCACGTGAACCAGTCAGTGTCTGTGTGCTTCCGACACTGTTAGTATAATATGTACATAACCAAAATGAGTTCACACATTTTGTGGCTAAACCCCACAATTAGCCTTCAATTTGCAGCTTTCCCTTGGAGGATTCAGGCCCTAAAATGTTAGATTTCATTTATGGAATAAGATTTCATGGAAATCCCAGTAGCAAATTAACCAACTATAGCACCAAGCAAGCATCATTATTATGCATGATCACATTAGCTACTATTGGTGATGTAACATCCTGAGTTTTATCGGGTTTTAATAGCCTCTTTTGGTTGATTTTGAGGATAGATTAGCGATTTAATGTTGATCTTGGTGTTTGGGTTGGATTTGAGGTATGTTGGAGGAATAGGTGAACATACCCCTCTCAGGGTATGTTCGCCGCGGCGAACCGGGAGTTCCAGGTAGGCTTTGTCTTTCGGGCAGGTTTGGCCGTGGCGAAGTCATAGGGACGCCGCGGTGAAGGTTTTCTAGGCGAGCGAGAGTTTCCTCTCGGGAAGCTTTCGCCGCAGCGAAGATTGTAGTTAGCCGCGGTGAAGTCGAGTTTTCAGGCGAGTAATACCTCTCGGGATTAGTTTGTCGTGGCGAAGGAGTCTGAATCTATATAGTCACTGGAGGGGTTCAGTGTGCAAAAATTAGAAAAATCTGAGGTAGAGAGAGAGGCTCTGCTAGGGTTTCGGTATTTTGGCTTGAAAGGGGGCATTTCTAAGGATCCATTACCTCAAGTAAGTGATTTTAACCTCTAATCTACTTTCTTTCTTGAAATTTTTGAGGATTTATGGTGGAACCCTAGAGTTTTCTAGGTTGTGATGGAATTGAGGTTTTTGACCAATTGTTTTGAGTTTAATTGATTGTTTTGGGTTAGTCTAAGTATCTAATCGGTGTAGTTTTCTTGGATTTAAAGAACTTGGAGTTTTTGAAGTTAGGGTTCATGAGATTGGGAGGTTTGTGACTGAGGATGACAATGTGGAGATTGATTTTGAGTTTTGTGATTTGGGTTATGATAAGGAGGGTTAAATTGGATATTTAATCGGTTTAGATTGTTGTTAGAACTTCAATTGTTCAAATGGGATGTTTGGGTGTAGAATTCCTATAGTGGGTCCTTGAGGTTTGAACCCTAATTGATGCTTGGAAGGGGATTTGATGCTTTAATAGACTTTCATGACCTTGGAGTGTTGTTTTGATGGTTATACCCTTTGAGTTGGGTAGAGTTTTGGTTGGAGCTAGGAATTTTGTGTCCCCAATTGTTGTTTTGGCCACATTATTAGTTGAAAGCTAATACATGATGGTTGTGTGTTTGTGTGCTTGTGTAGACCGGTTGTGAGCCTTGTTGGTGCACGGGGCCATCTTATTGGTTTGTTATTCCTTGCTCAGGCGAGAGGTAACCACTTTCCAATCCTTTGTACATGCTTTTGTGGTATTGTGAGTGGATTTATGTTTTGTGCTCTGGATAACAAATGTGTTCAAAGTGTATGTCATATATTGAAAAGGAAAACCGTCTTGTGGGGTTTAAATTGATATTAAGTGAATTTGTAACTTGTGAAAGATAGGCCACTGAAAGAGGTTAACTGAGAAATGAATATTTACTCTTTGATTATAGTTTGAGCATGATTCATGAATTGGGAATTGGTGAGAGTTTGATTGTTACTACCATGTGGTAAGGCCTCCATTAATGCATGATGGTTAGCTCTTTACGTCCCCCAGAGTGAGGGATAGGCCTTTTGGCTCCTTACATCCCCTATAGTGAGGGATAGGCCGGGTTCGGCTCTTGAAAATCCCCCAAAGTGAGGGATATGGTTGATGGGATTGCATCATTGCACTTGCATTTTTGTTGTGGCCATCATGTTATCATATTACTTGTGAACTGCCTCACTTGACACCTCACGAGCACCTATTTAGTAGTACCTTGAATTGGAAAGGTTGGTTATCGGGACGTTGTCTCACCCTGTGGTTTACAATGTTTTCAGGTGAAGGTTCCGGGCGTGTGCCTTTGGGAAGAGACGTAGAGGCTTGAGCTGGGTTAGCTTTAGGCCTCTAGCCTTTGCATGTGTATAGCTAGTTGTATATTGCCACCTTTAGGATCCCTTTTGAAATATTTTGATTACCCGGCCTTGTTGTAAACTGGAGAGAATGTTATCTCTTTATTTTGGTTGGCCGGAGGCCATTTCTAGTGTCTTATGAAACTCTGTTTTATTATGTTAGAAACCTTTTGGATGGGCTATTTGTGATGTATGTTGTTACCCGGGCCGGAGGCTCAGAGGCCCAGTAGATGTTAATGAATGATTTTAATTGCATGCAACGGAGTTTGGGTTTGACCCGAGTTTGAAAGTCATTTTCTAAAAATATGCAAATTTCTTTCTACTATGGTAGTTCATGTTAACAGATTTCCTTTTCTACCATAGTAGTGATTTTATGACGAGTTATAATGTTTTGAGGTGAAGGGTTTTACAAGTGAACTAACATGCTTATCATTTGGCAACTCAAACATGCAAAGGCCAAAGCAAGATACTATAAAGAACAGTCACATAACAATCAAGAAAGCTCAACCACAATAATAGCAATTAACCATACAATGATCAATAATGCTAGTTAGTGGTAGTAGCTAGGTATAACTTACTACCTTGCTCCAAAAGCTTTAGCTTTCTTTCCTTCTCCTCTTTTCCTTCACAAATATCAAATCCTAACAATGAAATCCATCAAAAAAGGCAGCAAGAATCATTAACCAACCAAGAAAAAGCAAGAACATAAATCAAAATTATTCTTGATCCATAAAGCTCCCTCCTTTGTTCACCATTTTTCGACTTATTTCTCTTTAACCTTAAAAATCACTTCTTGACTCATTCTTACATGGTTTTTCATGTAGATTCCAAATATGTGCTTAGATCTAGGAAAATAAAATAGCTTCCTTTAGTTACCCTTTGACCGAACCACAAGGATCATGAACCAAAAATCATAACTTTGCTTTAAAGCTTCCAACACTTGTTCCATTCGGTTTACCCTACATCATTTCTTATTTTAAGCATCATGGAAGCCTTAAAACATTGAAAAACTCATCCTAGGGTTCAGTCCTCCACTTGGCCGAAATGAAAGCTCAAGAAAACAACCATGAAAATGCTTTAAAACAACTTATACTCACTTGCAAACACTAGAATCTAACTTGTGTTGTGTGTCTTAACAAGTGTGATGAACAAAACTCCCTTCCCCTTTTTATTAATCAGTTTGGTCAGCCACATAAAGAGGAAGGAGACAGATTTTCAACCATAAAAGAGGAAGAAAACAAGGCAAGAACACATCTAGAACCAAGATCTAACCTTGAATCCTTGCTTGAATGATCAAAGGTGCTTGCTTCCTCTTGTTTTTCTCTCAAGCTCTCTCTTTTTCTCTT
Organism: Neltuma alba; assembly: GCF_004799145.2. NCBI lineage: Eukaryota > Viridiplantae > Streptophyta > Magnoliopsida > Fabales > Fabaceae > Neltuma > Neltuma alba. Next base: position 313,716 of record NW_021636127.1, on the reverse strand, counting down.
ATTTCCTCCCTTGGCCGAACTCTCATCTGAAAATAGGGGGAAGATGAGCTTGTTTAATGCTTTAAAATATCTCAACCACCATCTTTAATGATAGTCCAAGTGTCATTACCCCCCTTAATCTTGATATCTCTTTCATAATTAACAAAATCCAAAAGAAATTAATTACTAAAGTCAAGATCCTTTCCATTTGAGGAATGACACTTGGCAAATTCAAATCTTCTCCTTCAAGAGCTTGACACATGGCTCAATATGATCCCTTTGATTTGCAAGACACCAATCTTGCTTTATCAGTGTACCTTAGGCTCTGAGTTTAACTTCTTTTCTATAATTACAGTAACTTAGCCTCTGTAATTATTTTCAGTCAGATCCTTAATTTAATCTCCTCATTTTTATCTTCCCAAATTTCTCTCTTTGCCTAAAAATTAATTTCCTAATAATTAAATAAAAAGGAAAATTAATTTCCCTCTCTTTAGTGATTTTTCCACTTTTCACCATTATTTGGAAAAATCTTGGATACTTGAGGGTCTTTATTTAATTTCATAATTCCTTATAATTCCTTGGGGTCTCATAGAATTTTCTTGGAATTTTATTCCCCTTAAAAATATTTATTTGGAATTTTCCAAATAAAATCCCTTAATTAGCCTAAATCACTCTTAAATTCTCTTATAAATTATCTAAGGGTAATTTGGTCATAAAACCAACTTTATAATTTCATATAACTCTCAAAGGATATTATCCTCATTTTTCCTTAATTTTCCAAGGCTTGAAAATATTTTTCCTTATTTAAATTTTGACCAATTTTTCCTTAATTAGTCAAATTCCTACTTTTGAGTTGGAAAATTACTGGAATTATTTTCCATCAAAATTCTCCTTATTATTTTTAATTCTCAATAATTTGGGAATATTTCTTATTTCTAATTATCATAATGCTGGATGTGACACATAGCATCAAAATTCTTAGAAATACAAACAAATATACTGATTTTCTACACTTTCAGCATTTTCACCTTGCATCAGTGGCGTCCAGTAACTTTTATTGCTCTCTGTGATAGTTCGCCGCGGCTAATCTGACCCTTCGTCACAGTGACCCTACTGAACAATTGAAGGTTTCGTCTTTGGACACCTTCACCGCAGCACACTTCTTCTTTCGCCGCGGCAAACTCTCCTGAAAAGTTTTGAAACTTACACTTTTTGCTTCTTTTTATGTGCATACATACTCATACTCACCCATGCACTTGCATAAACACCCATACACTTGCATCCATCACAACTCATACTTTTATCTGACCTTGTGTGCTGCAAGTCAATTTTGTTTGCTCTTTCTTTGTGATTTAATTCTTGCATGCCACGAAAACCTGAACTTGTACCCTTTAACCCTGAGATTGAGAGAAGACTCAGAGAGATAAGAAGAGAAAAAAGAGTTGAGGGGACAAGTAAGTTAGTGGTTGAACAAGAGAACATTTCTATAGAATCTAGCCTATCTAGTAGTGAGAGTGAGCCTACCAAGTGAGGAATGGAGGCAATGGAAGGAATGGAGAACAAGAGAGAGTGGGAGAAAATAATGGGAACCCTAGAAGAAGAACAATTAGGGAAGCAACCACATCTGATGTCAATTTTGACCCATTTATTGCTGCTTGTCCAAATTTTGAAGTTAATTTTGAAATTAAATGATTATTGATTAACTCCCTTCCAAAATTTCATGGCTTGACAGGAGAAGATCCATATCTTCATTTGCAATCCGTTTCTATGATCTGCTAGAGTATGAAGCCTGTGGAAGCATCGTTAGATCAAGTGCTATGAAAGGTTTTCCATCTATCATTGGAGGGCAAAGCTAGAGAGTGGTACATGAGCCTTCCAAGACACGTAGTTGATGCATATCACAGTTGGGGGAACTTAAAGAAAGCATTCTTGCAGAAATACTTTCCAGCTTCTCGTACTTCATCAATGAGGAAGGAGATCTATTCTGCCAAGCAAGACTATGACGAATCTCTCTATGATTATTAGAATAGATTTCAGGACATGCTTTCAAGATGCCCATATCATCAAATTCCGGATGAACAACTGGTGCAGTATTTCTATGATGGGTTGAAGAACCAAGAGAAGGATATGTTGGATGCTGCATCAGGAGGATCTTTGATAGACTCCACTACTGAGGAGGCCTGGGATTTGATTAAGAAGATGGCCCTGAATCATCAACAATACAGTGTGAGAGATACTAGAGGAGTACACGAGTTGGGAGCTGCTTCAGTTCACAATAGAAGAATGGACACTTTGGAATCAAAGGTGGATTCGTTGGAAAGCAAGATGACCTCTCAACTGTCTGTAATCACTGCGGAATTGAAGAATATGAATGTGCATAGACCAGCACCCCATATGGATATTACTGCCCCTAGTTGTGAGACTTGTGGCTCGGTTATGCATATTTCTAGCGTATGTCCAGGCCGTTATGAGGAGTTATCTGCAGTCAACCAAGGCTGTCCAAATCAGAAGTGGGACCCTTACTCCAACACTTATAACGAGGGATGGAAGGCAAACCCTCGATTGGGCTGGAGGAATGAAGAGAGTAGACCTCCAAATAGATTTCAGAAGAATGGAGGAGCTGGTTCATCCTCAAGCTAGTTCCAAAACCAATCTCAAGCCCTAACCACCCCACCAAAAGATGATACCAACTAACTCTTGCACAATATGATGGCCTTAATGAAGGAAGAAAGGGCTGCTAATGCCAATCAGTTCAACTCCATAGTTTCACTGATTCAGCAAGATTCCTCCAAGAATGATGCCAGATTTAGTGCTCTAGAAAAGAGGATGGAACAATGGGAAACTAAGTCTGAGAACATCAACTCCTATGTAACTCAATTGTCCAACAACATGAATGAGCAACAAGCAAGGAGTAGTGGTGCTATTCCCTCCAACACTGTTATCAATCCTAAAGGCTTGAATGCCATTACTCTTAGGAGTAGGAAGCAAGTGAATTTTAGAGAAGAGGAGGATGAAGTTATAGATGAAGAAATCTTGTGTGATGAGCTGCCATAAGCATCTTCAAAGGTCAAGAATTTTGAAAGCTCCAAGGATATGAGGCTAAAGCAGAAAGAAGCCCCCAAAGAACATGATGGCAAGGGTAAAGCTGAGGAATCTGAGCCAAGCAATCATGGAGTATCAAGCAAGGAAGGTAAGGAGATAAACATCAATGAACTACCTTTCCCTCATGCTTATTTGAAAAATGTTAAAATGGGTAAGGAGAGGCAAGATCATGAGTTGCTTGAGACATTTAGGAAAGTAGAAGTGAATATACCCTTGCTTAACCTGATTAAAAAGATTCCTAAGTATGCTAAGGTCTTAAAAGAATTATGTACTCAAAAGAGGAGATTTAAACCTAATGAAAGAGTCCAATTACCCTCTAATGTGTCTGCATTGTTTAAACCCCAAATTCCTGTAAAGTGTCAAGACTCTGGATCTTTCACTATCCCCTGCACTATAGGAAAAGTTACTATAGGGGGAGCCCTGTTAGATCTAGGTGCAGCCATTAATGTCATGGCTAAGTTCGTATACACCTCTCTAGGAGTCAAGACTCTTAAGTCTACTACTGTTGTGCTCCAACTAGCTTATAGGACTATTAGGTATCCTGAGGGCATTATAGAAGACATTTTAGTCCAAGTTAAGGGATTGGTTTTTCCTGCTGATTTTTATGTGCTTAACATGTCTTCTGAACTTGTAAATCACACTACACTCATCCTTGGTCAACCTTTCTTAAGGACTGCTAATACCATGATTAGCATGAAAGAAGGCACCATAACAATAGAGGTGGGTGATAATAAAGTTTCTTTTAACATGTATGAAGCAATGAAACATCCTTATGAGGACTATTCACTTTTGGGGGTTAACATGATAGACATTGCTGTTGAGGATGCTTGCTCTGAAGTTGAATTGTAAAATGACTCTTTCTATTCTGATCTTTACACTGATGATTCTATTGATGAGAATGAATCCATTTCTTCCTTTTCATCTCTTTACTCTACACTTTCTACTTGTTCATGTGGTGGTGATGTTACATGCCTTGATTGTACTGTGGTTAATTGCATGCTTTCTATCCCACATACATTTTCTGTTTCCTCCCTTGACTTCAAGTTGGACTGTGATTCCTCTATTGTCAGTGATGATTCCCTTGGGGAAAGGTTTCATGTTGTTGTTTTAGATATGGAGGAAGATGTCATGGAGAAGAATCCCTCTAAGGCGGTTGTTGCAGATCAACTAGAAGTTGGTTCAACGCTTGGAGATGAAGTTAACTGCAAGGCTGAGGAACTATCATTGGTTGAAGGAAAGGGGGGTAATATGTTCTCTCTTGAACTTCATAAATTGATTCCTTCTATTGTGTAACCACCTACACTTGACTTGAAACCCCTACCCCCTACTTTGAAATATGCTTTCCTTGAGTCTAATGAACAATTGCTTGTTATTATAGCTGACTCATTGTCTGAGAGTGAGGAAGAGAGACTCTTGTCTGTCTTGAGGGAGCATAGAAAGACAATAGGTTGGACACTAGCAGACATACCAGGAATTAGTCCTGCTGTGTGCACACATAGAATTTTACTGAGTGAGGAATCAAAACCAGTGAGACAACCCCAAAGACAATTGAACCTTCTCATATTGGATGTAGTTAAGAAAGAAATTACTAAATTGTTGAGTTTTGGGATAATATATCCAATTTCTAATAGTGAGTGGGTCAGTCCGGTGCATGTTGTGCCAAAAGAGAGTGGGGTAACAGTAGTAAGGAATGAAAGGGATGAGTCAATTCCTACAAGGGTTTAAAACTCATGGCGTGTGTGCATAGACTATAGGAGACTTAATGATGCAACACGTAAGGATCACTTTACTATACCCTTCATTGACCAAATGTTGGAGAGACTAGCTGGTAAATCACATTACTGCTTTTTAGATGGCTTTTTCGGCTATTTTCAGGTACCCATAGCCCCCGAGGATCAGGACAAAACCACCTTCACATGCCCCTTTGATACCTTCGCTTATCGAAGGATGCCATTTGGGCTGTGCAACGCTCCAGGCACCTTTCAAAGGTGTATGATGGCCATTTTTAGTGATCTTTTAGAGAATAACATGGAGGTTTTCATGGATGATTTTACGGTTTATGGGGAGAGCTTTGATCAGTGCCTAAATAGCTTAAGGCAGGCTCTAGAGAGATGCATAGCCAAAAATCTTGTTTTTAACTTTGAGAAATGTTATTTCATGGTGGGTAGTGGCATAGTGTTAGGTCACCTCATCTCTAGTAAGGGGATTGAGGTTGACAAAGCAAAAATTGAAGTTATCTCATCTTTACCATACCCCACCTGTCTTAAAGATTTGAGATCTTTTCTTAGGCATGCAGGGTTTTATAGGCGCTTTATTAAAGATTTTAGTAAAGTTGCCTTGCCCCTTTCTACTCTACTTAAAAAGGATGTTGAATTTAATTTTGATGAAAAATGTAGACATGCCTTTGATACTCTCAAGTCTATGCTTGTTTCACCTCCTATTTTGACTGCACCCAACTGGAATTTACATTTTGAACTCTCATGTGATGCTTCTAATTGTGCAGTGGGTGCTATGCTTGGCCAGAAGGAGGACAAGCAATTTAGAGTCATAGCCTATGCCTCTAAGACACTTGACCCAGCTCAAGTAAACTATACCACCACTGAGAAAGAAATGTTTGCCATTGTATTTGCTTTAGACAAGTTTAGACAATATCTAATCAATTCTCAAGTGGTTGTGTATACAGATCATGCAGCTGTCTGCTATCTACTCAAAAAGCCACAATCTAAACCAAGATTGATCATATGGGCTTTACTGCTTCAGGAGTTTGACATTGAGATTAAGGATAGACCCGGGGCAGTGAATCAAGTAGCCAATCACCTGAGTAGGCTACCGGAGGACACAAGGGGAGTAGATTCTCCTGACTTGACTTGTGACTCTTTTACCGATTTAGCTTTATGTTCTGTGGTTACTATAGAACCTTGGTATGCTAATATTGTCAATTATCTCATGTCTAGACTCACTCCTCCCTTTATGTCTAGATTTTAGGCACAAAAGCTTTGTAGCGAGTCAAAGTATTACATATGGGATGCCCCTCATCTGTAGAGGATGTGCAGTGACCAAGTAATACAGAAGTGTGTGCCAGAGGAGGATTTTGAACCTATTATTTCAGCTTGCCATTCCATGGTTTGTGGTGGTCATTAGATTCTGACTTTAGTGCAAGGACATCTAGGAAGGTCTTAGATTCTGTGTCACACCTTACTATTTTATTGACTTAGGCTCCTTTCAAAATCATTTTAGACCACATTGGATGGTCTTGGGCTCACTTTTTTCCATAAAAACGCTAATTTTCGGATTTTTACTGTTCATCGGGTAAAAATCCAGTTTTTCTGACCGAACTTCAAAAATTCATAACTTATTCTAAAAAAATCCAATTACAGTGATTCAAAATTCTAATTAAATATCTTTAAGTCCTCTTTCAAGGAAAAATAATCTCATTATCCAATTCCTTATGAGAAAGCGTCAGGTTTTTCAGAAAAGCAACACTGTCCATTTGCCAAAAACCTTGATTCCCAGATTCTGACCATTAACTTTAAAAACTCATTATAAATCATATACTAGGCTATTTTTAACGTATTAGCTATCAAATTGAACCTCAGGACATTATCTTTCATCATGCCAAATTTCATAACTAAACACGTTCGGGAGCATAATCAAAAAGTCACGTGAACCAGTCAGTGTCAGTGTGCTTCCAGCACTGTTAGTTTAATATTTACATAACCAAAATGAGCTCACGAATTTTTGTGGCTAAACCCCACAAATTAGCCTTCAATCTGCAACTTTCCCTTGGAGGATTTAGGCCCTGAAATGTTACATTATTTTTGGGGGATGAGATTTTTGAAAATCCCAGTAGCAAATTAACCAACTATAGCACCAAGCAAGTATCATTATTATGCATGATCATATTAGCTACTATTAGTGAACCAACATGCTTATCATTTGGAAAACTCAAACATGCAAAGGCCAAAGCAAGATACTACATAGAGCAGCCACATAACAATCAAGAAAGTTCAACCATAATAATAGCAATTAACCATACAATAATCAATAATGCTAGTTAGTGGTAGTAGCTAGGTTTAACTTACTACCTTGCTTCAACAGTCTTAGCTTTTCTTCCTTCTCCTCTCTCCCTTGACAAATATCAAACCCTAACCATGTAATCCATCAAAAAAGGCAGCCATAATCATTATTCAACCATGAAAAAGCAAGAACATACATCAAAATGATTCTTGAACCATAAAGTTCCCTCCTTTGTTCACTAGTTTTAGATTTGGTTCTTTTAACCCTAAAAATCACTCCTTGAGTCAACCCTACATGGTTTTTCATGTAGATTTCAAATATATGCTTAGATCTAGGAAAATAAAATGGCCTCCTTCAATTTCCCTTTGACCTAACCATAAGGAATCATGAACCAAAAATCACAACTTTGCTTTAAAGCTTCCAACACTTGTTCCTTTTAGTTTACCCTACACCATTCCTCATTTTAAGCATCATGGAAGCCTTAAAACAATGAAAAACTCATCCTAGGGTTCAGTTCCTCACTTGGCTGAAATGGAAGCTCAAGAAAACAACCATGAAAAATACTTTAAAACAACTTAAACTCACTTGTAAACACTCGGATCTAGCTTGTGTTGTTGTGTCTTAGCAAGTGTGATGATCAAAACTTCTTTCCCCTTTTTATTAATCAGTTTGGTCAATATCAAGAGAGGGAGGAGATAGATTTTTAACCATAAAAGAGAAAGAAACCAAAGCAAGAACACTTCTAGGACCAAGATCTAACCTTGAAACCTTGCTTGGATGATCAAAGGTGCTTGCTTCTTCTTGTTTTTCTCTCAAACTCTCTCTTTTTCTCTTCCTTTTCTCCTTGTTCAAATTGAACATCTGAAATTAGGGGAGGGAAGAGCTTGATTAATGCTTCAAAATATCCCAACCACCTTCTTTAATGATAGTCCAAGTGTCAATACCCTACTAAATCTTGATCCCTCTCTCATAATTAACAAAATTCCAAATGAAATTAATTACTAAAGTCAAAATCCTCTCCATTTATGGAATGACACTTGGCTAATTCAAATCTTCTCCTTCAAGAGCTTGACACATGGCTTAATAGGATCCCTTGGATTTGCAAGACACCAATCTTGCTTTATCAGTATACTTTAGGCTCTGAGTTTAACTTCTTTTTTATAATTACAGTAGCTTAGCCTCTGTAATTATTTTCTGTCAAATCCTTAATTTATTCTCCTCATTATTATCTTCCCTAATTGTCCTCTTTGTCTCAAAATTAATTTCCTAATATTTAAATAAAAAGGAAAATTAATTTCCTTCTCTTTAGGGATTTTTCCACTTTTCATCATTATTTGGAAAAATCTTGGATACTTGGGGGTCTCCATTTAATTCCATAATTCCTTATAATTCCTTGGGATCTCATAGGAATTTTCTCAGAATTTTATTCCCCTTAAAAATATTTATTTGGAATTTTCCAAATAAAATCCCTTGATTAGCCCAAATCACCCTTTAATTCTCTCATAATTTCTCTAAGGGTAATTTGGTTAGAAAACCAACTTTATAATTTCATATAATCCTCAAAGGGTATTATCCCTATTTTTCCTTAATTTTCCAAGGCTCAAAAATATTTTTTCTTATTTACATTTGACCAATTTTCCTTAATTAGTCAATTTCCTATAATTGGCTTGGAAAAATTACTGTAATTATTTTCCACCAAAATCCTTTGACTTTTCCTTATCATTTTTAATCTTCAATAATTTGAGAATATTTCTTATCTCTAATTACCATAATGCTGGATGTGACATTCTGGATTTTATTGGCCTACCCTCTTCAAAGATTCTTTTACATTTTGTAGATCTTGTGACAAGTGTCAGTGATTTGGGGGTTGGGAAAAAGACATGAGATGCCTCAACAGCCACTTCTATTTTGTGAGATTTTTGAGGTTTGGGGAATTGACTTTATGGGACCCTTTCCTTCTTTCTTTGGTTTTGTATATATTTTATTAGTTGTCGATTATGTATCCAAATGGATTGAGGCTATACCTTGCAGAAAAGATGATGCCCCAACTGTTCATAGATTTCTAAAATCACACATTTTCTATAGGTATAGGATCCCTAAGGCTGTAGTGAGTGATCGGGGAACACATTTTTGTAATAGGATAGTCAACAAATTGTTGTCCAAATTTGGTGTCACTCATAAAATCTCTACTGCCTATCACCCTAAACCAATGGTCAAGCTGAAATATCTAATAGGGAAGTGAAGCATATTCTGGAGAAAATGGTTAAGCCATCCAAGAAGGACTGGAGCTCACGTTTAGAAGAAGCATTATGGGCTTACCGGACTGCATACAAATCACCCATTGGCATGTCTCCCTACTGCCTAGTTTTTGGAAAGCCATGTCACTTGCCAGTGGAGCTGGAACACAATGCATATTGGGTGGTCAAGCAGTGCAACATGAATATAGAGTCCTCTAGTATGGAAAGGAAGCTGCAATTGCAAGAGTTGGAGGAGATTAGACTTGAAGCTTATGAGAACTCCAGACTCTACAAGGAAAAGACCAAATTTGTGCATGATCAGGGTATCTTGAGAAAGGACTTCAAGGAAGGCGATAGAGTGCTGTTGTACAAGGCTTGGTTCACTTTCAAGCAAGTAAAATTCAACACCAGATGGGATGGGCCATACACAGTCACTAAAGCGCACAGTTTCGGTATGGTGGAGCTGCTACATAAGGAGACCGGGGCTAGATTCAAAGTTAATGGCCATCTACTGAAGCTCTACCATGAAAATCAAAAGCCTCCTTAATTCCCTGGTCGTTTCTTTCCTTCACTCATTTACATGCTTTTGCTTAATTATTGATCTTACTATGTTTTGTGCATTGCATGTTGAATGAGTGTGGGGGAGAAACCATTTCAGTAGTATAGTAATGTAGTTGTTGTTTGAATTCAATAAGACCCCCTGCAAGTTCTAATCTCTACCCTATCTCATTTTGTGCTTGTTGGTAATGTGGTGCTTGTAATGAATTATATGAATCAGATTAATTGAGAAAGCTTGTTTGTGGTATGCTGCTTAATCATGAACTTATTGAGCACCTTTTGATCTCTTTTGATGCACTTTAAAGTTTTTGAAGTATCCAGCTACCTCTGTTGTTTGTGTGCTCTGTTTCTCTGTTATTTGGCTGTTTCTGTGTTGTTCTGTGCGTCTCTGTGACACTTCACCACGGCGAAGTGGTCCTTTGTCTATTAGGTTGCTCTCTGTGACCTTTCGCCGCGACGAACTCCAACCTTCACCACGACGAAGATCACCGGTTTCTGGGTGTTGCTCTCGAGATGGTTTGGCCGCGGTGAACTTCTACCTTCGCCGCAGCAAAACATCCTTTTCTCCCTTTACTTTTCATCTCGGGAAGGGTTTACTATGGCGAAGCCGCCGCTTTAGCGCAGCATATTTTCATTTTAACCTTATTTTCCATGTGAAATCCCCACTTTACCCTCCATTTCTGCCAACCCACTCACTTCTCTTAAATCCATTTATGTCTTTTCCCTTCCCCATCCCATTAAACTCCCATACTCCCTCTTCGCCTTCAATTTTCAAAAACCATCGGCCCCCCTCCATATTCTTTCAGTTTCTTCTCCCTTCCTCTCAATGCCGTGCCTCTTCAGTCGCCCCTCTCCCTCATTCCTCTTCTCCCATTATCTCTTCCCTCTTCAGTTTTCTAGCCTCTCATTCCATCTCCGTATTGCATTCACTCCTTCTCTTCCTCTACTTTCCTCATTCAGGACTGAAAACTCCCCTTAGTTGTGGTATGATTCCTCTCTTCCTTTGTTCTTTCTTTTGTTTTAGTTCAGTTTAGTTGATTGGTTTGTTGGTTTTGTTCTGCTGTTGTGTTGTTGGGTTGGGTTATTTTGATCTCAGTTTGTAGTTACATAGCTCTTAGGCTATCTAATGATTCATGGTGCATTTTGTTTTTCTTTAATCTCTTTACTTAATTTTGAAAGTTTTTGATTAACTGAAAACCTATGAATCATTACATAGCCATTTACTACTATTTAGGTTGTGATTCTGGTTTTTCTGGGGTAGTGTTCGTTGCTGTCTATTTGGTCTTTGTTTAGTGTGTTTTGTTTCTTGTGTTCAGAGTATGCCTCGTACTAAGAACCCTATGCCTATGTCTGAATCTGATTCTGGGGATGAGTATACCTTTGAGGAGTTATATCAAAAGATTGACCAGAGACCTCTCATCAAGGAGCAACCTTTTCCTTTAGAGCCCCCTGATCACCCTTTTGTTCGCCAGCTCCGTGCCTCCCAATTGATCAATTTGGTCCAAGAGCGTTCTATGGGCAATGAATCTCTTGTTCGCCATTTTTACACCTATGCCCGATTCCATGGTTCCATGATCATCGACTTTCGCACTGTCTTTATCCGCCATTCTTTTACTGCTGAAAACATCCGTTTCCATTACCGCCTTCCCCCTTGTCGCCATTCGGATTATTCGGCTTACAAAGACAACTACTCTTTTGATGATGTGGTCCAAACCTTGTGTCATGACGGAGCCACTTGGCATCGCCCCCGCACTACTGAGCAATACCTTAAGCGATCCGAGTTCCGACCTGAGGCTCGCCCTTGGCTGCATTTTGTCTACAACAACCTAGTACCCACCACCCACCTAGCCAATGTTCCTAAGCGCCAAGCCCTTTACGTCTACCTTCTCATGACTGGCCGATCCTTTGATGTAGCCGACACCATTTACTCAGCCCTCCATGATGCCATCAACACCCCCAAACTCACCAGCAGCATCATTTTTCCACACCTAGTCACTAACCTTTTTCATGCTGCCAATGTCCCTGAGTACAACAATGACAGCTACTTTGAGCCAGCCCCTTTGTTTCGATATAACCGCCTTAAACAGCCTGTCATTAGACCACCTCCACCCATTCACCCTGTTTATGATGTTGGTGCAGCACATACAGCCAGCGCACCAGCTCCTGAAGGCCAAGAAGGACAGGAAGATCCAGAAGCTCCTGAACTTGTCACCTTGGACATCCTGGCTGATGATATCGATGAGCTGGCAGACCATGTCCACCAGTTGCGAGTCACCCTCCTCCGAGAGATGAAGAGGCAGAAGGACCGTGATGCTCTTTATGATCAAAATTGACGTTACCATCGTCGTGTGGATGCTCTAATTGCTGAGCGGTTGAACTTCCTCCTACCTCTCAAAGAGGAAGACCCTCAGAGTGGAGCTGGGACATCTGGAGTGAGCACTTCTGGTACAGGACCATCTGGGTCTGGGGCGGATGATACTGGGACTCAACAGTAGTTCTTTCTTTGTGTTTTGTTTTGTTTCTTGTTCTTTATGTTTCTTTTGAGTCGATGTCGCTGGTGACTTGTTAAGCGTTTTGGTATTTGCATTTTTGTGATACATTAGAAGTTGTTTAACTATTTGGCTACTGATGGCCTTTCATTTTGTTGTTACTCTTACATTGGTCCCAACTGCTATTTTCCTTCTCCTCTTTGTTTTGCATGCAACCTATCACCTTCTCCCTTCTTTTTGTGAATTCAATGTGTTGTGCTTCAATTTCAATTGGACTTCACAACTTCCGGTTCACTTTGTGATTGGTTTGCCTGTACCGGTTTAAACACTGGGGACAATGTTGTGTTTAAGTGTGGGGGAGGGACCTATTGTGGATTCTAGCAAATAATTCTCATGCATCTATTTGATTTTGAGGTGTTTTTGAACTGATAAATTGGTTGAATTGTGAATATTTTGAACTTAGTTTTCTGAAGAGTTGAAAATTGCACTGAATACTGCTCTCTGTCACCTTTCGCCACGGCAAACATCTGACTTAGTCGTGGCAAAACCCCTTTTGTCAGCGTTAATTTAGCTCTCGGCCATACTTCGCCGCAGCCAACTTATGTTTCGCCGCGGCGAAGTAGGCCCTATCTCCAGGTTTTGCTCTCTATGAGCCTTTGCCACGGCGACCCCCATTCTTTGCCGCGACGAACCCCAAAAAAAATGTTAAGATAAAAAAAATAATAAATAATAAATGCTTTGCAATTTCAGTTGCTTCTCAGAAATTTTTCCTAGCTTAGATTCTTTATGCTCCTGCATCCTTTTGAAATTGATGGAAAGTTCAATTTGTACTTGTGCTTTTAGAAAACTTTCCATGCTTTTAAATGAGGATTGAACTTGGACTAGTTATTCTCATGTTTTTGACAGATAGTAAATGATGATATGCTTTGAAATTATGACTATGTGGTTTTCAACCCTTGAGATTGATTAATTGAGATTTTAGCCTTGTTGGAAGGATTTTTAGGCCTAAAGTTATTAAATTGAGTGAATCTGCTTATTTCATATTTCTCTAGATTTTAGCCTTGTTGGAAGGATTTTTGTAAAGATGATATAGGCATTCAATTTCAAACCCTCACTTCCCAAACGCAAACCCAATCATTTTACCATTGTAAACCCCTTTGGACCTTCATTTTGAGTACATACATGCAATTATTTTGTCATTATTGTATTCTGTTAAAAAAAAAAAGAAGAAGAGTTGCTCCAATCAAAAAAAAGAAAGAGAAAAAAAGAAGAAGAAAAGAAAAGATAGAGACATAAAAATAATAAAAATAAAAATAAGTAGCTTCTCTCCTTATGTTTGTTTAGGTCAATTCTGTTTTAATAATTTGTATGCTTGTACTCATTTCCGTTTTCATTCTCATTCCATTCATTTCATTTGGCCTTCATTCAAATTCTGACCCCTAAAAGTCCTCTTGATTTGCAAAGTTTGCTTCCCGTGGTGGAGAGGTAGAATTATTACAAATCTATGGTAGAAATTGGATTGAGCAGACTTAGAGTGAAATAATCCCAAAACAAGTGAGTTAAGAGCGAAACACTTATCCGTGAGATAGATCTCTTTTGATCAATCTTTTGGGTTAATTGTCCGTTGTGCTCATTTTCTTAGCATATCCTTGTTTTACTGTTGTCAATTCCTGTGAGAATTTCTTACTAATCTTCTGCTTTCATCTTTAAGCATGGTAGTGTTTCTCTTTGTGCTGGTATCTCTTTGAATTATTTTTTAGCTTTGTCCAGGAGTAAAAAGGTCTAAGTGTGGGGGAATTTGATTAAGCTCAAATTATTCTTATCTTTTGATTACATCATCCATGGTTTTGTTGCATTTTCTGGCTCTTTTGGCTATAATTGAGCTTATTTTAGATTAAGAGTCCATGCATTGAGTTAGTGTCTTTTTGAGGGTAAAATCGTCATAATTAGTTATTAATTGTATTCAATTAATTTCTAGGACAATTGATGCCTTAAATTGTTGCTTTTCAGTGTAGGACACTTGAGATTGGAGCCAAGGTTGAAGATTCAAGGCACACAAAGCAAAAGAGGAGCCTCTGCCATGGTTCGCCGCGGTGAACCCACCCTTCGCCACGGCGAACTCCTCGTATCAACATATTCAGACCCGATAATTTTGGGAAAAATTGACTTGCCCACTTTCATGAACTGACCCAGACACATCATATTTGGGTTAGAAACCCTATTTTCAGGGTGAATGAGGTCACACACTGACATCTAGCCACCATCAACGTTTTCTCTTCATCTTCTCTCATCTCTCCCATCAGAAACCTAATCCCTCACCTTCCACTGTCACCTTCATCCATGGGCAACACTGAGTCAATTTCAGTGGAGATGTTTCTGCACACCATGAGTGGCTAGGCTTCCTCCAGCTCTTGGAGATGGATGATTGGCATGAGTTCTAAGAGCTTCAAAAGGGGAGTTTTAGTTTCATCTTAGTTCTAGCTATATATTTATGAATTCCTAGGTCTAGGGTTTGTAAATTCTTAGTGAAAGACTTTAATTGATCTGTAATCATTAGTTGATGATTTACATTTGTAGTTGGATTGGTTAATGTTGAATTTCATGCTTTAATATATGTGGTCACATATATGTTCTTTGTAGCTCTCTTGATTCTCTTCATCTTTCATGGTCATGTTTTGATGATGAGTTGATTTTCGGTTGCATTGAACCTTTTGCATTAATCATTCTTAATTACACATTAGGGAAGCTTAACAATGTTTTCATTAATGAGTTCATTAATGTAAGCATTGGACTCAATGAGTTATTGAGGTTATTATCAAGAAAACCTAATGAATTTATAAAACTCCCAAATCTTAAGAGAACTATGATTGCCAAGAATCCATTTTCAAGAGGTTTTACTAATTGATTCAGTACTTGATTTCCATCCATTTCATCTTAATCTCCCAAAAATCCAAAAATACATTTACATTCTATTGCATTTTATCTTAATTACAAGTCTCAATGAAAACCCCTGACCTTTTCCAGCTCAATTTGCATTACCATGGCATTTAGTTAATCTAGGATCATAATTTCGGCTTCACAAGTGAAACGACCTGAGGTTGTGCCTATAGTACAATCCTTGGTTTAAATTTTGAAATTGGCCCAAAGGTGTAAGCAAAGACAAGACAAGGCTATTTCAATGCTGCTGGAGTTGCACTTAACATTCAAAACGTCAAGAAGAAGCTCATTCTTTCCTCCTCAACCTAAACGGAAGATGTGATCAAGGCAAACACCCACACTCTGCTCTTTTTGTTTAACTTCGATGATTTCATGTTGTATTTTCTGTTAGCCATAATGTTTTACTTGTTGGAATATTTTTAAAATGAAGAGATGTGTTTTTGAAAATTTATGTCCCAATATAAATTTATTAAATTGATAAATTTATATGAGGGGTTATGTCTTCATATAAATTAATAAATTCATTTGAAGGGTTGTGTCTTTATATAAATTAATATATTTATATGAAAGGTTATGTAGAAAGTTAAAATATTAAATGACTCTACATACTAAATACATTGTATTTAACAAAAGGTCATGTGGGAAGTTGAAACATTAAATAAGCCTACATACCAAATTCATTGTATTTATTTAAATTATGTTCATTCATGAACCAACATATGATTGTGACTTTTTATTTAATAAGGTTTTATTCCAAAAGGTATCTCTTCAAGACATCATTCCATGGTCTATATGAACCCTTCACCTTCATTTCATTTAGGATATATACAATACAATGCAACAGAAACATAAAGATCAAACTCAATGCCTTTGTCTTTGAATGCACGCAGAGATAGGGTCAAATTATCACTTTATAAAAGCCATTGTTGTCTTCACTTGAATCTTAGAAGTGCAATCTATATTCAAGCGTCTTCATTGTATCCTGAAGGAAATTTACCAGGCATCCCAACTTACACCATATAAGATAGGAATAGGTGGGGGTGAATTAAGCCTAAAGAAAAGTACTACTCACACCTTGAAGACATCATGTACCACTTTCTTCTTTATCTCTTCTTCTTATACTCTTTAGAGAACCATTCTCGCCAACAGTCTTTAGACTTAATCTCGCAAGTACAAATGGCTTCTTTAAAGGAGTTGACTACAAATTTTGTGAAGTTGGAGAGATTTGAAGGAGACAACTTTCTGAGATGGTAGAGGAAGATGAAATTTCTTCTCACAACTTTAAACATGGCCTATGTTCTCAACACTCCCAAGCCTCAAGAGAAGGAGGATGAAACTATTATTGAAATCAGAGAGAGACAGAAGTGGGAGAATGATGACTACATCTGCATTGGACATATCCTCAATGGCCTCTATGATGCTCTCTTTGATGTTTATCAAGATACAACCTCTGCAAAGGATCTTTGGGACAAACTTGATGCAAGGTACATGCAAGAGGATGCTATAAGTAAGAAATTTCTTGTCACTCATTTCAATAGTTATAAGATGATTGATTGAAAGTCTATCATGGAGCAAATGCATAAAATTGAACATATTTTGAATAATTTCAATCGACATAAAATGCATATGGATGGGTCCATTATTGTCTCTTCAATCATAGACAAACTTCCTCCTTCATGAAAAGACTTCAAAAAGAGTCTCACATATAAAAAGAAAGATATCTCTCTTGAACAATTGGGAAATTATCTTCATTTAGAAGAGGAATAGGGAAAGCAAGATGCTAAAAAGAAAGCCAATACTCAAGAGAAGGTACATGTGGTAGAGAAAGGACAATCTAACAAGACCTCAAGGAAAAGAGGGAAGGATAAAGACAAACCCCAAGCATAGGATGGCAACAAGAATAAAGGGGGAAAAAAGGTAATTGCTTCTTTTGTGGAAAAGGTGGTCATTTCAAGAAAGACTGTCATTTCTTCAAAAAGAAGAAAGAGAAAGAAAACAAGTCATCTACAAAAAAAAAGACAATTTTGTGGCGGTAATTTCTGAGATCCCCCTAGTTGATAATGATGAATTATGGTGGGTGGACTCTGGTGCCACACGTCATGTGTACAAAAACAAGAACTTCTTCAAAACATTAAAGGAGAAAGATAGGGATGTACGTTATATGGAAAATGCTTCAACTATCTAAGTCGAGGGCAAAGGGACTGTGGAAATTGAATTCACTTCTAGAAAAACTCTTACTTTAAGAGATGTCTATTATGTACCAGAAGTTAGGAAGAATTTAATTTCTGTACCTTTACTTAATAAGTTTGGGTTTAAGTCTGTATTTGAGGGAGACAAGTTTGTTCTTACCAAGGGTGGAACATTTGTGGGCCATGGTTATTTTTGTAACAACATGTTTAAATGTAATATTGCTAAAATTAATAATTGTATTTATAGTTCTGCTTATATTGTTGACTCTTATGATTTATGGCATTATCATTTGAGTCATGTTAATTTGAATTAATTCCAAAGGCTACTATTAATCATGACTCTTGCACTACTTGTATGTTGACTAAAATAACAAGAAAACCTTTTCCTAGAGTAGAAAGAAGTTCTAAAATATTAGAGTTGATTCATTCTGATGTTTGTGATTTGCATGGTTGGCCTACTTTGGTTGGTAAAAAGTATTTTGTGACTTTTATTCATGATTGCACTAGATATTGTTATGTCTATTTAATGCACTCAAAGAATGAAGTCTTAGATAAATTTAAGATCTTTAAAACTGAAGTAAAACTTCAATGTGAAACATTTGTAAAATGTTTAAGGACTAATAGAGGGGGAGAATATTTTGATCCAAAATATTTTGAGTCTGTTGGCATAATACATCAAGTAACTGCCCCTTATTCCCCACAGTAAAATGGTATAGCTGAAAGAAAAAATAGAGTTTTAGTTAAAATGGTGAATACCATGTTATCTTACTCTAGTTTGTCTAATGGATATTAGGGTGAAGCATTACTAACTGCATGTCATATATTAAATAGAGTTCCTTATAAAAGGAACAAGATAACCCCATATGAATTATGAAAGAAAAGAAAACCCAACTCAATTATTTTAGAGTTTAGGGATGCAGAGCAATAATTAAAGTTTCAAAACCCAAAAGTAAGAAAATTGGGTAAAAGAGGAGTTGAATGTATCTTTTTGGGATATGCTGAAAATAGTAAGGCGTATCGATTCTTGGTTATTGAACCAAATGATTCATAGCCTGTTAGTAAAGTCATTAAATCAAGGGATGCAATGTTTCAAGAAAAAAGGTTCAACTCGATCCTTAAACCTAATAGTATTTCTCATTCTAATGAGAAAACAAATCAAGATGAGAATGTATCTAGTGGCGATGACTTAGAAGAAATAGAACTTAGAAGAAGTAAAAGGGCTAGAAAAGAAAAAACTTATGGTTCAAATTTCTTCATGTTTCTTGCTGAGGGGTCAAGGAAAAAAATTGAAAATTATTCATTTATTTGTTTTAATTTAGAAAATGGTCTTGAAACCTTTGAGGAGGCTATGAAGTCTCAAGATGTAGTTTTTTGAAAAGAGGCTATGCAAGATGAAATGGACTCAATAATAAGAAATAAAACTTAGAAATTAGTAGACCTCCCGCTTGGTTCTAAACCCATTAGTTGCAAATGGATTTTCAAAAAGAAATTAAAAGTAGATGGATCTATAGACAAGTTTAAAGCCAGGTTGGTTGCTAAGGCCTTTACACAAAGGGAAGGAACAGACTATTTTGGTACATCTACACGAGTTGCAAGGATTTCCACAATCGGAGTGCTAATAGCACTTGCATCCACATACAATCTTGTTATCCATCAAATAGATATTAAAACAGCTTTTCTTAATAGAGAGTTGAAAAAAGAGGTGTATATGACACAACAAGAAGGATTTGTGGTTCCTGGTCAAGAATACAAGGTGTGTAAGTTAATTAAGTCTCTTTATGGACTTAAGCAAGTCCCTAAGCAATGGTATAAAAAATTTGATGAGGTAGTTTTAGTAAATAGATATAAAATCAATGAATATGACAAATGTATTTATAGTAAGTTCCATAATGGGAAAGGTATCATGATTTGTTTGTATGTAGATGACCTGTTGATTTTTGGTACTGATTTGAATAAAGTTAATCACACAAAGAAATTCTTATCTAAAAATTTTGACATGAAAGATATAGGAGAAGCAGATGTCATACTAGGAATCAAAATTATCAGGGATAATAACTGTCTTGGTCTTTTACAATCTTATTATATTGAGAAAATATTAAAGTTTAATTGTCTTGATTGTTGTCCTGTTTCTACTCCATTTGATTCTAGTATGAAATTAGTACCAAATAAAAGTTGTCCTGTGAGACAACATGATTATTCAAAGGTAATTGGATGCTTGATATATGCTATGATATGTACAAGACCAGATATAGTATATGCTATAGGAAGATTAAGCAAATACACAAGCAATTCAAGTCAGAATCACTAGCATGCTGTGGACAGAGTACTGAGGTACTTGAAAGGAACAGTCAACTATAGTTTAACATATAGTGTTAATCCTTCAATTTTGCAAGGATATACAGATGCTAGTTGGATAAGTTACTCAAAGGATCATGCTTCCACAAGTGGATGGTCTTCACTTTAGGTGGGAGTGCTGTTTCTTGGGGATCTAAGAAACAAACCTGTATTGCAGATTCTACCACAGACTCTGAGTTTATAGCAATTGTTGCAAGTAGTAAGGAAGCAAAGTGTTGCACCTTACTATCAGATCTACTTAGGATTTAATTAAAACCATTTTAGACCATATTGGATGGTCTTGGACTCAAAAATTCATGAAAAACGCTGATTTTCGGATTTTTACTGTTCATCAGGTAAAAATCCAATTTTTTGGCCCAACTTCAAAAATTCATAACTTAATTTATAAAAATCAAAATGGAGTGGTTCAAAATTCTATAAAAATATCTTTGAATGCTCTTTCACAAAAAAATAATCTTATGAACCAATTCCATTTGAAAAAGTGTCAGGTTTTTGTGAAATTCACCTCTGTCCATTTGGCAAAAATCCTTTCTCCAGATTCTGAATCTTAACTTCGAAAAATCATTAAACATCGTGTAGTTGGCCATTTTTAACGTACTACCTATCAATTTGAAGCTCACGACGTCAACTCTAAGCATACTAAATTTTGTGTAGAGATTCATTTGATAACTTAATAAAATGTGGCTCTAAACTGACGTCCTGCTTAGAGATTACAACACCAACCATTGATATTTATACATAACCAAAAGTCCACGAATTTTTATGGCGTAACGCCATAATTTAGCCTCTAATCTGCAGCTTGCTCTTGGGAGTTTCAGGCTCTAAAATGTTAGATTGTATTTGGGGGATGAGATTTTAAGAAATCCCAGTAGCAAGATCAATCAACCAAAACATTAATATGCATCAATTACAAGCATTCCAACCTTTTGCTATTAATAAGGAACTACTTTACCTCATACATGTAGCACTCTAACATGCAATAGCCAAGGCACATAAAGTAAGGAGTATAGCTATACAATCATCATCATCATCATCATCATTTAGTGCAACCACATAATAGCACATGAAATTGCATAGCAATCAATGCAACACTCAACATTAAAGTTAATTAAATCTGACTACCTTGATCCAATGCTCTTTGATTTTCTTGTTCTTCTTTCTTGCTTCCACAAATGCCAAACCCTAACATGGAAATCCACAAAAATGGCAGCAAGAATCATCAACCATTTCTCATAACAATCAATAACATAATTCAAGTAATTCCTAAACCCCTTAAAGCTTCCATCTTTATTCTTGAATTTTTAGAGTTGGTTTCTATAAACCCTAAAAAGTCCCTCTTAACACATTCCTACATGATTTTTCATGTAGATTCCAAATATCTACTTGGATTTAGCAAAAGAAAATTCCTCCTTTCAGTTTCAGCTTGGCCGAACCACTATGGTTCCTTTTCCAAAAATTACAACTTTGATTTTATGACTTCCAACACTTGTTCTTTAGGTTTACCCGACACCATTTTTCATTTTGAACACAATGGAAGCCTCAAAACTTTGAAAAACACATCCTAGGATCCAGTTTTAGTCTTGGCCGAACCATACTTCTTAGAGTTCAACCATAAAAAACTTTTCAAAACAACACTAAACCACTTGAAACCATCTTAAATCATAGTGCTCTAACTATGTTTAACAACAAAACCTTCTTCCCTACACTATACCCGTTTCGACCAGCAACAAGAAGGGATAAGAAGTGATTTTTCCAACCATACAAATCAATAAAACAAGGCAAGGAACATCTTAGAACAACTTACCAAGCTTAGATCTTAGTTGGAAGATCAAATATGCTTGCTTTTGCTTGATCCCTTCACAAAATCACTCTTGCTCTCTCTCTTTTCCCTCTAGGACGAAATGAGGTCTGATTATGGGGAAGGAAAAGCTCAATTAATGCACCAAAATATCCCAACCACCATCATAAATGAGTTGCCAAGCGTCACCCTCCTACTTGGTCTTGAAATTTCTCTCTTAATTAAGTAAATCATAATGTAATTAAATTTCAAAGTCAAGATCCTCTCCATTGGTGGCTTGACACTTGGAAAGCTTTAATTATCATCCATTGAAGGCTTGACAAGTGGCAACTTATGGGCCAAGCAAAGTACAAGACTCTGATTAACACTTTATCGGTGCACTTTTACTCCAGGTTTGACTTCTTTTCTATAATTACAGTGCTCTGGCCTCTGTAATTATTTTTTGTCAGATCCATAAATTATTCTCCTCATTTTTATCTTCCCAAATTTCCCTCTTGGTCTTAAATTTAATTTCTCAATAAATAAATAAAAAGGAAAACTATTTTCCTTCTCTTTAGTGATTTTTCCTCTTTTCAAAGGAATTGGAAAAAATCTTGGATACTTGAGGGTCTTCTTTTAATTCCATAATCTCTTATAATTCCTTGGGATATCATAAGAATTTTCTCAGGATTTTATCCTTCTTAAAAATATTTATTTGAAATTTTCCAAATAAAGGACCTCAAAATAGCTTAAATCACCCTTAAATTCCTTTGTAATTTCTCTAAGGGTAATTTGGTCATAAAACCAATTTTATAATCTTATATAATTCTCAAGGAACATTTTTCTTATTTTTTCTTAATTTTCTAAGGGTTGGAAATATTTTTCCATAATTATTCTTGACTAATGTTCCTTAATTAGTCAAACTTTTCATAATTGGCTTGGAAAACTATAATAATTATTTTCCACCAAAATTCTTCTATTTCTCCTTGTCACTTTTGACCCTTAATTGTTCAAGAATATTTCTTATTCCTAATTATCATAGTACTGGATGTGACAAAGAGTGGCTGAGAAACTTGTTACTTGGAATTTTTATATGGCCTAAGCCTATGGCACCAATATTTATCCATTGTGATAGTCAGTCTACTCTTTCAAGGGCTTATAGCCAAGTTTATAAGGGAAAATCACGACATATTAGATTGAGACATAGTCCTATAAAGGATATGATTATGAATGGAGTAATCTCCATAAGTTATATAAGATCTAAATTAAATCTTGCAGATCATTTGACAAAAGGTTTAGTAAGGGAAATGGTGTTGAAAACATCAAAGGAGATGGGATTAAAGCCCTATAAACCTTGATCACCAATAGTGGAAACCCAACTCGTACTTGACCATCATATCAAGTATTGAGTTCAATGGTGAAAGTACGCTATTAGAGTGATTGCAAGTACTTGACATGTTTATACATCCTAAGGTTAAAAAGTACTTGGTAACCATGAGATTTAAAAGGGAAAGGTTGAGCTTCAATTTGGCTCTTAATGGACCTGTAAGCATGTATTTGCTAGAGCATTAATCACGGTGGTGCTCTTGACAGTGTCTACCTATATGAGAGTGAAGTGGGGCCGCTTCTAGGAGTCTAAGGGCTTGACTATGAAAACTCTTGATAAAAAGGATACGGATACAAGGCCATGAACATGTCATTTTAAATGGCATACAATGGTCTGAGATCCCATGCATTAGTCATGCACACCTGTTCATATAGGATAATTGGTTCAAAGTTTAGTCTACCATATTATTTCGGATGGGTGAACCCATGTCCTGCTTAGGTAAAGGTTCAAATCCTTGAGATACCTTTACTGAAAATATGAGATTTCCAAAGTGATAAGAGTTTGGATTCTTTTTAAAAATGGTGGGAAATTATTGGAATATTTTTAAATGAAGAGATGTATTTTTGAAAAGTCATGTCCTTATATAAATTTATTAAATTAATAAATTTATATGAGAGGTTATATCTTCATATAAATTAATAAATTTATTTGAAGGGTTGTGTCTTCATATAAATTAATATATTTATACGAAGGATTATGTAGGAAGTTAAAATATTAAATGACCTTGCATACTAAATACATTGTATTTAACAAAAGGTCATGTAAGAAGTTAAAACATTAAATAAACCTACATACCAAATTTATTGTATTTATTTAAATTATGTTGGTTCATGAACCAACATATGGTTGTGACTTTTTATTTAATAAGGTTTTATTCCAAAAAGTATCTCTTCAAGGCATCATTCCATGGTCTATATAAATCCTTCACTTTCATTTCATTTGGGATATATACAATACAACACAACACAAACATAAAGATCAAACTCATTGCCTTTATCTTTGAGTGCACGCAGAGATAGAGCCAAATTATTACTTTATAAAAGCCATTACTGTCTTCGTTTGAATTTTGAAAGTGCAATTCATATTTAAAGGTCTTCATTGTATCCTGAAGGAAATTCGTCGAGCATCCCAACTTGCATCCTATAAGATAAGAATAGGTGGGGGTGAATTAAGCCTAAAGAAAAGTACTGCACACGTCTTGAAGACATAGTGTACCACTTTCTTCTTCATCTCTTCTTTTTATACTCTTCAGAGAACTATTCCTGCTAATATTACTTGGCTTTTGCCCTGTTTTTAATGGTTTTGTACCTCACTGACTTTGATATTTCCTACTTAACTAATGCATTTTCTCTTTTTATAAAAAAACATTGTACCGAAAAACAAATCTCTTAACTCCAATATTTTATTGACTTGATGAAGATATCGTGAAAGAAAAGAAGGAAAAGCTAGATATCCGGGACCCATGGGCCAAATCCAACAGTGGAAAATTATTGGACTCGTAAAGTAAATGATAAAATGAAACTCTTCCCTTAGCCATGTGAGTGAACAGTCCAAAACTCCAGAGGGAAAAGCCTTCTAGCAACTTCAATAAGTGCATTGTAATCAAATCATTCAAGTACAAGGACCTTTTGGGCATAGAGCCGCAATGGGAATGCATAATAAACGGAGTCACATCTAATTATGCTTTGTTCGGCGGGAAGGATTAGGAAAGAGACGATTTCTCTTCCCTTTTGATGGTTTCAAGAAGGAAAAGAAAGTAAATACATATAAATAAGATGTCAAAACTCGACCTTTCTGTAACTGCCAAAATACATTGATCCTAGGTTTATTTGCCCTTTTTTGGTTATTGTGTGTTAAATATGGGCCCCTAGCTGATGACAAGTGTACAATGCCGTATGTCATGTGGTGCCATAGACATCAAAAGATATTTCAAGGAATAGCTGCAACTGCAAAGGTTAAGGTTAATACTATATTTAGTTCTTAAAATTTGATTTCATTTTAGTTTTAGTTCCTGAAATTTGAAACCAATGGTTTAGTCCCCGAAATTTAACTTTGTTTTAGTTTTGGTCCCTAAAATTTAAAATCAATTATTTTGGTTTCTGAAATTTGACTACATTTGAGTCTCTCTAAAGTTTTTGGTCCCTAAAATAGTGTTTTTGTTCTCTAAAACAACAAATAAAACTAAATTAAGTCAAATTTCATGAACTCAAACCACTGGTTTCAAATTTCAAAGACTAAAACTAAAATGATGTCAAAGTTCAAGGATTAAAATTGCTGGTTTCAAATTTTAGGGATCAGAAGAAAAATGATATCAAATTTCAAGAATTAAATATAATAATCCTAACATGATTTAAGAATTGAAGATCAAATCAGAATTAGCAAGGGACTGGGCTATTATTACCACGGAAAGAACATTTTCTTTCAACTAGAATTATTCCATTAATGAACAAATGCAGCGCAAAATTTGTATTGTAAAATGGGGGGAACATTTGAAGCACAAAGGCAAGAATTTATCATCATTCGGCAGAAAATAATTGTTAAATCACAGATGTATGTCATAGAAATTAAGGTACAGGAAATATAATAGGTCTCATGATACGAAGACCATTCCTGTACCCGCACCGATAGAGTCCACAATAGCAGATATGAGGAATTTCTACAGTTGTTTCCTATTTGCACGATATAGACATCGCAACGTATGTACAGCTGAGTAGTTTACGCACACTCAAGCGTATATTATATGTACGGAATACTAAGGTCCTATTTGTTATGAAACATTCAGAATCAAAGGTAAGGATTGAGATTAAAATTGGAAAATCCCACTAACAAAAATATTTAGTATAAGATATTACTTTTTACTTGGAATTGGACAAACTAATATATATGGAATTAGAGAATACAAACACTCAAATGGTTTTTTTCAATCTCAATCTCAATTCTTACCTCTTATTCTCAATGCTTTATGTCAAATGGGACCTAAAAGTCCATTTGATACTCTAAGAATCTGGTGAAGGAAAAGGAACATTGTGAGTTTCCATCTATGACACACTTCTGGTTGGTAAATTTTTCGGGAACCCAATTTTTAACTATGGTAAATTTTCCTTTATACATGGGAAGCATGGTTCCCACCTTTTTCGGCCGGAACCTATTTCCCAACATGGTAGAAAAACTTTAAAGACAAGTTTGCCCTTTAATATTGTTGTTTCAAGGTCTAGTTCTTCTTCTTGTTTAGGCCTCTGGCTCTTCTTTTTTAAGAAGACGGTTAAGAGAGTGAAGAGGGGTACTGCAATGAAGATGAAAGTGGTAAGGGATTGGGAAAGGCATGCTTCCCACTAATTTTTATGGCCAACGATGTCCTCAGCTTTTTTTATGAGATACTCTAAAGGTTGAAGACCCAGCAATATGTTCGACCTAAAAATGAGCATGAAGACTTCTGTTAAAGATGTGACTTGGAAGCAAAGAAACAAATTCAACAAAGCTAATCTTGAAAAAGAAGAAGAAACTAAAGAAGCAGAGTGTTGAATTATATATCGAGGGGAAGGATAAATTATATACGCTCTGTTTCATACTAGCAAACAGAGACATTAAGTTTAATAAAATAAACAAGGAGGAAACAAGATGAGAGTCACTATGCTATCATTCTTGTAGAGCAGTGTACATGAATTGATGCTTTTAACCCAAAGTAAAATATTTTTATCACTTGATATTGATATGAGAAGGTTGCTGCTTGAGAAGAATGAGTTTAACTCATGCAAATTCAAATTTCACACACTTGGTTGGTTGAAGCAAAGGCTAAATTTGAATTTAGATTTCCAAACTCATATTTGACATTATAGAAACAAACTCTAAATATGAATTTGGTTCACCGCATGATTCAGAAATAACTGACCAAATTCAATTATGATTTTCAAAATCGTTTGGTCTTGACGTTCTGAGTAGGGAGTAAAAATCCAAGTTGGTAAAGGTAGTGAGAAATATAGTGGCTAAAAACAAAACTTTAGAGACATTCACAACTACAAACATTTGAAAGAGGGAGTTGTTGCAAGAAAATATGGGAGATATTTCTAAAATAAGCTCACATTAGTTCAAAGCTGCAAGACTCAAACAATCCATTTAAAGATTTTCTGCACCTTGTTAGTTAATTTAGTTGTTTATTTCATTTTTATTGTTGTTAATTAGTGCAAATATATAAGTTCATAAGTATCAAAATAAAAAATATTCAATCTGGTATCTTGATAGACTTCATATTATTATTTTAGTGTTAAATGTCACCTCACCATTAATTTTACCTGTTAAATTTTACTGACATATACACATGACACTCGCTAAACACACGTCATCATCCAAAATCTAATAATTGACAGTTCACTCAGTTTCCACTAACTCCTCTCCTCTCTCCCTCCTCCTTTTCGGATGGAAACGCCAAATTATGGCAAGAAATCACAAATCCTTTCTTCCTTCTTCAAACCTCCTCCAAGAAAGCATCGTGGCATTTCTTTCCTTGTGCTTTCCACCCTAAGGCAAGACCCTCTCCCCTCGTTCCCCACCGACGACATCAGAATGGTCAACTCCGTCTGCTTTTAGTCCATCGAGACCCCGAGCCCTGGTTCATGGTGTCATCAGAATCTGCGGCCAACTTCACGACAAAGGACGATGCGAATGGAGAGTGGTTCACAGTACGAGGTCATTAGAGAGGTTTTTCTTCAATCTGAGCAACACCATGTCGATCCTGGAGCAATCGAAGCAGGAATGGGGCTTCTCTTCAAGGTGAGCGAGGTCCATGCATGTGTGAGCATGAGCGGGGGCTTGCTTTGTAGGGATCTTCCATCTTTATTTCACAATCTAGTGGATTTTAGTGTTACGTTAGTGTGCTTGAACTGTGCCGCAAAATCCAAGGTTGTAAAATTCATGGTTCTATCTTTTCTTCACAATCCATGGACGCCAATGATGATGAAGGGGATAGTTTTCTTTTCAGATTTTCTTCAGACTGTTACTTTTTTTCTTCTTTTTTTTTTTGGTTTTTCATGTTGTTGATCTTTTTCCTCTTCATGGATGCTGATGAAGGGAGTTTTTTTTTTTTATCTTCCCTCCGTTCTTTGATTTTCGCTGATTTGCCCAGTGAATTCAATTACGCAAATTGCAAATTGATCTTCTGCCAGCTAAAATCATAGTGAAAAGGTGGTTTATTTGTGGGGGAAATAATGAATCGAACATATGGGAAGCCAAGAAAGAAGCTGGGTATTAGCATTGAACCTTTTTCTTTCTTTTTGATTTTTGATATAATTTCAGTAAGGAAGATGACGATGTGGCGTAATATGTGGCAGAATATGTCCTACGTGGCAAATCCATGCCAGTATAATTGGTCAACTCACGGTTGACCATTTGGATTTGTTAATACGGGACATTGCTCCGATTTTACAACTTTGAGATGACATTATTCCAACCAAAAAAAAAACGCTTATTGACAACTAGTGCTTTTTCATAAAAACTTACGGAACAAAAATGACTTTCAACCCTATTATTTATATCATTTATTCTTTTTATAAAAATATTTAGTTTTTTTTTGGATGAAAATCTATGATGATTTACATATATTCAATATTTTTATTTTTTTAATGTTTTAATTTTTATTCATTTATTTTTTTGAATTATTGAAATTTTTGACATTATTATTCTGTAAGGTTAAAAAATATTTTTATTTAATAATATTATATTCTCTTAATAAGGGTAATATGATAAAATAATTTAATTTTTCATCCTATTTTCATTCAACCAAACAATTTTTTATCAATTCATCTTTCATTTGAGTGCTCACCAAAAACAGCCCTTTAACCAGAAATTTTCCACTGCATCTCCCCCCCCCCCCAATTCTTTTTAATTCTTTTCTATCCTAACCGGTTCTTTCCACCAAACTGCCCTAATGGTTTTTTATTTTTTATTTTTTTAAACCCTTCTAAGCCTCGTTTCCTTCACACCTTGTAAGGAAATGAAATAGTGTAAAGAACATGTGGGACCCACACTAATTCTTCTTGGTCTTTTCCTCCCCAACTGTAAAACATAATCCTGGTGAAGGAAACCTAGGGATTCATGCCCAGCTATCATTTTCCCACTCCAGTCCGAGCCCATAGGGTTTTGACACCTAGTAAAACTGGGCCAGGTTACCAAATCAGGGTCCAACAGAAGTACACCCCCCAATTCCAACTGATTTATTTAATAACAATACATGAAACAATATAATGTCTTCACCATCATTAAGCCATCAGAACATTATCCAAAAAATAGCTAGAATCACAACAGAAACATTGCTCCTATAATGCATGCTGCAGGAGCACGAATTATGAATACTCAACTAAGGCATTTGGCCGGGAAAACAGAAAAAGTTCGAAACATGCAAAGGGGATCAAAATTCCACTTTCCCTCACAGAATTATCTCTGCAATCGCAAAAAATTTTCAGTAACTGTCATACCTTCCCGATCTCATTTCCTGCCCAAGAGGAAGCTAACTCCTAAAAGAAGGAAAAAACTTAAGTGAAGTTGCTTATATCCATTATACCATCATATATGATCATGTGTCTTTTTGTATCATATGGATTTATAATTAAATGTTAATATTTCAAAAGTGGGACACATGGTCATGTGTGATTAAAAAAAAAAAATTGACATAATAAATATAACTAACTTGATTTAAGTATCGTCCAGATGTAAACTAAGGAATCTGAGTGATGCAAACTATTAATGAAGACACAAGAACGGAAAGAATTCTGGGACTGGCATAATAGAAAACTAATTGTTGAAGTTCAAGTAAACATCTGTTAATATCTCACACATATTGACAAACAAATGGATCTCACAACCTCAAGCTGATTGAAATGTTGTACACAGATGAGACAAACTTCATGGTTTCTATTCAAGTCTTGTTTGCTGCATTTTTTGACATTTATGCAAACGCAATCAATATCTACAGAAGGGGACATACGAATGAGAGGTTGAAATCATGGTAACCCCACCGGTTTCAGATAAGAATCTTACTGACCAGCTGATGGTTTTGTCAACAACTCCAATGATTTTCTTAGGTAGTCTACTGCAACTGAGACATCATCGAATGCTAGTGCCCCAACAGCAAATCTTGCAGCCTTGTGTGCCTCTGCAACTTTTTCAGGTGGCGGCTGGTAGTTACTGTCATACTGGTATGTCTGAGAAGTTGAAGTAGGTTCCAAGACAGTTCCATTTCGGCTGCTGGAATTCTGTGGGGCACTTGAAGAATAATTTGCAGTTAGAGGAGCTGACTCGGAAGAATATGAAGCACTAGAACCTTGGTAGTAATTTAGGTTTGAAGGGACTGATGGTAGACTGCTTTCTGTAAAGCTGGGATATGACTGAAAATGGGGATAAGAATAAGAAACGGGAGTTTCGTGAGAAGGATAACTAGAAGATAAATGCTGGGGGTGGTCTTGTGAATACTGCTGCTGATTGTAGAGCAGAGAATAAGAACTTTCTGATCTAGCCGGAGGTGGATGGTGGTAATCTTGGGAAAGTGGCGGAGGATGATAATCTTGGGAAGGCGGTGGAGGATGATAATCTTGGGAAGGTGGTGGAGGATGATAATCTTGATGAGGAGGAGAAGGATAATCTTGGGATGGGTAACTTGCAGAATGGTAAGAAGATGAGGGAGAAATGTTTGATGAATGCTGACTATTTTCTCTGTCATGGAACTGCAAAGGTGGAATGTTTGAAGAATGCTGATCATTAATGGTATCATGGAATTTAGGTGCTGGAGGAACGCCCGGCAATCCCGTGTAGTTGACAGGATCATTATAATTATGGGATGCATCAGATTGTGGTCCAGGACTGGCCAACGTATTTTCGGTAGTCCCGAGGTCCTGCAAGCAATTGAATGTTATGTGTATTTACATATATATGTAGCTTTTTTATCTTAATGTCTATTAAAATTAGATGTGAGCAAAGAATATTATTATCTTTACCAGCCCAACCAAGAACATCCCAGCTAAAAAAGAAAATCATAACATCTGAAAGGCAAGCTACTCAGTGATAAATAAAAGAAAAAATTAATCACTGGTCCCCACAGTTTTGCCTCAATTGTTACTCAGTCTCTGAACACTGATTCAATGCAACTTAGTGCTTATAATTTTGACTTGGTTGAAGCTCAGTCTTTAACCTTTGACTCAGTGCAACTTGGTACATAAGTTTAGCTATTTAAAGCATTAGTCCCTAAGTTTTTTTTTTTTTTTTTTTAATGTAGGTCTTATAATTTTATTTTCTAAAATGCAGAGACCAACAATTCAGATGGTCAAAACTATAAGGACCAAGGAGAAAAAAAACGGACCGGACCGGACGGTTCAACCGGAAAACCGGTGAATCGGTCTGAGGTCCGGTCTGGTTTGGCGTAAAAACCGACCTCCAGTTAAACCGGAACAACTCGGAATGAACCGGAATAAACCGGTAAAAACCGGGCAAACCGCTGACTTGATTGGGTTGGCCGGTTGGTTTTTTTCCCTGCTTCTTTCTTGCTCTCACCATTCGCCGAACGTCTCACCATTTGTGGAGACCATATACACTACAGAGATAAGTGGTAGAAGTAGAGAAGATTATTGAGGTGAAGGAAGACAGAACTTTGTTGGCTCCGCTTTGAAGCATACTTGTGAAAGACTAGAAGGCAAGTAGAAAAATAACAGGGAGAGTAAGATGAATGAATAAAGTGCAAGAGGAAAAATGGTGCCATTGTTCGCTGTTTCAGTGTTTCTTCGTCTGAGAAAGAAAGAGAAGTGAGAAGGTATGAAGCATTTTGAGAGGACAAAATGAGAAATGACAATGCGTGTTCAAGGAGGAGCTACCCCACCGCCTATTCTACTCTACTGCTCTGCTTGTTCAATATCCAAGGAGGAAAGAGGAAAGAAAAGCTGCTTTGTGATGCGTGACATAAGGATGCACATGGGAGAGAGAAGACATGGTAAAAACAATTTTGAAAAAACAAAAGGCTCCGTTGGGTGAAGTGAAAGAAAAGGTAAGGGGAAAAAAAAAAGAAGAAAGAATACCCATTAAAAATTAAATATTATTTTATATAATTAGAATATGAATATTTTTACCAATTTCAACTAAATTATATTATTTTAATTATTACCGGTTTGATCCCGGTCTGACCCCGATCTGACCCACTGACCTTTAAACCAGTATCTCAACCAGTTCATTATCCGGTCCGGTTTTTTGTTCCTTGATAAGGACTGACTTTGCATCAAGATAAAGTTTAAGGACTAAATTTCAACAAGCAAACACTATAAGAAATGAATTACATTCAGTTAAAGTTCAGGGAATAAGTTACGACAGGTCAAAACTATAAGAAACAAATGATTAATTTTCCCTAAATAAAAATTCATAATAAATCACACAGGGAGAAAAAAACAAGGGAAGAAAGAAATGGGCCATTTGAACCAAACATCAGCTTTGAATAGCAGAAATATTTCCTTATCTTAATACACAACTTAATTTCACAACATACATCATTATATAGACTTCCCTCTATTGTATTTGAAAAGCTTATTCTTCAATTCTGCATGCATTTTTACCTGAAAAAAGTGACGATGCGCAAAGAAAGAACTATGCCCTTATCATTAAAGTTGTTACAAAAACAGGGCCCAAAAACTATAGACCAACATGAAAGGAGGCTGAGAGGGACACAAAAAATGTCCATGTACAAAAATCAATTTAAAGTGAAACTGTTCATTATCAGCACAAAATGCGTGCGAATCCCTAGCGGATTTTCTTCATGACCCTCACTGACACCATACTGCACATGAAAGGGCTCTTGTCTCTTTTTTCCTGCCCTTAATGTTTCTGTAATTTATTAACAATCCCTGTAGTAATTATCTAAAATCTTCTCTCATGCAAAAATAATTTTTTTTTTTTTAATTGGTTTGTCAAGACAGATTCTGATGCTACAGAACATCAAATTGTTATGAAAGAACAAATTACAGCAGCTTTATGTCAGAATGATTACAAACAATATTTTATCGAAAACTAACACTAAGTTGAGTTAGAAACATACATCTTTGCCACTAGGAATACTTGACGGTATTGACAGATCCTCATCATCAGCAGGAGGACCAGCCATGGGCTTTCTTCCTTCTTTCAGAGCCTTCCTTATATCTGCTGCTTTCCAGGCCGCATATTTCTGCTTTTGCTCCAGCTGTAACAGCAATTCATTGAAGCATAAGGCCAACAGTGACGTCAACCCATACTATATTATCACTTTTACAAATTACTTTGAAATAAGTTTTAGCTTGCATATGCCATTGAAAATGCAGAAAGTGATTATTCAATCTATTACTCTGAAGCTTACATCAGGCTGGAGTGCTCCAAACTGGTTTAGAATCTCAAAAAAAATGCTTGCGGCATAAAATGTTTTTGCTGTGTTCCTGCCAAAATTCATAGATTTTAAATGTTAACAGCTGATTACTGAAGAAAATAAACTTTTAAAGCAGTAACTGTCGGCAAAAGAAACAACAAAAATTCTACATAGCAGACCAACCAGAAGAGAGAAGGGGAAAAAAATAAAAGGTCAAACGCAACCAAACCAGAAAACCCATACAAACATCATGAACAAGGATACTATTGTCAGTTCCACTATCTTAGGAGAATATCGAAACATTATTTGTTCTGTTTTCTATTACGTTATTGTCTTATTTTATCAAGTTATCAAATCAAGTTGTTAATATTTTATTGGCAAGAGTGTACCCTTAATCCTCTAACTTCACACAATGTTTCACTTTTATTCTTTAATTTTATAAAATGTCTTTTCAGTCCCATGACCTTGTAACTTCTCTGAATAGTATGCTGTATATTTCATTGAATAGGGTTTACATAATATATAGAGTAAAGAGAATAAACCTAATTAATGTGAATCTGATCACATCCCTTAAAATCCTCCTAAAGACAAGGAAATAATAATAGCCTGATTCTGTCATACTCTAACCGTTACAAGAGATACAGCTATTTAATTCTAGGAGATTCTAGGAGATTAGGCTAAAACTAATCAGTGGGCTTTTGAAAGTAGGCCCACTTTCCCACACTCCCCCTCAAGCTGATGAATAGATATTAATCATTCCCAACTTGTTCCTAAGATCTTCAAACATCTCAAGTTAAGGACTTTGTCATCACATCTGCAATTTGACTTCTTGAGGGTATATAGGCAAGATCAATTATCTTGTTGTCAATATTTTCCTTAATGAAATGGCGATCTATTTCCACATGTTTTGTACGATCATGATGTATGGGATTATTGGCAATTTTTATTGCTGAGATATTATCACATCAAACTTTTATCGGTGTGGTGTCCTCTACTCTTAGTTCCTTAAGGAGTCTTACAAGCCAAATTCCTTCACAGATGCCTAAGGCTAAGGCCCTGTATTCTGATTCTGCTGAACTTCTTGAAACGACTAGTTGTTTCATGCCCCTCCAAGTGACCAGGTGTCCCCATACATACGAACAATAACCAGTAATAGACCGTCTATCCCTTTTTGAACCTGCCCAATCAGCATCCGTAAAGAGCTCAATCTTTCTAGAATCACCTTTTGCAAAAAACAGACCTTGTCCTGGTG
This sequence comes from Neltuma alba, assembly GCF_004799145.2. Taxonomy (NCBI): domain Eukaryota; kingdom Viridiplantae; phylum Streptophyta; class Magnoliopsida; order Fabales; family Fabaceae; genus Neltuma; species Neltuma alba. The sequence goes on along the minus strand of NW_021636127.1, from coordinate 279,077 downwards.
TTTTTTTTAGGTATCATTGACTAACCACACTAACTGGGTAGCAAATATCAAGCCTAGTGTGGGATAAATAGATGAGTTTCCCTACTAGCCTTTAATATCTCTCCTCGTTTACTGCTTCTCCATTTGGCTTGATTGTTAGCTTTTGATTAAGCTACATAGGAGTGTTAGCCGGTCGTGCACCCAACATCCCTGTTTCTCTTTGGAGGTCCAGTGTATATTTTCGTTGAGATACACTTATTCCCCTTTTTGTTCGAGCCACTTCCATGCCAAGGAAATACCTCAACTGACCAAGGTCTTTAATCTCAAATCTTGTTGCTAGACTCTCCTTTAGCTTTGCAATTTCTTTTTCATCATTACCTGTCAATACTATATCATCAACATGTACAATAAGTGCAATTAGTCTATCACCACAGTGTTTAATAAATAATGTGTCATTTGCCTGGCATTGCTTATAGCCCTGCCCTTTCAGGACTTGAGAGAATTTTTCAAAACAAGCTCTTGGAAATTGTTTTAATCCATACAAAGACTTATGCAGTCTGTAAACTTTCCCAACAGTTTTTGAGTTTCTCATCCCTAGGATTATTTCCATATAAACCTCTTCTTCTAAATCACCATTAAGAAAAGGCATTTTTAATATCAAGTTGGTGTAAAGACCAGTCTAAGTTTGCAACTAGGGATAAGAGAACATTTATAGTATTAATTTTTGCTTCAGGTGCAAAGTCTCTTGATAATCTATTCCATAGTTTTAAGTAAATCCCCCAGCGACTAAGGGTGTCTTATATTTGTTTATACTTCCGTCAGGATTATATTTCACAATGAATACCCATTTGCTACTTACCATTGATTTACCTTTTGGCAACGTTGTAATTTCCCAGGTTCCATTCTTATGTAAGGCTCTTAATTCTTCCTCAATAACTTGCTTCCAATTCGGGTCTAAACTGGCCTCATTAAAGCTTTGAGGAATTTCACACTTTCTATATTGGCCACAAAAGTTTTAAGGTAAGGAGAAAGCTTACTGTAGGACACATACTTACTGATAGGATGTTGAGTGCAGCTTCTCTTTCCTTTCCTTAGGGCAATAGGCCAGTGAAGGTCTTCAAGACTTGGTTCAGTAGTCGAGTCATGGTGCTGTGTGGGTGTAGTAATGGGTCTGTTTTCACTGTTTTGTCGCTCTGTAATGGTAGTAGGTTGTTCTATCATAGTTTCTGACATAATCTGATCATAAACAGAATGTAGAGGTTCAAAGGGGTTTGTGTCATGGAGTGCAAATCTGGTTGGGGTAGTTTCAACATTGTTTAGAATCTGTTCAGTGTTATTATGGGACATGTGGGTTGGTTCTGTAGGTTCTGTACGTACATTAGGGAGGATTTGGGGGTCTATAAAGTCTAGGTTGTTTAAGAGGATAGTCTGCCAGCTAGAGTGATCACAAATTATCCAATCACTTTTCTGGTTCTCCCCTTGAGTGGATAATTTTGGGTAATATGGCAGGCTTTCTACAAACTTAGCGTTCATAGTAATGTAATATTTGTTTGTAAGAGTAGAATAGCATTTATACCCTTTTTGGCTTGAAGAGTAGCGAAGAAAAATACATTTGATAGCTCTATGGTCTAGTTTCCCACCATGGTCATTGTAGACAAAAACAATGCACCCAAAGATCCTCTTTGGAAGTGATGTAAACAGTGATGAATGTGGATAAAGGTCAAGAAGTTTTTGTAGTGGGGTTTGAAAATTTAAAACTTTGGAAGGCATTCTATTTATTAAATGGGCAGCAATTAGTATAGCATCCCCCAAAAATGATTAGGAATATTTCTTTCAAACATAAGTGCCCTAGCTACCTCAAGGAGATGTCTATTTTTCCTTTCAGAGACTCCATTCTGTTCTGGGGAATAAATACATAAGTTTGATAATGAATACCATTAGAGGCCAGAAAATTCGTAAAAGAATTTAAATATTCTTTCCCATTATCTGATCTAAAAATTTGAATAGTTGTGTGAAATTGGTTTTCAATAAAGGCATAGAATTGCTGGAAGACAGAGAAAACTTCAGATTTATTTTTCATGAGGAAAACCCAAGTTAGTCTTGTGTGATCGTCGATAAAAGTGACAAACCAGCGAGCTTTAGAAGTAGTGTCAAATTTAGAGGGACCCCAAACATCACTATGTATAAGATAAAAGGGACGAGGAGGTGTGTAGTAGTGACTAGGATAGGGGTTGTGAACTTGTTTTGCCAAATAGCAGGTATCACAATGAAATTCATTATTAGACCTTTTGGTAATATTAGGAAATAAAATTTGCATATAGTGCAAACTAGGGTGGCCCAACCTAGAGTGCCACAACATTATTTCATCGATAGTCATAGTAGATAAAGCAGTGCTGCAAATTGATTTATTTGGGGAGGTTCCTTGGATTTTGAAAACCCGTTCCACACTTTAGCAACTCCAATCCTCTTACCTAATGCCAAGTCCCGAAAGACACAACTAGTGTTGTCAAAGGTAATAATACAATGCAATTGGTCAGCAACTTGTTTTACAGACAGCAAGTTGCATTCAATCTCTAGGACATACAAAACATCGTTTAATACAATGTCTGTTGAAATTACAACAGTTTCGGACCCCTGAACCTTAGCAAATTGGCTATTAACAACTTTCATAGTTTTATGATTCAGTGTTATTAGAATCGTGCAATTCGGGATACGAATCGCACGATTCGTTACAGAAAATGCACTGGGAGATACGAATCTCCCAGTGTATCTCAAGGGCTTCTGAATCGAGCCCTGAATCGCGCAATTCACACCGGAATCGCGTGAATCGCGCGATGCCGGCGAATCGCGCGATTCTGGGCAGCGTCGGGTCGCGTAGATCCGACCCGGATCTTGCGCGACCCGACACGATGAAACCGTCGTTTTACCTTCTTTTTTTTTTTTGAATTTTTGCTTTTTTCCGGTTTATATAAGGAAGCAAACGACCCAACCCTTTTTTTTTATTCCCCTGGTCTTCTTTTCACGTTTTAGTCTCTATCTTGTGCCCCACGCTTCTTTTCTTCTCTTCCGTCGGTTCGTGGCTGAAATTTGAAGCTTTCAAGTTTGAATATTGAAGTCTCAAGTGTCCTCTTTTGCTGGTTCTTTCTCTTCTCTTCTATTCTGTGGTATTTTTTTCCTCTATTTTTTTTATTGGATATTATATTGGTGGGAAAAATGAGTCAGAATCAGAATAAGAAAAAAAAGGAAGCTGACATTACATGGAAACATTGTGAAAGTGTTCCTCCCCATAGACTTATGGTTAAATGCAAATACTGTTCACATCAATGTTGGGGTGGAGTAGCCAGGATGAAACATCATTTGGCAGGAACCAGAGAAAATGTGAGTCCATGTACAAGTGTTCCCGATGAAGTTAAAAAGTTGTTTGTTAAAATGCTAGAAAATAAAGAAAAAAATAAAGATGCTATTAGTGTTGAAATATTTGAAGAAACAACTGCTCAAGATGCTAAGGGGAAGGAAGGGACATCAAAAACTATCAAACAAAAAACAATGAATGAGATGGTAAAAGATAGAGATTTAGTAATTCAAGATATTTGTAAATGCATCTATGGTAATGCTTTACCATTCAATTTGGTAAGAAGTCCACTATTTATTCAAATGTTAAAATCTGTTGGTGAATATGGTAGGGGTTTGAAACCTCCAAGTTATCATGAGGTGAGAGTTTCTCATTTAAAAAAAGCTGTTGATAAAATTCAAGAAAGTTTAGTGAAGTATAAGAAGGATTGGGAGAAATGGGGTTGTACTTTGATGTGTGATGGTTGGACTGATGGTAAAAGGAGGTCTCTTACTAATTTTTTAGTTAATAGTCCTAGTGGGACAGTCTTCCTAAAGTCAGTGGACACAAGTAGTGTGATTAAAGATGCTAAACAAATGTTTGAATTACTAGACAATATGATTGAGGAAATTGGAGAGGATAATGTGGTGCAAGTTGTGACAGATGGTGCCTCAAATCTTGTGGCAGCAAGGAAGATGTTAGAAGAGAAGAGAAAAAAATTATTTTGGTCTCCTTGTGCAGCTCACTGCCTTGATTTAGTCCTTGAAGACATTGGGCAACTTCCGGTATTTTATAATACCATCACCAATGCAAAGAAAATAACAACATTCATTTATAGGCATACATGGGTCTTGAACTTGTATAGAAAATATTCCAAGGGACGAGAATTAGCTAGACCGGCAGTGACAAGATTTGCAACAGCTTATCTTACACTAAGTTGCATATTCCGGCAAAAGAATGCTCTTCGAACCATGTTTGCTTCAGATGATTGGGTTTCTGGTTCTTTTGCTAGTAAAAGTGAGGGTAAGCAAGTGGCGGACATGATTTTTGGGGATTCTAGATTTTGGAGTTCCATCAAATATTGCTTAAAGTGTGTGAGTCCACTTGTAAAAGTTTTGAGACTTGTAGATGGTGACTCTAAACCTGCTATGCCATATATTTATGAAGCAATGGATAGGGCCAAAGAAGAGATTGCTGACAATTTTGAAAAGAAAGAATCAAGGTATAAAAAGATATGGAAGATTATTGATACTCGTTGGAATTTGCAACTACATAGACCCCTCCATGCGGCTGCCTACTTTCTTAATCCTAAGTAAGTTTTATACAATTTAAAGTTTAAAATTTAAATATTTATATTTATTATTTAATTGTATGCTAGAAAAAGATAACTTATTCATTATTTTTTTAGGTTCCATTATGATGAAAAATTTAATGCGGATCAAGAAGTTTATTTTGGTTTATATGAAACTATTGAGAGAATGATTCCGGATAGAAAGACAAGATTTTTAGTTGATCAACAACTCGAGGCATTCAAGTCTGCTAAGGGACTTTTCGGAAGGAGCATGGCAATAGATACTAGAAACAAAAAGCAACCTGGTATTATTCTCTAGTCTATACTATCTATAAGAATTTAATTTTTAACCTTAATAATAAATCTGAATTTTGAAAAACATTCCTAATTATTGTTTTTTTTTTAGCTCTTTGGTGGGAAAGTTATGGAGGAGAAGGTAGAGTTACAAAAGATAGCTATGAGAATTTTGAGTCTCACATGTAGTGCTACTGGATGTGAAAGAAATTGGAGCACGTTTGATCAAATCCATACTAAGCGAAGGAATCGCTTAGAACAACAAAGGTTGAATGCACTTGTATTTGTCAAGTATAACCTTCAACTTGAGATGAGACAGAAGATTAGAGAGGAAAAGGGAGAGACATATGATCCCATTTGTTTATCAGATATTGAATCTGATGATGAGTGGATCACTGAAAAAGAAAACCCATGCTTGCCAGTAGATGGGTTATGGATGGACATACATGAGAGTTTCACTCTTGATGAAAGAGCTCCAAGCAAGAAAAGAGAGGTATAATATTTTAAAACTAAATTTAAGTTGATTTTAGTTTAAATATATATCATCATACTTATTAAGTTTTTTTCCCCCCTTAGGTCCAAGAAATTTGAATGCCAAAACCAATAGCAAAGGGAAATCTATAGTAGAACAAGAGAATGAGAATGAAGATAATGTTGAAGATGGGGAAGAAGAGGATGATGAAGAAATGACATTGTTAATGGAGGATGATCATGAATTGAGTGACATTGATCTTGGAGATGATGAATGATGGATTGAATTTTATGTTTACTGACTTTAGTCTTTTTAAGTTAAGAGTTTGACTTTGAATTTTGAATGGATTTTGGGGACTATTTATCTTTAAAATTTCATATATTGGTTATTTTATTTTTTTGGGGCAATTTATAGCACCTAATATTTACAAACTTTTAATATTTTTTATGTGAAAATTACTTATACATTATCCTTAATAATTGTTCATGAATCTTACAATTCACGATACAGTACGATTCAAGATTCATAAAACTGGCTTTCCGATACACGATTCGTATCCTGATTTGATAACCATGTTATGATCAGAAAAATCATGGAATTTAGTGAATAATTCCTTAAAACCAGTAATATGGTGAATAGCACCTGAGTCAACGATCCAGAGATTTTTAGAAGTCTCACTAGCAGGGCAAGAGTGAGGTGTTTATCCAAAAGTTTGCGTAGTAGCAGTAACTCTTCATGGCTCATAGATTCTGGAACAGAAGAAGTTCCAAGTAGTAGGCCCTTACTTCCAGGTTTGCCTTTTTGTTTGTTGTTGGGAGGCTTGCCATGCAGCTTCCAACATACTTCTCGAGTGTGACCATTTTTGTGGCAATGATCACACCACTTGGAAGGTTTTTTGGGCCTTGTGTCACCTTGAGAACCTTGGATAGCAAAGGCAAAAGAGTTAGCAGGAATAGTAGAGGTTAGTGAGTACCTTCCTGCTTTCTTCAAATTTGACAGTCTTAAATGCTTCGAGCAAGGATGGAAGGGGCTTGAGACTCATAATTCCACCGCGGACATCCTCATAAGTCATCAAGTCCATGTAGGAATTTGTAGCAACGTTCTTAGTCTACCTATTTTTTTGTAGTACATGGCTGCGACAATATTGGGCCATTCATGGACCTCAGAGATCTATTTGCTGCCAAAGCTTCATTAGAGCAGTATAATAATGGGTGACAATTTGTTCACCTTTTACCAAATCATGGAGTCGGCGTTTGACTTGAAACAGGGCAACAGTGCTTTCTGTAACAGAATAGGCGGCTTTTGCAGAGTCCTAGATTTCTTTGGCTGTAGTGACAAGGAGGTAGTTCTCGCCAATGTCGACTGCCATAGAGCTTACCAACCAAGCCATGACTAGGTTGTTCTCTGCGGACCAGGTAGCGAATTGAGGGTCTGTAGATGCTAGTGGAGGTGGATTTCCAGTGAGATAGCACTCCTTATTACGACCCCAAATGAATGAGAATGTAGCGTGACCATTAGAGATAATTATTTCCATCTAAACGATGGGTGAGGGGAATTTGGGAGAAGGCATCGCTCATGCCAACCCCTTGTGCTATTGTGCTGCTGCTGAGATTCGTGGCTGCATAAGTGCTGCCTTGAAAGACACAAAGGGTGGTTGCTGTTAAAGCTCTGATACCATGTAACTTCTTTAAATAGTACGATTTATATTTCACTGAATAGGGTTTACATAATATATAGAGTAAAGAGAATAAACCTAATTAATGTGAATCTGATCACATCCCCTAAAATCCTCCTAAAGATAAGGAAATAATAATAGCCTGATTCTGTCATAATCTGACCATTACAAGAGATACAGCTATTCAATTCCAGGAGATTCGGGGAGATTAGGTTAAAACTAATCAGTAGACTTTTGACAGCAGGCCCACTTTCCCACAACACAATTAACAAAAAGATGTTGACATGAAAATTTTAAATGTTGACAAAACATTAACAACATTAGGGTTAAAAAATAGAAAATATACTATAAAATTAAGAAACCAAATTGATATCTTGTCTAAAGTTAGAGGACCAACAGAATACTTTTACGGGGCTTGCTAATGGGTAATAGCATTACGTTAAAATTGTGCAATTAAACATCATGAGGTCTGCTCTGGTGAGACCTTAGCATTAAATGCTAGCATTAAAACTGGTGAGACCTTAGCATTAAATGCTAGCATTAAAACCTATTACAGAGCACTGGTGAGACCTTAGCATTAAATGCTAGCATTAAAACCTATTACAGAGCAGACCTCATGATGTTTAATTGCACAATTTTAATATAATGCTATCACCTATCAGCAAGCCCACCGTTATAAGTCTCTGTTAACCTACTAGCCACGAGTCTACCCTTATACCTACAAATACTGCCATGAGGGTGATATTTGATGGGGAAGACCCACTGCCAATCATCTACAGAATTTCCTTCAGGTAAGACATTCAATACCTATGTCAAATTCTTTCAAGAGCTCTTAGTTCAGCTTGTATGTATTCTAGCCACCATGCATTCTTCATGGCTTCCTAAAAGTTCTCAAGTAGTCTTTCATTTGATAGTTGAGTAATAAATGATTGACATTGTCAAAATAGTCTTTTATAGGAAATAAATTTACTTATCAAAACTCTTATGCAAGATTGTTTTCCCTTTCCTCAAGGCTATTGGCTACCCTAACTCCTCAAAACTTGAAGCAGAGTTTGATTCACAGACTTGCCCAAAAATAATATGGATTATTTATGCCTAGGTTCAAGCTCCAACAACTGCTCCACAATAGTCTATTCTCTCCTTTTCCTTGAGCAGATCTTGGGATTCTTAGACTTAGGTTTGTGCACCCTGGTCTCAATATCATCCTCATTATCAAATTTATCCTATTCTGAGGAATAGGGTTCATTTTCAGGTTCAGAAGTTGAACCAGATCTCTTCTCACTCAAATCAGGTTTGGATTCAAGTTTGGTGGCCTTTGATATGAGTCTTTTTAATCCATGACGTTCTACTAAGGGCATAGGAGGTATGATATGCTAACATGTTCGACTTGGTGTAATATTGTTCCCAAAAAGACCCATTCACTCTCCCTACTCTTCCCCCGAATGGGTCATTTTGGATAAAAAGGCTGATTTTCTAAGAAAACTACATCCACAGTGATTAGTGACAAAGTATTTGTTGAGAGTAACAGGGAGAAAAAAAACATTTATGATCCTTTTAAGTGGAAGAATACCCCAAGAAGATCCACTTATAGGCATAAGGCTCCAATAAGCCTTCATTATACTTGTGCACAAAGGTGGACCCAAAACTTTTTCAGGTATAGTTGTGATAAAGAAAACAGAAGGATATTCTACAATCAATGGTGCAAGGAATCCCAATGCGTCTGAAGGCATTCTGATTAAGAAGAAAGCATAAGCAAGATTAGCATCCCCCGAGATGACTAGGAATGTTGGCAGTAAGCTAAACTGCAAAAGAGACCTAGCACCCTCAAGCAAATGCCTATTCTTTCGTTCAAAGACACCATTTTGTTGTGGTGAATCATCACTCCAAAGGATTTGGATTCAAGCATGAAAATGATTTCATATGAATGAATGAAAATGCTATACTGTTTGGATTACTTTTGATTTCTTTTTCAAATATAGCCATGTCACCTTGTACAATCATCTATGAAAGTCACAAGCCACTAAAATTACTTTGAGTTTTTACTTTTGATGGCCAACAAATATCACTATCAAGTTTTTACGTTTAAGTAGGAATTTCTAGAATGAAAGAGAGGGAATGTTGTTAGTTTCGAGATTCTAGGAGTAGATTGAGATATTATTAGTATGTGTTTAATTATGATTTCACTTTGGCTTTGTTTTGTGATATTTGATCATTAGATCAGGTTGTTAGTATTTTATCTATCTGTTCCTCATCTTCAAGGATTGCATCACAATCCCTCTCCGCAGTGTTTATTTATTCTACAGAACATTAATGAAACTAGGATGCAATGCACAGAAAGCAAATAAGTTCTCTCGCTTTCCTCAAAATTTCTCCCTATATGTAGAAAAGCAATGAATAAGATCATGAAGGGGAAAAAATTGATCCTCTAAAACAAACGTTGGGGATCCCAAGTATCTAAAATCTTAACTACAGAAAAAGTGAAATAAACAAACAGAAAATAAGATGAAATACTGTTTATAGGAATGAATAGAATAAGATGCTTTGAATATCCACGCAGGAACTATAAATAGTAATAGGTTCCCCAAGTTCCCAAACACATTATAATGAAAAACTTAAACAACAGAATAACATACTGACAGTATCTAATCCAAAGTCGTGATTCTTCCATGTTCTTGCTTGTCAGCTTATATAAAAGATAAGAGAATGACAGCATAACATACTAACAGTGGAACAGACAAGCTTAAAAGATAATTACAGCTTATATAAATGGTTAACATACAAATCTGAACGTCCAGCACGATCTTGCTTGTCAGCCTTCGCAAAGACGTTTAAGGCAAATCCCTCTAGATGTAAATTATCATCAGGTCCCAGCTTGATTGACTTTTTATCCTGAATGGAAGGAAAAAAGCTAATCATTTGGATCAACTACAAGCGCTTAATACTAATGGCATGAAACCAAATCACCTTATTAAATTAACATTTAAATTTTAAGATCTACGAAATCAAATAATAAGAGGTTATTACAGAACAGCACATTAAAAAGATAATAAAAAGGCTCATCGATAGTAGGATCCCATTCAAACCGGACGAAAAAATAACCGCAGACTGTCATTGAAACATATGGAATCATAAGCAAGTTTTAGGCTCCAAAATCTAGCTCCAAACACTCAATGACAGTGACAAGAAATCAGGAAATTGAAGATAACTAGAAAGAATAATCAAAGACTAGCGCGCTCATGACAATTTCTCGCATAAATATTAATAAGAAAACAATACGTTACTATGAAAATTAAAATTGGTGGAACTAGTAAAAACTATCATACTTCAAACCTACTTACACAACTGAAGGCGATCTCAACAAAATTGTCACACAACAGCATGCACTTTCATCTCACAAACCTAGGAGAGCGATTAAAGTTCACAACATGATGAAAACTAACAGCACTGTGATTGCACCTTTTCGAGCTGGTTCATGAGCGATACAAGTAGAGCATTTGTGGTCTTGGTGCGTTCACTCTGAGGAATCTTCAATCCACGTTCCATAGCATACAACCGACCTTAATTTAGCATATTCAAAAACCCCAACAAAAAAAAAAAGAGGGAAAAGTAGGGTATCAGAATCTTCCGTTCACGCTCTAAACCAAGCTCAGTTGGATCAACGGGGAAAATCAGAAATTCCTAAACAAGAAATTTCAAAAGACGCGAAGAAATAATAAAGAAAAATTTGCCATTGATCTGAAAACGGATCCAAAATAAGAAGAGGGCGATTTACAGTAATATGCCACAAGAGGTTCATGCTTTTGCAACTCATCGGCACGTTGAAGGTACGGTAAGAGGAGCTTTGCTGGCTCACTTTCACTCGCCATCTTCGATCTTCCCGAGTTATCGAACAGAGCGGGAACAGCGATTTTGATCTTGATTCCAGAGAAGGGCAGGACGCAGCAGGCGGCTCTTTGGGAATAAATCAGGAGTTCGAACCGACGCGTTTCGAGGAAGCTGACGTAGAGGCATAATTTTTCCCGGGAGAAAGAAATATAAAGACCTAGAAAATCACCATATAACAGGAAGTAAAAGTTAAAAGATAGAAAAAAAAGGGAAAATTGCAACAAAAAAAAAAGACTTTGGAATGGTAAAAACGCAAATAGAAACTCTTGACAACTTCACTTTGGGTTTTAACAATAATAATATGTCATAAATTGTCAAAACCCAAAGTGAAGTTGTCAAGGTCCTATCTGCGTTTTTACAATTTTAAGGTCTTTTTTTACAATTTCCCAAAAAAAAAGTCTTAATTATTTTCCAAAGTTCTGATCAAGTCACAAAACTTAAAATCTTATAAAATAACTCTAATATCATTTTTAGTAGGAGGAATTTCTATCATTCCTCTATTACATAAGAGCTTTAAACGACACAAGCATTCTATTTAGGAACTTAAAATCTTATAAAATAACTCTAATATCTTTTTTAGTAGGAAGAATTTCTATCACTCTTCTATTGCATAAGAGCTTTAAACGACACAAGCATTCTATTTAGGAGGCAAGGGTAAGTTAAGTTTATCTCTTTATAAAATTGTTAATTTAAAATTAAAACGTATGAACTGTGAAATAGAATATGTTAATTTTTAAGGTCGTATGATAACAAAGATTTATTCATGAACTTACAACAAGTGTGTTGTAAAGACAGAAAATTATTAATTTAGAATTAAAATGTGTTTAACTATAAAATGAAATATATTAATTTTCAAAGTTGTATTGAGATCGAGTTTTATTCAAAGACTTGTTGAAAATGTGTTTATAGAAACCAAAAGTTGTGAATTTAGAAATGAAATTATATTAACTATGAAATAGAACATGTTAATTTTTAAAGTTGTATTGTGAACAAATTTTATTCAAAAGCTTGTTATAATTGTGGTGTAGAGATATAAAAGTGTAAATCTAGAGCTAAAACTTGTTAACTACATAATTGAACTTACTAATTTTTAAGGTTGTATTATTATCGAGTTCAATTCAAAGATTTATACAAGTGTATTATGGAGATAAAAAGTTGTTAATTTAAAATTAAAATGTTTTAAGTACGAAATGAAATATATTAATGTAGAATTCTCCTTTGGTTATTGATAAAAAGGGCATTAAAGTTATTTTATAAAATTTTAAAATACTTCTTTGTGTCATGTGATCTAATTAGAAGTTTGATAAATTTAATGACCGGCATCAGAATTTAAGTTATTTAAGTATCTTTTTAAAAAAAATTTTCTAAAAGATAAGCATCCAGTAAAGCTTTCAAGGAAATTATAAATATCCTCACAAACTACATTCGGCCAAGCAAAGTTGGGGCACTTGACGGAGAAAAATTGTCTCCTGGTGCCGCTGATTTTGTCATGATACAAGGCCTAATGAAAATAGGCCAAAATTGAATATGGGCTTTAGATGAAGTAAGTTGCTTGGAAAATATGTCCAAGGGTTTGAACCAATGATTTTAAAACCGGACCGAAACCGAACGGTCGGACCGGTGACCGAAGTATTAAACGGTTCAGTTTCTAGTTAGCAGCCATTTCAGAGGTTAGCCCGTGTTGAGCCGATAAAAACCGGCTTTTGATCTGGAAACTGGAACGGATATTCAAAAACCGGACGATCATGAGAAGGGGTTTAGAAGAAGAAGGAGGAGGAAGAGGGGCAGAGGAGGAGGAAGCAGCAAAAAAAACCAGTGCCTACTTTATGATTTTTCCTCTTTAATAATAACAAAAAAAATGATTCCTTTAATAATAACAGATATGGGGAAAAAATTGGCGATGAAATCAAATAAAACCTGAACCATTTGCTAACCATGGCCTTCCCATATGCTTGAGCTCGGAGGAAGAAGAAAGAAGAAATACAAGGAAGACGAGAAAAAATGAGAAGGGAAGACCGAGAACTAACACAGGAAAAAAAAATAATTATCCATACTCTCTTTCTTCTGCCATTTTTACTATTTTCAATGTACATAAATTTAATTTCACCCACTAGCTAAACACATTCATCAAGGCAAATGAATCCTATCATTACTCTGACATTTTGAATGACCATCCAGCATCTTTTTAAATTCAAGATATTTGTGCACTTTCTTTTTCCCTCCCTTATTTTTTGATTCTTTGTTTTTTTACTTTTATTAAATTTTTTGAAATTCACACATTGTTTATTTAGTTTTTACTTTTATCCAAGATATAAACATATGCGGTTTTGAGATATATTATTCCCTTATAAGTTGTCAATTTATCATAAGATTAAGCCACTTAAGTTTTTTTTAAATTATTTGATAACTTGATATTTTATTATATATATAAGTATAGAGTATTTAATATTATTTTTTATTTAATTATTATGTTACCGGTCTGACCAGTCCGACCGAATGAACCGTGACTCGTTGGCTTCTCCAGTTTAACATCCGGTCCGATTTTTAAAACATTGGTTTGAAGAACATAGGCTCTGTTTGGTACATAGTACTAAAGGGGTTGACTTTGGCATTGGCATTGGGAATGCTCATTTTGTGATGTTTGGTGTAAGGACCTCAGTAATCCCAGGACTCCCCAATACCACCTTTCATGGGATTGCCTAGTACCACCCTACCCCCTGGTATTGGAAAATCAATCCTGGGATTGAACTTTTTGGGACCAAGTTACCCCTTACCCATTCTTGTTTCTCCCTTATCCATATGTCTTCTCAATCTCCCTCCTTCTCTTCCCCCCCAATTGTGTACCCATTGTCAACTTCGACCTCCATTGTTGGCCTCATCCTCCACTGCTTGCAAAGGTCGATGGCAAGATATTACAAACAACTAGTATTATGAAGCATTCAGAATCCATTGATGTTAACGATTATGAGAGCACCTACTCCGAATCTATCCATTATCGATGGCGACTAACTTGGTCCTCTACCTCTAGCTTCGTCACAACCATCCTAAACAATGGCGGCCACCTTCATCATCTATTGTCAATGGCAACCAGCTTCTTTGATAAAGGTGATTTTTTGAATAGATTTGGATCTTAGTTTTATGCATATAAATCTAGATCTAGTACAATTAATTTTTTGAAGATAGATTTTGATCTTGGATATCCTCCATTATTGACAGTCACCAGCTTCTTTGACAAAGGTGATTTCTTGAACAGATCTAAATCTTGGTTTTTTGCATCTAAATCTAAATCTAGTACAATAAGACATTCGAAGACAGATTTGGATTTGGGAGTTTATGTTGGATCTAAAGCTTGCTTCAAAGTAAGGTAAAGAAGAAGAAGAAAGGCGTGAGGAAGGGAGAGGATGATGGGTTTTTTTTATGGGTATTTTAGGCACTTTGTATTTTTTATTTTGTTTTTTCTTTTTCTAATTCATTGATCCTATAAGCAATCCCATGACATGCCAAACGTAATTTTATAATTCAATCCCAGTCTCAATCCTAATACTAATCCCAATGCCAATCCTATTCTCATTCCCTTGAAATCTAGTGCAGCGTACCAAACATGACCATACGTTATAGAGGAAAGGGAAGGAACCGTGAGAAGGGATGGATTTATGAAGTTTCCTTCTCTCTCATGTGTCTTCTCTCTCTAGCCATGTCACTATCTTTGTGATTGGATTTTCTTATTTGCTACTTCTCCTTGATCTTCCGTAATTGTGGTTATGCCCTTTTTTCATTTTCAATTTCTATAGCTCTATAATTTCTTTTACTCTTGTTAAATTTTGAGATTATAACAAATGGTGCTTTCGTTAAGAGAAACCCCTTCCACTAGAATTGTACGGAAATTTCCTCCTACTCTAATAGTCAAAACTGTTTCCAGATTTTAAGCCTTAACTTTGAAAAATTATCATAAATCGTACACATATCTAAATGAAGTGTTATACCTATGGATTTAAAGCTTAGAGAATGTACTTTAATCATGCCAAATTTCAGAATCCGATATAAACAGTAACTTAATCAAAATAGGCATCAAGACAGGTGCTAGAATCATCATATACATTGATCTTGAAGCTTGAATTTTGTTCCTTCTTCTTGGCCTTCACTCCCACATTTTCTCTCTAAATTTTGACAAAGTTTTCCCTCTAAAAAAGCTTGCCAAAATGCTCTTCCAAGGAGGTATTTATAGCCAAAACTTATACGTTTAATGAACTATTATGCCCTTGAAAGCTGGTAGAAATTGTAAGAGCAAACTTGAAACTTTAAGTGCACTTTTACATTATCAATGCATCATCTTCTTGCATCATCTCTTACATCATCCTTCTAGAAGAGAGTTAGGTGGCACAAATCTAATGGAGACGAATGGAAGGATAGATCTTGGCCTTTGGATCAAATTTAATCTCTAAGTTTCCTTCCAATTTACTTGGGTCACATTTATTTGGCTTTCTTATTGGCTTTCTGGAGCTCAAAAAATTCTTCTGTTTATTTCATAAATTTTCTTTAGTTCCAAAAAAGATCTATGAATTTTCTCCAAGCATAACACTTCTTTTAAGTCTCGCATAAAAATCATTTACTAAAATGCTCTTAACCTGCATAATTGAGCTTTCTATTTTACTCTAGTCATTCTGCTGATCTTCTAGAAGCGAGACTAATTTTATAAATTAACATAGCCTTTAAGCTTCCTAACCTCATTTTTATGTATATTTTTTTAGATCTATTGCTATCTTAAATAATTACCTCAATCTGTGTACTTTTTACCGAGTCATAATCTTGTAAATTCTATTTAAGTTGCCTCAGGGGTATTTTTATCATTTCTCTTCACAAAAGAGTCTTAAGATAATATTTTCTATTTTTTGGAATTTTTCTGGAATTTTCTGTATACTTTCCATTCTTAGCCCTATTGGCCAGTAACTTTCTAAAATTACGATTTAATCCCTACTTGAACTTAACCTCATAAAACATCTCTTTGAGGTTCTAACTTCACTTTTGGTCTGTATCTAGTCTTTTTTTCTTTCCGTGTCCTTGAAACTCTCCTTGAACCTCAACGTTGCTTATATGTTTGCCCCTTAATAACTTTCTTATTTTGCAGTTTAATCTCTAAAACTGCTTTGATTTCCTTTCTTATTTTTGTCATTCAATTCTCAATTCCTTACAGTGTAGACACTTGGGTTATGAAGAATTGTGTGTGCCCCTCTAGTGCATCTCTCTTGAATTCTTTATGCCATATAGTTAATGCACTGCTGTTAGTTTCACAATAGGGAGGCATTATCATCATGTTATTATGAATTTTCATAGAGCAATTGCAGGTGACTTGCCTAGAGGTTTTGACAAGATACAAGTTGAGCAATAAATTATTTTCAGCTTGAATCTTGGAATGGCCTAATACTATTGGTACATATTTTCTTGTCTACTATACTTCCATAGAAATTTACTATCATAACTACTTTAATCACCCATCAACGGAAGAATATATATATTCACTTATACTTATGATTTTATATGTGATTATGGTGGTATCATTCATAAATTTTACTCTTCCATTATTTGCAGCTTCAAAATTCAGTGCCTGCCACTAGCAGAGTGCATTGTTTGGCTATATTGTTGTTGACAAGTTGTTTCAATTGCATTGCCTATATCATGAGTTGGATGGTACGACACAAGACCAAGATTCAAGATTTTATTACCGAATTTGTAAGAGCAAATCTTGGCTGTTATATGACACTAGTTTACTCCTCTTATCATTACTCAAGATATTTCATTAATTACTCTTTCTATGATGGTATTATTAAAGGTCAGAGGGCATCATAATTTGTTCAGCACCATTATTTTCTACTTATCATGGATAAGTTTCTGTATTATGAGACGATACAGTGAAAAGCTACTCTATATATGGACTAAAATGTTTACCTTTAGATGGTGGGCCACGTTTTATCAATGTTGTGATACCTAGTGAGCAAATTTTTTTTTTTTATAAGACTACTTTGCACTAACTAATTGAAGATGATGTTTGTTATGCTTTTTCATCTATAACTACCTATAAATGCATGAAAGATTCTAAGAGAAACATATTACAATTATTGGGTATGAAAGACATGGCTTGGAAAGGTTACAACTATTCTGCTAGGAATTTTTTTTTTTTGCCTATTAGTTAGGTTTATGATCCTAGCATTCTATTGGAGTGTCTATTATAAGAGTCACAGAAGTTAGACATACCTATTTTTCATTTACAAAGTATTATTGGTGATCATCACCTCCATTTCATTATACATGTCAATTGGTCTGCTAATATGGAGCTTGATACAACTTTGATGCAACTTTTTAGAAAACTTGATGGGACTATTACTAATACTATGATAGTAAGCACGACACATATTATGAGACACCTAAGTGACATCCAAGAAGTTTCAAAATTTATTTGCTTTTGTACTCCTACCAAAGTCTCTTATACTTGGGTTAATATAATTGCTCGCACCTTTTTCAGAATTAAGGAGTTGATGGGCAAAGGTGCAATGTTAGCATTTGTTTTTGTGATTGGTTCTTTTGTTTACTCTCTGTTTGGCTTGTAAGTCCCTTTTGTTTGATATTTTTGGATTGCAATTATATAGCATGGTTAACAATGGACTTGGGGATCAATACTTCAACTATCTTCTTATTGTTTGAGTATCTTGGCGCTTTCTTGCTCATATCAACAATAGTCATGGAATTAAAACTCAAACCGGATTGGCTGGTTCAGGCCAAAAACTGACATACCAACTAGGAAACCAGTATGGTTAAGCATACAAACAAGAGTTGGATTAACCCGATGTGACTTGAACTAACTTGGGTAACTTGATGAGTTAGTGGGTTACACCAGTTTATTTTTTAAAATTATTCAAATTGCCCAAAATGACATGATTTTATTTTTTTAATTTATTTTTTAAATAAAATATGATGAGTTGTTCTTCTCAATCTTCTTAAGCAACATGATTTTGTTTACTATTATGTCTATCTCTCTGTTTTCCTCCTTCTCTCTTGCACAGACTGAGTTGCCCTGGCCATTCTTCTCTCTTGTTTATCTCATTCTGAGTCGCCATTGCTTCTTCCATTCAAAGTTAAGACTTCTGCTATTTAGTTCCATTATTGCTTGTTCACACGTTTGAGTTTGACTGTGATTAGAGATATAGTCCAGCTGTCATTCACGTATAGGGAGTTTGGACACTACTTTGTTTAATTGTTTCACTTCTTCAGTGCTTCTCACTTTTTATTTTTGATTACTCTTGTAGTCTTGCTGGTTTACATTTTTTATTTCACTTTTCAAATTTGGGTTTCGGATTCCTTGTTCATTCTCACTTCAAATTTTTGGTCTCATTGCTGGGGAACTGAGCAGATCAAATCACTTACTACTACAAGAATGCTCAGTCACTCCCCAGCAATGGTGTTAAAAACTTGATGCACACAAAATGTAAATAGTACATGTGCACTTGCCGAATCAAGTAATAAAGAGTAAGTATAGAGTATCATTCTCATAGAGAATCAGACAAAATAATATTTAGGTATTAAAGTTCTTATTTTCAATTAAGTTAAGCAAGCTGGATTATGATTGATCCATTAAAAAGAGATAAAAAAAATTCAAAATCAAAGGCAAACTAGAGTCACTAATCACTTACTAATTTCATAGACTTTTACTTTTATTTAACTAATTAGTCTCAATGTTAATTTAGTTAATCTAGAGTATTAGTAGTTAAAAGTGTCTTTTGATCTACTTAGAATCCTTTCTCAAATTAATAAGGATATGTCTAACTCAAATACTCAAGAGGATAAATAAACCAATTTCACTCTTCATCAATTATATGGAGCTCCTAGGTATATTTGTGCAAATTAGATAAAAATATAATCACATAGTACTCAATCCTAGAGCCTAATTAAGACTTTCTTCGTCAAGGCTAACTTTAATACTCAAATTCATATTTAATAGTGTAACAATCCGTATGAAATTAGCAAGATTAAATTATAGTATAGAACAAATTATGTTAACCTTTTTCAAAAAAAATAAAAGAAAATTTAAATTAACCTATAAGTCATACATCTACCCCATATCCAATAGGATGCTTCTAGTACTCTAACAAAATCTTAAAATAAAATAATTTAAATCCTACATAAAATTTAATCATAAAAATCTTTAGGTCTAATGAACTTAGCAACAAAAAATACAAGATTTTGTTAACTTCCTCCTCATCCATAATACCCTTAAAGAAAAAATTTTGATTTATAAGAAGATATATCTCTTAAAAAAAATATTATCTCTTATTAAATTTAACTTTATTTACTTTAAAAAGATAACTATTCAAGCTATTTTTTTTATTGATTACTTAATAGGTAAAAGATTCACGAAATATTCTGAAATTCAAATTTTGAAATACATTGAGAATTTCCCTTCACATCTTATAAATAAGAAATAAAAAATAATAATATTATTTAAAGAGAAGACAAATAAAATTGATGAGAGTAAGGATAAATAAATTTAAAATAAATGTGCATTGATATGGGTTAAAGATATCAAGAAGAAAAAGGAAGAAGGAACAAACATGGGGCTATATATAATTTTTGCTAGGTTTAGATATGCAAATTCCTTTAACGTTAATGTCACATCCTTCCATCTATCTTTCTCCTTCCCTTTCGTGCGGCATCTCCACCTTCTCCTCAGATGGCTAGATGCTAAATGAGTTTCATATAGTGCGATCTCTGTCTCTCAATAGGCTGATGTTAGGAAGCTTTCCTAACAAGGGATGAATCTTAATGTGGTTAAAAAGGGATTTCTACTATCGGTCGCAATAGGTAATGGTGTGAATAGCAAGGTGGCACCATTCATTTTCACCTCTGCTATATTTTTAACCTTAACCACATTTTTCTTGTTCTTCTTATTCCAGTTTACTTGGGAAGCAATTCTGAATTGTTTTACCTCTCTTATGCTTCAAGATCATAAGAATTTGTATTAAATGTTTTAACTGCGTTTTGTTTGTTTCAGCAAATTGTACTTCTTGTATTTAAGTTGCACAATGATATTTGTTACTATTGATGTTTCAATTCATACTTTCTATATTCTTATGTGTTATAAATAAATGAGAAATATAGAGAAGAATCATACAGAGGAGGAGATGATGAACAAGAGAGAGTATTTCTCATTCCATTCAAGTGTACTCAATACATTATACATGGCCTCTATTTATAGGCACGGCTTTACACCTTCGATAGAATCTACAGATTACATAATAATAGAGATTATAGGAGATATAGGAGATAATGAGAGATATATAGACATCCACAAAGATATTATTATATTCATAACACTCCCCCTTAGATGTCCAATGTATATGAATATGCCTCGTTAAAAAACTTCAACTAGGAAAAACCCTATGGGATAAAAACTTAGCGAAAGAAAAAGAGTATATCATTCATTGATACACTATGCAATGCTACCTCATTAAAAACCTTGCTAGAAAAACCCAATGGGACAAAACTATGAACAAGGAAAAAAGAGTACAGTGTGTATCAACTCCCCCTTTTAACAACATTAGTTGATATCTTCGAGCCTGTAAAATCTAATATAACGAACAACCCTTTCAAATATTGTAATGAGATAAAAATGTCAAATATGAATTTCATAATCTTTTGAAATTATAAGACGAATAGTCCTTTTATGGTTTACTCACACGTGGATCATACTATGATCTCTTGACATGAGGATCAAACAAAAATACTTTATCTATATAGCCCTTAAGATTAGTCTTGGGTACCTTCAAATAAAATAATATTACCTCCATGACACCCTCAAAGTAATGAAGAATATTTTTAATTCCATTCCAACATCTTCATATTGATAAAGAACTATATCATGCTAATCAGCAAATGATATATTAGATTCAGTATGGCTAGATATATAAATGCTTCAGTGATACTAAGATGTGGTACTTCTGGACCAAGTGTTTATTCATTACCTTCTGGAAGTCTAAATTGATCTTTAGTCAATATCTAAAGATCTTGCAACAACTAAAACATATAATGGATGTTGCTTATCTACATAATGGATGTGACTTATCTATATGTATTTTTCTAAAAGCTTTCATTTCAAATTTTTTCTTTAAGTAATTCGCAATTTTTGAAAACTCATCAGGAGTTCTGATACTATCATTATAAATAGTACTAATAACATACTCATTTTGAATCTTTTCACAAACAGACAAGTTGGAATAAGTTTACATCATTCTTTCAGTTGATATTAACCACATATGTTTCATATAGAGACTTACTTCAATAGTGTTCTTGAGAACATAATTGTATGCTTCTAGAAACTTAAATCCTTCCAGGATTTTCATACATCATGATCCATATCTATTCATGTATTGGATTGTTTATATTTATACAAGGATTTGAATCCTCTTGGAATTCACATATAATTTCACTATATAGTGAGTCACTGTATTTTCTAGACGCATATGAGATATTTTTCATACATTATCAAACTGCCAGATTGATAAGACACATAAAAATTTTACTTCACCACAAGATTGTATTTCTCTTTTCTTGTACAAATGCCCATTACACTTCAGGTGCTTAGGTTAGAGATACACAAATCTCCTATTATAATGTTGCGTCTTTTCTTTTTTGTTGGCCAACCATTTTTCTATCTGCATCTCATAATAGATTTATATATAAGATCCTCATCTGATCATATGATATCATCAATCAAATTATTGTCAACAATTTTATTCATTTATCAGTCCCATTTTCTTTTATGACGTAATATATCGAGATCTCTTTATTGCTTTTAGACACTTAAACCTCTTCAGGGGTTAAAGAGTTATGTTTTAACCTCTTTTGCAATTCATGTCTCCTTAGTATGATTATCATGATCATTTTCTTTTTTTTTCTTTTCTTTTGGAACCGATCATAATCTCATGCTTTTAGCATGTCTTCAAGAATAGGAGCATTTTTAGCTGGAATATAAGAATCAAGAATTCTTATTTGGGTCAGTAATTACATCTGGCAAACATTAGTAATGTTTTACAAATGCAATACTTTATGAACTTCTAATTCATACTAGTATATTTGAGGATCTACATTTGATAGTGAAAATGCATTCTATGTGTTGTCTTTTCCAGCTACATATTTTCTCCCCCTCGTATTGGGAACATGTAATGTATGTCTCCCAAATCTATAAATCTCTTTTAGAAACATTATTTTGTTTCATTTAGAGACAAACAAGAATAAGAATATTCTTATCTAATAGTGATCCCAACTTACTTTTAATATCCATTTATGTGCATTATTGTGGTAAAATAATAGATACTGCACATTCTAAGATGAAAAATGTTTGGCTCCTAACCAAAAGTCAATTATAATGGGAGAATTCACAATACATTGGTGGCTTGATGCATTTATGTGTAAAAATATATAAAATCAATCATCCCAATACTCAAATAGGAATTCTGTTCTCATAAACTCTGATCTAGCTACTTATGGAGGCTTTTACTAAGCATGTAATCATCAGCAATGAGAGGAATAATCACTAGCAATCTCAATGAGAATCATATTGATTTCATAATCAAGAATTTATGTACTCCATGTAATTATCTAAACATATTTGCAAACTTTAGGTTACAAGTTGATCATAAATACCTGTAACCATTTTATAGATGCATCTTTCACTTATAGAGTATTACTTTGGTCCACATGGTGTCTAAATGGGCCCATATATAAAGTTGATACATTATAAATATGCACGGATCCGATTTTGAGCATAGCTAGTGATGTTCTCCTATTTAGTTCTTTTGAGAACAAATAACACAAAAATTCTTAAATCATATATCATTTTTAAAGAATCTTTTGATTCTTTAGTAAATGATAATGCACATTTTTCATGATATTTTGCATCATTATGATCCGGGATGATCTGGCTGGTCATACCAAACTATAAATGCATAAACTTCTGGTTTATTGTAAAATTATTCTCAATTATTAGTAAACTTCTTGTTACCATGTCATATTATTTATTTTTCACCTTAATATTTCATAAGGAATATGCTATCAATTATGGATTTTATCTTCAAGATAATAAATCATAACATAGCTCTTCTAAAGCGTTATTTTTCATCTTTTACCTAATGGTAAAAACTTGTGTACTCATGGAAGGTTGAGCGCTACTGACTCTTCTGGAGCTTTTCTCAAAAGGAATATAAGATATAAAA
The DNA here is from genome assembly GCF_004799145.2 of Neltuma alba. Classification (NCBI taxonomy): domain Eukaryota; kingdom Viridiplantae; phylum Streptophyta; class Magnoliopsida; order Fabales; family Fabaceae; genus Neltuma; species Neltuma alba. Next base: position 255,890 of record NW_021636127.1, on the reverse strand, counting down.
AATGACATTAATATTAATAATAACAAATTCCATCCAACATAATTCACACTTGTATTTTAACAATCTCCCCCTCAAATGTGAGTCATATAAATATATTTTTCTTATTTCTATATTTCAAATAGAATAAATAGCATAGAGTAAGCTAATAATATATCTTTAATTTGAAAATCCAAATGCTTCCTGATTCATATATGATAATAGATTTCAATCGAATTGAGTATCATCTTAAGACCTTTTGATAAACAAATACTCTGATATATATAGTTGTTCAGGAACTAAAATGTATTGTTTTTTCACTATATGATATACTTTACTTCTTGTTATGCTTTTTCAAAGTATGAAGTATATATTGTTTTTTTCAAAACATAAAATTTTCTGGAAATTTCGTTATTCAAAAACTTCACTTCTTTGTATATATTATGTAATGCTTCAAAACTTATTCATAAATTTATAAATTCAACAAAAATTTGAAAAGATCTACAAGAATTAAAATCAAAATATATAGTAACGAAGATTTAAATCATAAGCCTTCAGGGCTTTTTATAAGATATTAGTCTTTAAGACTCTATATAATAAATATATATTTTAAAAATCATTTATATCCCTTGATATTTGAACCATAAGCCTTCAGGGCTTTAAAAACATCATAAGCTATTATTTTCATGTCATTCAATAACATGAGTGTAATGGCTGCTGGCCATTTAGTAATAGGAAATTATAATATTAGTAAATATCAAATCGAATGTCAAGAATATATGAGAATAAGATAAGAATAAAACTTGAATTTCAAATTAATTAAATGTAACATGAAATAAAGAGAAAAGATAAACTCTTTTACCAACACATCCTTCACTATATAGTCATTAGTTTTCTGGGCTATATTATTTATAATTCTAATTGTCATAATTTTTCTTTTATAAACAAACCATATAATGATCCTTCTCATAGTCAAAACTCTATGGCTTCAGGCCATTTAATAAAGAAAATAAAGATACATGGCATCTAGCTATTTAATTTCAAAATAAAAAAATTAAAGATATATGGTTTCTGACTATAAGATAAAAATTTGATGCTATATAGCTTCTAGCCAATTAATAAAATAACAAGAAAAATATTTATGACTTCTAGCCGTAAGATAGAACATCAAAATTTTATGGATGTGAGCCATTTAAAAAGATATAAAAAAATTATATATATATGGATGCTGGCCATAAAATAGAAAATTCAATAGATATATATATATAAACAAAGATAAATTAAATATATATGGCTTCTAGCCATAAAATAGAAACTACAAATTATATGGCTTCTAGCTTTTTAATGAGATAAAAAAAATTCAAACATATATGGCTTCTGGCCATAAGATAGAAAATCAAGGTTATATGGCAACTAGCCATTTAATAAGATAAAGAAAAATTAAATATATATGGAGCTTCTGGTCATAAAATAAAAAATTTAAATTATATAGCTTCTAGCCATTTAATAAAATAAAAGTAATCAAATATATATGACTTCTAGCCATAAAATAGAAAAGTTATACCTAAATACTTCTAGTTATTTAATGAGATAAAATATCAAATATATATGGCTTCAAGCCATTTAAAAAAATAGAGAATTAGCCATATATATATGGCTTTTAGGCATAAGATAAAAAATCAAAGTTGTATAGCTTCTGGCTATAATATAGAAAATCAAAATTATATGGCTTTTAGTCATTTCATTTGAAAAGAATGGAAAATCAGAGTTATATGCCTCTGGCCATTTAATTTCAATGAGATGAAAACTTAGAATTATATGGCTTCTGGCCATTTAACTTTAAATGGTAACTCTTCACGGATACTGCTAGTATCTATTGGAACTTCGAGTTTCATCGAAATAGTGATGTCAGGTCAATAAGAAACAGAGGGGAAAAAAAATCTCCAATCATAGTTATGGAACCCGATATTTAAAACAACGGTAGGTAATCTTTTTAATTCCATAAAATGGCTTAGACTATCCCAATAAATTGAATAGGAATACGGATACTCTGAAACACCAAATATATAATGCTCGAAATATTTTTATTTGAACAAAGTAAAGGATACTCTAGAAAAATAATAGAGATGATACTCTAAAATTATGTTGGGCTAGAAAGGTATATCATACGTACCTTGGTTAGAATTTCATGCTAATAACGTGTTATAAATAAAGAAGAAATATAGAGAAGAATCATATAGAGGAAGAGATGATCAACAAGAGAGAGTATTTCTTATTCTATTCAAGTGTACTCAATACATTATACATGGCCTCTATTTATAGGCATAACTTTACACTTTCGATAGAATCTATAAATTACATAATAATATGAAATAATTGCAGGATATAGAGATAATGTGAGATATTAGTAAGGAAATGCATGCCTAGCAAAGAGTTTGAACCTATTATTTCAGCTTGCCATTTCATGGTTTGTGGTGGTAATTTTAGTACAAGGAAAACATCTAAGAAAATTTTAGATTCTGGTTTTTATTGGCCAGCCCTTTTTAAAGATTCTTATAACTTTTATCAGACCTGTGACAAATGTCAACATTTTTGGGGGGTTTGGTAAAAGGCATGAAATGCCTTAATAGCATTTACTTTTTTTGTGAAATCTTTGATGTTTGGGAAATTGATTTTGTAGGCACCTTTCCTCCATCCTTTGGTTTTGTATATATTCTTCTAATTATTGATTACATTTTGAAATGGATAGAGGCTGTACCTAATAGAAAAGATGATGCCTCAGTGGTTTCTAAGTTTCTTAAGTCCAATATTTTTTGTAGCTTTGGGATTCCAAGGGCTGTGATGAGTGATAGGGGTACGCATTTTTGTAATAAGGCAGTAGATAACCTATTCTTTAAGTTTGGTGTCACTCACAAAGTCTCCACTACATGTCACCCCCAAAACAATGACGAAGTTGAAGTGTCCAGTCGAGAAGTACAATAAATATTAGAGAAGATAATCAAACCATCCAAGAAGGATTGGAACCTAAGATAAGAGGAAGCATTGTGGGCCTATAGAACTATTTACAAATCACTAATCTTTGGCAAAGCATGTCACCTACCAATAGAATTAGAGCATAAAGCGTATTAGGTAGTCAAATAGTAGAATATGGACTTGGAATCTTTTGGGATGAAGAGAAAGCTGCAGCTACAAGAATTAGAGGAGTTGAGGTTAGAGGCTTATGAGAACTCTCGACTCTACAAGGAGAAGACAAATTTGTGCATGATAAGGGTCGTCTCAGGAAGAACTTAAAGATGGGAGACAAAGTATTGACGTTTAAGGCCAGATTTGCATTTAAGCAAGAAAAGTTCAACACCTATTGGGATGGGCCTTACACAGTCACAAAGGTACATAATTTTGGAATGGCAAAGCTTTTTAATGAGAAAACTAGAGCAAAATTTAAAGTCAATGGCTATCTTTTAAAGATTTACCATGAGAATCATCAACCTCCATGACTCTAAAGTTGTTTCTTTCCTTTACTTATTTACTTGCTTTTGCCTTGTGATTGCTCATGATATGTTTTGGGGCTTTAGTTTGTGGCATAAGTGTGGGGGAGAAACTTCCTCAGTAGGAAAAGTAGCATAGCTTGTAGTTAGTTTGTTTTTTTCAATTCAATAAATGTTTTGAGCTATTACTTAATCTTTTAGACACTTAATCATTACTATTTATTTGATCTTACTTGCCACATTGTTTTGACTTATCACACTTCTCTCTCTTCTTGAAGTGACCTGTTGTACTCTAATCTTGAATAAGACTTCACAATTTTCCACTTCCTTTGAAAGTTAAGTTAAAGATAATGTAAGTTTTATACATTGAGGATAATGTATTGATTAAGTGTGGGGGAGGGATAGTGTTTTGGTGAATTCGGTTTTGAAACTGAGCTTAACTGAAAAATTGTGGCTTTCAAAAACTTTTTCTAGGCCTTTCTTGACGCGATTACTGTTTTTCTTTGCATCCTACTGCTATCGAGGCATTATTGCTGTTACGCTAACCATCTTGCTGTTATTTGGATAGTTCAATTTTGCCTCCCTGGACTAGTTTATATGCCCTTTTAAATGGATTTTGTGCTGAATTATTTGCTGCATGCTTTTGAACTGTAATACCTTAGGTTGTATTGCTATTACTTTTAACATTTTAAGCTTGCATCTTGCTGTTACTCTACATGTCTTGCAACCTCCCAGAGCACTTCACTTGAGCTTTTACAACTCCTCTTGAATATTAAAATCCTTGAAATTTCACTTATGCTCTGAAGAATGCTACTTGCTTTTAGTTGAATGTGGGGCTTTAATTTATTTTCATTTATAGAATGAGCATAAGAAGTTCTTGAGTTAGTGCTTTGTGATTAGCTTGTGTACAATTGTCTAATGTGAGTGTTCAATTGGAAGCTAACCCTTGTTGGAAGGATATTGAGCCTAATTTTTGCTTTCATCTAGAGCATTAATCACCTAAGTTAATCACCCTCTAGAACTTGTAGAAAGTCTTTGTCTAGTCTTGATAGTGCTTTGGTAAATGAATATGATAAGGGCATTCATTTCAACACCCATTTTCCCAAACACAAGCCTTTTTCAATTATCCATTGCATAACCCCTTTGAGCCGTTTGCTTTTTAAAAATTCATTAATCATAGCAAGTTGATTTGCATGTGATTACACTAAAGTTCATTATAGCATCTTACCTCTTTAATATCTACTATCCCTTATTATTTTTGCCATTGTTTATTTGTTCAATCAATTCAAGTTCTAAAGTTTGGAATATTAAAAAAATGGAGAAAAGGAAGCAAAAAAAGAAGAAAGAAGCAAAAAAGAAGAGGGAAAAAAAAAAGGAAAAAAACCCAAAAAAGGGGAAAAAAGTTGAAAAAGAAAGAGGCATTTTCTTTGGAACTTTGTAATATGGGGTCTAATGCATGTGCTTCAAAGTGATTGAGAGAGATGCTATTGACTAAGCGTTGTTGAGATAATAATGCATGCATGTCTCTTGCTGTGTTCTTCATTCATTCTATTTGACCATATTTTCTAACATTATAACCCTCTTAAAGATCTCTTGATTCATGAACTTTTGCACTGTTAATGACTTGAAATTTAAACTTTTTACAAGCATATGGTAGGGCTTAGCTTAGGAGGATTGGAGTGAAATCATCAACTTGAGAAAGATGAGAGAAACACTTAACTCCCTTGAGTGCTTCTTTTTGTTTCATTCCCATTGGATTGATTGTGCATCATGTTTAATCCTCTTGTACTAATCCTCTTGTACTAATTCTTAAGTGACTTATGTGAATTTGAAGAATAAAGTAATTAAATTTCCACATTCATACTTTGAGTTTGTTTCATTCTCAATTGTCTTTAGTGATTGCTTATACTTGGTTGCTTTGTCCAGGAGTACAAAAGCTCAAGTGTGGGAGAATTTGATGTGTTCAATTACTATATATATATATATATATATATATATATTAATTCATGCATTTTGAGCTCATTTAGTGTGCTTAATGGTTTTAAATTACACTATTGATGAATAAATATTTATTAAAAATTAATGTATGAGTTAATAAGAAAATAGGTAAAAATGACATTATTTTGATGATTATTTAGATATATGGTATTACAAGACATTTTGGTCAATTTGGAGAGATTGGAAAAATCACAAAGGAGGGCCTTAGATTTATTAAAAAAAAACAAGATGCAAAACACAGTGTTACAACTAAGGGCTTGGGAGTATCATCATCTGTGTTTGCTCACGCAAGCAAAAAAAGAGGGGAGATAAGGGTGAATGGTAGCAGGGTGTTGGGGAGAAGCAGTTTTAGAGCCTATAAGACAAGATCAACTCAACACACACGGAGGCAGCCATCCAAACTTCTCAACCTTACCATCCTTCATCATCTTCCTCATTTACCATCTATCAACCCCTAACCATAACCATCATCATCGTCTTCGATCATCATCATCATCTTTTGTAACCTTCATCATCTAGGAGCATGAGAGTGAGGCAGAGTTGAGAGAAAGAGATGGGGACAGAGATGGACAATAGCAATGAAGTGAGAGAGAGGCGCAATAAGTAGCAACCTTCCTTATCTGTGTAATCACCGGTGAGTTCTGCAGCAACATCATCATCTTCTTTTTTCCTCTACCACGTTGGTGAGCTCTGTTACTACTTTCCTCATCAGTCTCAACCAAATCATCAATGCTAGTTTGTTCTTCTTCCATGGTCAAGTTGTATAGTGAATTAATGTTGGCAGAAATTCAAATCATGTGTAGCTAATCTCATTGAGCTTCTTGGAGATGGAGGATTGAGTATGAGCTTTAGACTTAATTAGGGGAGTTTTTCTGTTTCAATTTTTTTTAATTTAATTAAGTAATGGATTTTTTGAGTTAGGATTGATATTATTTCATTAAATTTTCTAAGATTACTGGTTGTAATTCTTAGTTTGGAATTGAATTTTTGTGATTGGGATTGGATTTTGTAGTTTGAGATATATATATCATGTTTGAAGTTCTATGCGGTTATATTGTTCTTTCATAGTTTGGATGAATTTTATGACTGTATTGTACTTGTTGAATATCTCAAGTTGAGTGTTCTTTGCTTAGAGACCTAAATTACATTAATTTAATTATAATTGCACACTAATTGATTTTCAATGGTATTTTTTTTATTAGTGGTTGTAGTTAAAGTTCAAGGACATCTATTGATTAAGATTACTTGACTCAATCAGTGATTAAGGTTTTAATTTTAAATTAGTGAACAAAATAACTCCCAGATCATTTTGAGCAAGGATAATCTAATTTCCATTTTCCAAGAAGCATTCTCTCATATTTCCCTAAAATCCAAATTTTTATCCTTGGCTATCTTTTTAATTAATTTTGTTCTATTTTCAATTTTAAATTACCTTTTCATTTTTTGTATATAAGAGAAAACTTCAAAAAAAGTATTAGAATTGTTTTTGATTTATTTGCCAAATAGATTTTAATTTTTTAGATTTTAAAATAAATTAAAAAAACCTTTTTAATAGCAATTTTTATTTTAGTTAATTTAGGACCTAGTTAATTTTTTGGCTCCATCAAGAGAATGACTTTGGTTTGTATCACTATACTGCATTCTAAATTAAATTTAATTTGACCCCTAAGGCGACATGAGAATCATGGCTCAATAGAAAAATGACATTGCTTAGGCTACTTTTTTCAGAAGCATTAAATGCATCTTAAGCATTGGAAGCTACCAACTCTTCAACTACTTTTGCAACGGTAACATTGCTCTAAGTCTAATAGATAGTTAATAAGGATAAACTATAAATGAACGAAGCATTCAATGGAGTAACAAGAGAAAGAGAATGAACAATTACGCTATCAAATTTATTGTTCTCAGTGCTCTGTTTTTATTAAGATTACCTATTTGTTACTCTGTGAGAGAGACACACATAAATATTTATTACTCCTTTGAAAGTTACTCAAGATTGTAGAAATCTTGAGGGGTTGTAACCTTACGGGTAGTAAGGCGGAGCGATTGAGAGTATTCAATTGTTGTATTGAGATGCCAAGAGCCCATTGCAAATCTTGGAATGTAGTGGAACTCTCAGAAGTATTCTAAGGACTGAATGTAGGTCAAGTGGTTAAGACCAAACCAATATAAATTACTATATATCTATCTCTTTAACTTCTTCTTCAGTGATATTTCTCTAACTCATTCTCCTTTTATGTAGTATTATTATTTTCAAAGTTAGAATTTTTTCTTGCACCTAATTCACTCCCCTCTTGGTTGTACTACCATTCTAACATGCTATGATGGTGTTAGAGTATTATTATTTTGAAGATGTTGATTTGTATGAATTTGTTTAGGTTTGCTAGGCTAAGTAGAATTATTTGGGTTTAGCCTATGCTCCAATCATGACTTGAATTTTTGGATCGTGACAAGTGGTGGCCAAATATTAAATAGATATATTAAACCACGATTAAGTAACAAAAATTAAAATTTGGCATAACTAATTAAATGAAAACCAAGTCTAATCAATAGGTAAGTTCAAAGCTACTCTAGATCTAAAAGAAAAATAATCAACATAGAAAAATTCAATATTGAAAGTAACCAAGATTCACTAATCCCTTACTAGTTTTGTAGACTTTTGCTTTCATTTAACTAATCACTCTTAATGTTAATTGAGTTAATCTAGAGTATTAGTAGCTAAAAGTGTCTTTTGATCCCCTTATAACCCTTTTTTAAGTTAATAATATTATGTCTAATTCAAATACTTAAGGGATAAATAAATCAGTTTCACTCTTCATCAATTATGTGTGGCTCTTAGGTATATTTCTATCATATTTGTAAATCAGATAAAAATCTAATCCCATATTACTCAATCATAGAGCCTAAGTAAGATCTCTTTTGCCAGGGTTAACCCCAATGCTCAAACTCATATTTAATGGTGTCCAAACATTAAATAGATATATCAAAATAAGATTAAGTAATCAAAATTAACAACAAGCATAATTAATTAAATGAAAACAAAGTTTACTTTGTAAGTGAGTTCATAGCTACTCTAAATCAAAGGAAAACTAGCTTCACATGGCTTAAATCAAATCCATAAAATAAAATTGAAATAGAAAAAAGAAGACGAAGAATGGAAAAGATCTCAAATACGTGGGTCTTTGTAACACCTTAACTTATAACCATTTTTTTCATCAAATAGAGGTAATTGGAACTACTCATTAAGTCTTTAAGTTGGAAAATTTTAAATTTTAAAATAATTCTTCTCGTGTTACTATTCATTGTAACCCTAAATATTGGTCAAACTTTCAAAAATCATAACTACGTCTAAAAAATAAAAATGAGATGGTTTTAAGTTCTATTTGAAGCTTTCTGAAAGATCTTTAAGGGAAGAATACTTCCAAGTTATGAATTCATCTCATGTGTGCCCAGTTTTTTTTGTCCATGTGCACTGATCATATAGTCAATTTTCTAATTTTTAGAATTTATGCCTAACTTTGTGGCATAACTTTTTGGACAAAACTCTAATTGTAATGAAATACCACTCATTTTAAAGCTAAAATTAAGATCTATTGATTTGCCAAGTTTCATGATCAAAGTCCTTCATTTGCCCAAAATCACGTGGACTCAATTATTGGCTCACATTAGGTCAAATTTGTTCCTTTTAAATGTCAACTTTTGAATAATTATACCACAACAATCCAAGACATGTTTCAACCATATTTCACACCATTTAAACTATGATTTGCATATCTTTGCAAATATTACATCTCAAAAGTAACCAATATGTCATCAAAAGTTATAGATATTACAACATTGTAACACATTATCGATAAGTGCATACAAAACACATCAAAATTATTCTTCATGCTAGGGTCATTTTCTTGCATAGTTGTAGCCTCTAAATGATGTTAATTTGAGCATAAAGAAGGGTGAGATTTCATGAAAATCTCAGTAACAAAGAACCATAATTACAATGTTAAACAACCAAAGCATATCACATGTTATTCTCAAGATAATAATCAACATTCATGCCATAGAAAGGGAGCAATATACTACATTAAGAATCAATCATATCTCATCAAGAGCCAATTCATGCAGCACTTATACTCAGGGTTTCCAACCATCAAACTCCATCAAACTCATGTTTTAAACCATCAATCTATAGAGTACCATGAACTAGGAAGGAAAACTAAGTTTTTACCTTGATTTAGGCCTTGAAACTACCTTGGTTTGTCTTTTTCTCCTCCTCCTTCTTCTCCTTCTCACCTTGGCCAAAATGCTCTGCCTCTCTTGCTCTAAGGTTGGCTGAAAAAAATGACTAAGGAAGAGAGAAAGAGGTATATATAAAATTGGCTCAAAATCTTACCATATGGTAATCTTAATTACCATCCATTTTAACCCTTGTACACGTGGCTTCATCTTGCATTTTCATTTCTTAAGATTTCACCACATAGCCCTCTTAGGTGTTCTCCCATTAAATGAAGTTGTCACCTCATAGGACCCCTAAGCATACAAATGGAAAAATCTCTAATTTTTTATTCATAATTCCATTCTTTCAAAACTATCCTTCAACAAATTGTATTATTCTACTTAGGTCCTCCCTCTCCTCATTTGACACCATATTGACCTGAAAAATGGAAAAAATTTTGCCCCACCAAGTTTATGGTTATTGCACCGTATAATCTCATGATATTAGTTAAATTTTTCTTAGATTTTGTCAAATCAACTGTCCCCAAAAATTCATTTCCTTACACCAATAGTTTTCTCTTGATGAGAAGAGGTTCTCCTAATTTTTTCAGATTTTACTTTTCTCTATAACTCCTTTAATTAATTTTTTTTTTGAAATCAGCCTTTTACCAATATAATTCAGTTTTAAATATTTTAAACCTAACCTCTATATCTCTAGAGGCCAGGAACAATTTTAAAATTCATAATAACCTATCAAATAAATTTTCTAATTTTCTCATGAATTATTGAGGCCTCTATATATTTTAAATAATTATATTTTGGCCAAATTTTCCTTAATTACCTAAAATTCTATGTAATTATAGAAAATTCTAAAACAAATTATTTTCATCCTATTTTTATCTTTCAGGCCTCAAACGTTATTCTAGACCCTTTATTGTATTTTTTTATGATTTTTTGGGAATATTTTGGATTTGTTGGTACATGTTCCTGTTAGAATCAATCTCACCCAAGAGGGGGGTGAATTGGGTGAGTTACAAAAATTTAGAATTAAAATGAGATAGTATTGAAAAATAGAGAGTCAGAGTCAGGAGAGATTTCACCGCAAAGAGAAGACACAAGATTTATACTGGTTCGGTCTTAACCACTTGACCTACGTCCAGTCCTCAGAACACCTTTGAGTATTTCACTATCTTCCAAGATCGACAGGGCTCTTGGTGCCTCGGTACAATAATTGAATCGCTCAATCACTTCCCCTTACTCCCGTAAGGATACAAGCCCTCTCAAGAGTCCTCACTCTTGAGTATCACTCAATAGTATTTAATGAAGAGTAGCTATCGACTCTCTTATAGAGTGAATTTAATGATGAACACTGACGCTCAGTAGTATTGCAGAAAACAGAGTATTGAATGCTAGACTTAATAATCACAGGTGGTAGTTCCGGTATTCAATCCCCTCATTAATGCTTCTTCGCGCCTTTTATAGTTGAGGTCGTTAATTAGCCGTTAGACGGAAGAGCTTCTAGCCGTTGTGACTCAGTGTGCGTGTTTCGCCGGTTTCAACGGTTCCGCCATTAATGCGTCTGAGCTTCTGACACTGTAGATTGCGGTTTACGTAATCCCGTTGAAGAGCCGTTGTATTCTTTTAGTAATCTGCACATTTTAAAACTTTAAACAACAAGGAGTCTTATGGTGTAGGTTTTAATTAAGAACAAGAAGAAAAACAAATTTATCATTCAATGATCTTGGACGAAAAGATTTGTTTGTAGAAAGAGCAGAAAGACATTCTGGGTATGTTGATCGAAGTGGTGTTCGATTACATGTTGATCGATCAGGTTATCGATAAACTGAATGAAAGCTTTTCGAATAAGTTCAACAATATTATCGATCAAGTGTTGGATTATTGACTTTAAGAATGATCATAGTAAACGGAAATCGTTCCATGATCGAACAAGTGATCGAACACTTGTTGATCGAATAGATTATCGATAATTCAAATGTTATTGAAATCAAACTTTAGTCATTGATGATCGAACAGATTATCGATAAAAGGATGATGGATAATGTTATCGATAAACCATGAGCATGAATATATTCAGTGAAAGACACAGACTATCTGAAATGATCGAACAGGTGATCGATTAATGAATATTCGAATAGGTGATCGATAAAGTGAGAGAAGAAATTTAATCCTGTAAGGTAAAGAAACTGATTATCAATCACGTTTTGTGAAAACATGAGTTTAAGGAAATCGGATGATCGATCATATTATCGAAAAGTCAATGATCGATTAGGTGATCGAAAATGGTTCAACATAAGTTAATGCGAATATAGCAATCCTTAGACTCTTTATCGATCATGTTATGTGAAAAGATATTATGCAAACAAGTTAAATTATCGATAATGTTATCGATAATTTGGTTGCAGAAAAACTAAATATGAGTGGATAAAGACATTGATTATCGATCATGTGATCGATAATTTTCTGATCGATAAGGTTATCGATCCAGCAGTTTAAGATTATTACCTGCATTCAGAGTTAGAGCATAATGATCGATCATGTGATCGATAAACAAGTGATCGAAAATATGATCGATAAATGATAACAGAATAATGTGCAGAACGAGTAGAGTGTGTTACCTCTTATCGAAGTCGTTATTGATAACTGATTTATCGATCATGTGATCGATAAATACACTTCAGATTTGGTTCTCTTTATCTGTTACCTGTTTGTTTTTCTGATGTTATCGATTAAGTGATCGATAATTAACTGTAACCTTATGTGATTTTCATGTTAGCGATAATCGATCATTTTATCGATCAACAACTTATCGGATAGTTCTTCGATCAAAACACTTACTACAAAACTGATTTATACCTGAGCAGTTATCTGAAAACTTAGCAATAAACGATTGATCGATCACATGATCGATCAACATACTTAACTCAATTAATCTGACTTTGTTATCATCAAAACTATAATCCTAACAGTTCCCAATCTGTTCTATCTTGACTAGATGTTTTAAAAATGACCGTCCAGTCCCTGCTCAAGTTTCAATTCAAAAGTTATTCTGTCTATCTCTCTACTATACTGCTTAGCCCTTGCTCTACTTTATACTCCCTATTTTGAGGGTTAAAGTTAATAGGATGTGACAGTCTTCTCCTTGTTGTTGTTGCTGTCTTAAGAGGAAGGAAATCACTACTATCATAAACAGAAGCCTCCTTCAAGATGCTAGCATTGCTCTAGTCAATACTGCCAAACTTGTTCTCTCTTGTAAAGTCCAAGAATTAGCCTAATTTGAGAAGGTTATCAGGCTTTTTTTAGCAGAAGTCCCAGAAAGGTTATCGGAAGTAGGAATGGTCTTTAGGGACTAAACTGCAAAGTGAAAGTTTTTAGGAGCTAAGGCAAGAATAAAGTTAGACACTCCAGTGAAACCTCAAGAGCTGAATATGAAAAATTAAAATGATTGGGGGCCAAAAGTCATGTTAGCAATCTTAATGAGATGATTGTTGTTAAGCTTGAGTAGGGACAAAATCGTAATTATAAAAAATTTTAGGTTTATATAGGTAATGATGGAAAATATGCCCAAAAACTTCAGAAAAATTCTAAAAAATGGGAAATGATATTTTAAGGCTTATTTGGGGTTTAAAATGATGAAAATATCTCAAAAAAGTGAATTTATGTTATTTTTAGAATTTTAGCTAATTAAGTGATGTTTAGCCAAATCCAATTATTAAAAATATAAGGAGGCCTCAAACAATTGAAGAAAAATGGTGATTAATTACTTGAGGAATTATGTGAAGTTATAAAAATGATTCCATCCCTAAAATGTGAAGAGGTTGCTTTAAAAATTTTTAAAGTCTAGTTAGGTTAAAAGAGGCTATTTCTAGGAAATTCAAAAAGTGCTACTATCTAGTTGAGTTTTGGCCTAAGAAAAATCAAAGAACTTTTTCACAATAAAAGAGAATTTATGGAGCAAAGGGATACATTTTTAGACTCAGAAAATATCAAAAAGTAATTGGTCAAAGTTTTATTATTGCAAAATAATTTGAGGTTTTTGAAAAGGAGGACAAATCTTTAAATGTCAATTCTCTTGGATTCTCTTAATTATTATGCAATGTGAGCTCATAAATGAGGAGAGATTTTTTTGAGCTACAATACAAAAGTGATAGGATAATTATCTGAGTCGCCTTGATGACCAGACTCAAAAATTTACCCGATATGTTAGGGTTTTTGTGGTATAAACTAATATAATAAGATGGAGCATGAGAGAGGTTAATTCTTTTCCCTTCTTTCTCCCTATTTTGGCACCATTTATTGTGCTCTTATTGGTGAAAATTCTTCAAGAAGGAGTATGGGTAAAAACATGTGATAAAATTGGACAAATATAATGTTATGGACTTTAAATGGCATTGCAATATAGTTATGCAATTCAAACCAATTTCCAATGAAGCTAAGAGACACTTGTGAAACTTGGAATGATGACACCTCACCATGTAATTTCAACCAAGTTTGAGGGAAAAAGCTTAAACTTGATGAAACATCCTTCCTTTCAACCCCTTTAATATGTGTTCAGAAGCGTTACGATTCAAGCAAATCATGAATTAGTCCCGTAAATTAAAAACTTCAATTTACTTTATCGGGTTACTATTAACTGGTAATTCTGGATTTTTGGTCTAATTTTAAAAATTCATAACTAATTATAGAAAATTGATATTAAGATGATTCAAGTCTCCATTTAAAGCTCTTTCAATTATCTACAGAAAAAAAAAAATACTCATTGCTTCATTTCCTTACTCATTAATTCCAGAATTACACGTAAAGTTCTATTGTTCATTTGGTCAAACAGTACTCTACAGCTTTTCTACCCTAGCTCTAGAAAAACAATCTTTTGGAATACACATCCATTTTAAGTGATTTATCACTTGTTTTAAAGCTTAGGATGTGTAGTTATTGGTCACCAAATTTCATGAATAGATTCATTTATTTACCATACTTTTGTTCTGTGTCAATTTAATTGCTCGTTATGGGATACTTTATCCCTTTATTTGCATTATTTACTACTAATATCAATGTGATGACATTTGTAGCATTTCTATCAAAACCGTTGCAATCAGCAACTCTTAAAATTTTGTAGTAGTTTTTATCTTATAACTGCTACAAATTTCATGCTACAAACTTGGGGTCATGTGGCAAGTTGGTCCCAACTTTGTAAGCTACAAAGTTGCCAATTTAGCGCCATTTTTGTAGCAGTTTCCCCCCCTAAAATCGCTATAAAAATCCATCAAAAACTTATGCATGGTCAAAGTGCTATAAATTTGTAACAATTTTGCGTAAAATTGTTACAAAACTTACATATTCTAGCAGTTTTTTTTAACTACTATAAAATAACCGTTGCAAACACACTTTTTTTTTGGGTAGTGAAATCCCATCGCATCTACAATTTCATGGTTATCAAACCCCATTGCAAATATGGCGAGCCTTATCCCCTCTTGATTTGGTTCTAAATAAAGTGCAAATGTCTAACTTGCACCCTACTGATTATGATAATAGGGTAATAACTTGAACATTTCTAATATAAAATTCAGTTGATAAAATACTAATATATATTTTAAAAATTTTAATAAAAAATTATTAAAATATAAGTTTTAAAAATATAATTAACGTAATCATTGGAATATGATTTGTTTCATTAAATATTCGGATTGTCTCTTGTGACTTTTCAAAAATCATGTGATGACTTAATTTCCAAATTATTAACCCAAAAATTCACACGAGATAGGTTAAAATATACACTTGATGCTTTAATTTTTTATATAAGATTTTAATTTGATTTCTTAACTTTAAAAAATATATTTTTAGTCATTTAATTCTAAAATCATTAGTCTTAAATGATACTTTTTTTAAACAATCATAGTTGTTTGAGCATTAAACTTATTATGTTAGCATTGAGAATGTTTTGTCAACATTTAATATCTTGATACCATCATTTTTTATTAATAATTTTAGAGTTAAATAACTAAAAACATGCTTTTTAAAGGTAAGAGAGTAAATTAAAACATTATATAAATTTAAGGAACTAAAAATATATTTTAGCCCACAAGATGTTTTGAGATCGAAGGGCTAGTCAACACATGCATGCTGGCGTAATGCCAATGAAGCTTTTGTTTTCTTCCCGTTTAATTAATGAACTTTCAAATGGTCACCGATTGCCGCATTGTGACCGGCCATGCCCACTAATGTATGATCATGCCTTATCACCATGTATGTGTGTGAGAGAGGGAATGTGTAAGAGTGTTGCTCAGTAAATATTATGGGATTTATATTATATTTCACAATATAATAAATAAATTAAATTAAAATATTTAATTTTTTCTGTACACTTTTATTTTGTTTTTATCAATATTTTAAAGTAAATATAAGTAACAGATACTTTGGGAGTACGTAGTACTTTTTTGACCAGGTTCGTGACCACTTGATGACGTGGGTTTAACTATGGAGTGCTGATGAGTATAATGTTGGCGTCATCATTTCTCATTGGTTTTTTTGTCGAAATGTCCAAACTAGTTGTAATCTTCCAAACCATTAGTCTTCCAAGTCTTCCGCTAATTAGTCTTCTATATCCATCTTCTGCAACAGTAAGTTCTGCCCAAGAAGCAAGCAAGGGAATAGGCTCCATGCCTTTTAAAAGCGTGAAGGTCACAAATATGTGAAAGCAGATCTATCCCACCGATCTTATATATATATATATATATATACACACATTCTTCCTTATGTTTTATGATAATATGATCTCCTTCCTTCTTCATCTTCACTTTCTTTAAATGGAGCCAACCCTACCCCTATGAATATATATTTCAATCCAAATTTTCTCTAAACCAAAAACCAAAAACGCTTCAACCAAATCTCCTTGCTATGATCATCATCACTTTCATGTTCTGGTCGTCATGGTGGGCACTGAACGGCGTCGTTTCGGACCCGCAGACCAATCTTTTAAGAAAAGATTGCACTCCAGCTGGCATACTAGTGCTGCCCAACTTCTCCATCTTCAGTGACAACGTTAACGAAACGTTTGGAGAGATCAGAGAGCAGATTATGAGCATAAACAAGCACTTTGCGACGGCGCAGCAAGGTAATGGAGGAAACCCTGTTTTCAGTCTTTTTCAGTGCAGAAACTACCTCTCCGTTCATGACTGTGTTGGCTGCTTCGACGCCGCCGCCAAACAAGTCCGCAATTGCCCTGCTGCTTCGCCCGGCGGCCTTGTCGTCTACGACGGCTGCTTCCTCGGGTACAACTAGTCCACTAGTTCTTCGTCTCCCCCCCCCCCTTTTGGCAATCTTTTCCAGCCGCCAGGTAAGTTTGAAGTCTAACCGTTTCTTTTTGTAAAAATTTCGACCAAAATTTCATGGGTGAAAAGAAAAGAAAAAAACATCATTGCTTTGTTTTTTTTTTTAAATTTGATTTGTTAATTGACAAATTTGAGCTATTGGTATTTATAATTTTTATAGGTAAATGAACAACTCAAATTTAGTAATTCACAACAAAATTCCAGTGATACAAATTCAAAACCTCAAATGCAATTGTTTTAATGTGAATGAAAAATTCAAATTCAGAGATTTACAACAAAAATTTAGGGATTTATAACATAAATTCAGCAATTTATTAAAAACGTAAGGAAACTCTCAGCCCTAATATAATTATTTTGATAAGAATAAACAACTCGAATTCATCAATTTGTAGAAAAACACAAAGAAATTTACAATTCCAAAATAGAACAAGAGTTTTTTTGTCTTTTAATCTATAAAATTTTAGTGGTGCAATGAAATTTCACACTTTTTTGAGTTGAGTGATATTAATTGTGTAGTAGGTGGTTTTTTTTATTTATTTAAACGTTCTCCATTTCTTTTTAGTTGTAATCATTTTGCTTTTTGAGGATGACCTTTACTTTTCTCAGTAGTAGATCATAGGGAAAGCATACAATGTTTACATTGATTGAATAAACTGTAGCAATACTTTCTTTTTTTTTTTTTTGTGGGTGTGGGTTTGGGGGTGTAATCCTCGATTAGGATATCAGGACATCAGGCCAGTAACAAAAATAGACGTAACAAAGCCAAGGGGGTTCCCCCAAAAAAAAAAAATAGAGACGTTGGAGAAAATCAACATTGGTTAATTTTATAAATGAATTAAAGTACAAATCTACCTATGAAGTATGCTTTCATATTCATCTAGCATCGCTAACTTTTCTTAGATGCAAAAATGCACATGTACTATTTTGGAACATTTGTCTGCTTTTATGCCCAGAAAAAACTTATTTTGTTAGGTGTTCTTGGGAAAATACTTCATAGATAAATTTACAATTTAGCGCTTTATAGAATGTATGATTCCATAATTAATATATATTTATTAATATAAAAATAAAATTGATAATTATATATTTGTCAATTTACATTATACTCCTCCGGTCCTTAATATAGGACCCAATTCTTGAGTTGGTTTTAGTCCTAAATATAAGACATATTTCTCATATTTATTTATTTTATCTAAATTACCCTTATGGATATTCCTTCAACCATAATCAAATAGAAGAGAAAGATTGGGTATTAAAAAAGATGATTGTGGTGTTTTAGGAAAAATGTGTCACTTTTCTTATAGTTAACTAACTTACCTAACTTCCTTAATTTAATCAAATTAGTTAAATGGGTCTTATATTAAGGACCAGAGGAGTATTAAAATTGCATTTCTATTTAATCAAAACTTTAGAAATCTATGTATATAAAAATATTTTACTCTAATTAAAAACTTCGTTGTACGAAAAAATATTAACTCGCGTGGTTTTATATCAGCATTAGAAAATTAATAATTTTGATCTGTACAGAGCTAATTAAACTCATATTGAATTTGGAAAAATGATGCGATTTATAATTGGGAAAGTTACGTACAGGTCCCACAGAAGGCAATTTATTACTCTGAGGTCCCACGAAATGTTAAAATCACTGACAGGTCCCAAGGGACCTCAGAGTAATATTTTCGTTTTGTAAAATGACATTATTGCCCCTCATATTCCAGATTCACATTTGCTCTGTCATTGCGATTTACCACCTCAGCAGCGACTATTAACAACCTAATGAGAGGGCGTTAACAACCCTAGCAGTATCCGTTAACAACTTACTTTATAGAATTATATAATCTCCACATAAGAGTTAATTATAACCAAATAGTATAATACAACAACTTTAACACTAAAATGGAAAGCTTTTTGATATCATTAAGAATTTTAATTAGATCCAATAGGATTATAGTAATATTTTAATGCGAAGATCCATTTACAACCTTAACAACGACTATTAACAATCGAATGAGAGGGCATTAACAGCCTAAATAGTAGCCATTAACAACTTACTTTATAGAATTATATAACCTCTGCATAAGAGTAAATTATAACCAAATAGTATAATACAACAACTTTAACACTAAAATGAAAAGTTTTTTGATATCATTAAGAATTTTAACTAAATCCAATAGAATTATAGTAATATTTTAATGTGAAGATCCATTTACAACCTCAATAGCGACTATTAATAACCGAATGAGAAGGCATTAACAACCTAAGCAGTATCCGTTAACAACTTACTTTATAGAATTATATAACCTCCGCATAAGAGTAAATTATAACCAAATAGTATAATACAACAATTTTAACACTAAAATGGGAAGCTTTTTGATATTATTAAGAATTTTAACTAAACCCAATAGGATTATAATAACATTTTAATGCGAAAATCCATTTACAACCTCAACAGTAAGTATTAATAACCTAAGGAGAATTGTTAACAACCTTAGCAGTGTCTGTTAACAATTAACTTTATTGGATAATATAATTTCTAACTATAACTAACTAAATTATAACTAAATAGTTTTAAAGTTAATCTTATATAGTTGTTAGAGGTTATATTATCCTATAAAGTCAGTTGTTAACAGATACTGTCTAGATTGTCAACAGCTCTCTTTGGGTTATTAATACTCACCATTGAGGTTGTAAATGGATCTTCGCATTAAAATGTTACTATAATCCTATTGGATCTAGTTAAAATTCTTAATGATATCAAAAAGCTTCCCATTTTAGTGTTAAAGTTGTTGTATTATACTATTTGGTTATAATTTACTCTTATGCGGAGGTTATATAATTCTATAAAGTAAGTTGTTAACAGATACTGCTTAGGTTGTTAATGCCTTCTTATTCGGTTGTTAATAGTCACGGTTAAGGTTGTAAATGGATTTTCGCATTCAAATATTATTATAATCCTATTGGATCTAGTTAAAATTCTTAATGATATCAAAAAGCTTCCCATTTTAGTGTTAAAGTTGTTGTATTATACTATTTGATTATAATTTACTCTTATGTGGAGGTTATATGATTTTATAAAGTAAGTTGTTAACGGATACTGCTAAGGTTGTTAACGCCCTCGCATTGAGTTGTTAATAGTCGCTGCTGAGGTTGTAAATCGCAATGACAGAACAAATGTGAATCTGGAATATGAGGGGCAGTAATGTCATTTTACAAAACAAAAATATTACTCTGAGGTCCCTTGAGACCTGTCAGTGATTTTGACATTTTGTGAGACCTTAGAGTAATAAATTGCTTTCTATGGGACCTGTACGTGATTTTCCCTTTATAATTTTGTGTATTGAGGTACGAGACCACCGGTGCTTTCCTTGAACAAACAACGGAGGATTTCAATGCCGTATCGTGTAGTAGCCAGACTATGACAGGATCCACTTCGTTTACCTCACTTGCGCAGCAAATGCTAAAGAGTCTCCAAACAACAGCACCCAAGAACCAAGGGTTCTTTGCAGCCACAAGGATAGAATTGCCTGATAATAGTACAACTATTTATGCCTTTGTTCAATGTACTGAAACTATCACTCAGACTGGATGCGTCAATTGCTTGAACACTGGCTATAACAATATGCCGACTTGTCTTCCCAATTCGGAGGGTAGGGCTTATGCTTACGGGTGCTTTATGAGATACTCCACTACTTCCTTCTTTCCAGATAATTACCAGACAATTCATATTACTTCCGAGGGCAAACAAGGTACTCCATTGTTTATCGAATCCTTATTTGGATAAATTTAGTTAATTACTTTGGTGATTTCACAGGTACTAAAAGTGGGATTTGGGGTGTCAGCTTTGCTGCCACTTAGTTTTCGTCCACTCAAATGTTTTCTTTCTTGTTTTTTATCATTATATGCTACGTAAAATGAGAGACATTTTGATATCTTGTTTGGATAAAAAAATAGTGCAGCTTTGATTTTTTTAAATATTTTTTTTAAAAATATATCTAACTAGTTTTTTTTTAATATTCATTAAAAAAATTCAAAACTAGTGCGCCATTTTTTGCCTATGAGATATCAAAATATCATTCATTTTTTTTTTTTGGTAGAATGTAATAGTCAAAAGAAATAACAGAAAAACATTTGAGAAGCAAGAAAAGACCAAGGGGCAGTAGAGGGGATAGCTGACATTGCAAAGGCCTCAGAATAACTATTTGGTTCATTTTCTCATGTATCCGCAATTCTGAATCTCTCAAGTTATATTATATGTCTCATTTCAGTGCCCCATTAATTAGACATGGATATATATAGACGTGCATAAAGATCGACTCATTTCAAAAGTGATGGGTTCGCTATTTTTTATGTCTTGCAGGTTCAAATAAGAAGGGGACCATTATAGGTGTAGTTGTTGGAGTTGTAGCTTTTGTTTTGATCCTCCTTACACTATTAGCTTGGATTAAACGACCGAAAAGGCCTGAAAGATCAGTTCCTAGAGGTAAACACCTTGGAAGATATCTTGTGTATCATATTGTAATGATTTATTGTGATGCTTTGATCACATTTTCCCTTTATAGAAAACGTCATGGACGTTAATTCATGTTTATGGATATAGAAACGCCTAACTGTTTTTTCTTAATTTATGAAAGGACTTAATTTGACTAATGTTTTACCTGACAGGCGACATATCCGGAGTAAGTAAGTTGAAAGGCCCAATTAATTTTAGCTATAGAGAGTTGAAGTTTGCAACTAAAAGTTTCAGTGCAGAAAATAAAGTTGGAGAAGGAGGATTTGGTGCTGTATATAAGGTAACTATATATTTTGATTTTCAATATTTTGATCTCAATATGTATCTAAGGGATTAGTTTCATATTCTGTTGCAAATATGCAAAACTTCTAGTAATACTTTCAGGATTGACATTCATAATCTTTATAAATAGGGTACCCTGAAGAATGGGAAAGCAGTTGCTGTAAAGAAGTTAACCTTACACCAGTCTAAGAAGGTGGAAGAAGAATTTGAAAGTGAAGTGAAACTTATAAGTAATGTCCATCATCGGAATCTTATTCGGCTTCTTGGATGTTGCAGTAAAAGAAACGAGAGAATTCTTATTTATGAATATATGAAAAACACCAGTCTAGACAAATTCTTATTTGGTATATATATTTTATCCCCCAACAAAGCTTATATGTAGTTCTCTAGCCTTTAACTATTGAATTTCTTTATAACGTTATGACATGTGGACATTTTCAACTAACAAATATATCACTGACTCCTTCAACAACAATTCATTGACATGTCATAGTTTCATACAAGAGCTTCATGAACAAACTTGTCAATGCCTTACTGAAACTTTTTTTTCATTAATAAATTTGATTCTTCTTCCTTAATATTTTGTGTAAATTTGTGAAATAGGTAAAAACAGAGGTTCTCTTAATTGGAAGCAACGGTATGATATAATTTTAGGAACAACAAGGGGTATAACTTATCTACATGAAGAATTTCATGTTCGTATCATACATAGAGATATAAAGGCTAACAACATTCTCTTAGATAATGATCTCCAACCAAGAATTGCTGATTTTGGCTTAGCAAAGCTTTCACCTGAAGAAAAATCTCATCTTAGTACAAAATTTGCTGGAACATTGTAAGTAAAGAACTTATATTGATGACACATGATGCTACACTTTACATTGTATAGTCTATTTCATATTCAAAATATTCTTCATGCACTAATTTGAGCCATCAACTAAAACAAACGTTTATACTTTACAGAGGATACACTGCATCAGAATATGCAATTCATGGTCAATTATTAGAAAAAGCTGACATTTATAGCTTTGGCATTGTACTCCTAGAAATTATCAGCGGTGAACAAGGCAATGAATTGAATATTCATGATGATGTTGAAGGCGAATTTCTGCTTAAGAAAGTAAGGAAATTCGAATGATTGATTAAAAATAGTAGTTTCATTTGAGAGAAAATTTTAATGTAGGACTATTTTAACCACTTTTTCTTGTTTGCCCTTCTTATTCCATTTCCCTTTAACTCACTTGACAGGCTTGGAAGCTATATGAGAGAGGCTTACACATGGAGTTGGTGGACAATACCATGGATCCAAATGATTATAATGTAGAAGAAGTGAAGAAAATTATAGAGATTGGTCTACTTTGCACTCAAGCATCTGCTGAATTAAGGCCATCAATATCTGAAGTAATTGTTTTGCTCCAAGGCAATGGCTTATTAGAGAATATGAGACCCACCATGCCTATCTTGATTGAAACTTAAAACTAGGGGTCCCTGTATGACATCTATACCTTTAGTGCGTCCTTTTACATCGATCACCATGGCCTTTACTTTCTTACTATAAGCAAACTTATGTATTCTCCGAGAACATGTGGTTATGGGTGACTCATAATTTTGAGCCAAACAGGTAGAGAATAAGGTAAAAGACTTCAGCTTGTGCTTGGAACAGAAACTTGTGGTTTATTGTGGGCAGTTTTATTTTCAACTATGCGAACACAACTATTTTGGAAAATCTTCTCTGATGTGGCTCTCTAATCATAGAAATGAGCTTTTTCGGACATGTGGCACACGAAGACCTCAGCCTGGTCTTCTACTTTCTTGTATCTGTGTCTATATATGTATATAGGAATATAAATATGGATAATTGCTTTTTTTCTCATCCTCTATAATCCACTCATGAATTACATTGCCCCTTACAAATGAGATCCATGTTGTAGGGTGTTCTCTTACAAGGCATATATATAATCATTAGGCTTCTCATCTAGTTTATGTATGGTAAAAAGAATTAATATTTAAGCGCAGCACCAAGTGAATGGCATGTTCAGTAGTTTTGTTAACCTACAGTAATTTCAAAACGGTCAAAACCCACCAAATGAAGATTGATTTTATTGAGGATTCAACAAAGATTAAAAGCAAGATCACCTCGAGGTTTTGTTGACGTACTAGTGGCCGGAACATGTTCAGAAATGCTCTAAAGTTAAAAACTTTAAAAGGCCTTGTTCTTTTTCTGATAACTTTCAGGAGAAACAAGAAACACAGTTTGAAGAAATACAAGAATGTCAAGTTAACAGAAAAATGCATACAAGAGTACAGTAAGCCTACCACCTCAGTAACTAAATTTACTTCACAACTAGAACAAAACCCTAAACCTAAATGAAGAGCTTCTAAATAATAGAGTAATTGATTAATGTATTGCTTGTTAGCCACTAACCTGTGAATTTTTCTGCTCTGTATTTCGAGTTGATGAATATGTTGGATGCGACTGTGTCAGCACCTCGTTCACAAAAACCAGAACATGGACCAGATGCATTCCCAAGAATATGGTAGTCCCCACAGAGACAGAGACAGAGAGTGTAGAAAGACAAACATCAATCCCTTGCTTACAAATTCTGTTCATTAACATAATTTTGGACATATATTGAATAATTGGAAGTATGCACCCGTAAGCCTTGACAATGCATACGTGCACAAGGTACTTGGCTAATCAAATACCAGAACAGAACACGGTTCAAACAAAGCAGTAATTCGGTAACAATTAATTGAAGTTCCAAACGCCACCTCGATGTTTTATCTGAAAATAAACAGGAAAGAAGGCAGAACTTGGGTTCTCCCTGTCGGATGATAGGCTGATCAATTGGATGTGTAGACATTATATTTAATTTATTAAAAGAAGTTTTATTAAATGTTTATTTATTATATTGTTTTGCATGTTTTCTTCATAATAAGGGTCCATGAATAATTAAAGAATTGTTCTAAATGTCCTTGGTCAATTATTGCGAGAACAATAATGAATTAATACTAATCTGATTTTGATTGATAACCACATGTATGGAGATACAAATTAAAATCATAGGCGCTTGTTAGAGACCAAGATGCTGAACTGGCCCATCATGGGATAGCTACATAGACTAGGTCATAAGCATATATCTTATTATGTCAATGAGCCCTTGGACTTGAGATTACAATGGATTAATTGCTTCAAGATGAACACTACGTTTTGACATGATCAAAAGAAAATTTTAATGGGTGATTATAAAGGTTGTGATTGAGCATTACAGAGAATAGTAAATGGTCAAGATGGAATTCATTTCTCTCATTAGTCAGATTATTGATCATCATATAATTTGGATAGTTATAATGTCTTATTAGAAGCCACTTGTGACTTGTGGGCCAAAAGATACTTTGGGTTCACACAACATTATATGAACCTATAAGGTTGTATGCAAGAATGGGTTAACCCAAAGTAAAATATCTAAATTCATTGAATTTAGAAAGTGTTCATATTTACCACTGGCTGCTTGGCTGAGTAGTATGTGCGCATGTGTGTTGTAGGTTTGAGCCCCCTCTTGTAACTCAAAAAAAAAAAAAAAAAAAAGACATTGTTCGTATTCAATAAATATAAAATGTTCGTTCAATGTAGAAATTTTTTATTTTTGAAATAAGAAAAATGAAGATGATCTTCTAATTTCGATTAGAAGAATATAATATTATTTTTGGTGAAATAATATTGTCTTATTATTATTTTAAAAAATGATAATATTATGTTTAATTTAGGATTCAAAACCTTTAGAAATTTTTTTCTAAAATATGATATCTTTGGAAGATCTCAGATACTTAAACTAAATAAACTAAATAGAATGATAAAACCTTATTAAAGATACTAGCAGATGAAAACTAATGTATATATGATATGCATAATTTTCTGAATCAAATATTTATTATAGGATAAATATCGTATCTTTCTTTCGATAAGGTGGGCGAATTTTATGTATTTGATATATAATTTATTATTTAATTTAAATGAAATTTAAGTTAAATAAAGATTTATCTCAATGAGGAGAGAGGCTCACCAAGGTGATGATAGGGAGGCCGGGACTACTTGAGAGTGATAGAATCATTAAAAACCACCTATAAAGAGAAAAATGCTAAAAGTAACAACAAAGGACATTTGTCGCCTGGAAAATAAGTGTGACCTTCTTGGATGACAAAATTAGTTATAACTTATGTAATTAATTGTAAGGAAAATCTCAAGCTGTCACTCATATGGAGAGTCTTGATTTTGCTTTACTCGCTAAACAAGTTTGATGGCTTATTTATGGTGATGATAAGTTACTTTTTGTTGAGGTCCTGTCATCTAAGTATTTTTAAGAGATTGAGGCCAAAAAAAGTATTTTTAAGAGAGATTAGGAGTGATAACAAATTGCATTTTAATATGCCTTGGCCCTAGAAAGGAACTTTTAGATACTAGGAAGCTTTCACCAATAATCTTAATTGGAGGATTGACACTTTTACAGTGAAACACTAATTTCTTTTTTTTTCTTTTTTACCAAAAGAGAAACACTAATTTCTTTGTATTATCGTGTCTAGTGAAAAGGGCAGCCAATTTCTCGCTTCTTGGTGGATCTTACACTGCCTAACCAAAAGGTATCAGGAACTCCAAATCTGTTAATGTCACCTCTAAATCGCCTTTCCTCACATGGAACTCGAGATGGTAATCAGTCTTACGTGAATAGTCGACTAAAGCGTATTTCCTCCTCCTCAACATCGACTCGCCTCTCTTTAATTCCTCCTTTTGGAAGCATCTTTACAATTTGAAATGCAACCTGGACAAACATCAGAGATCCTTTTGGTGGATTATTTGAAGAAATCCCCGAAACATGTTTTTCTCCCGTGCAGTTTTGAACATTTTCGCTCTTCCTACTGCTCCCTAGAAGATCTCTTCCTTGGTTCCTGAAACAATTGTGGAATGATGTCCCCGTATTCTTGATTTTATGTATTTATAATACTTTTGATTTTTTTTAAAAGAAAAGAAAATTTCCACTTGGTTTCGATCCTCATTCACGTCATTTGAAATACTGATCCATGGACTGCCAAAGAAAATCTACAATCGATCGCTTTAATTTTCAGTACTTAAATGCCAAACTTCTGGTTTTAGACTTGGCTTTCCCTGCCAAGAGAAGCTTAGCCTATTAATAGATTATTATAGACGCCGAAATATAATACAAAAATGTAATATGTAACAATATTCTACATTTCCTGTCCAAAAACACAATCAAGAACATTTTAATTTATACAACTAAATGACAGCAACCAAATTTAACTTAATATTCTTTTCTCATATAATGCATCACGCCTCATCGCGTTATGTACTGAATCTCTGCATGTTCTTTCAACCATTCAAGCACTTTAGCTCCTTCTAGTATCTCTTGCACCTGCCAAACCAAAAGACAAAAACGGGTAAAACCTCTGAAAGTCAAATTAAGTCTTTTAAATAGAAATAGAAGGATCTGTTTGTATACAATGATGTAGAAAGTGCTTATCCCTAAACAATCCATTTTGAAGATGGTTGGAGATGTTTGTGTATGTACGCAAATACTTGGAACATCACTGTTTATACGACTCACTAAACACTATAACATCAAAATTAATGTTCAAAATTCAGGCAAAAAAGTTAGTGTTCATAATTATAACTCAGAACAACTTGAATTTGAATACTATAGATGCGTAACAAGAACTTCTTTTAATTTTATCATCAGCGAATTGTCTGATCCAATAATGTCAGTGACTGTTCTAGTTCTCACAATATACGCGCGCATGCGTGAGAAAATGTTGATTGTTAACAATCTTTTCAAAACCAATGCACAAACCTGGTCCTTCACCCGTTCTTCATCATATTCTTGCTTTTGACGTTTAAATTCAGCTATGGAATTTTCAACCTCTTTGACAAGATCCTCGGTAGCAAACTGAAAATGATAAATATGCAAAAGTTAATAAGCCAAAACGTCATCCAGCCGCACTACGTAGTTGATTAGAAGAGTACTATGTAAAGTAAATATTATTTCCAACACACAGGGAATTTAATTGCTCTGACATATGTCAGCTTTTTGCTATTTAGCAAAGTGAGAAGAAATTCTTTCTTTAATCACCTCAGGAGAACTATGACAACATAAATTTTCATAATCTGGGAAGCTATAGAATTAGGTTAATTCCTAAAAGAAACTAAGTAGATATTCTAGTATTCCAATTAGGGCCTTCTTATGAAACAAATTTTTCCTTCTAATTCAGGTCTGATTTTGAACCAGACTCTTGATTGAGAATTGGAGAAGGAATGAATAAAATCAGGACTTGAGGTCATTTTCTCCACCAGGGTTCTTGAATTAGATCTAGTTTAATTTGCAAAATTTATGGATTTTCGGTGTTTTTCACTGAAACAAGGGCTGTTTGGGAATTAAGGATTAACTCTGCATGAGAAGGAGGAGGACAAATAGGCAAAACCTCACTTTGACTCGTGTTATCGTCTTTGGCTAATAAGTATAATATTGGAAAGGAGGAAGTTGGTAAATTACATGTTCATCATTGGAATTTAGAAAGTTGAAATACTAATCGAGAAGTTGAATCATTCAACAGGGAGAGAATCAAGCACTTGGAACCAAAAGGCATGCTATAGTGAATTTGGAAATCTTTAAATTAACCACAAATTTTGAAGTAATATATTGATTGGTGAGTTGCATGTTGTTCATACATAAATTAGAACGTCTTCAATTCTGAGCTAAGATTTTCCTTGAGGTGCAGTATTGTCATTAAAGTCAAGATTTACCAATAAAGTTGGTCTCAAAGCTAAAAGGGCATCATTTTGAAATCAAACACAAATAAGGAATGGAGAATACAGCAGCTGATGCTTTATCAAGAAAAGGGAATCACATGGAATAAAAATCCTTTTCCTTATGACAGTCAGGCGTTTGGGAAGAGTGGGAACCTGGGTTGCACCAAGACCTTAAATAGCCTCCCTCATGCAACAGCTAATTTCTAGACAAAAGTGCCATGTGAGCATACATTCGGTGGGTGCTTAATTTATAGAGGGATTTTAATCCTTATTGTAAACTAGAGATTATAACGAGGTAAATGTTTTTTAGAAAGAGACATGAAATCCCCTCTGCAATTGGTTTTTGCATTGGGAAAGATAATACACAAGAATAATCCTAATGCATAGCAAATATAAGAAACCTTATGTATTACTTTTCAATGAAAATATACAACTAATTACTCATGCTTCATGCGTAGAAAACGTATTAAGAATACATACTAGGTATTGAGATTTGTCTCCCTTTTTATTTTTCCGGCTGCCCATTGTCCCAAGGGAAAGTGCACAATTGGACGAAGGAAAACAAAGCCTAGAATAGTTTCAGTGCAACTACATATTTTGAGACATGAAGTTATGTATGACGAGTGATGTTTGTTAACATAGCATGTGTGATCCTTAGTGATTGGACAAGTCATGATAAGAATGAAAGTGATAAAGAACAGAAGACACTAAATAGGACTGCCTGAATGTACAAGTAAATGATAAGTATTATCTGAATGATGCAAGATTTAGTTAACTGGATAAAGGTTCAGCCAATTGGATCTTAAGTTTCAATAAAGTGAGAATGGGACTGAATTAATTAGATCTGGAGTCAACTAACTGGAACATGAAAGTTAGGATTCTGTTAACTAAGTGAGGTATAAGTTAATTGAGACTTACCAGTTAAGAAACATCTGAGTCGGTAAACCAAGACTCACCAGGAGCCAAGGGTAGCAACAATGAAGTCTTCTAATAGGTTCAATTAACTTGATCATTATTCTAGTAAATATAACCTATATGATGGAATATATTAAAAATGTTTAAGGCAATGTTATCCTAATCAATAAACCGAGCTACATGCCTCTTTAGCATTAACATGTACAGGTGTTCATAATTGATTAGTTATCACAGGTACATACTTAGTCAGTGAATCCATACCTGCAAATTTTCACGCCGATATATATCTCCAACTGCAAGGTTCTGCTTTATTAACCTCGTTATATTATCTCTTTGGTGTTCAAGATATTCATTCACGGCCTTTGGACTTGACAGAGAAGCCAACTGCTGCTCAGTTAGTTTTACTTTTGCCTGCGTCACAATTATTTTACTTCAAAATCAATACATGGAGAGGGGGAATATGCAGAGATTTCTCGTACTGAAGGCATAAAAAATTTAATTGTTATAGAAATCAAATTTTAAATTGTTATTGACAATCACTACCTGAATTTCTAATAGGTTAGCACCATAAAGTTGTCTACCTTGTTCCTCAAACAAGGATTGAGGGATATCAACTTCTACCATCTGAAAGATGACATATAATATGAATCTCTTTCAATAATATTCCAAGAATAATTGTGCTTCGTATCAGATAATACCACCCAATCAATAGGAAAGGGTCAAATAGCAGAAATGCTTAGAAGAAAGGTATGTGCTATGACCATTGATACATTTCTAAATGATGCAGAGCATACGACAAAAGGGTAATTGACAAAAGAATTTGCATAAGTTTAGAACATGTTTATTTCATTGTTTTAAAATGAGAGTTAGGTTTGTTTTGAACTGAATATTGGGATGACCAACGCTACTCCAGAATTAGTGACAAACAATCATACAAAAGGTTCAAATGTCTATTATAATTTGACCCAAACTTCAGCTTATTTTGAATTGTCTATAATATCCATAAATCATAATATTTTGATTATGGACAGCCGTAGTATTCTAAAATCAACATTTGCATTCAATTCTTACTAGAATAGCTCTACAAACTAGCTCAGCTGAAAACTATGCTATTTCTTGTGTCATTTCCTATACTTAAATGGAAGTTTCAAGGTAATCTTTTACAAACTTCTCTCATGTTTTGTCGATCAAACTTAAATTTTGGCATTTCAAAAAAACTTGCAGTGCTTCTGCGCTTCCTTCCTCAATCTTGATTGTATTTTTCAAGTGGACTACAATGATTTTGAACTAAGCCCTAGTAGTTTTATACCTCTTTTGTAGATTCTTCTGGGTGGTGAGTGCAAATCATCATTCTGATGCAATCCCCAGAAAATAATTGGCTATATGAAAGGTCTGCACCAATGTTCCGCAGTTCATGGAGGATGGATACAGCATCAATGTACAAGAGGAATGCAAATAGATCAGGAGCACAACTTTCCAGTTTAAGAGACTACAGGCTCTTCTAGCTCAACCCAAATTCTACCCACCCACCACAAATGCTCTTTCCAGCCTTAACATACCACTCAAATATAAGTTTCACCCCTCATGCGTTGCCAGGGTAGTAGTTATGTAGGTGGTTCAAACTCCTCATTATTCTCTGCCCTAGTGGTCCCCTCAACACTTATCCTTCCTTTATTCTATTGGCTTTTGACATGATAACGGACCAAAAGCCATTCCTAATCCATGAATCCATCATTACCTACCCCAGCATGAGTCGCCCTGTCTCCAAAGGAAAATCTGGGAATTGTTTCTGTCTTACATCAAAGTATTCCAACGTACGCTGACAATAAGCAAACCTTCAATTTAACAAGAATTTCCCCTTCTAATCAGTTGGTTTCCTCCTTGAACACAACCTCTAGACATAAAGCTAGCTCCATGTCCTAATTGAAGAAAGGAAGAATTTGTAGTGATGGAATTGAGGAACGCAGCGACTTCAATTGAGAAACAAAGAAAACCAAATAGATACTTGCCATATGTGGTAGCTCAACCACCTCGTGCTTTTCAATGAATTTAAAGGACTCGAGAACCTTGGGCTCAACTTTCATAGGCTAAACATGGTAGCTTAACATTAGAAAAATCTTCAGCTCAAACCAAAAAAAAAAAAAGATTAGAAAAATTAATCTCCCACATCAAATGATACATCCCTCCATTTTTTATCTACAGATGCATTCAAATACTCTCATGCCCTGATTTAAGTTCATTTTCAGTTCTGTTGGAATATTGAGTAACTTGGTATTATTTCTTATTCATTAGGGAAAGTCAGTACAAGCCTCTTCAAATTAGGGAAAGTGGAGAGCAAAAATTAACAAAAACACTAACTTACAGCAGAAAAAAACGAGAAAAAATAACCGTGTCCTAGGATGGGAAACAACTTCTTTGACTTTAGAAAGGTCAGACTCTCCTATGCAATACTCACTTATTGCCTCTGACATTCAGGGAAACTGCCCTCAACAACTGATTCATGTCTTCCACAGCTCAATACACATCAGCTTGAATACAGTAGGCAGGTCAAAATCATGCAAGGCCTTCCATGGTGTCATCCCAACTGACCTATTTTATGCAGTATTAAAACAGTACATTCCTGAGGTAACCTGGTCCACTGGTTGGTCAATTTCCTAGTAAGCACTGTAAACTGGTCTCTGAACTTCTATTAACCACCTGTGTTTTTCATCAGCTTCTGAGGGATACCAGGAATTGTAACTAAGCGAAATTGCTGCAACCTTGAAAAATTCCTCCCAAAAATGGCTTCTGATGACTTTGTCTGGAGCAAAGGATAGTGGATTGGTGAGTTTATGTTCATTTAAAGCTGATTGACATTCCCTCATTTCAGTTTTTCAAAAATTGAATTTTGGAGTTTTCAGTGTCATTCTTACACTAGAGTCATCTTTTTCTCAATTTTTAAATCGGTTTGATCCAAGTTTTCTGAGGTAAATTTTGGTAGTTTCTAGATTTACACCAGTTTAGGTAACAAATAGTCATTTCATGGCCACCCCCATGTCTTCCAGATCAAAAAGGATGTATTGACCATCATACTTGATATGCATGACTCTTGTCATGCATCAAGATTCATGAATCAACCGCAAAGTCAGGAAGAGGCAGATCAAAGCCATCTCTTTCTATCCCCTATCACTGAATTAAAGAAAACATCTAATGCAACAAAAAAAGGGCCAAATGCCAACCAGAAAATCTGAAAATTTTCTTCAAAGTGGTTGTGTCAAATACTCACCATTGAGAACACCATAGAAGAAACACAACCAAAGGCACTGTAGCAAGAAAGTTTTAACTTCGAAAAGGGAATAGATTCAATCTAATACCTCCAGTTATCTGTTATCAATGTAATATGATAATACCTTAGAAAGCTGATCTAAGATAGCATTATCAGTTGCTTGTTCTCGAGCTGTCTGCTCCACCTCTAGAAATCTCTGTAACAATATTTCTTTGACCTGCAAATTCACACGGGAACTTAAACTGGTCACCTGAATATTATACTTCAGTTTAAAATGCTAGCAGTACTTCAGGGGAGAAAATGATACCTGCTCCACCGTGGTGTGTCCAGGAAGAAGCTTATCCGCAATAGAATCATTTAACTCAGGCAAATCCCTGTAAAAAAGTTCTTTGCATGTAACCTATGAAAACCAAAGAAAACAAGTTCAATGTTATGCAATTATAAATAAGAAAATATTTAAATAGTTCATTAGTTAGTATTTTAAATAGATTTAAAATAGGGTTTACATGTTATCTGGGATTTTAAATGTAATCCCAATATTAGTATGATTAGGAAATTTATTAGGGAGAGAATGCCTATAAAAAAGAGGGTGTAGATTACCTGATGTTTTATTTTGATTCTAATTAGATTCCATTATTCAGATTCTCTCTGTTCTCTCTATCTTTCTATTTCCTTATCTCCCTCATCCTCACTCTTTCTCCTTCTCAGTTAAATGCCATAACATTCAGTTGCATATTTTGTTTAAGTTTTCAGCATTATTGCGCAAATTTATGGCTTTAAAACAATTTCTTTTATGTTTGACTTTCTCTTGTACATTCTCATTGCCCCACCAAGTCTCCTTTCTCTTTTTCCGTAACCTTTGGATTCTCCCAAACTAGGGAAAGTATGGCTCGGCCATAAAGGAAAGACTAAGAAAGCAGTGAATGAAGCATGTTTTAAAGCATATGAGTTTTACATGAAGTTAGGAACAAAGGTTGGAGAAAGAAATATTTACAAGATTGTAAAGCATAGGGAGAAAAAATTAAGAGTTTTGGACCAAGATGTACAAAGGATGAAGAAGGCAAAGTTTAGATTACTAATTCAAATATTAAGAATAGATGGGAGGCCTACTTTTACAAGTTGTTTAATGATGGAAGTGGAGCTTTGACTTGGGACTTAGAGGACTCGTTAACTAGCAAAGAGCAACAAAATCTGGTGCTGACTGCAGGATCCACATTAGAAAGCTTAAGGCAACTCTTAAGAAAATGGACAATAGTAAAGCCATTGGACCTAATAGCATCCCTATTGAAATATCGAGTATGGAAATGTTTAGGCAAGGATGATGTGCTATGGCTAACTAAGCTCTTCAATGAGATTTTACATTCTAAGGAAATGCCTGATAAATGGAGAAAAAATATTTTAGTTCATATTTACAAGAATAAAGGAGATATTAAGAATCGTGCTAGCTATAAAGAGATAAAACTTTTAAGTCTTACAATGAAATTGCAGGAAAAAGAGATTGAAAATATGTTGAAGCTGGAGACTTGCATTTCTAAGGACCAATTTGGATTTATGCTAGGAAGATCCACGATAGAAGCACTTTATATATTAAGGGGATTAATGGAAAGATATCAAGCAAAAGAAGAAATTTACAAATGGTTTTCAATTCAATTGATTTGGAAAAAGCTTATGATCATTTACTAAGAGAAGTCCTCTAAAAAGCTCTGGAAAGGAAAGGTGTTGCATATATCAAAGAAACATAAGATAGGTATAAGGGGGAACTATGGTGTAAAAACGCCCGAAGGAGAAACAAAGGATTTTCTTATTAAAGATTGGCCTAGGATCATGTTTAAGCCCTTACTTATTTGACCTTGCTCTAGACATTCCCTTTTCTTGTTTTCTTAGAACTTATTCTAGACAATCTAAAGGTTTTCACTTGAGTGAGAGTAAATTAGGATATATGCGTTGTGATTTTGGTAGGAGACAAGTTAATAGTGATTTGGAGGTTAAGATGGGAGATCTAATCATTCCACAAGTGTCACAGTTCAGATATTTGGGATCAATTATACACAAGGATGGTGAAATTGATGGGGACATTTCACATAGAATGCAATTTGGATGGTTCAAGCAGAGAAGGCTTGCTAGAGTTATTTGTGATAAGTACCTAATAAGCTTAAAGGGAAGTTTTATCAAACTACTATAAGACTAGCAATGTCATATGGTAGGGAATGTTGGGCTCTAAAGGGACAAAAGCATAAAGTTGGGGTAGCAGAGATAAGGATGTTGGGATGGATGTATAGTCATACAAAAAAAAAAAAAAGATTCAAAACAAATATATGAGCGGAAGAGTAAGCATGGCACCAGTTGAAGAAAAAATTGTAGAAAATTGTTTGAGGTGTGGCATCTGTTGAAGAAAAACTAGTAGAAAAACATTGGAGGTGATTTGGACATGTACAAAGAGAACGTTGGAGGTGCTAGCGAGAAGCGTAGACCAAAAGATATGGACTCCTCTGAAAAAAGCAGAGGAAGACCAAAGAGAACACTCAATAAAATCATTGAATGAGACCTTTTGGTTAACAACTTATCTAAAGATTTTACAGCTTAGCAGAGGTTACAGTTATCCGTAATCGTGCATGCCTAAGAAACATGCTAACATTCCAGCTAATGTCCATAGAGTAGTAATATTGAAATTTGACATATGAGCCAGCTATAACATGGCAAACTCACAGTAAATTGAGCATGAAGGCCACGGAGATTTTCTTGCTTCCATGATTCAGGAAATACCAGAGGAAATGACTTTGTTTCACCTGGACGAATCCCAATAATAGAATCAACGAAACCTGGAAGTACTTTGTCACCATCATCCGTATCAAAATGAAACCCTACATATAGAATACATGGTTCAATTTGAAAAAGTTCATGATATGGTACAAATAAAGAAGTGCCATCAGTATATCATCTTTTATGCACATTAGCTGACCTTTACTTTCCGCAGATGGAATATTTTTTATTTTTGTTTCATCCTGATCAATTGTCGTTGCAGAGATATCAAGGACAGTAACGTCACCAATCTGTAAGCAGGAATAAGGATCATGTCTTAGCTACTAATACAAAAATTTAGTTTAATCGCAATTATATTTAAATGCATAGAGTAACTTGACGATAAGACCACTAAAGTAATTTCCATATATCACAAAAGCTCTTTCATTAAATCAGCAGCTGAGTAAAAGTTATACATACATGATTAGTTGAATAGAGTCTTAAATCTAGCTGCATAGCGCTTGAAAGTTTTGAGAACAA
Source organism: Neltuma alba (assembly GCF_004799145.2). NCBI lineage: Eukaryota > Viridiplantae > Streptophyta > Magnoliopsida > Fabales > Fabaceae > Neltuma > Neltuma alba. The sequence continues at coordinate 219,805 of NW_021636127.1, read as the reverse complement.
AATACCAAGTTTAGATTTAATTAAATAGCACTTCAAAGTCCATAATTTCTTCAAACAAAAATCAACTGCTTGCAACAGGCATAACTTCAAAGTACCTGTAGCCCTCTCTCAGTAATAATTTTCAGTGGACCAATGGACTTGTGACGCCTTCTTAATTCTCGTTCAGATGCTTTGTGAGCATCTATATCACTATCTACTTCAACAACTATCTTCATATTTTTATATGCGTCTTCAGTAATCCATTTTATTTCAGGCACAACATCAACTACAACATCATATCTGGAAAAGTCAAAACAGTGAAGACATTAAAGCAGCCATTAGATGAAATATTGAATATTCTTGTAAGAAGGACATTTTTTTGTGCACCAATGGTATATAAGTAGAGATAAAATAAGCATCATAGATCACGCACTTCCAAAAACACAACCTAGATTGACTACCTTAGAGACCCGAGAGAAGAATATGTCTCCTCCAACTCAGAAAATTTAGTTACTATACGTATTGAGTCCTGCAAAGCCTTTCCAGTGACCTATAAAATAAAACACAATGTTTTATACTTAACATATAATTGAACTATTTGGCTAATTATCAAATCTTACATTAGCTATTTGCAAAACATCCTTGAGTATTAGTAACTCCTTACATAAAGTCATTTCAGTGCCAAGGGGATTTCACATCCTTTAAACAGACAATGCACAATTAAAGACTTTGGCAATTTGAAAAAGGTCATTGATAAGTTTGGTTATTTCCAAGGACTGAATGAAATCAAAGTAGTATATATACAGAAGATTCTCAGTCAGACATGGGGAACACGTTGCTATATAGAGTATTTGCAGCAAGAATCAAGAAACATCCACCACAGTAAGTGCAAATAAAAGTAAAGCATAAAAAATGTCTAAAAGGATGCACTAACAGACCAATTAAGGATATCCAATGGTAGAGAACAGAAACCATGTTGCATCATACCTTCAACATGGCATGTGAAAGTGTCCTCCTCAAAATGGATTCAACTGTAGCCTTCTGAACATTTTTCTTTCCAACATAATTAACGAGAATGCTCTCAGGAACCTTGCCAGGGCGAAAGCCAGGGACCTATGAGCATGAAATAATGTTACTTCATAAAAGCAACACATTCTTCTTTCAGAAATAAAAGGCTTGGATTCAAAAAACAAAATTATCAAACTTTTACAATTTGCAATAGAAAAGAAAGTTATCTTTTAGGAAACATACTTTAAGACTGTAATATTGAAAGTCAAACTTTTCGAGAACATAAATGTTAAAACCAAACTTTATCCGAACAGCATTGCAGAAAGGTTCTGTTAGGACCCTATCAATTGCTTCTAGAACAGTACACAAAATGATCATATAAAGAATAGCATTCGCCCAAGAACATGAAAAGAAGAATTGATATATATTACTTCCAATTACAAGTACAACTCCCTGACTCATATAATCTCACACTGATACAAAAATTACAGAGATACTCCCGATGCAGGTACATAACTACAATAAACATAGATAATACAAATAGCACTGAGAGTGAAGATATGAACAATACAGAACATTAACAAAGATGGAGAGCAAAAGGGTTACTGTGCAAGACAAAGGCACACAAAATGCACACAATACCCTTCAAAGCACAACAAAGAACAGGGTTTTCTAATCTTTTGAGACGTTGGCTCTCACCACTCAAAATCACACTCAAAGTTCTCCTCTGCTTTTCATGCTCTCAGCTAATCTCTTCATACACCCACTTTCAACCTTTTAACTGCTCCCTCTTTTCCTTCATTAATGCTCCATTATTTTTATCCTTCACTTTTCTACCTTTTGTATACTAACTTTAGTGTTTTCTTCAGGATCAATAACCCTCCATTTTCAGCCATTTTGCCACTCCCCTATATCCCCTTGTGTGCGTTTTCGAGGCAGTAGTGGACTGGAGCATCTAAAATAAAGAGTACAAAACTCTCATCTATCAGCAGTTAACTAATGAACTGTGCAGAATATGGGTGGGGAAAATCTTATGCTTTTATCAAAGAAGAGTTACACTACTATTTTCATGTTATGCTTAAGAATGAAATATGGCTCTAACCACTGGTGTGTCAGTATTTAGTTACCATTGTCAAATTGGGATCAAAAGCTGCATGATTCAATCCCCTCAACTGACAACATGATTACGGGCCCGTTTAGAATAGCTTATAAATAGCTTATAAACTGCTTTTCAATAGTGATTTACGGAATACGAGACAAATATGTTAGAAAAGTTTTGTCTTGGCTTATGTGAAACGTGCTTATGGAGGATTTCTACTGCTCTGCCAAACAGGGCCTAAAGGTGCAGACTCAGTCAAAAACTTTTAGGACACATTTTGTTTTGCCCAAACAGAAGCCAGATAGGGGGAAAAAAATAAATAATGCATGAGTAAATTGCAATCAAACAGTACCTTCGCCTGTTTAGTAAACTCAGCAATGACCATTTTGTAACAATCCTCACAGACCAAAGGTGGAACTTCAACCTGCAATTTAACCTGCAAAGAGAGAGTGATGGTCATCGGACCACCGAAATTTTGAATGTTTGATGTTATGTATGGATAAAGAAAGCAATGATCATACAGAAACAAAGTCAAATGAAACGATGAATCACATTTTAAGAGATTACAGGAAAAAGAAAAAGGAAAGAAAGAGATGCCACAAGGTCAAAACGCCATGCATTGAAGAGGCCAGATAACTCTCCTCCCAGATACCAAATCCCTCGATAAACCCTTCCCTCTATCTCCGCCCATCCCCCCGCCCCCCGGCGGGGCTGTCTTCCCGCTCACGCACAGTCGCTCCCGTGAGATATAGTTAGTTATCACATTCTCCGCCCATTCTGCCACCTCAATTATGCAACTGAATCTCTCATTCTCTTCCACTCGTTAACTCTGAGATTCAGTCCACTAAAACTGCCCACTATAGTATCGCATAAGCAAAAATTCAGTGAACGAACCATGGACTAAATGATAAGCAAGTCATTAAATATATGAGTGTGTTTTATTCCTCTAAATAAAATAGAAAAAGAAACATCAAACTAATCGAAAATTTGTCAAAAAATATTTATACAGAACAGAATCATTCTAAGAAATGAAATGGAGGAACATACTCTGGAATTGGGTTCTTGAGTTTCGGTGACATTCAAATCTGCGGGAAGCCGGTCTATTTCACTGTCAGCAGTGACGGAAGAGGAGGAGGAGGAAGAAGAAGAAGCTGAAACTGGATGGAAACATGAGTTCTGACGATCTAAGCCGAGCTGGAAGAGTTGAATTTGGGGGGTTAGAGATGAATGCCTCAAAGTATTGAAGGCTCTGGGCTTAGACTTGAATGAAGAATTTTGAAGAGAAAAAGAAGGAGAAGAAAAGGAAGAGAGACGACGTGGAGATGGGCTGGAATGGAGGATAGTTCGGAAGTTTATGCTACAAAGCTCCATTGATGGCCAAAAGCGAAGCGCGAAGGAGCTTGAGAATCGCCAGCGTCGCCCTGTAGGAGCAGCAGCGCTTACTGGATAAAGAAAACGATATTTGGAACGAGATGGACCAACGTGTAAAGAATTAAAAAACAAGGGGAAAATTCAGTTGGCCCTTTCAACGGGTATTTAATTTTTATTTGCACCCGAAAAAAATCTCAAATTTCACTGCACCTCAAGAACTAAAATGAAATTAAATTTTGCTGGTAAAAAGATATTATTGTCTTTACTCCAGTCATAAATAATCGTATTGGTCATGTGATTGTGGATTGTATTATCTTGGTTGTTAATTCTCATATTTCACCCATAAATTCTCACTCTCTTACTTATTGTAATTGCTCTAGTCATAAATGGTCATATTCTTGTTGTGAATTCTCTTACTCGTAAATTTTCGTATTTTACTTATGAATCTTAACTGTCTAGCTTATTGTGAATGCTAGTTCTACCTGTAAATTATCTTACTCAAATTGTAAATGGTCATATTTCTCTTATGAATTCTTTTATCTTATTGTAAATTCTCTACTTGTCAATTATCTTTTCTTGTTTCTTTTTTTGTGAGGTTATTATTATATTCTCAATTTTCACTCTAGGAATTAATTTCACTTTATCCCTAAAGGGGTGTGGTGAAATTTCAAAATTATATGAAAACATTATGAAATAAAATTCCTATTGGGGGCTAAATGAAATTTTCTCAAAAAACAATAAAAGCATGGTTCGGTTTTGGAAACCATTCTTGTATTTGATATGAGAGAAGTGGCGGGGAGGAGTTTGGACTGGAGTTAAAAGCTTTGGGTTAAGGTAAAAATTTATCCCAAAAATTTTTGTCAAAAATATTGGGTATCCAAAAATAAAATTTTCATGTAAATTTGTTTTAAAGTCATAGCAATTTTATCCATACCGTTAAAAAACTAATATTAACTGTCAAAATAGTAATATTAACTATTAATATTTTTAATGATTAGAAACAAAATTGCTACAATTTTAAACTCATAAGACAAATTTGCACCCAAAAAAATTTCTAAACACTTAGTACTCCTAAGTAAAAACTTTTGGGGTAAATTTGTATCTTGACTCATAAGCTTTTAACTAATTCTATTTGCTTTTTATTTTATAAAAAAAATAATAAATTTATCTATTATAATATTAAAAAATAAGTACCAAGTACAATAAAAATATTCATGAACCTTTCCAAACGGGGGAAAATGCCTTTTTTGTTAACTGCCCGTAACATCCGTCACTTTTTCCTTTGTGAGTCCCACCAAGTATACACGCGTCAAATGCTCTGCCACATACACCTTCGATTTCTCTTCCTCTTCGAGTCGCGATTTCACATAACTAAATCCGTACACTCCCTCCTCCGTCAGCCATCATGTCTTCACTTCTTCCGCGCTCATCATCGTTAACGACGCCGGCTTCTGGATCCGTCCATGTGCCTCTCTCCAACAACAACATCGGTGACCTCCTTTGCTCATTCTCCTCACCGTCAACCTTCCCTACTTCTCTGCATCTCCCTCCCTTCTACATAAATCCGAACCTCCAATCCTCACCGTCAACCTTCTCTACATCAAAGGAGACCATCACTACACACTTCCTTATCCCCTCACACACTCTCCCACACGGAAAAGAAATGTTGCCCGATTGGAGAAAGCGTCGAAGCTTTTAGATGCTATGCAAAAATGGCAGCCAACCACTAAACTAAGAGAGGTCGGCAGAGGAAAAGAAGAAGTGAGAGACGTTGATTGCTACGTACGTGCAATACTTAAACTCAATTAAGGTGAGTTTTCCAAATCTATTTTCATCTTTGATTTCTTCGATTGCTGAGGTTTGAGGGTGAGAGAAGCAAAACCATACCTGATTTCCCTGTTATCCTGAATGCCCACAATCTCGAGATAATGGAAAAATGGTTGCTTGAATGGGCCTTCTACTTCTCTTTTTTATGAATCTCTTATCTTTGAAGTCTGATTGAAACTCCGTGGATCTTTCTCTCTCTAGAAGACTCCAACTTTTGTTGTCAAAAGTTAGGACTTACGTAGTCTGAATCTTCGATCTCAGTTCTCACATTCTCATTCTCTGTCTAAGGCGAGGTGTGAGGCAACAAAAGCTGGAATCGAAAGCCATGAGGGCTGGCAATGCTACCCTTAGTCAACCACCCAGGATGATGATGGTGATGCTCTGATGGCAGGAAAGGCGATGATGACAGAGGAGAGGAAGAATTTCTACACTTGATATATTTATGTCCAATTCAGATGTTATTATGCCACATATATCTTCCCATCAGCATATTTAGTCGCAATGTTCTTTTTTAAGCAGTAAACGTTACTCAATTTAATGGCAGTGACGTTTTAAGGCCTTTTTGAATCATCATGGTTATTTTCACTTTTGATATTTATCACGATGTCTGATGTTCTTTTTTAATATTATAATGGGTAAATTTGTCTTTTCACCCTATTTTATATATTTTTTTATTAAAATTTTATAACCCAACTCTCCAATTTCTTAAAATAAATGCAATGGAATTAAATATGTGCTAACTTTTTTGTGTTTTTAGTATAAAAATGAGTGAATAAATGGAATTAGACTAAAGATGACATGATGAGGCCTCTTAAGATTGGTCAGGTAACTATCCTAATTCAAACCAATATAGGAGTCAATGATACAATTAGATTGGATTAATGTACCTCATTCTTTTTAAATTAATGCTTAACCTAGAAAATAATCACATGGAAGTTCACTTCATCATATCATTAAAACACTTAACATGTATGATAACATAATAACAAGCCAAGCATAGGCACAACTATATTCATATATAAAAATTAAGTAGTTAAACTTTTTAGTATGGCTGAATACCCAAAAAAAGGTGAATTGGGTGTTAGATAAGATTTAAAAACTTTTTCACAGTGCAAAGAAAGTAATAAGAAACTTTGATTATAAAAACAATAAACAACAAAGTTCAAACAAATATATAAAAAGGATTAGCTCGAATTATAAAGTGGCAAAGGAAGAGTGTTAGAATTAATGTTTTGATAATGGCAAAAGAGTATTTGAAAGTTAAAAATATTTTCAGTATCAAAATTCCTCTATTCAAAGTTTTCAAAGGGTATTATTCAAAGTTTTATTCAAATAAGGAAATTATTGCCAAAAGGTTGAATTAGTCAAGTCCTTATTTGAGTAAAATGGTTTTCTGGTCTAAGAACTTTGTTATTTGAGTGATATTTTCTCTTAGATTTTGATTTATTCAAATACACTCTCTTTAGGAACCTAACTTTATTATTTTGATCAAATACAAGTTTTAATTACTCGATGACTCATTTGAATAATATTCAAAGTTTATTAAAAGCCTATTTATTCAAAATGTTATTGGAATAACTTTGCAATTTTATCTAATATCTGACTCCAAGTCAAGTTGCAAAAGCTTAATCTTTAAGTGTTTCAGTGTTCAAGATTTTCTTTCACATTTATTCGAATAAAGCCTCGAGTCAATTTTTGCCAAAAGTCTTATTCTAATTTTTGTTTGAGTAATTGTTCTGAAAACCTTTAAAGTTCAGATTCTGTTTGTTAGTCAAGTGCTTATTCGAATAAAATGGTTACTCGAATACCTCTTCAAGTCAAATTTGAAACTAAGTATTGAAACCTTCCAGAACATGGAACATGTCTTCAAAGCTTTCATACAACTTTATTCGAGTACCATTTTCAAGTCAACTTTGTCACACTTTTTATTCTAAGTAGTATTCAAATAAATGGTTCAAGGTATCATTAATAGAAATGCTTTTTTTCGATATCCTATTTGAGTCAAACACTTTTGCATTTAAATTTGAAATATCTTTCAAATAAGTGTTGAAGCTTTTAAAAGTTTTTCTTCTAAGTACTCGAATACTTATTCGAGACATTCAGTTTAAACAAGATTGATTTCAAAGCTACATCAAGTTAAGGGTGCTTGTCTATTTGAAAATCTAAACTAGTGCTTCAAGCCTTACTTGAATAAAATCTTTTTCCTTCTTTATTCCAAGAATAAAGTGCTAGTTGTTTCAAAGGTTCACTCATGTACGTGTTCAAGTCAAAGCTATAACTTTGTTTGTCAGATTTATTCTTTGATTCAATTACAATAATTAATCTTTGGGTCTCTCATATTAAAGCTTCCTAACTCTCTCTCTCTCTCTCTCTCTCTCACACACACACACACACACATATCTGTTCTTAAACAATTCATTCCTTGTCATGAAGCTTGTTAATTGCAAAATTAAGGCTCAAAAGAAAAATGACATGAAGGATTGACTTTTTGCTAGGAGGATTAAATGCACCCAATTGTTGCAATCTATGCTATTCTACTTCAACGAATACAAAGCCATTGAGTCTAACAGATATATTTGGAGATCAACTATAAATAGAGCAAGCATTCAATAAAGTGAACAACAACTCGAACTACCACGCGCTGCAAAATTCATTATTCACATTTATTGCTTTGTTTTTCTAATTTATTCATTGTGCTTTAGTAATTATTTATTACAGTCTGTGAGAGAGATTCATAATCACTCATTATTCAATCTTTGAGTTACTCAAGATCATGGGAATATTGAGTATATTATAACTTTATGGTAAGTAAGAGAGAGTAATTGAGAGATTACAATTGTTGTACTAGGCACCAAGAGCCTATTTAATCTTTGAGATTATAGTAGAATACTCAAAGATGTTCTGAGAACTAGATATAGGTTAAATGGTAGACTCAACTAGTATAAATTGTGTTGTGCTCTTCCTTTGGTGATATTGTTCTAACTCTACTCTCATTTCAATTCCTTTTATTCAAGAAACTTTTAAATTTTTAATTATCACCTAATTCACCCCTTGTTAGGTGATCTTCTTATCTAATAAAGATAAGATGTAAAATGCGATTTATCCTAGTTCGATATCTTCACAGACCTACATCTAGTTTTCAAAACATTTCTGAGATTTTCAATCTACTATATTCCTCAAGTTTGACATGGGTACTTTAAAACCACTATAACCACCTCAACACCGAAGACAACGCCTCCACACCTGAGGCAATATATTTTTTCCTTATGACTTGCAAGGTAACAACCTCTTTGATAAATACATAGAGGCATATTGATCTACTCTCATAGAAGGGATTAAAAAATTAAGTACATTTAGAAATTCTCTTCTAACTCATAATTACATATGTACATAATTTCTGAAGCACAATAAGGGAGTATCACCTTGGAGCTATTTAGCATGTTGGTACTTTAAAGCACTAGCTTTATCTTCTTGTATTTTGAATGCTCTTGTATTTATAGATAATGTCCATTGAGCATATTCTCTTTTCCATTGAGCTTTTTCTTTTTCCCATTATAAATATGGCTGTTAGATTTTTCCCATTAGATAAACGTTATACATCCATTGAACTCTAATCTTCATCTAATATACTACAAAACATGTCATTAGATGTTTTAATATACTTTTGATGATATTTGACTCATGTAGGAGAAGTTTTGGCTTGATTTCCAATTCATAAGAATATTGACTCATGTCATTAGAATAAACTTTTGAGCTTTTAACTCATATGGGATTACAGTCAGATTTGACTGGGAGTAAATCTTCAATATATTGGAGTTAGCTTAAAAGTTTATAATTTGAAAAACTAAGTATGACTCAGATAGCATTTGAGTCATTTTTTACTTGTACTGAACTTAGAGTATATACTCGGAATATTCTGACACAAAGGTCAACTTTGGATCAGACATAGCTTCTGCAATCCAGCTCCAAATTTGGTAAATGACCTATTCTTGGAAAGCTCTTTGGGTCTAGTTTCAAATGCAAAAAGAATCATTCTAAAATTCATTGTAAGCTCAAAGATAATATCGATATACTGACTAAAGGTTAGAATCAAGGTGTGAAATCCAAGTATCATGTTTTGAATACATATCTACTCTTTGAGGTTGATCTTAGTGCCTATGAATCAATTGGGCCTTATATTAAGACTAGAGGTAGTATTATTAATATATGGGTTAATATGCAAATTTGTCTTAAAAACTTCCACTCAGAAACACTAGGTGCCAGGAATTTCATAGCAATGTTACTTTGTCATTCAAAAACTTATGTTGACTGTGATATTAACTATTAACATTTTTTAAGGTCAACGACCAATATTTCAGAGCAAAATTAGCCCCAAAAAAAGTATTTAGGTATCCAATGCTCCTAAGCAAAAACTTTCAGGATAAATTTACACCTTAATCCTTACTTTTTTTTTTTAAGGTGCTCTTCCTTTTTCATTCTCTTTTTTGTTCTCTTTTCATGGTAGGAAAATAACTTTTTCTCTTGAAGCACATCTAGTAGCAATATGAAAACTCCTTTGTCCTTTATTTTGAAAAATCTCTTGATTGATCTTTCAACTTACATCAAGAAACATGGGTTCTTCAAGGTATGCTTTCTGTAGTTTCGAAGTAGCTACCAGATATACCTTTCTCGTGTCTTTCTTTTACGCATGTGCATGCTTAGGTTTCTGTCTTGGAATTACCCTTAGATTACTACACCAAGCAAGTTAAAGAGGAGATTGCAAAGTATTTTGGCTTTTTTCTAACTTTTGATACAACAAGTGATTTTCATCATGAAGGTTTTCAGGTTGAAGTCACCATACCAATGAATCACAAGTTAGGACAATTTTTTATTTTTTGATTACATTTTGGTGATCTAGTTTGACAAACTTTTCTTGTGGGGCACATCACCTGGATTGGCGATGTGGGGTGGTTGGCCATTCACAACACAATTGCAATCAAATTTTTGACACATTCAACCAAGGGCCATTGCAGTTCTTAAGACATGTAAGTAGTTCTAGGACAGCAGATATCACTTTTGATAATGACTTATACTAGATTAGGAGGCCAACTAGTCTATTAATATAGACCTCCCATCACCGGGCCTATGAATTAAATTTTTATTTACAACCTTTATGCCAAGGCTCTTACTTAGTGCCGAGAAAGAGGCCCAAGCAAATTAATAAGGTATTATTTACCCCTTCTAAGAGATTATGAAGGCATCTTCATTGTTCTAATTTATACTCATCTACTGAGGTACTGGTGTGAGGAACAACTATGCGTAAATAAGAAAACTATTCAATCCCCTCTCCTTATATGGTTAAATAGCTTAAAACTAACTTGCATTGGAATGACTTGATAGCATTCTATAATTCTAATACTTCATCTAGACAAGCTCATGCTGTCATGAGAAAAAAAAGACGAAAAAACTAGCAAACAGTATCACCCCTCAATTAAGAGAAGGAAGTTTCAGACTAAGAGGTTTCACTTGAGAGATTTTGCTACTCATTCATCAGCTTTAGGAGAGAGAAATTTTGATTGTCAAATATTCAAGTGTGGGAAAGAGAGGCATAGGGCTATAAAGTGAGGTTGTGAGCAATTCTTAATCTACACTCACTTGTGAAACTTCAATTACAATATTAAGGATTATCAGTGCTTACTACGCTTTAATGAGGTTCTCAAGCTATGGTTTGGGGAGCTTATTGCCATAAAAGCTCACGTTGCGGATAAATAAGGCAACGCTTGGATAATTGCCATGGAATGGGTAGTGCTGTGGTAGTTTCGTGTTGATATAAGGCTACTCTCAAATAAACTTACTTATTTAGTTTCTTCCATATTTGTTTCTATTTTTCTTTTGGTTTCCAATATTTGGTTAGCTTTTTGTCATTCACCATCCCTTGCTCTATCCTGTTGCTTAAGCAAAGCAAGTCATTGGGCCATGTCATCATTTCTTTGGTCATCGATTCTAGAGTTTCTTTCAACATCCTCAGGGATTTAGACATCATGAGACATCAAGATCACCTGGTGCCTCCTGGCAGCGTTACCTATTAGAGATAACTTCGCTAGCTTATTCATGGTCAGTCCATCCCAACACGAAAGAGCCCTCAAAGTGTTTATTCATTGAGGTGTATAGAAGATGTCAGGATCTCTTTTCACTTGTCTTATGTTTGTTAGGTCGTTTTATTTTCTTTACTTTATGTTTGCTACTTGTTTCTTTTATTGTACTTGTTATCTTTGTTGTTTTCTATTGTAGGGCTTCACAACTACATATCTTGATATGTTAGCAGTTGCTGCTTTTTTTATGTATCATTTTATCTATGTATTAATAAAATTGTCTCTTATAAAAAAGAAAGAAAAGATGCAGAGATTAAAAGACCAAATAGAGTCTAGTTATTACCAATAAAAAAAGGATGAAATTTCACTAAAAAGAAAATAATTAACCTACAGAATTTAATGATGAGAGTACACTACAAGTCTAATTGATATCTATCATTATTATTCGACTGAGCTCTAAAAATTTACAAAAAATAAAATAAAATAATGTTAAATAGCCATATGTACAAAAATCACATTAAATATGTCTGATTAAGTGTTTTTAGTATTTATAATTTTTTAATAATATATTAACTCTTTTTATTTGTATACTTTTGATCTTAATATTTCTCTTAAATTAAACTCCTATCATTTTACATTTAAACCTACTTTTTAATTATATCATCCAAAAAATTTTTAGTTTGTCAAATTGAGTTTTTTCATTAAAACCTATCAAAACATAAATCACATTACAATATGCGAATTTTATCCTAACTTAAGTTTTCAAAAGTTCAATAAAATAAAACTCACTTCTGCCATAGCTAATTCGAACACACAATTAAGGTTGTTAGAATTGTGATTTTGAAAAACCTTAGTCTTTAGTCATTACATTGAGGTGGATTGGGGTGATTTAGTAGATTTATTATTTCTAATAAATATTATAATAGACAAATATAAGCTAATTAAATCTTGAAATTTCTTAGTGAGTACTATAAATTATAGAGCGTAAATGGTAACTAGATATGATTTGATTTGTTATTATCACTACTAGAAAAAAAAAAGCTTTTAATAGCAGTTAAAATGAACTTTCCACAACGGCTTTAGAGGCGAAATGAATTCCGCTGACGTTGTAAGGAGAATAAAATACAGCAGTTTATAACTGCCGTGAAAAATAACTTTCCATGATGGGTTTTTTTACTTAAACTAGTGTGGAAAGTAAACTTTCCACGGCGGTTTGTTCATAAAACCACCATGGAAAGACAAATTTTTAATGGTGGTTATTGTAATAACTGCCGTTAAAAACTGTAATTTTTATTAAAAATACTGCGTCAATTTTCTTTACAAACCTCCTTGTAATTTACAAACCCAAATACAACCAGCAGAGCAAAAGAATATGTAGAACTATTTCAAGATGTTTATCCTAACACTAATATCCCATTCTTATTCAATCACCAACACATTATAATCAACAACTACTCAACTAGTTAATAGTCAACCAATGAACTAAAATGTGATGAATGACTTAACTATTTTACATTTTCAAAATTCTCTAGCAATGTTGTTAATAAAGTATCCCTAATCAAGTTGATTTCCTCCATGTCATATGGCACACTATCTTAAAATGCCTGTAAATTAAAAATAATACAATCATTAGTCAACTTGATCAAAAATGTGAAAAGAATTGAAGAATTATATGCAATGTAACCTACATTTACCTCATTTAATTTCTCAGTCATCCCTGTCTCAATAATGTCATTCATATAGCGGATCACATAATATTCGCATTCAACACTCCCAAATCTATATAACTTAAACATGTATGCTTTATATTACTATTCATATGAATAGTAGTGGCTTAATTTAGTATCTACATATCTACATCACAAAGAGCCGAACCAATCACATTTTCTATCCAGCTCCCCTCACAAGTAATGGTCATGTGAATAGTAGTAGCTTGCCTGATAGAATGGGGCACTGCATGTTGGGCTCTATGCATGTTCCCCATATCTTTGACTCAAGCATTTACACGTCCCAATGAACCCTAAGTAGTTTGACAGGATAGTAGTATTGGCTATAGCTGCAAATTTTTCAACTGCTTTCACAAAAGTAGGGGTAGCTTGAATAAACAATGCAACTCGTGATTGAGATCAATAATGAGAGATTCAAATTTCAAATTTTGAATCCTTCCTTTCCTGTCTACCAATCTACCATTTTTCTTTTATTTTTGCCCGTAGCCTCCCTCCTATTTCTCACTATTTCTCTATATCTTTCTTGAGCTAAACTTCAGTATTAAGTTCTCTATTTTTGCCGATCCCAACTCTAACATCATTACTCTAGGTTTAAAGGTAAGGTTTCTCTATGTTCCTTTTCATTTTTCTTATGCTTCATCCTTTTTCTACTCTCTGTTTTTGTCTATTATTTTCTATCACTTAATCTATTTTTACTTCATTGTTCTCTTTTTATCAAATACGAATGATAAATCGTTGCTACAGAGGTCACCGACAACAATATATTCATTCTTTATCGATTTCAATGGTGATTTTCTCTTCATCTTCTTCGTCTTTTTCTCCTATACCTTTCTTCAACATATATTCATTCTTTGTCTACTTCCTTTGATTTTGGGAGATTTTGGGTGAACGAAGTTGATTCCTCATCCTCGCCTTCCAAGACTTGCCTAAAGAACTCACCTTGAAATCACCGATTTTGATATTCTCTTTCTTTGATAATATCTGCTCTTAGCTCGATGATGAGATGTGCTGCTTATAGGAGTTGATGGGATTCTTCTTGGTCTGTAAGTATTTTGATGCTTGGTTTTTTTTTTATTGGTTTAGTTCATCTAGCTAAAATTATTTTTATGCTGCCTTGATGCTTGGTTCTTCTAGATTAAATATGGGGATAGGATAAAAAATAGGATGGTCTATATATAATATGCTTGCCTGATAGGTAAAATGCTTACGAGAAATCTTTGTGTGGATGGGGCTAATTTTTTTTTCCCGTATAGGTGTTTGTTTAACTATGATTTCTTACACATTTCTTTTCTTTTTTTCATTCATCATTTTTCTACTCTATTCTGCTTCATCTATGAGATACTCTGGCGAGCCAATGCCATCATACTTAGCAAAGCTTCTCTATCAGAGTGGTACAACATTTGCTCCACCACTATACATCAAAGTTGGTGTGCCAAAGGTGGGGCTTTACTCTCGTCTCTCTTATTCCTTCTCTTTTTTTCTTTCATCATCCATGCTTTAGTTGCTTTTATGAATTTGTATTTTCAAAAAATTGTTGAGGGGGTAAATGATTGTTTATCCTATATGTTTGGCTTAGTAGAACAAAATGTGCTAAAGAAAAGTGTTTAGTTTCATACCGACAATGATATACTCATGGAATCACATCTTTTGCGTCGGGACAAAAATGTAATCATCCCCTGACTCATAAGTTTAACAATTAAATGCTTTCAATTTTTATGCTTAGCGCTACGAATGGAGTTTGAGGGGTTTGGAAATTTTTTGCAAAAGATGGATGCTAGAATATGGAGTTCCAATCATGGTAGTTTTGTGTGTTCTACCATGAGTATGGCAGTACTTGTACCTACTTCTTTGAAGGTTTGTCATAATGCCATTCAAGAATAGGGTAAAATGTCCCATTTCTATTAAGATTGCCCAAAGTAGTAATTCGTGCTTCTTTTAATTAACAAATACTATCCTAAAAATTTCTGGTGTAGCCAAGAGAATTGCTGCATATAGATATGGTGTTTATGCTATGGACTCTCCTAGTTTTGGTTTTTCTAAATGACCGATTGTTGCTGTAATATTTTAAATTGTCAAGAAAATGTTGCTGACTCTGCTTTCTATTTTAATTAACAACAAGACCTTAGTAGAGAGGACTACCTAAATTTATAATAGGGCAATCAGTGGGTGGAGCAGTTTCTCTTAATGTTTACTTGGAGGAACCAAATGATTGGGATGGATTGATCCTTGTAGTAGCAATGTGTAAAGTAAGCCTATAATTCTATATTGAAGTTTGATGTTGAAAGACTTTTTTTTCCCTTTCCTTGAGTATGATGTAATTCTATACTTGAGTATGATGTGAGTTTTGAAGGTGATAAGATTTTCTTTTTATTTTTCTTAAGATGAGCAAGTTGTCCAAGTCATTTGTTATGAAGGAGATTAAGGCTTTTCAAGTACTTTGGAAACTACACCTAACTATGGGTATAATTTTATTAGTCAAATTCTTACACAACCCTTTGGTGTTTTGTTTGGGACTTTGTACATCAATTAGGCATGAGATTTGATACTGTGGAAATATATATAAATGGGCTTTACTCTGGTGTTTGGGTTTAATAGTTGCAATACCAATATGCATATGCTAGCCAGACGATTTTGTTATGATAATGGCGTACCAAATTTCAATACATTTTTGTAGGACAAGATCTTTATTTTGTATTTTGCTTACTATAATTTAGTCTTAGCGTGACTATTATATTCAGCTTTAACTCAAAAACTTGATTTTATGGCTTAGATGATTCTATAGCCCATATATAAGTGTCCTTTATTTTTGCTGTATTAAGGTGATTTAATAAGAAAATATATTTTATTTTTTTGGACACCAATATTGTCACAATATGACAAAGTTGTCTACTTCAAATGGTGAACATGTTTTTTATTACCAAAATACGATGCTTCAGACTAAACTTAATGATCTTCAAGTGTTATACCCTCATACTTAAATCATCTTTGCTTATTATTTCAATGTTGCACTTAAGTTTTAACTTGGTACTTCTTTACTCTCAACTACTTATGTATTTCAACATAATTTTTGGGTTTGATTGGAAGATTGATACTGATTTGGTTCCTGTTATTTTAGGATTTGGCAAAAAATGTTATTGAAAGTTTGTTGTGAAGTTCGAGATCTCTACAATTACAATGAATCAGCACTATAGTCATATTCAAATGTTCTTTCTTGGAAATGTTTTGTTTTTTTTTTCCATCTTTATGGTTGAATCTCAGTATTTAACGTTCTTTTCCTTCTTTATTTGTAAGGTGAATCCTTCAAATGCCAACTCACCTGGGTAACACTGGCTCTATATTAATGAGGATGACTTGGTTCCATTCCTGAAGTTTGATGACCTACACCTTGGAAGTAAATGAATATTGCACTCATCCTGAAGATGCCTTAATTGAGATTTGAATGTTTTTGGAGCGAAGTGCAATAGAGTTATTACATAATAAGGTAAAAATGGAAGCATGTTGACAGTAATGCAGTAAAGGAATTTATATTTATATTCCAATATGAAAGCAAAGCAACAAGAAGAACATTGCAAAGAGAAAGTAAAGTTAAAGCAAATTGATGAAGGCACTAATTGTGGATTGTATTCTAGGTTTATTAAATGGAAGGAAAGAAGTTTCATGAGATATGATACATATAATAATATATCAATTAGATCAAATTTGGTAGCTATGATTATTGTATTTCACTATGATATTTAAAGTTAGAACAATGTCTTTATTTGAGTATATTGCAAGCATATAATCCTTGTACATTGCACAAGGGACGCCTTGCTAGCAAAATGTGGTGCAATAGAATTTTTTTTTAAACTGACTAAAATGCTGATAAGGTTTGATTTTATGAAAGGACGCATAAAGTTATCTAATTGGCAAGTTGAAATTTAGTTTTATCATGGTAATTGTAACATCATTATTTGTACTTGGATTGTAATGATGCTAAGTTGATATTATGGAGTGAAGAAAGTTGTAGTAAGCTAGGAGTAATGAGTATATGAAAGTGAATGTAGAAGGAGTCAATGGGATCCATCTTGTGTTGATTGTTGAGTGTTCCATGTCTTTAAACTCTCTGACTTTGTTCTTGACAAGTTGATTAATTCTCTTGATGTGTTAATGGTGATTTCTTTTTCTTGTATTGTGCTCATTGACGATGCAATCCATCTTGTACAATTATCTAATTTATGTGACTTGAAGATGCAAGTTTTCTTTGATTTTTTGTGACATAATGCAAATGAGAAGTAGAGATGCTTTTAAGGCAAAATTTTGGATCTCCACTCCAAAAGAAAAGCCTTATGATCCTAAATTCTAAGAGAGCAACGTGTAATTTTGTACATTATAATTTTATACTTATTTTACTTCATATTCTTATTATTGCTATGATTTATAGAACTTCATTATTTTAATTTACATTATGTTATTATCTTCCTTCATGTAAGAGATATTGTAAGTTATGACCAATAAATAAAATTTCTTCAATTTATGCCATTATGAAATTATTTTATCCTATGTAATGTATAGGGAAGTAAATGTTTTGAGATAAACTCTTTTTTTTTATTTATATATATATATATATATCCTCTTTCTCTTCTCTACAATATAATCTCTTTTTTCTTTTTTTAACTCTTTATTTTAGTGATAGGTTTCATATAATCCATGCATGACTTGTATTATGAAAGGAAAATAAAGGATAAGTCTTTCATGGTAATTACATTGCTATTGTTTGGAGTGATGGATATTAAAATGATAGATATTAAAGTACATGCTTCCCGTGCATCGCACAAGGGAGTCAATACTGGTTGATGATGATACTAACAAAATGAAATATAAAATTGAATATCTAACTTTGATTATCTAACAAAAATTTATAAATATTAACTTTGATTATTGAAAAGATTTATAAGCATATATTTTGCTCAAAATAACATACTTGTGGAAGAATTCATCTTGGTGGTTGCCTATCTTGCTACTTGGCCACAACATTAAAACTATGAATAGCCCTATCAGTAATAAAAAAAAATGATATTAGAGCACGTTTTTATAAACTTTACACATAATAAATATATAAACATAAATTAACGTGTCAATGATATTTTTGGTTTCTTCTTGTGGACCTCTACAGAGAGAATCAAACCAGCAAACTTTGTTATCATACAGGGCACAAGCAATCAAGGTCTAATAATAATTTCAAAATATGAACAATGTTAATTATAATCCTATGTATATATAACTTGTGTATCTCAAATACAATATTATACTTACCCTTCCACGTAAGGTGCAAAATATAATTTCTTTTTCATCTGAGTCATCGTGGTCATCATGTAGATCGACCTCGCTTCCATAGTATTGATTATTTCTACACCTTTTGAAGACACATAAAGCCATATGTGCCCTTAAGTCCTCTCTACTGACAGACTCGAGTGAAATGCCTATTGTTCAAATAAGAAACATTAGGATATGCATAAGTATAACATTAGGACTTACAAAATAGCCAGCTGCATGAAGAATATATCCAGCTCCTCAAAGTTGAGGAACTGAACGAGGTCCTTCTTATCAATGGTAAAGTCATATGTTACATTTGAACCCACAATCCTCAACTGCATCTTGAAAGTAAAGGGGTTCTCTATGTTTTCCACCATGGAATGAAGAAGCGCCAAACTTCCATATATAACCCCAATGTGATCAGCAGGAGGCTGGAGGACAGGATCTATGCTCTTTGTCACCTTCTTTGCTGCTACTGGCTTTCTAGTAAGTCTCTTTGGCCACAAAATGAAATTTTCTTTAGCCTGAGCCAATAGTCGAACCTCATCAGTAGTGTTGGGTACTGGTGTACCACCTTAACCACTACGGATCCTATCCACCGTCACCTTTACTTAATCCTTCATAACTTTTTTCTAGTGGATCATTGTGCCCAAGAATGCTCAACCATTAGCAACATGAAGAGACGAACCTTCAAAGTTCACATATAGAGCACACAACATTCCATTGTCTAAGGCAGGATCAGGGCTAAGGTCAGGGTCAGACAATGTTAGCTGTTGCGTCTGATTATTACCGTCCTTCCCACTTTTAATCATACGTGAACCCTAAAACATAGAAAGAAATTACTTAAGCACATTAAATAAGTTTAAATGAATGAAAAGAACCTTAAGAAGATTTGAGAAGATATGTGATTATTACCTGTGACGGTTTAGACACTCAGGGCATATGAAATCCGGTCATGCCTATCATCATCATAGCCTGTTGAAACTTGGCATTGACACATCTTTTGCATCTCCATCTTGTGTTCTTGACTGAGTTGAGCTCGAACTCTCTCTATTTCTTCTTGTAATCACTGGTCAAGCTCCTCTTTGGATACCATGTCAGCAGAGGATAATCCAATGCTTCTTCGTGAACCAGGGCTAAAGAATTGTTTGATGCCAATCCCTTTTAGGGCTCCTCTAACTTTATTGGGATGGTCAGCCTTTCCAATTTTGATGGCCAAGATATCCATTCGTCCATGAGGAATGAATATACCTTGGGATAATTGTTCCTCAAGTGTATCCTGTAACATTAAAGTAACAACTTTCATAAGATAATTGAAAAAAGCAATTAATGACGCTTAATGTAATGATATCACTTACAATCCTCTCAGCAACAGTAGTAGTCTCTAGAATGATATATTGACCCCTTTTAACCCTCGCTGGCTTCTATTTTTCTTGGTGAGAAAAACGCTAGAGGGGTGGAATGACTCTAGTAGGATCTGAAGTAGCAGCCTTCTTTGTAGTCTGCAATCGCTCTTCCATCATATTTTTTTCCAACCCACTATACCCTTCACGAGACATGGTATGTGGATATATATTTAGCTTAGATATTTTCTTATTCTTCTTACTCAACGCTTATGACAATGAAACAAATTTAACAAAATTAATTTAGTTAAATAAAATATAAATTTACTAATAACTCAGTTTGAAGAATCTAAACTTGAAATGCAAGGTCTTCTTGTTGTTTCACAAACCTCTCCCATGCCTTGTCACTAACAAAGGAGTATCAATCCTTAGGATGCTTGTCCTTTCTTTCTGCACAGAGATACTCCCTTGTAAGTATGGATTTAAAATCTCTCCACCATTCATCGAGTTGCTTTAACACAAGGTGTTTCATCTCCTCTATTTTGAGAATATCAAATGTGAGCTGCAATACAATACAATAGAGTTAGAAGTAAATAATCAATTATAATTGAAAATAATAGAAAAAAATCGTAATGTACCAAAATACCCTCCATAATCATGTTCTTCACTTCTTTGTCTATCATCTTCCAATTAAGAATGTCAATCACAATCTTACTATGTGCTGGATAACCACATAACTATTAAATTG
The DNA here is from genome assembly GCF_004799145.2 of Neltuma alba. Classification (NCBI taxonomy): domain Eukaryota; kingdom Viridiplantae; phylum Streptophyta; class Magnoliopsida; order Fabales; family Fabaceae; genus Neltuma; species Neltuma alba. The sequence goes on along the minus strand of NW_021636127.1, from coordinate 199,340 downwards.
AGTCCCTTCAAGACCTACAGCCTTCAAATCATCATTGAACTCTACTATAATCCTCATGGGTTGTGCAGTCTCATCATGCAAAGCCAACTTCTTCATACGAGTCGACCCTCTACCCCTTTTCTTACTAGTAAAGGAGCTGTCGTCATTAGAACCCCGTTGACCGGATCCGTCCATTTTTTGTTCAAAGAACAACTAATAAATGTAAGAATAAGAAACATCAAGAAAATTCAATAAAAAACATAATATTATGAATAAATGATAATTATCAAATAAATTTAATAAGAAACATCAAATAATATATTTAGGCCTTACAACGATTATCCTTCCAAATTCCTTCACAATGATAATCTCTAACAGCATAGTCATTATCTACCAAATCTAATTTAGTTGTTTTAGGTCGAGTAGCTGTGAAATGTAGGGTTTGTCAAGATTGAATTCTGAGTCACTGTCATCTCCACTAACTCCTTGCCTCTTACCTTGGAGCATGATAAACAATTTTTTTGTTGCTAGATTGGTGACATAAAAACACTTCTTTCACTTGACTTGCTAAAATAAATGGCTTATCTCTATATTCAACCCTCTCAAAATCAACCAAAACAAATCCAAATTCTTCATCTACTTGCACAACATTACTATTAACCCACTTACATTTGAAGATGGGAACTTTAAAGTTGGTATAGCTAACCTCTCATATCTCTTTTATTACTCCATAATAGGACATTAATGCTAACGTTGGGTTTTTATCTTTTGAACTAGTAAAATGCATAACTTCGACTACTACCATCACCCCACTATTCTGCATTGTACTCTTGTCATGTAGATCTTTTTATAATTAGTAGAAACTTGAGATAGTGAAAAAAAAAACTTCACCTATATTGTATAGCCGGTCCCAAGCCCGAATAAAGGAGGAGGGTTGTGTTAGGCCCTCGACAGCTAACGTAAAAACCCGTTGAATCTCATGAACATGGATCAACGAAGTAATTATGCTAATGCTAGGTCGTTGCCCAGAAGTGACGCACTGTATGGCTCGAGTACAGTGAGAAATGAGCTAGAGCCGCTGCATCGTGCCTGAATGTAGTGTTAAATGAGCAAGGGCTACCGCACTCTCTTGGACGGAGGCGGCTAAAGAAGTTAGCTCATGAGACTGAGATTAGATTTGGCACTTGGAATATTGGGACGTTAAATGAGAAATCTATGGAAGTAGCAGGAGTTATGAGGGACAAAAGGATTAATATCTTATGCCTCCAAGAAACCAAATGGACTGGAGAAGCTGCCAAGGAACTTGGAGAGTATAAACTTTGGTACACAGGAAAGGTGAGCGCAAGGAATGGGGTTGGTATCATCGTTGATGAGACATGAAAAAAAAATGTGGTAGAGGTTAAAAGGTTTGAGGACAGAATAATATCGTTAAGAGTAATTATTGGAAAGGATACTATCAATATCATTAGTGCCTATGCACCTCAGGTTGGGGCAGAGACATACCTTAAAGATAAGTTTTGGGAAGATATGGAGGGTTTGGTTCAAAGCATACCACTCGAAGAAAAAAATTTTATCGGTGGGGACCTTAATGGACATGTTGGTAAGGAAGCAGGACAATTCAGCGGGGCCCATGGTGGTTTTGGTTTTGGGGAGCTTAATAGTGGAGGACAATCTATTCTCGATTTTTCTCTTGCATACGATCTTAAGATTGTCAACACTTGTTTTAAGAAGCGAGAGGAGCATTTAATCACGTACAAAAGTGGTGTCTCAAAATCATAGATTGATTTCTTTTTGGTTAAGAATCCGGACAGAAGATTGTGTACTAATTGCAAAGTGATTCCAGGAGACGGGGTGAGTGCCCAACATAGAGTACTTATCCTTGATGTACGTTTTAAGAGTACCAGGCAAAAGTACCATCAAGTGGCAAAACCCAGGATTAAGTGGTGGCAGTTAAAAGGGGAAAAGCGGGAGTTATTCAAAAGGACTCTTTTGAAGGAAGGGAATTGGGAGTTGCAGGGAAATGCAAACATGATGTGGGAAGAGATAGCTACAAGGGTTCGTTTGGTAGCTAAAGCAATTTTGGGAGAATCCAAAGGTCCTGGTCAAAGAGATAAGGAGACTTGGTGGTGGAATAAGAGTGTGCAAGAGAAAGTCAAACAGAAAAAACTGTTTTAAGGCCATACACTTGTGCAATAGTGTAGAGAACCGGGAAAAGTATCAGTTGGCTAAAAAAGAGACAAAGAGAGCAGTGAGCAAAGCACGTACTAAAGCTTATGAAGGGTTTTATCAAGAGTTAGGAACAAAGACGGGAGAAAGAAATATTTACAAGATCGCGAAGCAAAGGGAGAGGAAAAAGAGAGATCTGGACCAAGTAAAGTGTATAAAGGATGAAGATGGTAAAGTGTTAGTTACTGATAGTGATATTAAGGATAGATGGGAGGCTTACTTTTACAAGTTGTTTAATGAGGGAAGCAATTATGTGACTCAGGACTTGCTAATTAACGAAGATGATCGGAATTTGGCTTTCTACTGCAGGATACGTATCGGAGAGGTTAAGGCGGCTCTCAAGAAAATGGACAATGGAAAAGCCATTGGGCCTGATGGTATCCCAATTGAAGTTTGGAAATGTTTGGGTGATGAGGGGGAGGTGTGCCTAACCAAGCTTTTTAATGAAATTCTACGCTCTAAAAATATGCCGGATGATTGGAGGAAAAGCATTTTAGTTCCTATTTACAAGAATAAAGGAGACATTCAAAACTGTGCAAGCTACAGAGGGATAAAACTTATGAGTCATACAATGAAGTTGTGGGAAAAAGTGATGGAATATAGGTTGAGGTTGCAGACTTCTATTTCGGAAAACCAATTTGGATTTATGCTAGGGAGATCCACATTGGAAGCAATCTATTTACTAAGGGGGTTAATGGAGAGATATAGAAGTAAAAGAAGAGATTTACATATGGTTTTTATTGACCTGGAAAAGGCTTATGATTGTGTGACAAAAGAAGTATTGTGGAAGGCTTTGGAAAAGAAAGGTGTACGAGTTGCGTATATCAAAGTCATACAAGATATGTATGAGGCGGTAACTACCAGTGTAAGGACACTTGGGGGGGAGACAAAGGACTTCCCTATTAAGATTGGCCTACATCAGGGATCCTCTCTGAGTCCGTACTTGTTCAACATTGTTCTGGATGTTCTAACTGAACCTGTTCAAGAAAGAATCCCTAAGTCCATACTCTTCGGGGATGATATAGTTCTTATGGCGGAATCAAAAGAAGAGATTAACACTAGTTTGGAGTTATGGAGAAGGACTTTAGAGTCGAAAGGTTTCCGTTTGAGCAGGAACAAAACAGAATATATGTATTGTGATTTTGGAGGGAGGCAAGGTAATAGGGATTTGGAGGTGAGGATGGGAGAGCAAATTATTCCTCAAGTATCAAAGTTTAAATACCTAGGATCCATTATACAGGAGGATGGGGAAATTGATGGAGACATTTCTCATAGAATACAAGCTGGCTGGTTAAAGTGGAGGAAAGCTACCGGAGTTATTTGCGATAAGAAGGTACCTGAGAAACTTAAAGGAAAATTTTATCGGACTGCTATAAGACCAGCTATGATGTATGGTAGTGAATGTTGGGCAATAAAGGGAAAACAAGAGCAAAAAGTCGGAGTAGCAGAAATGAGGATGTTGAGATGGATGTGTGGTCATACAAGAAAAGATAAGATTCAAAAGATCAGGACAAGAGTCAGTGTGGCACCTATCCAAGAGAAAATGGTTGAAAATCGCTTAAGATGGTTTGGACATGTGCAGAGAAGGCCCTTGGAGGCCCCGGTGAGGAGGGTGGATCAAATAAGATGGAGTCCCATAAAAAGAGGCAGGGGAAGACCGAGAAGAACGCTGAATGAGGTCATTGAACGAGACCTCCTAATCAACAACATATCTAAGGATTGGATTGTTGACAGAGCACGATGGCGTCGTGTGATTCATGTAGCCGACCCCACCTAGTGGGATAAGGCTTGTTGTTTGAGATAGTGAAAAAGAAGGGCATTTTGGGAAGAGAAAAATGAGAAGAATGGATTATGGATTTGACAGAAAATAATTATAGTGACCAGAATACTGTAATTATAGAAAAAGAATTAAACCTGGAGCAAAAGTGTACTGATAAAGTAGAAAGTAGAGTTTTGTCCTTTACTTGGCCTACAAGTTGCCACTCGTCAAGCCATGAATAGAGAGGATTTAAAGTGCCAAGTGTCAAGCCAAGTATGGAGAGAATATTGACTTTAGAAAATAATTTGATTTAGAATTTACTTAAAAAGTAAAAAGTTGCAAGATGGTTTAGGCTAATGACACCTCATTGCATTTATTATGTTTGTTAGGATATTTTGCCTATAAATAGATACTTCCTCTACTCTTGCAAGACCATATATTTTGGCCAAGGAGGGAAAATTCTTGCAAATTCATTTCTTGAATTCCAAGTAAGAGGAAAGCTAGCTACTTTGATCATCCAAGCTAAGATTCAAGGTTAGTAGATTGTTTTAAGTTGTTTATTACCTTGTTTTATTAAGTTGTATGGTTGAAAAATCTGTTCTTCCTCTTGAATGTTGCTGGCCAAAATGTGTTAGGGTAAGGGGAAGGAGGTTTTTATGCTAAACCTAGTTAAAACACATTTATTCAAGGTTGTTTCAAGTGATTTTATGTTAGTATTTGAAAGTTTTCATGATTGGTTAAGGAGGGGTGCTGTTTGGTCACTTTGAAAATTGTACCCTAGGATGAGTTTTTCATAGTTTTGATGCTTTCATTGTGTTTAAAATGAAAAATGGCATAGAGTAAACCTAAAAAACAAGTATTGGAAGTATTAGAATTAAAGTTGAAATTTTTGGAATCCAAGACCCCTAGGTTCGGCCAATATTGGTTCATAAGGAAAGAGCTTTCTTTTCATGAATTCAAGTTCATATTTGGATTCTATATGAAAAATTATATAAAATTCACCTAAGAAAGGAATTTTTAGGTTAAAGAAAACAAAGTTTCAAAATTCAAAGAATTAAGGGTTAAAGGGTTACTTGAGTTTTGCCATTGAATCTTGTGTGGTTTAGATTGTAATATGGTTGCCCCTTTTCATGCAATGTGATGTTTAGGATTTGATATTTGTGGAGGAAAGGAAGAAGAGCAAAGAACTAAGAAGTTATTTGATCAATATATCAAGATTTAATTAACTACTAATATTGACATTTTATTGTTTATTATTGCATGGATGATTATTATTATGTGGTTGAACTATGATGATTGTGATGTGGCTGCTACTTGCATTTTATTGCCTTGCCTATTGCATGTTAGAGATGGCCTAATTATAAGAGTATTGGTTCTGCAATAGTAGCAAATTTTGAAATGCATAATGATGATGCATGCTTGATGTTATAGTTGATTCTTCTTACTATTGAGATTTTAATGAAATCTCATTCCTTCCAAATGTAACCCAACATTCGAGGGACTGAACCATCTAAGAAGAAGCTACAAATTCAATGGTGAATGTGGTATTAAACCATGAAAATACTTGACTTTTGCTAATGTATAATTATGTATGTTTAGATGTTGTAGCCTAATTTAGACCATTAAATTGGGGCCGCGTTTTGGCATGCTTACAGTTCACATCCTAAGCTTCAAATCAATAGGTAGAACATTAAAATTGGATATTGGTAGGATTTATGATGATTTTTCAAAGTTAAGGTTTGAAATCTGGAAAAAAGTTTTTAACTAATGGAACAGTAGTAACTTCCACAAAAATCTGGCATTGATCCACAATGAATTGGTTTATGAGATTATTTTTTCTTGAAAGAGAATTCAACAGAACTTTCCATAGAACTTAGAAACACTCTGTTTTGATATTTTTAGAATTAGTTACAAATTTTCAAATTTGGACAGAAAATCTGATTTACCAAGTGAACACTGTTTTTCCGTGAACAGCATCCAAGTTACGTATTTTTGAGTTTATAGCCATCAAAAGTGGTCAGAATTGGTTCTAAATGGACTTTAACATATACTAGAAATAAGGTGTAACATTGTTCACCATAGAAGACCAAAATATATAATTTTGTGGAAATGGTTTCAATATTAAATGGTCATTCAGAACATATCATAAGTGACACTCGTTGAAATTACATTTAGGACATGGACAACAAATTGTAATTTCAAATTTCAAACACTTTGTACTGGTTTGAAACCATTGCAAAATTTAGACATGTTAGGAATTTTGAATTTCAAATTTTAAGCACTCTGCAGCGTTTTAAAATCACTGTGAATTTAGATATGGAGGGAAATTTGAATTCTAAATTTCAAGCACTTTCTAGCAGTTTTAAAACCACTACAAACTTTAGACATAGAGGGAAATCCGAATTTCAAATTTCAAGCACTTTGTAGTGGTTTTAAAATTGCTACAAACTTTAGATGTGGAGGGAAATCTGAATTTCAAATTTTAAGTACAATGTAAAGGTTTTAAAACTGCTACAAAATTGAGAAAAAAAATTCTATTAGTTTAAATTAAATCGCTTATTTAAAATAGGTTTATTAGACAATTGCACTAAATGATACAACTAAAATTGTGAAAACACAATATTTAAATCATAAAACCAAACATATAACTTAAAATTTAAAAATTAAGTTAAATTCTTATGGAAATTAAAATTAAACAACTAACTTAAATTGTCATAAAAACAAGTTCAAGTTTCAATGTTTATGAGAAATAAGAAAAAAGGCAATGATTAGCCTTCTATGAATAATCCACAAAATTATGTTTGTCATCCTGATGACGCTCTAAAGGCTATGAGTGCTGTGAGGGATGGGGTTGGGGCTCATCCACATCATAGCCCAAGCCTATATCTGAGAGTAATGGTGCAAGGGCATCAGGTGCCATCTTTTGTCAAACAATCTCTATATAGTGGCTTATTTCCACTACTTATATTTGGTTGCATTCGGGCCTCATGTATAATGTCCTTCCTTTTACCTCTTAGAGTATGCATTTGTAAGTGTTACAGTTTAAGTAGATCACACAACAAGCCTGTGGATTGAAAATTTCAACATAATTACTTGAGTTACTATTCACTGTTTAAATTCCAGATTACAGGTCTAAATTCAAAAATTCATAACTAATCCTATAAAAATCATATGGAGGTGTTTCAAAATTCTACAAAAAGCTCTTTGAAATTTATTTAAGGGAAAAAAATATCAAATTGGACTTATCCTTGCCCAAGTTGTACAGTTTATTCCTTAAACTTTACTATTTATTTGGTAAAAACTAGAACTTCTAGATTTCTTGCCTCAACTTTGAAAATTCGTATCTCCTTGTGTACACATCCAATTAAGGTGATCTATCTCTCATTTTAAAGCTTAGGATGTGTACTATAAGCATGCCAAATCTTGTGGCTTAGTTTACTTATTTGGTAGGTCAAACTAGAGCTGAAAACTAACTGCTTTAGAACCTATGTTTTTCTCTTAACCTTTTCTTACTTTGATTCTTTTTATTAATTTGGCATAAATGACTTGGCTTTACTTTTTTCATTGATTCTCATATATTTTCATTCATACCATAAATATTATAATTAATTACATGGCATCATTGGCATCCATAAACATAATTTACAAAAAAGGAGAATTATACATCCATCAACAATCTCATTCATTAACATGAATAATTCTCTACTTTCTTCTCCTTGCTTCTCATGCCATTATTGCCTGTCATTGATTGACCTAAATGGTTGGTTAGAGAGGGGTGAGATTCAGAGGAATCTCAGTATCAAACATTACCACATACATGCACAAGATGGATACTAATGTATGGTGTATAGTTTTTCATAAATTTAGGTTAACTAGTGACATGTCATCATGCCTTATACTTGGTATAAAAATGCATAGCCATGAAAACATATTAAGAACAGAATTTCCAGCAACAATTACCATGTCATAACATCATACAATCAACAAATACAAACCAACACATAAGCATACCACATCAAGCACGTAAAGGGATAAGTTCACTACCTTGTACTTCAAGCTTTCTTTTTGCTTTTCCCTTAACTCCCTTGACTTCCCAACCATAAGGGCTTTCAGTCAACATCATCAAATATCTTCTTGGATGTTCCAATGTCCTAAACACAACCACAAGGTTCACATAACTCATTAGGACCAAGAAATCACGCAAAGGTCAAGACTTGCTCTCTTGAACCTCAACCCTTTCTCTTGATTTTAGAGTTTTCTTTCTCACTTTTCTAAGATAAATCTCATCATCTTCCATCATTAAGGTTCATTTATTTTTAATTAGGACCACTTTAGATGGCCTTAGATTCAAGAAGATCAAATCTAGAAGTTTTGCTTCGTGGGTACTGTTCACACAGAAATTTCAGAATTTTTGCTCAACTTTGAAAATTTGTAATTAATTCTAGAAAAATCAAAACTGAGTGGTTCCAAGTCCTACTGAAATCTCCTTAAGTTATCTTTAAATAAAAAATAGTTTTAGGAACCATTTCTATGCAAAACAATACCAGAATTATACAAAATTTTTCTACTTCTCCAATGGTCCAAACTGTCTCCAGATTTTAAGCCCTAAATTTGACAAATCACCCTAAATCATACACATACCCAAATGAAGTGTTCTACCTATAGATTTAAAGCTTATAGAGTGTACTTTAATCATGTCAAATTTCAGAATTAGACACAAATAGTAACATAATTGAAAGAAGCATCAAGACAGGTGTTAGAATCACCACATACCTTGGTCATGAAGTTCAAATCTTGTTCCTTCTTCTTGGCCTTCATCCTACATTTTTCTCTCTAATTTTTGGCAGAGTTTTCCCTCTACCAATGCTCGCTAAAATTCTCTTCCAAGGGGTTGTATTTATAGCCAAAATTATGACAAGAGTTGCCAACTTTGCCCTTGATAAAATGTGACAATTCTAAAGCCACTTGTCCAAGCTTCAAGCCTTCCACCATAAGAACTTGCCAAGTGTCCTTATGACATCATACCCTTAACATTATCAAGCTCCTTTCTTGCCTCATCATGCCATGTGGCAAAATCTCATAGAAAGGAGAGGAGAAGATTAGATCTTCACCCTTGGATAAAACTTGAACTCCAAGTTTCTTCCTAATTTACTTGGCTCATATTTATCCAACTTTCTTAATAGCCTTTTGGAGTTCATAAAATTTTTCTGTCTACTCTATAAATTTTTTTTAATTCTAGAGAATATCTATGAATTTTCTTAGGCCATAGCACTTCCTTTAAGCCTTGCATAAAAATCATTTACTAAAATACCCTTTTATTAGCATAATCAGCTTTATATTTTATTAAAGCCATTCCATTAGCCTTCTGACTGTGGGACTAATTTTATAAATTAGTATAACCTTTTAACTATTTAACTCATTTTTGCGTATATTTTTTAGATCTCTTGCTATTTTAAATAATTACCTCAATTGGTGTACTTTTTACCAGCCATAATCTTATAAATTCTATTTAAGCTTCATTAGGGGTTTTATCATCATTTCTCTTCATAAAAGAGTCTTAGAATATTATTTTTTATTTTTTAAAATTTTTTGTATACTTTTTATTTTTATTCCTATTGGTCTGTACCTTTCTGAATTTACGGTTTTACCCTTGCTTGGGCTCAACCTCATAAAATTATCTCTTTGAGGCTTCTAACTTAACCTTTGGCCTATCTCTAGCTTTTTTTCTCTTTCTGGGTCTTTGAGACTTTACTAGAGCCTCTGTCTTTAATTACACTTTAGCCCCTGAAAAATTTTACTTTGCAGTTTAGTCCTTAAAACTGCTTTGACTTCTTTTCTCATTTTTAAGACCTCTGCGAAAAGGTTTTGATAGCCTATCCAATTCAGGCTATTTCTCGTACTTCTAGGCTAAAAGATTGGGATGTTACATCATGAGCCTGAAACTGGGCCTCCACAATTCGCATTACCTTCTTATGAAGCTCCTCTACTGATACCTTATCCCTAAGAGGGTCTATGTGATGTACCCACTGATTATGAAGTGAAACATCCATCATTTTACCCCTTTTAGTGTGTATTGGGAAGCACTATGGTTTTGGCAAGTTATTAATTGAACCTATACATTAAAATCTTATATTTTAATTCTCAGGTTGCTATTTAGTTGGTAATTTTAGATTTTTGGTTCAACTTTAAAAATTCATAACTAATTATAAAAAAAATTATATTGAGATTATACAAGTCTCCATTTAAAGCTCTTTTAATTCTTTACAGGAAAAAAAAATACTCAATGGATTATTTACTTGCTCAATTAATACAGAAAAACAAATAAGGTGGTACTGCTCATTTGATCAAATATTACTTTATATTTTTTCTGCCATAACTTTGAAAAATCATATTTTTTTTAGTAGACACATCCATTTTCGGTGATCTACCACTAAATTTGAAGAATAGGATATGTGCTAGTTACTCATAAAATATTATGGGCAGATTCATTCATTTGGTTTACTTTTGCTATGTCTTATTTTCATTGCTCATTGTTGGAATGTTTTTCTCCTTATTAAAGTTAGCATGCTATAAATAAGCATTACCATACATGCAACCATTCCAATATTCTACAAATCATTCACATATATCATCATACTATATCTTATATGTCATTCTCAATGTTCATCATTACATAACATCATAAGCATGTTATTGAATACATCAACATTAAAGAGAAATATTATATTACAATACATAAAATCATTTCTCGAATTCTTCTCTTCTTTCTTTTGATCACCATCATGCATTCTTCACCATGGCACATGATGCATATTATGGTTGGTTAAGGAAGGATGAGATTCAAGAGAATCTCAATAGCAAACAATTACCACCCAAACATACATAGCATAGCTTGGCATTCATAACATGCTTGCAAAATTAACATTTTTATAACATAATGACATGTTTGAAAACTATCATGCATTAATCATAACTCATATAGGCCTATGGCATGCTTTAAGTATTATCATATACACAATACATGAGTTAAAGTCACATAAACATAATAAACAAGTCATACATGCAAGCAAATACCAAACATATAAAAGTAGGGTAAAGTTTGCTACCTTAAAGCCTTAGCTCCTCTTGCTTCCTTTGCTTTCCAAACCTAGAGCTTCATTGTCCAAGCTCCTAATTCTACTTCTATAATGTCCAGTCGTCCTAATTACATCAACACATTATTGTCATTCATTCAATAGAGTCATGATAACAAGCAACATTCATACTTTGCTCTCTTTAACATATATTAACTTGTAACTTTTGGACTTTCAATCCATTCTTTATAAAATTGATTCCACATGCTATTGCTGAAGGGAATTGAAAGACGACGCGCAGCGGAAATCAACTTAAAATTTAAAACTTTCAACCTCTTGCCCGGATCTACCGATCGCGTTTAAGTTAGGTAGTAAGAAGCATTACCTTCGGTGTTCGATTTCCAAGTGGCTCGGTGATTCCGCCGTTCAGGATGCCTCTGCTCGCCTCCTTTGTCGTTCGAAGTCGACAACTCTGGTCGGCTTCCTCTACCGGTATCCACACGAGTAGCCCTCAATCTCGAACGACGTGCTAGCGTCTATGTCCGTCTAGGGTTTTCAAAATCCGTCCTCTCTTCTCACTTTTGGCCATCCCTTATTTGCTTAGTGCTTTCACTCTCACTAAAACCCTAGCTCCCAATATCATATATATAAGATGCTATAGGAATTATTCATGATAATTAATTTCGAAATTAATCCCAAATTAATTCCGAAATTAATGCAATATCAAATATTGCCTAATCAGATAAGAGAACAATTAAATAAATATGGATTATATTAAATCCGTCTCACAGATTTTAATTCACCTATTTATTTAATTCAAAATAAAGATATGACAGAATTAATTTACATAGATCTAATTTATCATTATAAATTAAATCTAATAATTAATATCTCTTATATTTATGTAATATATATATACGAATTTATATATATATATATACACGTCCACCCTATATTATTCATTGAATCTAGACATATCTTAGATTCAATGAATCTGGACATCATAACTCGCGTTGCGCTATTTTGTGTGCGACCCTGTAGGCCCATATGAAGTTGGCAATGGACCATTAACTATAATGACTCACAAGTCGTAAGCGGCCTCTAGCAAGACATCACGACTACCCAAAACATATGAGGATCATTGAACGATGCAACCTTTCATACAACCATATCGCGTCCCTTTTGTCACACGACATTTTGGTCATGGATGAGGCATGGAGAACGTCATCCTCCTATTCATGACCATTACTTTCTCGATCCCTGAGTAGTCTGAGTATAGAAACGGAACTACCTTTCCATTATAGTATGGCCATACATTTCTCAGACTCACTCATCGAGGGGCCCAGTAATATCTCTCTACGAATGTGAGGGACAAATTCCATCTTGACCATTCACATTCCTCCACATGAAAAACCACTAAGCCTGAACATAGTCTTTATGATCACTCGGTCAAAAGTGACTTTTGACTAGGTCAAAGCTGAGCTTTTCTCATGTAGGAATCCATGACGATCTCAGGTCAAAGGGCACAGTGACATGGTTTATATATGAGAGAAGCTTATGACTTAACCCATGCAGCTCTCTCATAGCAGGTCGGTCCAACACCTTGTACTCTTATATGTGCTTATGACTTTAATTTATATCTCTATATATCTTTAAAGTCATACTGGTCTTATTTCATCTTTGCTCCCACATAGATGACCGACCAGGGACATTTAGGATAAACCATGAGTTATCCGAGGATAGTCATCACAGTAAACATGCAAATAATATGATAACGTAATTAATAAATTCATAAATCAACAATGTTCATAGCAAAATGATTGGCCCCTAGGGCACAATTTCCAACAATTGCCCTATAATTTTGCATGTCGGATCAATTTTCAAGCTCAAAATTAACAAAATCCAATTCCTTCCCTTAGAACTCAACTTGGCTGAGACATAAGGGTTTTTAAAATGAAAATTCTATTTTCAATTCCAATATTTCCAAACTTACTTTCTCACCTTTATCCCACATGATTTTCATTCTAAACATATTAAAAGCATCAAAATCATCAAAAATCAAATCCCAATATAAATCCTAAATCTGGCTGACATTCTCATAAAGTTAGGGGAAGTTGGATACATTCTAATTTCATCACAAAACCACTTGCTTACTACTCTTTTCTTCCTCTTAATCATTAATCTAACTTCAGTCAATCCTTTCCTTAATCATAATTAGATAGCACCTTATCATAAGATTTCATGCTTCCAAAAATCATCAAAAACCATAACCAAGATTAAGAACACAAAGGGCATCATAAACTACATCACAGTCCATAATCTTACCTTGTATTAAAGCTTAACTTGGCTTGAGGATTCTTACTCTTCCTCTTCTTGTAAAATCATCTCCCATTAATGATTAATTTACTCACTATAAGAACCATTTAAAACACTACTATGGTAGAAAAGAGAAATAATTAAAAGAAACTACCATAGTAGAAATGATTCAAGTTATTTTCAAGGAAGATTCACTTGTAAAAGTACACCTGAATAAAGAACTCAACATCTTGGGACCACGCAAACTAGATTAGAAAGGATTTGACCCTGCTAACATGGTTATAAGAAATAGGCCCCTGAATAACACAATTATCAAACATCAACACTTTGAACTAAGACTCTGACTTTAGGCTCGAGTATAAAACAAACAATATCAAGCCCATTACTAAAACAATATGTTACATGTACTATAAATAATCACAGTTCATCCACAAAAGTCGCATGTAGAATCCTAAAGCCTCCAGTCTACTACTAGCACTTAAACACAATTCAATAAAGTCATTATAGGTTAAATAAACAAATCTCTAATCAATAGAGAGTATGCAAAAGATAGGGGTCCTATGTGGCAATATATAACTCCTTTGGCACATACAAAAAGAAGCGAAGGCAATACAAGAAGTTTTGAAGGCTTAGGCCCTTAGATTCTTCCCTAACAGCATACCACTAAAACTTTCACTTGAAAACAGATTTAACCACGGGATGAGACAAAAGTCTTAGTAACCAACAATCTATCTCATTATACACACCAATATATGGTGTCGAGTGGGACAGTTATGAATAATTAGTAATCATACATATATCTCAATATCATTGTTCTCAGGGTTTAGAATACAATTCTCAAGTCTCATAACAATATATCAGTGTTAAAATACAATCATAATGATCCCAATGACCTTATTCCCACACTGAGGGAAACAAGAGCCAAAATGGCTAATCTTTCATTTTATGAGATAAACCTAAGCCGATCTCTCACTATTAGAGATACGGACAAAGGAGGACATTCCCTCACTGTGGGAGAAGTGCCAGAAGCCAGCCATCATGCATTAATAGAGGCACTCATTACATGATGATAATAAACACAGTTCACTCACCAATGCCTATCCTATGCATCATGCTCAAAAAATCCAACAAGTGGTCAATTTTCAATTCTATAGTCCATTTCCAAATCAAAGTCTAAAGTGGTAACATATTATTCCAAACCAAAGATTGCATTTTCAAAACTCAATCCCACAAGACAAAGTCATTTCCAATGTATCAATATAATTTCAAGCATATGCCAAAATAACTTTTATAGTTCTAAAACAATAAAACTAATCATAAACAACATACTAGCATATATAATGATTAAAAAGTAGTTACCTCTCATCTAAACAAGGATCAATTACCACAAACAAGTTGCTCCATTCATAACAATACCAGTCACAAACAATCTACACAAACATACAATCACCACATATTAGTTAACAAACTAAGTAAGGGGTTGACAATGACAATTGGAGACTCATCTACCCAAAACTCCTCTCAACTTCAAATTGACCAATCAAAAACTCAAGATACTATCCTAATAAATCAATCAACTCATAGGAATCCTTAATTGTCTCTCAATTATACCAATTGATTAAAAGCCATAATCTTTTGTATCTAAATTCATCACCAAAAATACCCAAATATGAAAGTAAACTCAAATTGACATTTTTAAACCAATTAAACATCAATTCTAACATCAAAACTCATTTTGAATCCTTATAATATCATTAACCATCATAAACCTCCCAAAATCATAAACCCTAGGTTCAAATTCCTCTAAACTCCAAATCCAAGAAAACTAAACCGACTAAACACGTAGACTAGTCCATATAAGCCATTTAAACTCAAAATAATCAGTCAAAATCTCAACCCATTTGAAATCATTGAAGAACCCTAAGATTCAACTAGCTTAATCTTGAAAAAATTAAGAAAAAAGGCTAGAAATGAGGTTAGAAATACTTAATTTGATATTTGGAAGCTCAAATATACTCTCCTAGGATGAAAACACCAAACCCTTGCAGAGCCCTATGAGTTCTTTTCTCCAAACCTCATAAAAATCATAGATGAAATGGATTTATAGATTTCAATACATTAGCTATAACAAGCATCTAGAAAATGACACAGTTAACACTGTGTTGTTCGCTATGGCGAACATCTAGCAAATGACATAGCCAATACATTGTGTTATTTGCTATAGCAAACATCTAGCAAAAACACAAATAAAAGAATTGACTTCAAAAATTCATAACTAACTCCAGTTATCTCCAAAAATTACAAATTAAAACTCTTTGAAAAGCTTGAGATGTCTATGTTTCAATGCAAAAAGGATCACTCAAAGCAAGATCATTTGGCCCTTGAAACCACCCAATTTTCAAGACTACTAAAAAAGATTTAGAGATATAACCTCCAATCATCAATCTTAGTATTTCTAAGCTTCAACATCCAATTTCAACTACTTAATACCTTAATTTTTTGGATAATCAAAGCTTAATTAACTCTAATCCTCAGATTAAAACTTAAAATGTTACACTTATCCTTTTCATCATCAAAATTTTGTGCTTCTCTCCCTCTCCTCAAGCTTAGCCAAAAATCTCTACTAAAATCAAGGAGAAGGGATATTTATAATGGTTTCCATTTTATTTTGCCCTTGAGTTTAGAAGAATTTACAATGCCATGTGTCCTTTCTTCCAAGCTCCATATAAGCTCAAATACCTTATTTTACCATGTGTCTTACTTTCCATGCTCCCATATGGTCTTAAGTAAATTGGAAGATAGTTTCAAATCCAAGGTAATTCCTTTTCAATTTTTCCCTTTAAAAAATTATACAATCTGACACCATCCATTCATGAAAATGACACCAAAAATAGAGATAAAATAGGAAGAAATTCTTCTAAAATAAACCATAAGTTACTCCTCCATCAATTTTGTAAAATTGCACCGTATCAAGTAATTTTTAGGATCCTGACATACCTGATAACACTGGCACGTGTTTTGTTACCCTAATTCTATGATTATCCTTCTTCTCTCACCATAAATAGCTTCATGTGATGTTATGATGACAAAAATTAGGTAGAAGGTGCTTTTAAGGTTTTTGTTTCTTAAAGGAAACATCAAATTACTTTATCTCATCGTACTTTGATCAAATGCTTCCTGATGTTTTCTGGTTCTAGAAATCCACCCCTATACTTCATTAATTTCCTTTTATTATAGAGAAATTCTCTAATTTTTCTTAAACCCAAACTCAACCTATCGATATGTGTTTTAAAGATTTTGCAGATATTCTCTTTAGTAAAAATTTGATTTTAAATGTTTTTAAAGGCAACCTCTTTACTTTCAAGGATTGGGAACAATTTTATAATCTTCTACAATCTCTAAACTAATTTTTTTTTTCATTTTTGTATGATTGTTTGAGGCCTCTTTATAATTAAAATAATTGACTTTGACTGATTTTTCTTAGTTAGTCAAAATTCCCATAATGAGCCAAATTTCTAAACATTTCTTAAATTCATTCTATGATTATTTTCATCATCTTTAATCTCAAATAGGCTTTTATACCTCATTTTCTATTTTATAAAATTTTTTTGAAATTTCGAGCATATTTTTTATCATTACTCTTTCTGACTTAAAACTTTTCAAAATTATAGTTTAGTTCCTACTAGGGTTTAATCTCGAGAATCATCTCTTTAAGGTCTCTAACATGACTTCTCACCCATAATCATCTCAATTTCTCGTACCCAGCTCTCAAGACTTCATCAGACTCTCTATTTTCCTTGTCCCTTGGTCCCAGAGAATTTTTAATTTTTACTTTGTAATTTGATCCTTAAGAATCTTTCTATCATTTTAGAGAATTTTTTTTAGACTCTTGCCAAAAGAGATCTGGTAGCCTACCTATTTTAAGCTATTTTTTGCATTTCTAAGCACAAAGTTGGTGATGTTACATGAGGTCCCCATCTCAGAGGTGCCACAACTACTCCAACAGTAGACAACACTGTGTGTGGCACTGAGTCCTCTAACCTATCAAAGGTGCTTAGGTTGCGCTAGACAATGGAATCCATAGCTAGCCCCCAAGACTCTCAAAGCTCCATAGTGCTTTGAGTCATCCGCTCCCGCCAAAACAATTTAACAAAATTAATATTTAAGTCGTAAATTAAATTAAATTAAATTTCATAATTTAATTGAATACTTACAGCAACTTTCTTAGTGTGCTAGGAAGTAGGTGTGCCTTCCTTGTGCCTTTGGAGTTGAGGCCATATATCCCTATAGGTTGTCGTCCACCCCTACTCTTATTGCATCTTCTTTTGCAATAAATTAGTAACAAAACAAAGATATTGTTATTACTATAATTCAAATTTGTACATATATGTTGAAAAAATTTATATATTACTTATAGTCTTGTTATAGGTGATGGAAAATGTCTTCAAGCTAGATGTATGCTGGATATCTTGCCATATGCTGCTCTGAGTGTTTCTCCATCCTCCTACATCTCCTCAAGGGGCCTCGGCCCTTCCTCTTTCTTTGTGTTATACAGGTGGCCCCTCTTGTTTTTTTAGTGCTCCCCTATTTTCTTTAGGATATAGCCGTTCAGCTTGTTGTCCATAATAAATTTTGCCAGTAAATAATACAAAAATTTATAAATTAATTAGTAAACTTAATTACATAAATTTTATTATGAAATAGTTAATTAATTTAAATAAAGAAAATAAATCTTAATGGTAAGTAATAATTAATTACCTTCACCACAATCTCCTAAGCATCACTCCTGGCTTTTTCTAACCATCGCCTAGTAGTTCCATACATAGATGGGATAGATAAGCTAGGTACCGATTGAAGAGATGACCACCCACTCAATCCCATCTCAATCAATTGCCTAGTGTGCTCATTTAGAGGCACAATAATATGGGCGTCCTGCATGAAGTAGGTGTCCTTTATGTTGAATCTTCTCATGGACTTATTACTAGCATAGTCTGCACAATTTAATTGGAAAAAAATTATAATTGTAATGTTTAATTACTATATAATTTATATAATAAATAAAAAATTTATCAAATCAGCATAATATAATGGTAATAAGCTGCTTTTTATAATAGTGGTTGTCTTTAAGAAGCAAGTATAGTGAGGTTAAATTGAGTGCTCTTGAAATACAAGGAGATAAATAGTTCTTTTTGCATTTAAAGAGTCCTTACTTAGTGTTAAATTTTAGTTTTCATATTTTTCACACTTCAAATTTCATCTTAAAAAATAACCATGTTTTAGATTCATTCAACGTAATTGAAAGCTTAATTGTGATAGTTAACTCATGTTTTAGATTCATTCAAACTAATTGAAAGCTTAATTGTGATTGGTAACTTGTTTTTGCCTTAGTCCTCATGAGAATGGTACTTAATTATCATTATACTACTTGTACAATGCATGCACTTGTGATTTATATATGTAGACAAAGAACTTTTTGTCCTTGAGTTTGTTTTTCCTTTTGTTGGAATAAAACTTAATCAACCCTTGATGGATTAGGCCCCAGCCCAACACTACTACAAAAAAATCTAACTGTAACACTTATTTTTTTTCATTTTTGTAGCATTTTCAAAACGCTACATTAACACCTGCTACGAAAGGGTGTGAATAGAAGCTGTAGTACTTTCAAAACGCTATAGAAGGGTGATCTCCTGTAGCATTTTCTCAGGAAAGCGCTACAAGTTATATACTTCCTGTAGTGCTTTTTCAAAAAAGCACTAGAGGAGGAACCCCCCTATAGTGCTTTCCTGAGAAAGCGCTACAGGAGTTCAAGGAACTCCTGTAGCGCTTTCACTGGAAGAGTACCACTTCTTTAAAGAAGCACTATAGGAGTTTTGCAATCTTCTATAGTGCTTTCTCAATAAAGCACCGTAGAAAGTTCTGCTTACTGTAGCACTTATTCAAGAAAGCACTACAAAAGTGTTTTTCTTAAAAAAAATAATTAGTATTATATGGTGTTTCTAAAAAGCACATCTACAGAATTTAACATTTCTCAACTGCCAGTAAAATTCACAGATCAAATATATACAATAAAATTCTCATAACATTATCACTATATATATTGACAACAGTTGCAAACAAAATGAATATAATTCTAATTCTACAACCAAATATGAAGAAGTAGCTACCTACTTTATATGAAGAATTGTTCGAACGTATATCTACATCACTCTTAATGACTTTATTTACCTGGTTGTCAGTGTAGTTTGTGCAACGTACATCTTCATAATACTGTTCAATAATGTAGATAGCCAATTAAAATCACTAAAAATTAAGCATTAGATAATAATTAAAGTTAATAAATAATATAAAGTCAAAATATAACTACTTACATTCTCGGGAATAAAAATTTGATCATGAGTAATAATTTTCTTCATGAATGTCATAATATAATAACACAATCATTATTATTGGGTTGCAAAGGATACTGCAACAATATCATGAAATAGTTAAATCAATTTAAGAATGCAAATATTTTATTTTCAAAACTTAAAAATTGAAACAAATACCTAAATTTTCTTCCGCACATAGCTTTTTGAGGTGTCAGTAGCTTTAGAATAATTCAATCCAGCAAAACTTCGATAGCCAATCAACGTACTAATAAAATGAAGTTGAGATTAAATTGGTTATTCAGTCATACAAATATACACATGCACACAAGCATGGACAGACACTTACCTATTAAACAACCACATCATATCAGGACGATCTCTTGGTTGACCATACTCTAATAGGGATTGATAAATGAGAATTGTACTGATCTCTCAATGTCCATCAATACGTCATGGTACAATTGCCTTCATGTAAAAACAAATAATTAGATTAAAACTAATAACATTAAATGATAAATAATAAGGATGATGAAATACCTAATCCATATCTTAATAGTCGTAGCACCAACCCATCTACGATGAAGTATATCATTCAGCACATGCCAATCAATATTATTAAATATATCACTTGTGCTGTAGATGTGCCTATCAAACTCACAAAAGGCTTTTTTTCCCCCTTCCTTGAAAGCGTGTAAGCTGCAGGAGGTAAATAAGTACGGTATCCACTCTCAACCGATGCTAACTCTTCTCTTATTCCCAAGGTAACCAAATCCAACCTCGCATTGACACTATCCTTACTTTTTCCTTGCATATTGAGCAATGTGCCAATTAAACTATCACAAATATATTTTTTTCTATACGTATAACATCAAGAAAATGTCTCACATGCAAAAACTTCTAATATAGAAGTTCAAAGAATATTGACTTTTTCTTCCAACCAGTTGTGGCAACATGTTTTGCAATATACTTGCCAAAATTGCTATCCAAGTCTTTCACCTTCTCAAAAACATGCTCACTAGCTAACATCTTTGGTGGACTACCTTCTTCTGAGGCCCCATTGAAAGCTTTTTTCCACTTCCTCCAATGATGTTTTGAAGGAAAGAATCTACGAAGTCCTATATAGACATTTTTCTTACAATGATCTAATCACATTAAATGAGTGTTATTTGCACATGGGCATGCATAATATCCTTTGATACTGTATCCGAATAGATTACCATAAGCGAAAAAATCATTAATTGTGCCAAACAGCATGGCTCTTAAATTAAAACTTTCCTCCCTATACCCATCATACGCATTCACCCCAGTCTCCCACATCAACTTTAGATCATTAATCAAAGGAGCCAAGTATACATCTAAATCATTCCCAGGCTGTCTTAGCCTAGAAATTAACATGGACAGCATCATAAACTTACGTTTTATGATTAAGCGTGGCAGAAGGTTATATATCATTAATATCACAGGCCATGTGCTATGAGTACTACTTTGAACACCGTGAGGATTAATTCCATTAGTTGCCAATGCAAGTCGTAGGTTCCTTTCTTCTTCCCCAAAGTTAGGATACTTGTAATCAATTTTTTTCCATTGTGGAGAATCTGCAAGATGCCTAAGCTTCGTGTCTTCAATCCTCTCATTTGCATGCTATGTCAACTATTTAGCAATTTTTGCATTATTGTACAAGCATCGAAATCTTAGAATAATGGGAAAATACCAAAGGACCTTCAAAGGATTTTTGCCTTTCTTCCCATATCGTAATGTATTACATGTAGGGCACTTCTCCAATGATGCATACTGATTTCGAAATAAAATGCAGCCATTAGGACATGCGTGAATCTTTTCATAACCCATCCCAGTAGAGCAAAGAATTTGCTTAGCCTCATGTTTTGGTAGAAAGTTTATTTTTCTCTAGAAGCATGTCTTGCAAAAGTGTAAGCAATGTAGTAGAACTCAAATCACTCCATCCATGACACTCTTTCAAGTTATACAATTTTAATACTGCTAGCAATCTTGTGCATCTTATGCATCTAGCATACAATGATTTTTCTGCATCACTTTTCAACCTCTCAAATAAATTAGGATAATCATGAAGATCCTCTTCAACTGCATTTAGCATTTCTTCAAGACCATCATCTTCATCACATATGCTTGTGCCAAACTTATTTGAAGCACCACTTATGCTATGAACTTGATCACTACATGTATCATAAGTCTCACCATGCCTTGTCCATCGTGTATAAGATTGATCAATTTCATGACACATTAAACGATCTAACAAATCAGGTGGACTAATTCACTTTCCATAGCAACATGCTAATTATGGACAAACAATTTTTTTAGGATCTTTTGCATGTATCATTGCAAAACTAATAAACTCTTTCAACCTGTTTATATATTCCATTGAACACTGATTAGATGACATCCATTTTCGATCCATGTCTTCAACCTATTATAAATAAATAGTTAAGTACATAATTATTATTATACCTATTAATAATTTTAATTTTTTTTATTTATCTAAAAATAAAATGGGCAGTATAACGGCTTAAAAATGCAAGTTTTCTAGGTTCAACCTGTCTCTTTTAACTATAATCAACCATTTAATCTAGCACAATTCACTGATTTTTCACAACTATAAACAACAATAACAACAACAACAAAAAATCATATTTGCCAACATATATCAAATCTAAAATAAAAAGCATTAAAAGCTAACGGATTAAATATTTAGACCATTCTAACATATGATTCCACCTAAAATAGAAAATAGAAAAATATAACTATCACATATTTTCACATGTAATCACCTGATCAAAATTAATCCTATCTCATTAATTTTCCAACATATTTCAAGTTTTTACCAAGGAACAATTTTACAAAATTTAACTAACTAAAGTAAAAAATATTAAGCAAATTCACATATTTATCACTAACAAACTTAAATTTGTAAGCTTTTAAATAATTTAGCTGGAAAAAAATACTTACAGTGTATTGTAGACTGACTTGAATTATATCAAGAGTAGTCTTGCAAAAAAAAAATGTTAAATGAAAGTGATGAGAGGGAAGAGGGGTATGGTAAGGGCAAAAGGAATAGAAAAGTGGGTACAGAAAAGGGGTGGGGATCGTGGGTGGGTGTTGAGATGGGCAAGGGGTGGGGGTGGAGACAGTGGTGGGGATGAAAGGTGGAGGTGGCAACGGAGAAGGAAAAAGGAAGTGGGGAGCTTAGGGAAACATACAGTGATGGGGACGCATGGGGAAAGGGGTATGGCAAGAAGCTGTGGGGAAAAAGGGAGCAGAAATGGTGGCTTGAAGCTGAAGAACAGAAGATCAAGCTGTAGGTTAGAGTGAGGTGGAGTTGTGGTTTAGAAAAAGACAGGGAGAGTGAGCTAGAGCTATCGGGTATAACGCACACGGGAGTGGAGGGGAGCTGTGGGTTAGAAAAAGAGAGGGAAAATTGGGGGGGGGGGATGGAGCCGAAGGGAAGGTAAAAATGGGAACTGCTGTAGCGTTTTGCCTACAAAACGCTACAACATCTGATCTTCTGTAATGCTGTAATCAAAATGCTACATATAGCAGGTGATTTATATAATTTTTTTTAAAAAAATGTTATCTTTTTTTTTTAAACTTATCAATGGAAAATAAAAAAAATGGAGGGAAATATTTCATTAGCAGAGGATTTTTTTTAACTCTACAAAAAAATTGTTTTAGCTTTCTTCTTTGAATTGTGAAAATGAAAAAAAAAAAAGGAGGGAAATATCATTAGCATGGGATTTTTTATAATTTTTAAAAATAACTTTTTAGCATTTTTTAACCTAAATTAAAAATGAAAAAAATTGAGCTTTCTGTAGCGTTTTATCATAAAACGCTACATAAAGTATGCTTCTGTAGCGTTTTTTTTAAAATAAAAAAACACTACAAAAGGTTTTTCCTTATTTTTTAAGAAAGTGCCTTATATTTTCCCTTGTTTTAAATTTTTTTTAAAAATGCTTTTAACTTTTTTTTAAAAAAAAAAAACCTATCAATGGAAAATGGAAAAAAATGGACGGAAATATGTTATTAGCTTTTTTTAAAATTTAAATTGGAAAAATGAAAAAGGGGGGAATGCCATAAACAAAAATGCTAGATTAGGGGATTTTATTAATTTTTTAAAAAATAATTTTAGTTTTTTAACTTAAATTGTGAAACTGGAAAAAAAAAGAGAGAAAAATATCATTAGCAGGGGATTTTTATAATTTTTAAAAACAATGCATTTAGCTTTTATTTTAACTTAAATAGAGAAATGAGGAAAAACAAGGAACTTCTATAGCGTTTTTTTGTAAAACGCTACAATAGATTTTCCATAATTTTTTAAAAAAATCGAAGGCCTTTTGTAGTGCTTTCCATAGAAAGCACTACAGAAAGTTCTACGAAATTTTTTTTAAAAGAAAAGAATCTTTTGTAGCGCTTTTTTAAAAAAACGTTACAGAACCTTGAGAAAGCACTACAAAAGATTTTTTTTAATGTTTTTTTTACAAGGTAAATGGATTGCTGTAGTGCTTTTTTGAGAGAGTGCTACAGCAAGTATCATACATGATGTAGCATTTATTTAAATAAGTACTACAGAATATATCTTTTTTTAATAAATTATTGACTACTAGCTATAGCGTTTTCGTTTTGAATGCTACAAAACATGCGCTACAAATCAAGTATTTTGTAGCAGTGCAAAGTATTTTGTAGCAGTACAAGAGATTAGGACAGATATTAGTAGAATATCCAATCTTCATTTTGAATTTTGGTGGGAATAGTTATTTGTGAGTGGGAGGACATACATGTCAAGATATACGCATTATGAGAAAAAAAATACAGAGTAACTACTCTTTCTCCTCCATAAAAAAATTTCTCTCCAAAACTCTTCCTTTCTGTTTATTTGCTTTAAATCATAAGTCTGTATCTATACCCATGAACAGATTTTGTATAGCCAAAAACATACCGAATATCACCTTTAGGTATGTCCAAAAACCCAATATTCTTTTTAGTAGTTATCTTTCATATTTTAAGTACACATCTTTAACCTCTTCAATAATTGATTATTGAAAATGTTAAATTTGAGCAATAAAAATATGAAAGATGAGTACTAAAGTAGAGTGATAAAAAAAATTATCTAAGAAGATACTTTAATGGTGAAATGGCATAAAAAATTACTTTCGAATATTGAACGCTACTAAACATTACTTTATGGTACCTTCACTTAATGGACTTTTTAGAGACTTAATGACAAGGTTAAAATTGCCCATTAAAAGATAATTTAAGGACAAAATCAGACCACAAAATGCTTTAAAATAGTATGCACACGTAGGAAAAAAAAATATTTGGATCAACTTTAACCCAAATTTTTTTTTTTTTGTAGGTTAGGCATAACAAAACTTTTTCACAATATTCTCGCAAAAGACTACTCCTTAACAATGAGGAACGCATGCATGACTGAAAATTAAGACAAAGCTTTGGTACTAAATGGAGAAACAAACACAATTCAAAGGCACAAGACAAGAGCACAGAATCAGATAGACACGCACTAGAGCGAGAAGGAAAACAGAGTTCAGCACACTATGCCACTTCATCTTGCAGTTCGGCGACGAGCACATTTTCCTCTCCATATTCGGACTGCTAAAGCCAAGGCTAAAGCGATAAAGAAAATGAAAAGCGTCAAAGTTCGGTATTCCGAGGGTGAAATGATCTGAACACACATACCATATGTGAAGGAAATGGAACTGAGGGCCAAGTTCAACTCCGTTTTGCGAGTGAAGCCACTGGTGAGGTCCTCTATGGTGAGCATAGAAAACAGAAATCCCAATGTGTTCCCAAATATGAACATATTGAATAAATAAATATTTTTGGTGGCGAGGATAGATACCCCAGCAACCTGTTTGCTTCTGGCGGTGGTCGAGGCACCTAGCTCAGGATGCCGCCCGTTGGTTTGGGCGGCGGAGGGAGGTACTCCGGCAACGTGGTCGGTGTCGGGACAGTCTTCCTGCCAGAGACCACCGGGGGGGTTATACACAGCCTGATATGTCGCAGCTACCAAGAGCACAGCGACCGTGAGTAGGACGTTCCGTACATCACTGGGTTTATCTCTCCCTTTCTTGTATCGGAAATCGATCTCTTCCTCTTCCTCGTGCCCTTGTGCTTGATCTGATGCCGTTTCTGCGCTTTCAGAATTTAGATTCTGATTAGCGAGCATGATGTGATGCTGGCCATCTGACTCATTTGAAGCAGGCATGCTCATGATCTCCATTTTGGTTCACCAATCAACTTCTTGTTGAATCAGTAATAATTACTGGAAACTCTCGGACCAAAAAAAATACTAATTATAATTCTAATGTATCCTGCATGGCCTGCCTAATTGCTCAACTAATGTCTAAATGATACTTTATATTCATCAAAAATTGATACAGGGAGGGAGAGAGCTCGGAAGATCCACCATACCTGAGAAGCACTTGAATCTTGCACTGTTGTTTAACCAGTTGTTTTAGCTCTCTCAACTTCCACTTTATAAATTGGTTAATTTACTTAATTATAAATGTGGTTTTCTCACTCAAACTTGTTAAATTCTTTTGTCTTATTTTTGTGACGGTATTGAAGAGAGGGTGGATATCTTGTCTCTTAATATTTTGTTTCTTTCTTATGACGTTGAGTCACTTCCCAATTGCCCTATGTTTGGTACGAAGGAAATGGAGGGAGGAGAAGGAAGGAAAAATATTAATAAGTTTAATTTAAAAAAAAAAAAAGAGGGTTAAAAGCTTTTAATTAATTTTTCTTATTTTTTATTTTGCATATTCTTTTAATTAAAATTTTATAACTCAATCTCTCTGATTTTTTGTGACCTTAATATATCCAAAAATTTGGTCTTGGGTAATACTTAACAGATGTTATATAATCTATGTAACTAATCTCACCTAGTAAGATAAAGCTTTATTATTGTTTTTATTGTTATAGTTGTAACCTCTCTAATTTTTTAAATCAAATTCATTAAAATTTTTTATCCCCTCCCCTCTCCTGCATTCCACTCTTACCAAACATAGGTTTACACGACTTACACAAATACTCTTCCTTCTTTTGTGTGGTTGAGAGCCTCGCAAGGACAAGTTTGAGATCCCAGGCATGCACGATTCACTTCTTTTATGGATAAGCTAAGCTCCAACTTTTGTGGACACCTTTTCTTGGATGTACCAAACATGGTCTCTATTTCCAACGCGGTTTCTTTGGTTTTCGCACTCTTTTCTCCTCCACCATATTTTAGCCTCCTCAACTGATTCCACTTTATTGGTTAATTTACTTTACAAATATGTTCCTTTCCCCCTCCACGTCAACTTTTTTGCTACATATTGCAAATTGGTTAGGGTCTTATTTTTGCGAAGTTTTGCCATGGTGTCTCTTTTCTTAATAAACGTACAACTCACGGAGAAGAAAATTCTATTGTGGAATTCTCTTGCTCTATTTTGTTCTTTTCTTCTGGTGTCGAATCACTTAGACAAATTGCACAAACAAACATCATGGTTGATATACTCTACCTTATTTTTCTCCTTGGTGAATTTAATCATGGTCGGTTTTGGTGGGACTGTGGAACTGGAGCCTTGGAAGCAGCATTGAGGTGGGAACTAAGCTCTGTTTGCTATAAAACATTGAAAATAAGAGATAGGGATTGGAATTATAATTGAGAAAAATCATCATTAAAATAGTATTTGGCATAAGAGATTACTTGTTACATGAAATTAGACAAACTCATAGATGTAAAATTAGGGAATATCCCCTCCCTCTATGATATTTCCTAATCCCACATAAATAGGTTTGGCTAATCCCATGTAACAAATAATTTTTTATACTAAACACTTTTTAAATAAATTTTCTCAATCTCAATCTCAATCTCTACCCCTAATTTTCAATACTTTGTACCAAGTAGCATCTAAGGTCCTGTTTGGTACGACTGAAAATGCTGGGTAAGAACTGGGATTGAGATAAATATATATATATATATATATATTAAAAGAGTATTTAGTGTGAAGGATTGTTTGTTATTTGGGATTGAGCAAACCTATATATATATATATATATATATATATATATATATTTATTTATAGGATTAGAAAATACCACCTTTGTATTCTCCTAGATGGGATTGCCTAATCCCATGTAACAAGAAATTACTTATACTAAATACTCTTTAATGGTTTTTCTCAATCCTAATATCAATTCTTACCCCTCAATCTCAATGCTTCCCCAAAAAAATGGCCAAATTGATATGTAAGAATACAATTCTATGTGGAATCCAGTTCCATAATAGATGATGGAGCCTCCTACGCGTCTGCAGCGAGTTCGACTTCGACTTCGTCACCTCTTCTCTTTATCCTTCACACACGCCTTTATCTTTCTTTCTCTGAATTCATGAATGATGAAAATAAAATTAGCTTCTTGTTTTTTTTTTTTTTTAGTTCTTGATAAATCTGAGTCTGACTGGGATGAATTGAGAATGATTTTCTAATGAATGAAGAGCTTTTTTAATTTGATTGTCACTGAGTTTGATTTTGCTGGTGGAGGATTTTTTAAATGGCTACAAATATATTTCAAATGCATATTTTTAAATCATATAGTATAAATGGTATAAGTTTGAGAGATTTTATAAATCATTTAAATTTATAATTTAAAATTTTTAAACACATCTTTGCCTACAAACACTTATAAACACATTTAATCAAGTATGTATTTATTGATAGAATTAATCTAAATTTAATCAAGCTTTTTATATCTGCATTAACTAAATTACTTAAATTATATCCTAACATCAAAAGAAATATATAAATAATTATTTTCAAAAAGAAAAAAAATTAAATTAAATAAAACAATAAGAAAAATCTTAAATTCTTATGATTTTAGCCAAAATTTGGGATTTAGTATAATGAAGGGCCGATTATTCCTATAATTAAGGCCTATTTGTGATGGCGTTTCGACGGGTAAACTTGCGGTGAAAAGGACAAATCATGTGATGGATGATATTTGATCGTTTGTGCTGGTGATGGGAAAATTGTGTTTTACATCAAAAGTCACAATAAGTCATAAGCAGAAATTTGGGCAATTTTATCAAAATATTATAAACAGTAAAAATAATTACCCAAATATTGAGAACTATTTATCTATATACTACGCCTTTTTAAAGCTCGTTCACGCCCTGATGAACTTTCACTCGTTCAGGCCGTCTCCATTTTCATTTTTCGCAAAAACTACAATTAAATACCCAATTTCATCAACTTTCGTCCCGGCCTTTTGAATTGTGGAGCAAATTACAGTTTATTACCCCATCTCATCATATCCATTACCTATTTTCTTTTACTCTGCATTTTCTTCTAAATAGGATAAATATAAGTAGATTTTATAGAAAAATTACTTTTTATCTCGGTGCTTAAATTTAGGAGAAAATATATAAATAAATCAAATAGACATAAAATGTTTAAAACTTAACAGATTCACATATTTCATGAAATTGCCAAATGAAAATATTAAAAAACTTTGAGTTCTTAAAATCACTTAATATAATTTAATAAACAAACATTGAAAACTATCATAGTGAGAGTGTAATGTTACTAGGACCCACTTTTACAGTGAGAGTGTCATGTTACCTTAAATAATTTAGGAAAAAACGAAAATAAAATAGATAGGAATGGGTCATGTTACTAGGGTCTTCTTTCATAATGAGAGTCTCATATTACCTTAAATAGTTCAAGAAAAAATAAAAATGAAATAGATAAGAATAGGTATTGAAGGAACATAAGAAAATTAATACTTTAGTTTTTTTTTATTAAATTATATTAAGTGATTTTAAGAACTCAAAGTTTTTTAATATTTTCATTTAGCAATTTCATAAAATATGTGAACCTATTAAGTTTTAAATATTTTATGTTTATTTGATTTATTTATATATTTTCTCCTAAATTTAAGCACCAAGATAAAAAGCAATTTTTCTACAAAATCTACTTATATTTATTCTATTTAGAAGAGAATGCAGAGTAAAAGACAAAAAGCAATGGATATGATGAGATGGGGTCTTAACTGTAATTTGCTCCACAATTCAAAAGTCACGGACTAAGGGTTCATTTGGATTAGCGATTGGAAAAGTAGCTTATTGAAAAAGTAGCTTATGGAAAAGTAAAGTTGAGTAAAAGCTAAATTGGATAAGCTGAATTGTATTTGGATTAGAGTTCAGAAAAGCTAGTTTGCAAAAGTGATATTGGTAAAAGGTTGTTTGGATTATGGTTGAGTAAAAGTAAGTTTAATTGTAAAATGACAAAAATGGGTATGAGTTTTAATAAATAATGAAACATGATTAAAAAAAATAATTTCACATAATACAATAAAATTAAAATAATTTAATAAGAAAAAGTCAAATTTATAGAGTGAATTAAATTTTAACACCTTAGAGAAATCATAAAAAATATGTTAAATATAAAGTGAAGCATGAAACAAAAAACTAAATTGAGATAATATAATAAAGAAGTGAAAATCTCTTTTTAAATCATGTGACCTAAGTAGGAGTTTGATAAATTTAATAATTAAAATCAAAATTTGAGTTATTTAAATGTCCTTTTAAGATATTTTTCTAATAAAAAAAGTTGATTGAAAAATTTGGAATGAATGAATGATACCTGTAAATATACAACATTAACTTTGGTTTTCATTTTATATATGATATTGATAAATTTATACTAATATCAATTGATGATTTATATTGATGATGATTGTTAATTGATA
This sequence comes from Neltuma alba, assembly GCF_004799145.2. Taxonomy (NCBI): domain Eukaryota; kingdom Viridiplantae; phylum Streptophyta; class Magnoliopsida; order Fabales; family Fabaceae; genus Neltuma; species Neltuma alba. Next base: position 168,846 of record NW_021636127.1, on the reverse strand, counting down.
CTAATATACAATAAATTTAAATTAATTTAATATGGATAAGTGAAATTTAATAAATAAATTAAATTTTAAAACCTTAAATTCTTTTGACTATCCTCATCAGTGTTTTGCTCACTCTAGGAATGAATTTAAATTGATCAGCAATATGTCATCATGAAAAATACGACAAAAGTGAGAGAGAGCTCCTGGTCGAAAAAAAACGAAGAAAGGAATACGAGGGAATAATGAATGGGGGAATAAGCTCTGACACATCAACAGTCCAATAAGCTCTTCAAAAGCTCCTCCTTCTAGCTTTTGGGAAACGCACGGTTACTTGAGCTTATGAAAGATAAGCTTAATTGGATTTAAGCCTTCCCAAACGGCACTCTATTTCTCAATTGGGCTTCTGCCCAAAATAAGTGGCTTATGGACCAACTTAAGTCCTGCCAAACAGGCACTAAAGTCGGTGAAATTGGGTACTTAGTTGTAATTGTTTCTAAAAATAAAAATGTCGTTCATGGGTCGAGCGAGTTTCTTTGTTTATTTAAAAAAAATAGTTGTCACAGTAAAAGTTCATCAGCGCATGAATGAGTTTTAAAAAGATGTAGTATATAAAAGTTCTCTCTCTTGATTTTCGTGCACTGTGTTTTGCCGCCCACTGTGGTGGAACAACACTAGAGTGTCCCCTCCGCTACCCACTGCGGCGGAGATACAACACATCCCACACCTCCATGTCAAGTGGGGTGTGGGTAGTGAGTGCGTAGTAGTGTGGCGATACTAGAGATGGAGGAGCAAGTTAATGTCACTCTCACTGGCAAAGCTGAAAGAACACCGAACACAGCTGATGCTCGCAACACCAAGAAAGTAAAGCTGAGAGATGAAAGTGAAGATGATATGAAAATGGACATTGAACATAATGAAGGATCCCTAGGAAAAGAGGGAGCCACTAAAGAAATTCAAAGGCAACTTTTCACGAATAGGGTTCATGATGATTTACCGGAAAACCCAGGGCACCCTACGGTGATGGACGAAGACCAACAGCAGGGGGGCGCACATAACCCCCAACCCATGACAGGAGTCTCTTTCAGGGACAAGCTTCTTGGCCCTGATAGAAATGGTAGTGCTGGATATGAAGACGAAGATGTAGACCTTTTGATTGATAGAGACGATGTTAAAATCACAATGGAGGGAGTGATCCCTTCCATATCATTCTCCCAACGTATTAAGGAATACCTAAACCGATGCATGCAATATGCAGTGGTCGTTAAAGCCCTGGGAAGATATATCTGGCAGGACGTGCTTTATACCAAAATATGTAACCTGTGGAAACCAGCTGGACATTTCAAGCTTATGGAGCTTGAAGGAGGTTGCTACATGGTCAAGCTCTCGAATGAGCTTGACTACCAAAATGCTTTGTTGGGGGGACCATGGGTAGTACAAGGGCACTACCTTACCGTGCATCCCTGGGACCCCTCCTTCTCGCCTATTCATCTAGAAATCAAGCAAGTCTTTGGATGGGTTCGCCTCCCTGGCCTTCCATACCATTACTACCACAAGAGTGTGCTGAGAGCCATAAGCAATGTTATTGGGCAAGTCCTAAAAATTGACTATAACACGGAGGGAGTTGAAAAGCAAGGTTCGCACGACTGGCAGTGAAGATTGATCTCACTAAGCCGTTGGTCTCTATGATCAAACTGGACGGTCTTACCCAATTCGTTGAGTATGAGGGTCTTCCCACAATTTGCTACCATTGCGGTCATTATGGGCACTTAGCATATGCTTGTCTGATAGAGGTGCAGCTTCAGAGTGAAGAAGGAGGCCAGGCAAACGCGGTGAAGGATATCCTGGTGAGAACTGATCAGAGTGTTCCTCAGGCAACGGTGAAGGCGCGTGAGCTACGCGAGCATGAAGAGCAGCTTTATGGGGAATGGATGAAGGTACCGTCTAGGGGATGGCGCGGAAGAGGTACGAAGAAGCCCCAAGGAAATGCTAGCCATAATGGTGATAAGAGAGGTAACAGATATGACGTATTAGCCTCCCCAGAAATCACCAAGCAGCATCAAGGAAGTAGCCTCGCAGCAGGAGACCTCACTGTTAGAGCTACCGACTATCCCACTGGCAGTAACCAAGAAGTACAAAAGAAAACAAGAGAGGGCAAGTCGAACGGAACAAAACCGGCTAAGGGCACGAACCCCAAGAAGATGTATCAAAGGAAAATGGAAAAGGAATCCATTTTTGATACACCCACATATCAGGAGTACCGGACTAACACCACCCTTGGTGAAACGGCCCATACAGTTGTCACGGTTGAAAATTTGAGGAAATCACTGAGACAAATTGATAAGGCTACCAGCTCAAGCAATGGGCCTGCATCAACGCAGCCCATATCCAGCTCACGGAACGGAAAGGAAAATAAACTGCCGAAACCCCCTGATAAAAGCCTACTTAAGCTTGGTTTCAAACTGCAGTCAAATGTTAAAATAAAAGGCATCAGGTTAAGGAACAAGGAAGAGGTTGACACACCCTCAGAAGAAATTATGAAGGCACTCACGGAGGCGCTTGGCACCCCCCTCAACTCTGATGAGGAACTCGCCTTCATTGAAGCCGTAGAATCAGGATTGGAGGATGAAACAGCCTCGGAGAGATCCGAGATGGAACATTGAATTCCTTCTTTCAATGAATAACTCAATTTTTGTCTGGAATTGTCAAGGTGCAGCCTCCAACAGTTTTCATAGAGTTCTAAAATCCCTTCTCCGGGGTTATACACCTGACATTGTTGTTTTGGTTGAACCACGAATCTCTGGGGTTAAGGCAGATAGAGTGATCAAGAAGATTGGCTATCCATACTCGCATCATGTTGAAGCAGATGGGTACTCCGGTGGTATCTGGTTAATGTGGAACAGTCGAGTACAGGTTCGTGTTCTTGCAAACCACAAGCAATTTATTCACACAACCATTCAAAACTCGTCTGGGGATTCAAAGGCCCTTTTCACTGCTGTATATGGAAGTCCATGTCCATCCCTACGAAGTGAACTGTGGGAGGAGCTTTCTTCATTAAGGGTTAGTGATAATGAACCGTGGTTGATAGCCGGGGATTTCAATGCCACGCTTTCCATTGCAGATGGAAAGGGGGGGACACGTAGAACCCAATCTGGGTGCAAACACTTCCAGAAATTTGTCCACAATAATGGATTGTTGGATTTGGGCTTCAAAGGGCCCAAATACACATGGCAGCGTGGAAATTTGTTGGTGAGACTTGATAGAGCCCTGGTCAACAATTGTTGGATCTCATCCCAGCCATGTACAGTCACAATGCACCTTCTTAGGATGCAGAGTGATCATCGGCCCTACTTATTAAACCTGAAAAGGAAAAAGGTGACGATCGGGCCCATTTTAAATTCATTGCTGCTTGGGTGACTCACCATGAATTCCCAAGCTTAGTATCTCGCATATGGGCCCAGAATGGCAATCTAGTTGACAAAATACAAGCCTTTGAAACAGAAGTTCAAGTCTGGAATAGAGAGACGTTTGGGCGAATTGGTAGGTGTAAAGGCAAGCTCCAACGCCGACTGTTGGGCATCCAACGTGCTCTAGAGAGAAACCCCTTTTCCTCTTATTATCTTGAGCTTGAAAGAGAGCTGCGAACTGAATATGAAAATATATGTCTGAGAGAGGAAATCATCTGGCTTCAAAAATCGCGATCCCAGTGGATACAAAATGGTGATCGCAACACAAAGGTGACGGTGAGAAGGCACAGAAACCGTATACTTATGCTACAAGCGCCTGAAGGCCATTGGGAGGCAGATCAAAGTAAGCTCTGTGAAATGGCAACAAACTTCTTCCAATCCTTGTACATAGAAGAGCCACGCCCATCCCCATCCTATCAGTATAAAGGTTTGTTTCCTCGAATCCTTGACCATTTGATGAATTATCTTGCTGCCCCTGTCACCAAAGCAGAAACTAAAATTGCTTTATTTGGCATGTCACCTCTAAAATCACCGGGAGCGGACGGACTACATGCCCTTTTCTTCCAATCTTAATGGGAGTTCCCCATCCTATTAGTATAAAGGTTTGTTTCCTCGAATCCCTGACCATTTGATGAATTATCTTGCTGCCCCTGTCACCAAAGCAGAAACTAAAATTGCTTTATTTGGCATGTCACCTCTAAAATCGCCGGGAGCGGACGGACTACATGCCCTTTTCTTCCAATCTTAATGGGAATTTGTCGATGACTCCCTTTTTGAAGAGGTCAGAAAGGTTTTTCTTGGAGGAGACATTGATCCTGCCTTCAACCGAACCCTCATTGCACTGATTCCAAAAACTGAAAGTCCGCAAACTTTAAAGGAATTTCGGCCCATAAGCTTATGTACAACAGTATACAAGGTCATCACCAAAGTCATAGCTAATAGGCTTAAGCTTGTTATGCCATTGCTCTGCCTCCCTTACCAGTCAAGCTTCATCCCTAGATGAACCATAGTGGATAATATCATTATTGCCCAAGAGGCCATCCACTCCATGAGACGGAAGACTAGCAAGATGGGATGGATAGCCATCAAGGTGGATCTAGAAAAGGCGTTCGATAGAGTCAACTGGGAATTCATAAGGGAGACGCTCTTTGAAGCAAGGTTGCCAGTTAACTTAATTAGTATTATTATGAGATGTATAATGTCCTCAACTGTGCAAGTTCTCTGGAACGGGAAGCCAACTCCGTCCTTTATCCCACAACGTGATATTAGGCAAGGTGATCCACTATCCCCCTATATTTTTGTTCTGTGCATGGAACGGTTGTCACAAGCCATTAAATATGAAGTTGAGAGGAAAAACTGGCAACCAATCAGAATGGGTAGAGGAGGCCCCCCTGTCCCACCTTTTCTTTGCTGATGACTTAATACTCTTCAGCACTACAACAGCAGGTCAGGTAGCGCTTATCAACGGAATGCTCGATGATTTTTATAACTCCTTAGGTCAGAAGGTTAGTGAGGCCAAAACCAGAACCTTTTTTTCCAAGAATGTGAGCAGATCGGACAATATAGACATATGCAGCAGATTGGGATACAAAAGGGCCGAAAACCTTGGAAAATATCTTAGAGTTCCTCTCCTCCATAGCCGGGTTACAAAAGAGACTTATGGTTATATTGAAGAACAAATTAAACAAAAGCTCCAAGGCTGGAAAGCAAAAACACTCTCTCTGGCTGGAAGAATGACTCTCGCCTAATCTGTTCTCTCAACTGTACCTACCTATGCAATGCAGTCAACTAGGTTGCCTCGCGCTACCTGTCAACGGATCACGGCAACTATTAGAGACTTCGTCTGGGGAAGCACCGAGCAGCATAAAGGCATACCACTGGTCAAGTAGAGCATGATATGTCAACCCAAAGAAAATGGCGGATGTAGTCTTAAAAATATGATGGGACAAAATTCAGCTTTTCTTCTCAAGCTGGCTTATACAATCACTACACAACCAAATCTATTTTGGGTCCAAGTCATCAGACACAAATATAGATGGACTCCCTCTCATAAATTGAACCTTCAAAGTAAAAATAGTTCCCTCCTATGGAGAAGTTTGACACCACTTTGGGAGGAGTTAAGCTTAGGCATAAGCTGGAAAATTGGGGATGGTAAGAGCATTAGATTCTGGTCTGACACGTGGGTAAGGGACCTAGGCCCGCTGAAACACTTGACCTTTATGCCTCTAGATGAAATCAGCCTAGAAAAACCACTAATTCATTTTGTGGGATGTAATGGGAGTTGGAAATGGGACGAGTTTGCAAGTGTTTTGCCTCAACATGTCCTTGAACAGATTGCCGCCATCCACCCGCTGGCTCATAATTCAAACCCGGATGAGTATGTATGGAGCCTTACTAGTAGCTTACGGTTCACTACCAAGTCTGCCTACAGACTTATCATGGAAGCTGACTGGGATGAGGAAAGTGATCGCTGGAAGCTTGTATGGAAATGGCCCGGACCCCACAGGGTTAGAACCTTCCTATGGCTAGCAATGAGTAACAAGTTGCTAACAAATGAGGTAAGATTCCGACGGCGAATGACCAAACTGGAAGTTTGCAGCATCTGCGGAAGATAGAAGGAGGACTTGAATCATGTTCTACAGAGGTGCAAATTGGCTTATGCTTGTTGGAAGCTTATAGTACCTCCCCAAATTCACTCTCAATTCTCAGGCCAACCCATCAACAAATGGCTCGGCCTGAATCTAGGCGTCTCTCATAGCAACCCCCCTTGGGCAATCACATTTGGTTTAATGTGCTGGAAACTTTGGGAAGCAAGAAACCGTAGTATTTTTGGAAAGGAAAACGCTAACCCTTATCGCTTGGTGAATGAAGTATTAGCTCTAAGCAATCATGTTATACAAGCAAAAGAAGTCCTTCTCAGAATGGGCTTAGGCTGATTTAATTAGGATGCTCTGTTTTTGCTTTCCGTTCCTGCTTCTTGCCCTATTGTAAATATCTGTTCTTTAATAAATTTCTCCTTTCATTCAAAAAAAAAGATGTAGTATATGGGTAAATCGTTCCCATGATATAGCATTTGGGTAATTATTTTTTAAGTTTATAGTATTTTGACAAAATTACCCTGAAATTTGTTGCTTATGACTTTTCAACTGTGGAGAGAACCAAATTAGAATTGGTGAGAAGCGTTGAAAAGTAGAAGGAGAAGAAGTTAAAAAAGAAGTGGATCCCAACTTTAAGGAATTCACTACATTCTTTCGTTCTTATTATAAATTTCAAATAAATAATTTGTGATTAATAAAAATTAGTTAAAATTAATTAAAATTAATAATTAAGTTATAAATATCCTTTTGGTTTCACAAATGCCCTAATAGTAAATTAGAAAAAAGATTAAAAAATCTTAAAAAAACTATCAAAATAGAAAAATTACAAATAAAGACCCATGACAACATTGGTATGTTAACAACAATAGTATAGGTTTTGATAATAGTTTTTATAAATGAATCCCTGTGTGTAATTTTTCTATTTCAGCGGTCTTTTTTTTTTTTTTGCGATTTTTCCAAAGGATAAAAGAAAATATATGAGGAAATATAATCAGAGAATATCACATATGAGAGAGAATAAATTATATATATTATTTAATAAAATTCATGTCTTTTCTAATCATTTTACTGCTAAATTTTCTTTTTTAATAATAATCTAAACAATTCCACTTTTGTAAACTGACTTATTTACAAAAGTAAATACAAATATAAATCACATTAACCAATCAAACTTTTAAACAATTTAACTTTTTTAAAAATCAAATTGAAAATAAGTTATCTTTTGTATTGCCAATTCAAACCGGCCTTTAAGTGCATGTTTTAAAGACAAAGGAAAGATTTAAGTAATTAAGACAAAATTCAAATGGCAGTAGAACATTTTACTCCGACAAAACATGTTCTTTTCCCGCTCCCTGTCAACTTAAAAGCCACACATGCAACTGGATTGAGGTTTTTTTCCTGATTTTTGTGATAGTGTTTTTATAGGTACAATTTTTTTTTGTGATTTTTTTTTTGGTGATAGTGTTGAAGAGAGAATGAATGTCTTGTCTCTTTTCCCAATAAACGTATAACTTACGGGGAAGAAAATTCTCGCGTCGAATTCTCTAGCTTGCTTTGTTTTGTTCTTTTCCTGTGGCGTGGAATCTTTTGGACAAATTAACTAACTAGAAAAAAATACTTTATTTCTGATAGAATTAGCAACAAAAATTTATTTCGTTACTAATTTCTGACAAATTACTAGCGAAAATTTAGCGACGGATTAGCAACAAAAAATTTTTGTCGCTAATATTAGTGACAGATTAGCAATGAAATTTCTATTCGTCGCTCATCCGTTAGTAAATATTTAGTGATGGAATTAGCAACAAAATTTTTTTATCAGAAATTTATGTCGCTAATTTTAATTATAAAATTTTTAGTGACGGAATTAGTTTGTCAGAGAAGTTTCCGTCACTAATTTCATCAGTAATTCTATTCTATCGTAATTTCATCGCTAATCCATCACTAATTTTAAATTTCATTATTTTATATTATAATCTTACAATAATTTATATAATAATATAATGAAGAATATAATAATTTAAATATATTTTTAATTGTAAAATAAATTGATATATTTGTAGAGTTGGAGTTAATGAAGGTATCATCATCATTTATGTCGTCATTAGATACATACTGAGAATAGGAAGACAATTTCTTAAAAAACTTGTTTAATATTTCATTAAAATCAATTCCTCTTGATTATTAAAATAATTAAAAATAAAACAAGAATACTGATAACTTTCTTATACGAAGTGATATAAGAAAGAAATAATTTTATCAAATGTACAATATATTAAAACATGTAATATATATGATAGAAATTCAAAACCGAAAAATAAATTTATATGAACACTTCAATTTATGATTATAAATTAAACCAATATTGAAGTGAATTTTGAATTTCAATCATTAAACAATGAAATTTAATCATGATATAATTAATATCTATGATATAAATTGATTTTGGTCTTCATTGCCAATACAAATGGTATATACAGAAGATTTTAAGAAAATAACTCGACCTATAATAATTAATGGGTTTCGAGCATACCTGAAGTGTCGAGTAATCTCAGATTCAAATAGCCACGCGCGGAATTCCAATCACGGTAATGGAGTGGGAATCAACGTTCACAGCAAATGCACTTTATGTTTGTTAGGAAGAGAAGAGAGACGCAGGCGGGAGGAAAAACAAGCCGGTTAGAAAAATCAGTTTTTCAAACTGATTTTATCTCTTGAAAATAAAACTTCCGCCCCCTTTGTCCTTATCCATATTTTGGAAGAAAAGAATTGCAAATAACCATTTAAGACCCACAGGTTGTGTTATTTGCATTAGAGCCCCAAATTTAATGGGCTTGGGCCCAATCCACCAAGGGTGGACTGGCCCATTTTCCTACATCTCCCACTCACACTTGGTGGATTAGGTGTCAAGGGTCTCGTCTCTTCGCCTCCCCTTAGTTTCATACTTAGTGCTTTGCCGTGACCGCGTGGGCATGACGTCTTCATTTAGGTGCCTGTACTAGAAATCCTTTTATAGGACCAGCACAAGTTACCTTCTCCTTTTGTGTAGCGTGAATTTTAAAATTATGCCTCAGATGTCCTAGATTTACTTATATACACTTTTTCATGGTAAATCTAATACCTCTCGAGTCAAAAGTTGACTCAGATTACCTTTCTCTTATGTCTAGTATCCACACTTACGACCACAAAATGTCATAAGGGATATGTCACAGACACTAGCATAGGTGTGTATATCACAGTCAATCTTCCTTTCGCCCAAACATCACTTTGAAATGGATCAATCGCTTTCTTAACATACTACCTTAGATCGCATCAATCATGACCATAGGACATATGCCAAAGTAGCAGTCACTGAAACATATCTTCATGATATTGTCAAAGTCAAAGGACACCAATAGGAGGATAATTCCTCCCTGGGACTCACACAGCAATGAAGCAGGGATCTTTCACTTGCTTCCCTTTTGCGGTTCTCTCAGCACATGTGGTATGAAACACATGCTACGGTGTTACTCTTTTACTATAAGAGCATATGTCGATTTAGATTTATTATTAACACCGTACAGACTTAGGTCCAGACACACTCAGTATCTAAACCCAAATTCTTCAATTCTGCTCATTGTTATGACGTCGATGTTGAAGAGTTTGTTTGTCTAGCTACAGGTATTATGGAAGTGGGATTCCAAACTTTGATCCAACTTTATCAACGTGGATCTTATCTTGACTTGCTACACTTTAGTCAAGGCGACATAAAGTTTGTGTTTCTTCTCTACCATATTAGCATTCATTGCTGCTTTACTGGTGAACACAAATGTCTCATCTTTGTTCACTCCACCTGAGTGTCAAAGGCGGTTGCCCGTGTGAGAGAGTCAACCTTTTTAACCTGTACGACATACTAGACATTGTATACTTTTGGACAAACACATAAAGTGATAACGAAATACAATTTCATTAATGAAGCGTTCATATTACACTTTATGTATGCCAAGGGCTTGTACATGTTCTTTAAAAACTTTTTCGCCTATTGGCTTTGTCAGAGGATCTGCTACGATACATTTGGTTGAAATATATTGTACAGTAACAATCTTTTGTGCTATGTAATCTCTAACAAAATTATACTTGATGTCAATATGCTTGGTTTTGTTGTGATACTTAGGATCTTTAGTATAGGCTATGGCTGTAGTATTGTCACAGTATACCATCACTGGACTGGTACTCTCGTTTCTAAATCCAAGGTGTTCTATAAATCTCTTCAGCCATAAAGCCTCTTGCACTGCTGCAGTGCATGCCACAAACTCAGCTTCCATTGAATGTAAGGCAATGCACGTTTGCTTCTTGCTACTCCAACATATGGCGCCATTATTGAGCAAGAAGGTATAACCTGAAGTTGATCTTCGTTCTTCTTCATCTCCGCCTACATCAGCATCGGAGTACCCAACAAGACGCAGGTCACCTCCTTCGTAGCACAGTGCATAATTGGAAGTTCCCTTTAAGTACCTCAAGATCCTCTTCACTGCTTTTCAATGCTTTTCACCGGGGTTAGACTGGAATCTGCTCACCAGTCCCACTGCATAACAGATGTCTGGTCTTGTACACATCATTGCGTACATCAGACTACCAACAGCACTGGCATATGGAACTCTTTCCATCTTCTTTTTGTCAGATTCGGTTTTGGGACACATGTCAGAACTCAAAGCCACTCCAGTGGCAATGGGCATACTCATGGGATTGCAGTCTTTCATGTTAAATCGCTCAAGAATCTTGTTGATATAATTCTCTTGTGAAAGAGAGAGGATTCGTTTTGAACGATTTCTTTGGATCTTAACTCCAAGTATGTACTCTGCTTCACCCATGTCTTTCATTTCAAAATTCGACGAAAGCCATTCTTTAATAGCCACCACCGAATCTAGACTATTTCCGGCTAATAGTATATCATCTACATATAAGGATAATATGACAAAATTACCCTCAAATCGCTTAATGTAGACGCAGTGGTCTTCCTCTATCATTTGGAAGTCATATGAGGTTATCGCTTTGTGAAACCTCAAATACCACTGTCTGGATGACTGCCTCAATCCATAAATGGACCTTTTGAGTTTACAAACTTTATTTTCTTTTCCTTTTTCAATGAAACCTAATGGTTGTTCCATATAGATTTCTTCATCCAGATTACCATTCAAAAATGCAGTTTTTACATCCATCTGATGTAATTCTAGATCTAAACTGTTTACTATTGCCAAAATAAGTCTAATAGAATTGAAACGCACAACAGGTGAGAACGTATCTTCGTAATCTATTCCTTCCTGTTGCATGTATCCCTTTGCCACTAATCGAGCCTTGTATTTGTCAATTGATCCATCCACTTTTCTTTTAATTTTGAGAACCCACTTGTTCCCAATGGCTTTACACCCTTTTGGAAGATCAACTAACACCCAAACTTGGTTCTTGTTCATTGAGTCCATTTCTTCTTCCATAGCTTTCATCCATTCATCTTTCGCAGGACCTGACAAGGCTTCTCGTACAGAACGGGGCTCATCATCCCCTTCTGGAGTAACTAAGAGAGATTCGCCTTCTATTTGAAAGCGTCTTTTGGGAACACTTTCCCTGTTACTCCTTCTAACGGGAGCTTTTTGCTTATCTTTCTTCTTCCATAGCTTTCATCCATTCATCTTTCGCAGGACCTGACAAGGCTTCTCGTACAGAACGAGGCTCATCATCCCCTTCTGGAGTAACTAAGAGAGATTCGCCTTCTATTTGAAAGCGTCTTTTGGGAACACTTTCCCTGTTACTCCTTCTAACGGGAGCTTTTTGCTTATCTTTCTTTCTTTGTTCAGGTCTTGGTGTTGACCTTTCTTGGCTCCCACTCAGATTGACACACCTAGACGATTCTGGTTTGTTAATTTGTTCTGTACTGTCTTGTTCCTGTGTTTCATAAAGAGAAACGGTACGGTCAACATCTCCTCTATTAGGAAATTCAGTCTCAATGAATATTACATCTCTTGATTCTATTTCAGTCACGGTTCCATCTTCCTTTTCACCTATGAAAACGTATCCCTTTGATTGTTCAGAGTACCTTATGAAGATACATTTCTTTCCTCGGGGACCCAACTTCCCATGCTTATGAGAAGCATCATGGACATTGACCCCCAGGGTCTCAAGATGCTTAGATCTGGTTTGCGTTTTGTCCATAACTCGTAGGGTGTGGAAGCGACTGATTTTGAGGGTACACGGTTAAGTATGAAGGTTGCCGTTAACAAAGCATCACCCCAATAAGAAATTGGCAGGTTTGCTTGAGCCATCATTGACCTAACCATGTCTAAAAGAGTTCTGTTTCTTCTTTCAGCAACCCCATTTTGTTGTGGAGTGCCAGGGATAGTCAGTTGTCTAATTATCCCTTTTTCTTCACAGAGCTGTTTGAATTGATCAGATAAATATTCACGACCTCGATCAGTTCATAATGCTTTAATTTTACTGTCCATTTGATTCTCTACCTCATTTATGTATCGTCTAAAGCACTCAAGAGCTTCAGACTTATGCGAGATCAAATAGACATGACCATATCGTGAAAAATCGTCAATAAAGGTAATAAAATACCAAGCTCTGTGTCTTGCCCTCACACTCATTGGACCGCAAATATCAGAATGGATTAATTGCAATGGAGTTTCAGCCCTTTTTCCCTTACCGAAAGGCTTTCTTGTTGCCTTACCAGCTAGACAGTTCTCACATAGTGACATTTCCATATTGGGAATGGCACCCAACAATCCTTCTTTTGCTAGTTTAATCATTCTATTTTGATTAATGTGTCCTAGTCTAGCATGCCAGGTGTTTATGTCAATGTTATTCGAAGAAACAGCAAAGCATTCATTACTATTGAAATCACCAACAATATCTAAAACAAAGAACTTCTTAAACAGGAAAGCTGAACCATAAAGAACAAAGTTGCTAAAAATGTCTGCAACTTTACCATGAAAGTTTACATTAAACCCAAATTCTAACAGACATAATACAGAAACCAAGTTCCGTCGGATGTCAGGAGCATAAAGTACATCATGGAGTATCAAGGTCTTCCCACCACGCAAAGTAAATTTGCAGGTGCCCAAACCTTTAACCTCGATCCTCGCGTTGTTCCCAATGTAAAGCCACTTGCTTTGATACGGCAACCGACGGTACTCGATAAAGGATCCTCGATCCCTGGTTACGTGGTCTGTGGAGCCTGAGTCTATAATCCAAGAAGAAGAAACAGGTTCTGTTAGAAAAACAGTACTAGAAACATATGAAACATGTGAATTCACATAATCCACTAATACCTTTTCGCTCTCAGCCTGTTTTGAACAGTCACGTGTGAAATGGCCCATTCTCTGGCAGGCGAAGCATTTGACCTTCTTCAGGTCTAGCTTCTTCTTCCCACCTTTCTTTCCCTTCTTCTTGAATTGCTTCTTTCCCTTTTTGGATTGAGGACTACCCTTCTTCCCTTTCTTTTGAAACTTCTTGCCCTTCTTGGAATCGGGCCTTGATTGGGAAGTACCGGCATCCTCGGTGTAATAAGCTTGTCCAGAGGTCTTGTAAGCCTCTAAACGTTCATCCTCCAGCTCCAAGTGTTTGGCTACATCGTTAAAAGTAACGATGTTTTCATTATGGGTCAAGTTGACTTTCATGTGTTCCCAGCTAGCAGGAAGCGATCTGATAACAGCCTGCACTTGTTGTTCATCAGACAGGACATGGCCTGCTTCCTTAAGTTCTCTGATCATGTTGGCCATCTCTCTCAAATGTTGTTTCATTGGATTGTTTGGCTTGAGCTTATAGGTGTCAAACTTAATCGTCAACCTTCTAAGTTTAGTGGTAGAAGTACCACCAAACTTGTCCTTTAATAGCCTGTGCAGTTTTGTGCCTCTCAAACTCGCACATAATGTCATCAGCCATGGCACTCAGAAGCGTAATTCTTGCTATGCTGTTTTTCTTCTTCCACACCAAGTAAGCCTCTTGGTCTCTCTTATGTTGGGCCGTATTCCCAACTTCAGGCTCGACCATTGCAGTGGTTAAAGGTTCAACCGCATCTTGTTCCTCCAAGATGTATTGAACCTTTCGGTGCCATATGTCCCAGTTATCCCCGTTGAGCTTTTCTCCCTTATTAAGCTCAGCAATTATGTTCTTGGTTGCCATTTTCAGTTCTGAAGCAAATTTATCCCACATTATTCTACATTCTCTCTAAAAGAGACGTACCATAGAACATCTTAGTTATATATAGCACAGCGAAGTATACAATGTCTTGTACTTATATCATCCTTGATCAGAAAGTAATGATGCTGCAAGATCCATGATCAAGAGCATACGTTTGTACCTCCCATCACACAGATACAAGCAACAAACATTATTTCCTATCAAGGATTTTATATAAGCACTTCAAAAAAAATTATGACTCTTAGAAGTCTTATCTTCTAAAAGCTCCCACTTATAAAAAGCATACACATACTATTCACAAGATAATCATATAACAACAATTCAAGTAATTTCATTAAATGAAACAACATATTTAGTCTGTTTACAATGCATGAAACCATAAAAAACTTAATACAACAAATATTAATAAAGCATATGTAAATATTACATTATTTGATATGCACATAAAGGTAATTAAGCATTGCTTTCCTTAGGCTCCTGAGTTTGCGTTTTTTGTTCATAAAGGAGGATACTAGCTCTATGGCCCAAATCCAGTAAGACTTTCTTATGGGTTTGCCTTTAGGTCTGCCTCTAACCCTTATCGCTCTTATGTACTCCATTATAACTTTAAGGTAGAATTCGGTATTCTTCTTATCGGTCATGTATTGGATGTAATTCGCGAGCACGCCATTGATTCCTTTTATATTTGTCAATTTTGCAGCATCTGTCTCAGCTATACTCATAGCTAATGCGGGGGTCAAAGGTTGGTTCACCTCTTCTCCTTCCTCAACTTCAATTTCATTAGGGAGATCCCGTGGATCTTTATAGACTAATTGAGGTGCGATAGGGAGGGGTTCAGTGGGGAACATAGTTTCCGACTCAGGTCCGGAATCCACTAACTCCTCTGGGTCTTCTTGAGGAACCTCTTCAGGGTCCTCCTCAGGATCCTCATCCTCAGGTTCATGTTCTGAAATTCCATCACCTAAGAATGAATATTCCAATGAACCATGATCGGTATTTTCAGTGCTACTAGAAGCCTCTTGCTCCATTTTCACCTAGAACAAAATAATATAAATTATTTTGAATATTCTGGAATTTTTATCCACATAAAAACACTAGAAAACGCACTAAAATACTCATAAATGGATCCTAAATTTGTCTCTAAAATTATCAAATTATATATTAAAATAAAGATCCTAATTTTAGGGATTTTTAGAGACAAACCACACCCCAATTGGACCATTCACGCGCCTACACGCGGCCCTAGAAGGAAGAATTAGCGAAAAATTTTAAAAAAACTTCGCCCACTCTCGCTGTCGGCGTGTGTACGTCACGCGCCGCCATGGAGCCGGCCGCTGAGGACACGCGCCGTTCGGCGGCCCGCACGCGCCACCACCTTTCAGGTGGTGGTGTCCACGTGTCGAAGAGGTATGCCACGTGGCGGCACGCGCCACGTGGCAATTCTGGCAAAATTTTTTATATAAATTATTTTATTATTATTATTATTATTTTATATATATATTTTTTGTTTTTTTCGGGTTGGGCTTGGTCCGGTCCTATCCGGATCCGGACCAAGCTAGCCCAACCAACTCAGTCGCCCCGCCTCATTTTTTTTTTGTACGACGTCAAAACGACATCGTTTGGGGGGGCTGGAGGTTGTCTTCAACCTCCAGCCGGGTCTGACCGACCCGGTTTCCGTCGCGGGTCAGGTCCGTCGGACCCGGATTATTCTCTCCCCCGTATCTCCTCCGTCCGACGTCCGTTCTTCGCGTTCTTGGTGTCATTTTCTTCGTTTTTTTGAGCTCTACGCAATGGGATAATTTTTGAAGCCTAAAAACTTCATTTTTCAGACACCCAGAAACGAAAACTCTAATGGCTCAAGAACGAACTGTACCGGTCATGAATTTCATGCTTCCAAACCTACATTTTTACCGTTTTTCAGATGTTTTTAATTGTTTTCGGTCATCTCCCATGCAGAATACTATCATATAATTGTTGGAGACAACAAACAAAAAAAAACTCTCACATCCGACGTTCATGGAAGCCAAAAAAAAACTATTAAATAACACAGAATCATCATAAACAACTATCATGCTGAATATAAAGAGAAGATTTACTTAATATCTGAGAGCAAATCACTGAAGTGGGAATGAAGTGCCAAACCGTGAGGCACACAACAAAAAAAAAATGAAAACGCAGAAGGTGAAACAGGGCAGTGGAAGAAATAGAGGAGGCTCTGATACCAATAATGGGTTTCGGGCATACCTGAAGTGTCGAGTAATCTCAGATTCAGATAGCCACGCACGGAATTCCGATCACGGTAATGGAATGGGAATCAACATTCACAGCAAATGCACTTTGTGTTTGTTAGGAAGAGAAGAGAGACGCAGGCGGGAGGAAAAACAAGCCGGTTAGAAAAATCAGTTTTTCAAACTGATTTTATCTCTTGAAAATAAAACTTCCGCCCCCTTTGTCCTTATCCATATTTTGGAAGAAAAAAATTGCAAATAACCATTTAAGACCCACAGGTTATGTTATTTGCATTAGAGCCCCAAATTTAATGGGCTTGGGCCCAATCCACCAAGGGTGGACTGGCCCATTTTCCTACAATAATAAATAAAAATCAATGATCAGCCGGCTCATTTTCATATCCATATCGGCTCCTCACTCAAAATACTGTTCTATGAACAGTAACAGCTTAGCGTATGAACAGTGCCAGCTCGCATATGGCTCCCTCATTTTTTTCCTTCTTACGGGGTTGTTCTCATCTGTCATATTTTTCACCTACTACGCCTACTCCTCTGTTCAAATTCAAAATTGAGGCTCTATTAATTTGTTTCTTTTCCCCTCATTTTCTTCTTCTCATCACCAATGCCGGTGAGGGACCGGCGGAGAAAATTTTCTGGAAGCTTCATTCAGTCCCTCCTTTGCTCAAGTCATTGCTCCTCTTTTGAAGGGAGAATGTTTTTTTCATTTATAATGCTTGCTCTCACCCTCTGTATTTGTAATCTCTCCTTGTCCCATCTATTTTTCTCTTTCTTTTTCATTTATTCTTCTTCACAGGCTTCTTCGGTGGCTGAGAGATCAACTAGAGGGGTCTTCAACTTCATCTCCATTTTGGCTGATTATTTCTGACCTACAACTTCGCTACTTTTGCTTTAAAGGTGGGATTTCTCCATGCTCTTTTCTTATCGCAAGCATTTTTTCCCTTCCATTTCTTCCATGCTTATTCTATCTTATTCTTCTTCATTCTATATTTCCCATCATTTTATCTATTTATGCTTCATGGTTCTCATCGGTTATGATTTTTGGAACCCTCAAGTCGTTGATTTCAACAAAAAAATTTTAAGGAAGGAAAAGAAAAGAACAACAATACTTAAATGATTTATTAAAATGCTTTGTGTGATGCACATATGGTGTGAAGGAAGTTTGAAAAGTGCACGTAAATAAATTGAAATGACAAGCAATTATTTGTATTAACTGTTGCAAAATTTTCATTCATTCATCATTCTCCATAACTTCCACTCATAAAATAATGTTCAGAGAACAATAGTTTAAGTGAGGAGCCGATGTGGATCTGAAAATGAGCTGGCTGGTCATGGATCTACATTAATTATGGTATTGAGTGTTGTTTTGTTTTGTTTTTTTTTTATACCTCTCAAAATTTGAGTTTTTAGTATCAGAACCTTCCTTCATGTGGAATTAAACTTTGTCAACAAAATAGCAAAAAAGAGGACCATAATCTTGGAGGTACATTGGATTTGACAACCATTTTCATCCACAAGCATAGAGGCACATCGAAAACACAACTTTCAATATATCATTCACTGGGGAATAAGAGTGGCTGAGCGTGCATTGCTAATAGGTTGGTAGTTGAATTAGCCTTTTCTCCAGGAACTTTAGAGAGGAAGAATCTTTTATTTGCCATTATGATCAGCTTTCTGGTCATTCCTCTTCATGTTTTGAGGGGATAGTTGCTGTATTTCTTGATTATCTAATATAGATTTATGATATTATCCAGATGCTTATTTCATGATTCTATATATTTGGAGCGAGACTAGAGATTTACATTTGGTATGCAATTACATCAGCGATCACTAAAATTTTACAGCAGAAGGATCCTCAATCTTGGGTGGGATCTTGGCTTGCCAATTGCCAACACATTCCAACTCTATCAAAACTATGGTGGTCCATAAATTCAGAATTGTGATCGTTATGTTTCAAATGATGTGGAGGCATTAGTAGGTTTAGATATTAGGCCGTAAATTCAATAAACTGTGGCTAGCATTTTCCTTTTCTTTCTAGAAAAAACTATTTATGGAGACTAATCGAGATTTTCAGGGGTTTCATATGTATACTTTTTTTAATGTGTTTGTGAGACAGGTTTGATCAATATAAATCTGTAAAGAATTCTTTCATTTCAATTTATTTTGGTCAAGCAATTTTTGCGATCAAATGTGATAACCACATTTTATATATATATATATATATATATATATTATACTTTACGTCCCCAGTGCATGATGTTCTCTCTGCATTCTACATTTTCTCAATGATATGATTATCATTGTTTCAATGTCTTGCTTAGTTTTTCAATAAACTAATCTAAGTTCAATAAAAGGTGTCAAGTTAATTTTTTTGTTTCAAACTATCATTTCTTTAAACATGCACACAAGTATGTATGTAAAGTTGATGGGAAAGCAGTTTTTTGGTGTAAAGTTGATTTTAGTTGTGCCAATATGTTGCTATTAAATTTTTTGTGCTTAGGTTAACCATTAAATTTTTTCAGCCATCTAATGGAAGATTATAATCACAAAATAGCTATTGTAATTATAACTTAGTTTCGAGAAGGTTGATGCACAATGTATGGACCCTGGTCATTAAAATTTAGTACAAGTTTTTGGGATCATGAAGGTGCAGGAGGCGTGTGGGAAAGGCATATGCAATAGCAATCAACAATCTTTATCTGAAGCACTATTTATTTCAGTCAATGTTTAGTCCCTTTTTTCCACTTTATTGAACGTGCCAAATTGCGTCTTATGTCAGGATTTTAGAAAATAAGTTGACCTTACTTGCTATGTGAAATGAAGGAAGGTAGGCTGCTTGTATTCTTTATATTTGTTTAAGTTGCAGTAAAAGGTGGAAAAAGCTGTTTGTGGTTGCAGGATAAGTTATGATTGTAGTTGCAGGATAAGTTATGTTTCGGAAGCATGTGTGTGAAGTTATTACAGCAAAAAAAAAAAAAAAAAGATGTGAAACATGAGTGTCTGTCTTAGGATTTGAAGTGCATTTTGCTGCCACACGCATTTACCAAATTATATTTGAAGATATTATGTTTAGTGAATTATAGATAATAGTAACTTACTGAATTTCTAAATGTTTAGCTTGTGTTATATATGGATGTAATTGAATCAAAATTATCGACATACTCTTCTAGTCTTTTTAATTAAATATGGTTATGATCTAATCAAATGCAATTGTTACTATCATAGCTTATGTAGAGTGTTATGAACATATTATTCAGTGCTGTCCAACAGTAATCGCAGTTGTATTGGTTTAATTTATTCATATTGAAATTGTTTTGTCATTATTTATATTTACGTAGTACCATGGTAGTGATCACATCCACTGCATTTCCATATGAGTATTTTGTGATTTTTGGATCATGTTTTATGAGCATTGAAGTGATATATCACAATAGAATATGAACACTATAGTTTGTGAGGGTGGACTTAATAAAATTAGATGACTTAAGGTCTGATGAGATTATTTTACTAAATATTATATACCACAACTGAATACATGGGATTATATTAAGAAAACCATTACTATTTATTACAGATATATTGTGTAGAATTTCGGATATAGACTTCATGCGGTAACTGATTTATTATCTTAATTCTTGTAATATCAAATTTAATGGTCATGAAAGTTGATATGGAATAGTTATATTCTTTTGTTGAAAAAGACATGCAAAGTGTGGTTGTGCGTGTAAGGAGCAAAGAAGGACTAACCAATGTAAATTACCAGCAAACATAAAAGACTCTTGATGGTTTAGTAAATCTATGTTTTTGTGCCAGTCCTGGTGATTTTATCATTGTACTGAGTGGTGTGAAGGCATGGTCATCATTATGGTTCATAGTCTGCCAATGGATGTGTGTTTTCAGGCAAGTTACTGGGTGTTGTGGAACAATGATAAAAAAAAATTCAGCTTAAAGATATCATTCCGAAGCTCCTGGTTGCCTTCATCTGTGCATCTTGAGCTGTGTGAAGATGTGAGACCATTTTGAAGCACCAGCAAAATGTTCAGTCTTTTAATATGGTGGACTCAGGATTTAGTATTTGGTGACTGTTCGAATCAATTGTCTGGATAGTAGGCTCAGTAGGAAGTTTGAGTAGTCACGTTATAGTTCTAGAGATTTTGACACTTTTCATAGTTGGCCATTGTGTTAGCAATCGGAGATAGAAGATCTGGATCCGCCAGAAAAAAGATGGAATACACTAATATTTGGAGCATATCAGATCAAGATATGAAACCTGGAATTGATATGTTTATGAAAATGTTATGTGAATTAAGCAGTAGCTAAGATATCAATTTGATACAGAAATTATATGTAAGAATGAGTATGTAAGTTAAGGTAGATGTGGTGTGTGATATATACTTGGTTAAGTTGGTTACAACTTGATGTCGTCAAAACTTCACTGCATACATAAATGTTGAGATTTTTTTTTTAATTAGTAATTGACGTGCATGCATCATGGAAAGTTGAGAAGAATATTAACCTTACATGATATTCTTTTCATCGACTTAATTTAGTCAGTTGGAATTATTGTTGCTGCATCTTCGTAAACAAATAACATGTGGCAGAAATTATATTTCTTAATGCGTTTTAGGACGTTACAGATACCAAGGTTGTGGAAGTGGTATTGTTCAGTGTTTTCTTATAATTTCCTGCCTGTGTTTTTTTTTTTTTTATTTCCAAGTCATGTGCCCTTAGAATTTTCAGATTGATTGTCTCCCACGTAAAGTTGGCTCATGCAAATTTTTTATTAACCCCAGCTTGGAGAGGAGGAGATTAGCATAGCTGATAACTCCCCTACTTTTGTTTTTTTTCTTTCAATTTTCATTTTGACTTATTTTTTTTTAAAAGTTTATTGGTCAATTCCATAGGCTCAATTTTCGTTCTGATCTTAAATATCATCTGTCTGATTCTTTTTTTATTTCAAACCAATCAATAAGATATGAAAAAAGATGCAAGAATTGGCAGCACTATAAGCATAATTATATGGTTTGGATGGTTGCTGGTGATGATTATTGTCATAGAAGGGTATTGCCGTTTAGAAAAATCATTCTCACGTGTATTGCACGGGACCGTGCAAGAAGGCTTTTTTTTTTTTTAAATGATGTTTAGTACTTAATGTTCATCGTTTCGAATGAAGAATACTTCTTTTGATATGGTACGTAACGCTTCCTCTTTTTTATAATTGTTACGCAATTCATGATCATATTATAATCATTGTGAAACTATAACAATATCCAAACAAACAAAGTGCAAACTAATTATATTATGATACATCCTTTTTTAATGTTTTGTGCTCATTGCAATGAGGTAAAACATCAAAATATTAAGATATTTTAAACTCCTCCTAAATATCAATATCAAATTACTTGCATTACTTTTTGGCTAATTAAAGAGGTGTACAAATAAAAAGCTAAAATAAGAGTTTTCTGACTTATTAGTCTTGTATGATTTCAATTCAATATTTTAATTTAATGGAATGACATTTTTTTAATTTTTCGTAAGTAAATATATAAGACTTAGTTAATTAATTTGAGAAAATTAAATAAATTAAATAAATTACTGTAAAGTATTTATATTTATCTTTTTTTCTTCAAATTAATTTGCTTGACTTATAAACTAATGTATATGAAATCTAATGATATACATAAATATTTTAAAGAGATCATAAAATTAAATTAATTAAATTTCATTAATTAATTTTTTTAAAAAAATCAAATTATTGGATCAAGATGAAACCCACTTAAATAACCTTATCTTTTTTCTCATCCTCATTTTATCTTCTCTCTCTATGTTGTAAAATGGCAAAAGCTAGGAAGTTTAACTTTTGCTGCACTGAGCTTTTTTTTTTTTTTCCCCTTCCAAAAGTTGGATAGAAAAAAGATGATCAAACAATGTTTCATCTCTAACGATACCACTAACTCACATTTTATACTTTCCAATGCACTTTTTCATATTCAAACGATGATCAAAACATGCTGTTGATGGTCAATGATGTCATGATAATGTTTTTGTATATTATTTGCACATGGATTTGCATTATTATATTTAAAGCACGTGGGTTAGTATGTATCTATTTGATGTGTTAGAGTGGGTTCATCCCGCGCGATGCGCGGGGTAAATTGCTAGTTATATAAGATACATATATAAGTAGAAGAATATTGTTTATCATAATCTATTCAAATCATTTAATTTTTTTATATGGAATAATTTATTAGATTTTATTATGGTAGCTATTTTTTGAATAACAAGATTTTTTTTATTCATTATAAATAGTTTTCATCAAATATATAAAACAGATATAGATAATATATTATAATGTAATATAATAAATATATAACTAAATTATATATCTTATCAATGTTAATCAAAAAATTAAATTTAAAAAACATATTTATGAAAAAAAATTATTTATGATTTAAAGGTCAAAAGTAGTGTCATTGAAAATTAAAATTATATTAAAAATATTTCTTAAAAAAATAAAACATTATAAAATAAATAGTAAAACAAATATTTAAAAATTATTTTGTCATTAAAATAGTTATGATTAAAATCATCATGTAGTTTATTTTTAATTTTTAATAATATATATGTATATATAATTGTTTGTGTAAAAGAATATTATATATATATATATTTAATTTTACATAATAAGTTAACAAGTTCATTGCAGCTCAACTGGTAAAGCCGCACGTTCGCATAAACGAGGTCTTGAGTTTGAGTCATGGAAAAGTCACTTTGAAGAGGAATTATGTGGTGGTAACACGCGACAGGTAGAAGTGAGGTGGTAGTGACACATGAAGATGGTCACGCGGTCATCACCGACAATGAGGTGGACTAGTGGAGGGGCCATGTGGCATTTTAAATTTTTTTTCAAAAATCAAATTAGTAACAGAATTTTTCCGTCGCTCAAATTCCATCGCTAATTACTAATCCAATTAGTGACAGAACAAATTCCATCACTAATTATGTCGTTAAATAAAAATTTTGTCACTAATTGCGTGTTTTTTTTGTAGTGATTGCGCACAAACAAATATCATGGTTGATATATTCTGCCTTATTTTTCTCCCTGAGGGAAAAAAACTCCAAGTCAACTTTTTCGCTATATGCTCAACTTGTTAAGGCCTTGTTGGGTTGCAAAACAGATCTTCTATTTATTTGTAATTGTAATTATTATCCAATTATTTTTAATTCATCTTTATTCTTGCAACTGCCGGAAGAAGAGGGGTGGGATCCAACGGATGGCTCATGTTTTGTTTTCATTACTGTTTGTTTTTATTTGTTTTGTTTCAACTTTGCTCTTTCTTTTTCTTTGTTTTGCTTTGTTCCCTTGTACAGTTTTATATGTTGTTTCCTTTTGAGGACTTTTTGTAATCTTTTCTGAAAATTAATAAGATGATTCTTTGTTAAAAAAATTAAGTGGTGATATATTCTTGCTAATTAAATTCCATAATAAAAAGAATATTCATTTCGGAAAGATTTAGAAGAAACTTGAGAAATAAATTGCCTCTTTTTCCATTCCCTCGTCCTTTTCCAAATCTTTTAGAAGTTCTTTATCATAAAATTCCAAACCCAGTTGTATAAAAAATATACTTTGGCTTCCAATGTCTCTATAAACGCCTATAAAATGCACCCAAAAAAAAATTTAAACAATCAATTTTAACCACTACATTTCAGGTAAAAAAAATTATAACTACTAAATTCATGAGGTAATCTTATGTGCTGAACATCTTATTTATCAAGTAAAGTGAAAGGAATATTTCTTATCAGTTAAAAACGGAATACTTCTTACCATAATAAGCTACAATCTCTTGTTCATTTAAATGTCATTCCTGAAGATCCTGTTACCTTAATTTGTTTTGGTTTTCAATTATGTATTTCGGATATTATTTCTTTCTTTTTGAACTTTGATGTCTTTGTTTTATGAAACAGGCGTTGATTTTGTTGTACTTTTTTATTATATATATTGTTCTTATTAAAAACAAAAAGTAATCTTGTGAGCTTGAACATTGTTAAGCACGGCAAAACCATAGCGTGACCAAAATGAGCAATTTACCTGTTAAAAAAACAGAAAATACTGGTTAAAAAAAATCCAAAAGTTGCAATGACAGAAAATATTATATAACCAAGTAAATTCTCATGTATAATTGATTTTTTTTTTGGGTCAAGAAATCATATAGGATGCAATCTATTTATAAAAGGCATATCTTCCAGGCAATTCTGTTGTTGCTTGTCCTCAAGCTTTTCGACATAATTTTTTTTGTTAAATGGGATAGGATATTGAAGAGTAATTAGAAAAAAGACTTTTTCTCCTGATAATTACATTTAATTTAACGGGTGACTTGGTCGTATATTTTAAAATTTAATGAATATCTTCTAACAGTAGTCAAGAGTGAGGGCAATGGAGTTGAAGTGTGGGCATTGGGCCAAGAATAGGCACTACGCCGAAGGTAACGGAAAAAGGAAACATGATGGATAATTTAGGAAAATAAAAATAATTATGGACATATGAGGCAGGACAAGGTAAAATATTATCTTTTTCTTTCAAATTGTCGTATTTGGAAGAGAGGGTAAGAAGGAGAAGGGAAATTTTAGAAAATTTTCCCTCCCCCTTCTAAACTTTTTATCTGCCCAACAAGAGGAGGGGAGCAAAATTCCTCCTCTCAACCCCCCATACCAAACACATTTTTATTGTTTTCCAGCCACAATACAAAATACTCCTCCAGTCCTTAATATAAAACTTATTTAACTAATTTGATTAGATTAAGAAAGTTAGGTAAATTAGTTAATTATAAGAAATATGATACGTTTTTTCTAAAATACCATGATCGGCTTTCTTAATACCCTGTCTTCCTCTTCTACTTGATTATGGTTGAAAGAGTATCCATAAGGGTAATTTAAATAAAATTGATAAATATGATAAATGGGTCTTGTATTTAGGACCAAAACCAATTTAATAATTGTGTTCTATATTAAGGATCGAAGGAGTACTATACCTTATATGAATTTCGAAGTTAATACTTGAAGTTTGTGATTATTTACTCAATTTCATGATCTATTTGTTACGAGAGGATCTTGCAACTATTTCTGTTATTTATTTTGGGGTGAACCCTCGCAAGTCTGAACCGTAATATTACCCAAATCAAGCCTTCAGAGGAAGACTCTCTGCTTTTGGAACACTTTTGAGCAAAAGGACAAGAATATTCCGAACGCGTAGTGATACTGACACAGCACTCTCTGTCTCTCTCACGGTCGAATCCCGTATTTGCCATCAAGTTTATGAACTAAAAGCGCAAATAGATGGGCAGATTTGTCTTTTCGGATGACAAACCAAGCCGGCTAAATGCCACATCGGTTCAAATGCAACCAAAGCCGCAGTATACAAGCTCGAAAAGGGGAGCCCCCGGCCATGACCTTACTCGAACAGGATCTGTTCTATGGGTCCGTATCCTATGTCCTCGAGCATCAAGGCGACAAGATTCGCAACTTGGTTGATGGCACACGGACCAGTCAGGGAGCACAACACTAATGTCTAAAATAATTTATCGATTGGTTCCCAACTCTTAATTTTGATGAATTTTTTATTCAATTTTGTGAAGAATAAAAGAGCGCTGCTAGATGCTGATACCTCCACATGCCACTCTCCGCAGATGATGGAGGGGAACGGCAAGTGATTATAGTTTCACAGCAGCGCGGAGTATGAAATTCTTATATACGAATATACTAGTATGTTTTTTTTTTTTTCCCCGGGTATCCCATGCGATATTGAACCACCATTGATTGGAGCAAACAAAAATTCTATATACCCTCTTGGCAGAAGTTGTTTGGCTCTGCTCTGCACACAAGCGTGGAAGGAAGAAAAAACGTGAGGATGATTTCAGGCTCTTTCCAAACCAGATCATACGGATCCTTTTGCCGTTTAGGTATGAAATTTATGAGTTCCATCAAATGGAAAAAAAAAAAAAGCATGTAATTTTATGCACTGATGAGGTTGTTTTTCTAAACAGACTTGATCTTGGAAACTAATTTTTAATTACAAGGATTAATCCAATAACTTTTCATAATATTTATTTGAGAAAATTTCTTTAAAAGATACTTAAATAACTCAAATTCATATTTAGATCGTTGAATTTATCAAATCTCTAATGAGGTCACATGACACAAAAAGGGTTTTAAATTTTGTTGAAATGGCTCTAATATTCTTTTCATTAGAAACTTAGAAAAGTGAAAAGTGAAATTTTCCTATCATTTTCAAGTTATTAATTTAGAATTAAAATGTATTAACTGTGTAATTGAACTTGTTAATTTTTAAAGTTGTATCGTGACTATTTTTTTTATTCAAAGACTCGTTGCAAGTATGTTTTGGAAACAGAAAATCATTAATTTAGAATTGAAATATGTTAATTAAGAAATGTAATATGCTACTTTTCAAGGTTGTATTGTGATAAGATTTTATTCTAGAGTTTATTGCAAGTGTTATGAGGTTATAAAGTTGTTAATTTAATACTGAAACTTATTAATTACGTAATTAAATTTATTAATTGTTAAAGTTATATTGTAATCAAGTTTTATTCAAAGACTTATTACAAATATATTATAGAGGCAGAAAATTATTAATTTAAAATGAAGATATGTTAACTGTGAAATAAAATATGTTAATGTAAAATTCTCTTTTGATTTATAATAAAATAGGTATTAGAGTCATTTTATAAAATTTTAATGACCCAAATAAAAATTTGGGTTATTTAATTGTCTTTTAAAGGATATTCTCTACTTATTTTTTGAAGTTTGCTATTATTGGTATTTTGGTTTACACAGTTACACTTATTCTCGTTGACCGTTTCGTGGGGAAATTGAAGGAAACTTTGCATTGACTAACCGTACAGGAATGCGTCGAGAGATAATTCGTTAAGTTCATTCCCGTTGCTATGATATCACAAACTAAACATGCTTGCATATTTTTTGCAATAGGTGGCAAATCTGAGGCGAATTAATTACTTCCCCTTATGCTTATTATAAGCTTCAAATAACTAATTCACGGATAACGAATAATTAGTTAAAAACAATAAATAAGTTAGAAATAAACTTTTATTTTCAAATATACTTTTATGATAAATGAGAAAAATGATGAAAGAAAATATGTGGAAAAATTCAATAAGAGAAAAATAATTAAAAGCAACATTAAAAAAATACATTAAATGTTAACACAAACTCAAATTAAAACTTATAAAATAGATCACACTTTTTCTCAAATTTGAAGCTTATCAATAAGACCAGAGGGAGTATATATAATGATTTATTGATGACTGTTTTGGGTGCTCATGAAGCTCATCAGATTTGGGATGATTTAAATAAAAAGTATCTTTTTAAAAAAAATTGTAGTTAAAAAATTATCTTTATTTTAGATTCTCTATCCATTAAAATAATAATTAAAAAAAAAAGTAAATCTGAACCTCCCATATCGAATCACTGTAATAAGCACCTAAACTCATTCGACTTCTTGTGAAATATTTATAGCATATCACATTTCAATTAATGGCCGTATCACAAGCACAGAGTTGTCGTTTCATTTATTTTCACATTTTCTCTGCACTTTTGTTGTTGTTACACACTATATATCAACAAAACCCAATTAAAGTAGCTTTCATTTCAGGTTACCACAGTTCAAGAAACGACAGTCCAGCTTCGTAATAGACGGCGGATAAAATGACATGACAAGAATGAAACAGAAACATGATAGTTTCGTTCATTGATTTTGTTGTGAATCCAAAAGGCAGTAATTGATGACTGAGATCGAAACTCGTATGATTTACTTACGGAAATGACTTAAATGAATAATTCTATGTTAGAAAATACCATAACCATGGTTTTGGTTTTGGTGAATGCAGCTGCTTTCACTAAAATCATAATTTTAGTAATTTCAATTTGAACAAGCAGCCAACGGTCCCGGCAAAACTAAGGCAAACCAAGTTAAACAAACAAGGATTAGGAATCACCAAATGTACTTGAAAATTATCCGAACCGGATTTGTATTGTAGCATTGATGTATACAAAAAGAATCTCGTTATTACTTTGAACAATCGTTGAAGTTCCGCATCAGCTTAGAGCCGGATACTCTCAGTAAGCCAGGGAAAAAGGTGGAAAATACTTATAGCCAGAAGAATGATGAGGACATGCTGAATTAGGTATACGATCCCAAAGCATTTGCCCTCCATAAATTTTTAAATTATGACCTACAACAATCCAAGAACCAGCAATAAAGGTTGGAAAACCAATTTGTCTGTTATGCCTGAATCTTGTGTTTAATTTTCCAATAAATTTGAGGGGTGCTTCATATGTCGAGCAGAAGCCTGCGAGGATCCTCAATAACATCTTTGATTCGACGCAAAAAGAAGACTGCTTCTCTTCCATCAATCAATCTATGATCATATGTTAGAGCAACATACATCATTGGCCTTGGGACTACTTCACCTCCAACCACCATTGGACGGGTCACTATAGAGTGCATACCCAGAATTGCAGACTGCCAAAAACAGTAGCTGCATCAGATTTCTTTCAACATATCAACACCAAATTTTGTTCACATGATCCAGAACTATTTACTGACAATAACTCAAAAAGATTAGCTGGATATTTCAAATTACACTTGTCCCAGTGATCAGGTCCCAATTGGAAAGATGTTGGGAAAGTTGTAGCTGCATGTTAAGGACGCCAAAATGCATGATAAATATCGCCTAGAATTGTTTTTTCATGTCTTGGCCAAAAAAAAAAAAAAGAACCGTTTGTTTTAATGTAAATGACATGAAAGGGGTGCATTTATCCCATCCCATATGGTGTCAACTAGAGAGTAATTAGAAAAGAACATGCTGTCAATGATTAAGTACCATCATATTTTGCAAGGCAAGAAATTTAATATGCATATTCGGAAATCTTATGCTGCCAAACCTGAGGGGGATTGATTATCGGGGTACTCAAAAGGCTCCCATAAACACCACCATTCGATATTGTAAGAGTGCCTCCAGCCATCTCATCAATTGATAAAGTCCCATTATTTGCCTTTTTTGCAAAATTATTTATCTCCTTTTCTATTTCCGCAAAGTTCAACTTATCAGCATTACGAATAACTGGTACAACAAGGCCCTGGAAACAAAAGAAAGAATATTGTCACTGTAGTTAAAAAGCACCAGGGCACATTAGTCATCTTCATAGTCGAGCATAAAATACAAGTTCAGTGTTAAGAAGTAAGTAGATTACTTGATTCATGAAGTGAACGACAAAAACAATATTTCAGTCTGTTACCCTATATCACCGTATCGTGCAACAAAGTAACATATTCACATACCACAGATGGATGACCATGTTTAAGTGTTAAACTACAGATCCAACCATTTATATACTACTTCAGCTGAATAGACATGACAGCAACCATTGATAAAATTATTTTAAAAGCTATCTTAGACAAGCTATCAAGTTTCACCAACGCATGGACAAATCCAACCCCAAAGGTTTATAGTAAAAGGTGACCGCATATAGGGTAAAATGGTTATTCAAAACCTTTGAAGTGCCAACAGCTACGCTGATATCTATATAATCTCTGTATATTATATCATCGCCATCAATGACAGCATTTACTATTGGTTGATGCTGAAGTGCATTCACAGCAGCCTGAAACAGAAAAAGCATACACACATGAGAAAATAAGCAAAAATGCTCAGCGAATACAACTCAATAATTCAATACATTGAAATTATACTTTAACAAACCCAGACATTAGTCCCAATTTGACTCCATGCTTTTCAACAAAAACATCCTTGTAATCAGCACGGAGCTTCATCAAGTTAGTCCTACCATAGGGAGCAGAGTAATCAGGAAAAAAATGACGCGTAATTTAATATTCTCAAGGTCTCCACGCTCAATCGATAGTCACAGGAGAAAGTCAGCCTTTTCTGTCTACATAGGCCTTCATATGCACAGAATTCACTTCACTTTATCATTTCATATTTAATAATGTTAATGTGAAATGATTCTTGGAAAATATAAAATCCTTAAACAATAGTGGTGGTGATGGTGATGATAAATATTTTTTTGTAGAAATAAAAACTTTGATGACAATGATAAATATTACTACCTCCGGTCCTAATTATAAGACCCAGTTGACTAATTTGAGGAGATTAAGGAAGTAAGTTAAATTAGTTATTTGTAATAAATAAGTGTTGTCATTCCTAAAATATCCTTGCTAATTAAGTGTATTGGCTAGAACTATCATTATTAGAAGGACTATCTTGGAAAAAAATGCATAAATATGAGAGACAAAATGGATTGGGGTTTTATAATTAGGACCAAACAAAAAGTCAAACGGGATCTTATATTAAGACCGGAGGTAGTATTATTTTATGTGGCTCACTTTAAACTTTGTACATACCACAAGGCTCAGAGCCTATTTATACAAGGTAACAGATAAGATTTAGCAGTATATGCAGATTAACATGGATTGAGAAGAGGAAAACATGACTTCTTATCAATAAGTTCACATAAGGAAGAAGATCCATGACCATAAATAATATATGATGGACCCGGTCTTAATGGGTCTTTTTGCTAGGACCTAAAGCAGATAGCGAAAAGATAAAGGAAAGCAGACCCAAGTGAAAACAGTCCCAGACACTGAGTGAGCTTGAAGGAAAAAGACAAGAGCTGCAGATGGATTAAAAAGGGGAGACCAAAGGGGAGTGGAAAGAGGGGGGGAAACAGCAGTAGCGGCTGGGTGAAACCCGCCTCTCGAAAGAAGGGAAAATTTTACCTTTTTGGGGTGGTTTACTTTTCATTTTCCTCAATTTCTTAATAGAATATATTTTATCTCATCATTATAATAAAAAGTAAGAGATCAAAAATTGAAATTTCAAAAGTCTGCATCACCAGAGGTGATTGTACATCAGAAGCTTGTGTCACAACCTGACAAACAATATAACTTACATGTCAACTTCATTGAATGTTGTCAGCAATGCAAAGGTGTTTTGGGAATCTTTCAACCGAGTAGCAACCCGCTTTCGAAGTCTTGTCATAGGAACCTTTATACATGAGTGAAGACGTAAAGTAACGTTAAGTGCTCAGCAGTACTTAGGTATAATTATTACTATAACCACAATGACTCACTCGTCTTTCTCTTTCCTTAGGGGGAAGCTGCGGCTCTGTGGGAGAGTGCTGTGGAGGAGAGGGCGCTTTAGGCTTCTCTGTTGTAGGGGCAGCTTCAACTTTAGGTGCTTTCATCTCCTCTTTTGTCTTTTGGGTTGGGTGAGGAGCAGGTTTCTCAGATACACTTTCAGATGGGGCAACATGAGTTGTTGCTTCAGCAGACCTTGAAATGATTGCTATCTTATTACCTGGTTCAACGGTATCCCCTTCATTGGCTAGAAGCTGAGAATCATTAAATGAACCAGAGGACAATTTCAACATATATGCAACAACAAAAAAGGACAAAAATAATATGATTGATTTGAAAAAGGAAATTGAGCCAATCAAATAGTACCTTCTGAATCACGCCCGACTCAGGACTAGTAACATCAATTGTCACCTAATAAGAAAATGTAAAATAAAGCAGCAAAATTACATGTTAAATATTTTGGAATCAGGTAAAACCTTCACAAAAACTAATATATTGCTTCAGCTGGGCACCTTATCTGTCTCAATTTGTGCAATCGGTTCATCAACTTTAACACTATCACCTGGTTCTGATCCCATGAAGCAGAGTCAAACAGCAAGAACAATTAATTAGTAAAATATACAAAGGATATTCATTTAACTATTTGAGGGGAAAAAGAACAGACAGACAATGTTAGTTAACATACTTTTCAAAAAGTTTGCTAGAGTGCCGTCAGAGATAGATTCAGCCAATGGAGGGACCACAACATCAACCAGATCTCCTATATCAAACATATAGCAACAATTCATCAACTTTAAGCAACAAGAAAATAAAGCTGAAATAAGATAAACACACAAGCATAATAAATTTTAAGATGAAATCATCTCATTTCTGTTTGGTTTTGCCTAAAAAACAAATTGTCTCAGTATCTGGTCTAGTTATTAGTTATTATTTTTGGGAATTGCACGCATCAAAGTATAATCATCTCAGTATTTTGGCTTAACTTGTGATGTCAGGAACCATGAAAGAATAAATCATATCACCACTCTGAGTTAGCTTTCATTTAACAGAATCATAAACACACAGCACATATCTTCTCATCATTTCTGTTTGGCTCAAATTGGATATGCTAAAACAACAAATGGCCTAGGGCTTGTTTGGCATCACTTATATAAGCATGTTTCACGTAAGTCGAGACAAAACTTCTCTCACATAATTACCTCGTATTTCGTAAATCAAAATTGGAAAGCTATACGTATAAGCTATTTTAAACGGGCCCCTATATATTTTAGGTCATCCTTTATTGGGGAAGCTGATCATAGTAATCATGGGAACATGCTTAACTACAAATATTGATGTTTAACATTGACAATATTTAGCTGCATTCAAAATCTAATTTCCTTTTACTATAATTTGACTGAAAAATGTCAAATTCAAAATCCTACTTTGAAAAGACCTATTCGAAGTACATCAACAACCACCAAGATAGTAGTTAAAACAAATCTTGTTCTATGGGAATTACATTAGTAAAGTTGATACAATGTTTGGTCCTTATAATTTGTCCTCACTTTTGTTTTGGTCCCTTAAGAGGCAAATTGGTCCAGTTCTTATTAAAATATAGGGACAAACATTATAGACAGAAAGAAACTTGAGGGACACCTATTGTTTGAAACTATAGGGATCAAAACCAATGTGAGCACAAACTAAGGACCAAACATTGTATTAATCCTATTAGTTAGCATTAGTAGTTAAATTCCAGTCTGTTGGTTTGTTAAGATATTTAGAAAGACTCAATCATATGTCTGTTAGTGCAAATAGGAGGATTTACAAGTTCAACAGGGTCATTTGACTTGAATAAAAGCGTGTTCAGCAACAAAGCAGCTTCATTTCCACAAATGGGGAAAAGAAGTTGTGGGTTGAAGGCAAGTCAGCTAGCTTGAGCACAAAATGAGGATAGTGGAGTTGTTAAATGGCAAAAGTCCATGAAGTGAAAGCAGGAGCGGCAAGCAAAACTTGCAGCAGTCCTTTTCAGTCTGAAGTCGAAGCTTAAGAGCCAGATGCAGACCAACATTTTTGAAGATGAGCACTTTGCAGTTCATGCAGAACAGATTCAAAAGGAGGATTGATTCTAGAAAGTTCACTATCAAAAAGATGATTAAAAGAGGAAAGAAAGTGAAGTTGACAGTGAAGAAGGAAATGAAAAGCCAAGTAATTTAGGCTTTGTTTGCTTGTTTATAAAACAAGTTTAAAAAAAAAATGTTTGGATAATTGTTCCAAAAAATTGCATTTGAAAACAAAAAAAGAAAAACATAAAAATTTGTTTAGAACAATGGTTTTGAAAATCAATTTGGAGAACTAATTGAAGGTGAGAGAGAAATTAGAGAGTGCAACGATGACAGACGGTGAGTTGGAGAACTGAGAAACAAACGACATATTGAGCACGAAAAACAAAGTAGGGAGCAGGACCGCAAGTAAAAATGGAGAATTAAGAAAAATAACAAAGAAGAACAAAAAAATAGAAAACATAAAACATGTGAAAGTTGTTTTGAGGTTTCTGTTTTTAAAAAACAGATTTCTATTTTTGATTTTACAAAATACTTAATTAAAAATTAACAACAAAACAAGTTTAAAAAAAAAAATTGTTCACAAAACAAGAAAACAACCAGGCCCATAGACTCTGAAATTATTCTTGGAGGGTAGCAATAATTTTACATGATCCAGTGGGCCAATGGAAACCTTTAAAGGCCGATGATGTTTTCTTGGCCAAGTTAAATAAGCAAGGAAAGCCAAAAGTAAAGGACATAATGCATGGAAGAGCCGCAAAGAATGACATAGAACCGACAGTATTGATGGAAGAAACACATTTTGTGAAGAATCTAATGATTCTGAAGTTGTACTTTATTCGAATAGAATGGCAGACTTAAATAGATACAATTCCCTCAATGAATGAGGAGATTAGGCCGGGATTTTAGGGATTAGGCAAGATACTAGGATCAGGCCGAGATTCTAGGAGTCTAAATCAAATCCTAAGATATATCAGGAAAGGAATCATGATCTCTCTAATAAACAGAAATTTAAAAGAAAGAATCACACAGATTTGCACACATCTGCATGGCCCAAGGCCCAATAGAGACTGAATAGCCAACACTCCCCCTCAAGCTGGAATGTAGATATCAAACATTCCCAGCTTGTCTCTAAATTTTTCGAACTTGCCTCGATCTAGTGGCTTTGTAAGGACATCAGCAACTTGTGACCCAGAATTTATATGAGATAGGTCAATGATTTTTGATTCAATCTTCTCCTTTATAAAATGCCGATCAATGTCAACATGCTTTGTTCTATCGTGGTGCACAGGGTTATGAACCATTTGTAGTGCTGACATGCTGTCACACCATAACTTAATTGGGATATTAACACTGATTCTAATTTCTTTTAGGACACGTATGATCCATATTCCTTCACAAACACCATTAGCTAGTGCCCTTAACTCAGCTTCTGCACTGCTTCTAGAAACCACAGTTTGCTTTTTGCTCCTCCAAGTTACCAAATTACCCCAAACAAATGTAAAGTACCCCCCTGTTGACCTTCTATCAACAAGAGATCTTCCATGGTCTGCATCTGTATATACTATTATGTCTTTTGACTCTCCCTTTTTGAAGAAAACCCCTCTTCCAGGTGTCATTTTCAAGTATCTAAGGATAGTATATATTGCTTCCATGTGTTGTTCTTGTGGTTGTGAAGAGAATTGACTAACCACTCCCACTGCATAGCTAATATCTGGTCTTGTATGTGATAGGTAGATAAGTTTTCCTACCAATCGTTTGTACCTTTCTGCATCAACTGGTACACCATCTGTTTTGTATTCAAGGTTGACCGAGGGATCCATAGGTGTTGATGATGGTTTAGCTCCCAACATGCCAGTTTCTTTAAGTAGGTCTAGCGTGTACTTTCTTTGTGACATTGAGATCCCTTTGTTTGATCTGGCAATCTCCATTCCAAGAAAATACCTTAGACTCCCCAAGTCTTTCACCTCAAATTCTGCTGCCAAAATCTTCTTTAATCTTGCTATTTTCTTGCTGTCATTTCCGGTTATAACAATGTCATCTACGTACACAATTAGGATAGACACCTTTCTTTCTGAATGTCGGACAAATAATGTATGATCTGATTGGCACTGCATATAACCAGATTTCTTCACTACCTTCGTGAATTTTTCGAACCATGCCCTTGGAGACTGTTTGAGACCATAAAGGGATTTATACAGTCTGCATGCAGCTTTCAGATTTCCATGTTCTGCTAGTCCCTCAGGAATTCTCATATACACTTCTTCCTCGAGATCCCCATTTAGAAAAGCATTCTTAACATCAAGTTGGTGAAGGGGCCAATCAAGGTTGGCTGCTAAGGACAACAGTATCCTTATAGTGTTTAGTTTCGCCACTGGTGCAAATGTTTCTTGATAATCAATCCCTTCTGTTTGAGAAAAACCTTTAGCCACTAGTCGAGCTTTAAACTTGCTTATAGACCCATCTGGATTATATTTAATAGTGAAGACCCATTTGCACCCCACTGCCTTCTTTCCATGTGGGAGGCTGACAATCTTCCAAGTCTGATTTTTATCAAGTGCTTGCAGCTCCTCATCTATAGCT
The DNA here is from genome assembly GCF_004799145.2 of Neltuma alba. Taxonomy (NCBI): domain Eukaryota; kingdom Viridiplantae; phylum Streptophyta; class Magnoliopsida; order Fabales; family Fabaceae; genus Neltuma; species Neltuma alba. The sequence goes on along the minus strand of NW_021636127.1, from coordinate 132,573 downwards.
GCCTTCCACTTAGGATCCATGGCAGCTTCATCAAAAGTTCTGGGAATTTGGTCCCTGTCAATGCTAGTAACAAAAGTCCTCATGCATGGTGATAGCTTATCATAGGATACAAAATGGCTGATAGGGTGTTGAGTACACTTCCTTACCCCTTTTCTAAGTGCAATGGGCCATCCAAGATCCTCAGGTTGGGTTGATTCTTGGCTTTGCCCAGAACCCGAAGAACCTCTACTGTTTGCCTCATGCTCCTTATCAGAATCTGCATCTGTTTGGTCATCATCACTGTCCTGTACTGCATTGTTAGGCATCATGCTAGGGTTAAGTGTATTCAGGTTGGTTTCAGGTGGATCAGAACTAGTGTTAAAGTCTGTTTCTGGAGGTACAGAATGCTGTTGAGGATCAGGTACAGGTGTAGGAGGTGCTGTTAGGGGCATTCCAGGTTCTGTTGTGGGTGTGTCAGGTGTAGAAACTTCTGGTTCTGGTGTGGAAGTGTCTGTTTCTAGTGTGGCAGCATTGGTAGGTATGGTAGGTTGGGTGTGTTGTGGGTGTAAAAGCTCCCATTCTCTGAAATTCTCCCCCTGAATGGGAGATTTTGGATAGTAGGCTTGGGTCTCATCAAATTGAACATCCATAGTGACAAAGAACTTACGTAGGGATGGAGAGTAGCATTTATACCCCTGTTGGGTAGAAGAATAGCCTAAAAAGATGCACTTTAGGGCTCTTGGGTCAAGTTTACTGCCATGGTTGTGATAAATATATGCTACACATCCAAAAACTCGCAGGGGAAGGTCACGGGTAAGGGAGTTAGAGGGATAGGTTTTGGTGAGAAGGTTTACTGGCGTTTGGAAATCAAGGGTTTTGGATGGGAGTCGGTTGATCAAGTGAACGGCAGTAAGGAGAGCTTCTCCCCAATACTGTTTAGGGACATTATGTGTAAACATAAGAGATCTGGTAACCTCTAATAAGTGACGGTTCTTGCGTTCAGCAGTCCCATTCTGTTGTGGGGTGTCAACACAGCTAGTTTGATGAATAATCCCATGTTCCTGAAGGTATTTTTGTAGGGTTTGGCACATGTACTCTCGTCCATTATCACTTCTCAGGGTAAGAATTTGGGTTTGAAACTGAGTTAGGATCATTTTGTGAAATTTGATGAAAGTAGCAGGTAGGTCAGATTTTTCTTTCATTAGGAATACCCAGGTAAGTCGTGTGTGATCATCAATGAATGTAACAAACCATTTAGCATGAGTGAGAGAAGGTAGGCGAGATGGCCCCCATATGTCACTGTGAATAAGATTAAAAGGCTTTGTGCATTGATGTGAGTGAGGTTTATAAGTTGCTTTGGTTTGTTTTGAGAGCTGACAGACTTCACACATGAAAGATAAATCATTCTTGTTTGAAAATTGAGGAAATAACTTGGACAAATAATGAAAATGAGGATGCCCTAGTCTATAATGCCATAACAAAGCATCTTTATTTTCTGAAGTAGCAGAAAAAACAGAGGAATGTGTCACAGACTTGATGATATTTCCTTTGTGTTGATTCTCTTGAACTTCCAAACAGTAGAGGTCTTCTAGGATCTTAGCTGTGCCAATCATCTTCCCTCGCTTCAGATCCTGAAAAACACATTGAGTAGCAGTGAAATGAACATCATAATTCTGATTTTGAGTAATAGTAATTACAGAAAGTAGACTGCATTTCAATCCAGGGGTATAAAAGACATTATGCAGAATTATTTCTGGGGTTATATATGCGATTCCAAGGCCCTCAACCTTTAAGGCTTTACCATCAGCCACTTTAACATAGATATTTATGGGACATGGTCTTATTTCGGTCAAAAGTTCTTTGTTCCCAGTCATATGATCTATTGCACCTGAATCCACAATCCAGAGTCTTGAATGATGTATGTCAGCTTTTAGTGCTAATATGGTTTTACCTGTGTGGGCAACATAACCTGCAGCAAGGGTTGTTTCCTGGGCATCATGTTTTTCCAGGAATTTTCTGAGTAGATTCAGTTCTTCTTTGCTGAATTCTGGTTCTTTCTTGTTATCAGTTGTTCCAACAAAGCCTCGGCCATCCTGTCTCCCTTTTTTCAAAGGTTTCCCATGTAGTTTCCAACACACCTCTCTAGTGTGGCCTCTTTTTCTGCAATGGTCGCACCATTTGCTCTGTTTTCTGGAGTCATCTTGGGGACCCCCTTTTGACATAAGGGCATTCGGTTGACTTGGTTCATTCCTCAATTCGGTGGAAGTAAGTCTTTTTCTGCTTTCTTCATTCCTAACAGTGAAGAATACTTCCCTTAGAGGTGGCAATGTGCTGAGTCCCATTATTCTTCCTCGGACTTCTTCAAACCTGTCATCCAATCCGAGTAGGAACTTAAAGACCCTTTTCTCTTCTTTTATCTTTGCATAGAGAGCTGCATCTCCAGTACACTTCCAATCATAAGATTCATACATGTCCAGCTGTTGCCATTGAATGACTAGGTCAGTGTAGTACTGGGTTATAGAAAGACTTCCCTTTTTGAAATCATGAAGAAATCTTTCTATTTCTAGAATGGCAGCTTTGTTCTTCAGTGCAGCGAACATGTCCCTTGCAGCGTCCCAGACCTCTTTTGCAGTCTGGAAAAATGTGAAGTGAGCACTGATTTCAGTTGTCATGGAGTTTATCAACCAAGCTTGCACCATGGAATTTTCAGCTTCCCAAGTAGGATACTTTTCATCACCTTCGGCTGGTTTCTGGACAGAACCAATCAAGTATCCATATTTGCCTTTGCCCATAATATATAACCGAACACTAGATGACCATTGCATATAATTTTCACCGTTGAGCCGATGAATTGTGATAGATGTAGGGCTTGACTCGATCAGGTTTTGGTGGCTGGTAGAACCAGTTGCTGTTGCCATCAATCCGATCGAATTTTGGTGGCTGGTAGAACCAGTCACTGTTGCCATTGGCCCTGATTGGCTGTTTACGGAAACCCTAGGGTTGTTTTGGCCATCATTGTTGAAGCCCATTCCAAACCGGATCATCTCTGCTCTGATACCATGAAGAATCTAATGATTCTGAAGTTGTACTTTATTCGAATAGAATGGCAGACTTAAATAGATACAATTCCCTCAATGAATGAGGAGATTAGGCCGGGATTTTAGGGATTAGGCAAGATACTAGGATCAGGCCGAGATTCTAGGAGTCTAAATCAAATCCTAAGATATATCAGGAAAGGAATCATGATCTCTCTAATAAACAGAAATTTAAAAGAAAGAATCACACAGATTTGCACACATCTGCATGGCCCAAGGCCCAATAGAGACTGAATAGCCAACATTTTGTTTCAGCAATTATCCTAGAACCTGAACTGCTGGTGTTACCCAGTACTATCAGTGTCATTTTCAAAAGAAAACTGATGAACAAACTAAGAAAATTGTATAAATCAAAAGTTGGGAGAGACATGTCAATAACTCACCATTATCTGAAGAAAAGGAGCGCCTCCATGTTTGCCCTGCAATCTCTTGAAAATAAAGCTCCCTGCATTCCATGCAGCAATGAGAATTATACCAATAATAATAAGTAGAATGTACTTTTGCACCCCACTTGCTCATAAATTAATCTTTAGGAAGAATTAAATCAGATACAAAATCTTGGCCGTAATAACCTCAGATGAAATATTTGCACAGAAAAGAAACACTGCGATGAGGGGAAATAACCAAGTAGATTCATCATCGTTGCAACCCACCTTAGACAAAGTCTCGTGAAAGAATTTGTTTAACAATAGATGAATCAATATATCACAAATAAGTAGAGTTTCCGACTTTTCTCATTCTTTCTTAAACATCTTTCAGTTATTCCCCCCTATTCTTCTGTAAACAAATGATCTCATTTAGATTTCTGTCTTTGAACATTTGATACTTTCAATCACACCAGAAAAATCTCAGAACTCAGTAATTGTATGAACGTCAGATGCAAGTTCATGTCATGTGAGTGCAAATTCACATTAATATCAGCTTAAGCAAGCAACATACTTATGGAGACCACAGTGCCGAATTTGCTACTAGAATCCCATAAAACCACTAACGAAAATAAACTACATTAAAATAGGAGACGTCAGGACCATCAAATAACAAAAAATTAAAAGGATAATTTAGGATGACAGCAATTAAATCAGCAGATTTTATATGATCACTATAATAACCAAACTCCCCCTGAAGATGGAGAGTAGGTCAATCATTAGCTTGGAGCAAGGTTCTTCAAATATACTCTATAACTGGACGAAAGACTACTTTTATACTCATACAGGCGCAAGCTCAAGGAAGGAGTTCAAACTGGAGGAATAGCTACGCTTAAATAATGGGGAATAAAGGGAGAGCCAAGTTGGCTTTCCCAAAAAGGGAAATAACCATTCAGAGAAAATGGGTATTCACACAATGGCTACGGCAAGACAAAGCAGATAGGAATCAGTTCAATCAACCATAATAACTAGCAATGAATGATTGATTTCAATGAGAGAGCCAACTATGGTTAGGGAGTGAAATTATAAGACAACATGCAACAGTCTAACTAATTCAAATATTCAATAGTGCAAAGAAGACCATTAGGGGCACCAGTGATCACAATTCATGAGCCAGGTACAGACTCACCATCTCATTTTATTAGTTCTGAGAAAATCATGTCCAGAGAATTTGACACAGCCTTATAGAAACACTTACAAGTATATGAACCAGAAAGACGTCCTAATTCCAAAAGGGATTAGCACTGTTGGGAAGAAAAGATAGTATCTCCCATCAGAAAACGGGATTCAATTTCTATCACTGTAAAATAAAATGTCCTAACTTTGACAAGCTAGAGTGCGCTTGAATAACTAGGAGAGGCCCGAACAAAGTCCTAAATTTAACCCCCAAAAAAAAGTCTCAATTATACAGCACCACTAACCTCATAGGCCTTAAATTGATCCCGCATCCTGCACCAAAATATAGCTTATGTTTTAACTCTCAAACCTGTTGAGTAATTAATTATAGTTCGAGCTAAAAGCATGACCCAAAAAAAACAAAAATTAAATGCACCCAAATTTACCACTTGAACTTGAATGACAGATATTCCGAAGACTCTGACATCCTCCAGAAAGATATAAGATCTGTTAACCAAAAAAGTCTTAAAACTTTACTTGAACATTTGAGTAGTAAGTAAATCCCAAACCTCTAGACAGCCCACACTATAACTAGTAACAGCAAAATGAGGCTATGTTTCAACCACTCATTTTCAAAAACCCCAAAAAAAAAAAAAAAAATATCCGGTTAAACAAAAATCACCATATAAAATGAGAACAAACAACCATTAAAAGCTTTCTTCATGTTGAATGATCAGAAAAAGCTTGAGATATTCTATTCTTGAAAATATGTTTTGATATATAACTAGTGTGGTAGAGGTACACCAATCTCCCTAGCACTTTGAGGAATGTAAAATAATGTCCTTACTTTATTTGCAAAAAAACCAAAGAAAAAGAAATCCAATGCCATACTTTATAATTTGAAAAAATCCATTACGTAATAGATTTTGCAATGGAAAGAAAGGGTCGGAACACTTAGTGGGCCAGAGATAAAGAGTGACATGATTAAACGCTTGTATATATGTAGTGGATAAAGCGTAGTTCTAAAAATGTTCATATATTTTGAGTAATCACTTGCAGCTTCTATTTTAAAGAATAAAAAGAAGTTAAAAAGCAAATTATAATATATGAAAGGTATAAATACCTCTTTCTCCAAAACGGAAGAAAATCGACTCGGGAGCAATTGGTTTGACCGAACTTTCTGAAACGAGAGACCCTGAAGCCGGTATAAATGCAGAATTGGTGTGAGGCTCCAGCTCAACTTCGATTTGTGGTTCCACACAAACATAACCAAAATTCAATCTAATTACCCAAATTTAGTAAAGCTAAGTGCCTACCAAAGGAGACGAGCTGCCAGAAGCAACTCTTCGCCTTATGAACCCAAACATGTCTGTACTGTCAGATTTCTCCTCCTCTTTTCAATTTGAAATCTGATAAGACAATTCAAAAATTAAATAACATGGAAAGCAAAGAAATTACTGACATAAAATGCAGCATACACACACACACACACACACACACATATTTGGGTACATCATAGCAACATCAATGATAATTGAAGAACAAAAAGCCAACTCTCGAAGCGATTCAATTAGGAAAGCCCAGTTCAGCTTTGCAAGATGCAGATTCAAATTTCTACGAATTCCCACACAAAAAAGATACGCAGAAAGTGGAGAAAAAAGAGAGAGAAAACACGTTGCTAGAACACAAGGTGGAAGTAGAGAGATTCGATGGAGGATGCAGAGGCGGGACCTGATTGGCCAACGGAACAGAAAGGGAGAAGCCGATCAAATGGGAGGGTTGATCGTCAAACGGACACAGAGCAGATGGCCGCCGACAAGTACTCTTACAAGTTAGGATACTTGGGCCAATATCGGTATTATAATTGTTATTATTATTACGAGGCTTAGTACAAAGTTTTGATGTTTTAAATTTTTTTTCATTTTGATTTTAATTTTTTAAATTTTAAAACATAAATTTTAGTTTTTAAGTTTTTTTATTTAAAATATTAGTTCCTATATTTTAATAAATATTTGGAATATTTTGTTTTCAAAGAGACTTAAATTTGAGAGAACAAGATAAAATAAAAATAAACTTAAAAAACAAAGATTATATTAATCCATGTTATTATGACAACTGTTATACGTTTTTCTTTTAAAGAAATTACGTGTCAACTTCAATAAATACTTTTCAGGTATTCGAACAAAAATATTTTTTACTAATATAAGTAGCCTCTGTGAAGAATAGTCATCAAAAAGTTGAAAAAGAAAGTAAAAATAAAATTTTGTCCTGAACTTTCCCTCAATTTTCAAAGTGGTCCTTATGATTTGAAGCTAATGATCAAAGTCCTTGTAGTTTTGATCGCCCCGTCATATCGCCCCGTCATATAAGTTTTTGAATTAATTATCTAAATTAAATATAATATACTACTTCCGGTCCTAATTATAAGAGCTAGTTGACTAATTTAGAGAGATTAAAGAAAGAAGTTAAGTTAGTTATTTGTAATAAATATGTGTTGTCTTTCCCAAAATATCCTTACTAATTAAGTGTGTTGGTTAGAATTATCATTGTTAGAAGAACTATCTTAGAAAAAAGTGTATAAATATGAGAGACAAAATATATTGGGATCTTATATTTAGGACCAAAATAAAAATTAAATAAGATCTTATATTAAAAACCGGAAGTAGTATATAGTATAAAGGTCAACTTAGATTATCTCTTTTCATGAGGAGTTTCATTAAAATTTTAAAAACCTTTTTTAAAAAAAGTGATGTAGAGAATGAAGGAGTAGAAAAAAATTTGATTGATTTTTTAGGGAAATAAATTAAGAAAAAGAAGAAAAAATAATGAAAATTAAAAGAAAGTAAAAAAAAAATTGAAGAAATTATCAAAATGATACACTTCTCAAAGATGTTGATGTATAGCCATTATGGCTCAAAAGGATAAGGAATTTATATAAAAACAACTTACTATATCAAAATAAAACTCTAAATAACATCTAAGTCGTGATTAACCAATTAACAAATATACCTAGAGAGCTAGTATATAATTATCTTTTAATTAATCAATTAAAAATCACTTAACTTGTGAATTCAATTAAACAATTATATCTTGTTCCTTGAAAAGAGTTATCTATCAAAAACTCTAAAACATGAACTACTTGTACCAATCAAAACAGAAATTCATAAAGATAAATATTTAGAGAATCATGAAGAAACTGAAAACATATTTATTGAAAACTTCAAAATGTAATTGTTCCACTGAAACACAAATTTAATAACAATCCATAAAAATAGAAATCCTAACCTTGGGAATTTATGAAAGCAACGTACTCGTGAGTTAAAATATGAAAACTAACAAATTCTCTAATATAAACAGAAACTCAAGCTGCATCATCTTGTCCACAGGAATAAAGAGGACCAACCAGGCTAGATGACATCATAATGATAAAAAGAAAATAATAAGAAGAAGACAATGAAACAACTAGACACAAGAAGAAGCCAAGTGTATAATTGTGCTTGTGTAGTGTAGATGGCTTCGTTGTTTATCCAATGCTCACTTAATCTCCTTTTATAGCTCATGAATCCATCTTAGTTGAATAAGGAAACCCTTGAGACTTCTAGCTAGATTTTTTATCTTCTGTCATCTTATTATCTTGATGATCTCTTGTCTTTGAGGAAAAGGATTTTATTTTGAATCTTATAATCTTGTTGATCTCTTGTCTTTGAGGAAAAGGATTTTATTTTGAATTCAAAAGATAGAACATGCATTTGAATTATCTTGATTTGGTGTGATCTTCATGACAACCAAAAGGAAAAGCTTTTGAATTTAAATGATATTGGATAAAAGGATACTATTTTAAATTTGAATAAAAAAATGGTGGTAGGATGAATTGAGGTTAGGGCTTAGGAAGAGGATAAAGATGATGATATGGATATTTGAAAAATTAAATGGATAATGGATATATGAATAAAATATTTATTCGAATTCAAAATACAATAAAAGAATTATCCACAAAAAATTAATTATTCAAGCTCTTTAATTTATGGTGGAAGATAAGAGATATTTTGGATAATTTTCAATTAGATAATTGAAAAATTCTCTTTTAATGCCAAGTGGCTATCACAAATGTAGTTTCCATGAAGTCCATATTTTGTATGACAAAATATTCCCTGGAATCAAAGCAAAGATACATTTTTAACCAATTAATTTATATAATTTCCTAAATTCAAATTATGAGTATCTATTACATTTTAAACATTATGAAATTTCTTAATTGTATATAAAAATATATTATAAAATAGGGATACATCAAATTCTCCCATACTCAAACCTTTGCACTCTTGAGCATAGCAGTAAAATGTGAAATCATTCATATCAACTTAGCAAACAAAAAATTGGACAATATTCGAGTACAAAAGTAATAATCTAATCAATTACATCCCTCGGATTAGTAAGAGTCACGGATAAATTAATACAAATAAATTAAACAGATATTCAGTTAAATTAATGGAAATAAAGCATGAGAGAGCACTTAGAATATATTTGTATCGCTCATTTCTCCTATATGGGGTATTTATTTCACTCGTTTCACTTATTTAGCTACCCTACCATAATCTTGTAATATTCTAATTTATCATCCCCAATTACATGTGTATTCAGAAATCAAGAAGTCTTTGTGGCTTGTAATGTTGGAAATAGTTCACATGGAATGAAAGACGATGTACAGTAAGTAATATGCACGCAGAAGAAAATAAATGACATCTTTATTTTATATGTATAGTGCATAGAAGATAAATATGTTGCTAATTATAAGAAATAAAGAGGTATTTTCTTCCTTTTTTTTGGCAATTTTTTTCCTTTTTTGAATCATTATCTTTTTCTTTTTCTTTTCTTGCTCTTTCTCTCTCTCTTTTTCTTTTTTTTAACCCATATTATATAAGAGCAATAGTAATAATACAAAAAAAAGTAATTCACTTTAATGAATTGCACAAAAAGATGTCATGAGAATGAGTTATATACATATATATAGACTTGCTATAATACAGAATTCAAGAAAAGTGCTGGGCTCAAATGGGGTACCAACGAACAAAATATAAATTTGATTTGTGTTTGGGATAAAAGGGTTTAGAATATGAATGCTCAATCATTTTAAAGAATTGCATATGAATTAGGAAATTGTAAAAAGAATTAAAACAAGTTATGAAGAATAAACTAAAACAAGTGAAAAATACACCAGCAAAGAAAAAATTAGGTTCAAAATACCTTCTAACAAGGGTTTTTCTCTCATGGAGTTATTCACATTAATAAATTGAATAGCATACTAATCACAAGACATTAATTCACCTATTTCAATTACTAATCTTAAGAATATTAATCAAATTATTACAAGGGTTAAGGTGCAATTTTAACAATAAAGTTTACCCGAAAGAGCACTGGGCACCATAAAGTTTATTTGGGTGCAAAAATATACATGAAGTTGTCAAAAAGGAGCATCTGGCACCATGCCATTAATGTCCGTCAGTTTACTGTTAGAGGAGCCCAGAAAGTCAGTTTTAAGGTGCATTTTTAACAACGAAGTTTGCATCAAGAGGCATTAGGCACCATGAAATTTACTTGGGTGTAAAAATATACATGAACTTTGTAAAAGGAAAAAAATAACAAAATTCTTCAACCTCCATAAACATCCATTAATTTTATTCTTTTTGGTCTCACCAAATGCTATATTTTCTCTCTATAAATTTCCACTTCCAAACCGATCCATCTTTCTCTCATCATAGTCAACACGCACACTCTCTCTGTCATGTTGTTTTCTGAGCCTCCAAGCCTTTTATATGTATTTAAGCAAAACACATCTTTCCCTTCTAGGATATGAGGTTAATTGCTTGCATCCAAGTACTACCTCCAGTCCTTAATATAGGATGCAATGGACTAATTTGAGAAGATTAAAAATAAATAAATAAATTACTTTAAAATATTATATTTATTGTTTTTTCTCCAAATTAATTTTCTTGGCTTGTAAGCTAATATATAATTTAATGATGCATATAAATATTTTAGAGAGATCATGTACTATATGCTATTGCGTCAAATAAATAAATAATATAATATTTGAAGTAATTTATTTATTTATTTTAATCTCCTCAAATTAGTCCATTGGATCCTATATTAAGGACTGGAGGTAGTACTCGGGTGCAAGTAATGAACCTTATATCCTAAAAGGGAAATATGTGTTTTGCTTAAATACATATAAAAGGCTTGGAGGCTCAGAAAACAACATGACAGAGAGAGTATGCGTGTTGACTATGATGAGAGAAAGATGGATCGGCTTGGAAGTGGAAATTTATAGAGAGAAAATATAGCATTTGATGAGACCAAAAAGAATAAAATTAATGGATGTTTATGGAGGTTGAAGAATTTTGTTATTTTTTTCCTTTTACAAAGTTCATGCATATTTTTACACCCAAGTAAATTTCATGGTGCCTAATGCCCCTTGATGCAAACTTTGTTGTTAAAAATGCACCTTAAAACTGACTTTCTGGGCCCCTCTAACGGTAAACTGACGGACGTTAACGGCATGATGCCAGATGCTCCCTTTTGACAACTTCATGTATATTTTTGCACCCAAATAAACTTTATGGTGCCTAATGCTCTTTCGGGTAAACTTTGTTGTTAAAATTGCACCTTAACCCTTATTACAATCAGCAATGAATATGTAGGATTTCATAATTGCATAAAGTGTCATTTGAATAATTTATTTTATTTATAAAAACAAGGAGTGTATTAGCTTAGTTATAAGGTAATTTGAAAAGAATTAGGACATATTTTTGGAAAATCAAGATTTAATTCATCAACCCCTCTCCCAAACTTAAATTTTGTATTGTCCTCAATGCAAAGCTAAAATATGGCAAGAGAAAATTAGTGCATAAAGATACATATTTATTAGAGCATTTGCAAACTGGAAAGTGGAGATTCATAGGACAAGAAGAGAGATTCTTTGATGTGGTGATTATATGGCTGAAGAAAGACACGAAGGACAAGAGGCAATCACATGGGTGCCGAATGCACCGTCTGACCGCTGGAGACTGAAGTATGATGCTTGAAGATAAGCAGGGACTAGATTGTTGGGTGATAGGGTCTTTTTGTTTTTTTGTTTTTTTGTTTTTGATAATGAAAGGAAGGACAAATTACAAAACTAAATCAGAATTAAGGTCCACCGTAATGCACTTAGGAGGAGTGCTAAAAAAGTTCATCCCTTCTGCAGACGTCAACGTATGTTTCGCCAGCGTATTATCTACTCTATTCGCATCACGAGCGCACCATTCTACACGAGCTTCCCATTCCCGTTCCAGCCACCACTTCAGCTCCTCTAACAGGTTCTGGTCAGGGTGCTCATTGGTCTGTCCTGTTTCCAGTAGCTCCATTACCTCCCGACAGTTCGTCTGGATGATAACCCTTGTCCATCATAACTCCCAAGACCTCTTCAACCCCCAAAGCACCGCCCATAGCTCAGCATGAAGGCTGTTCCCCTTACCAATCTTGAAGGTAAAGCCATCTAGCAGTGCACCATCATGATCCCTAGCCACACCTGCGCAAGCTATCTCCTTGGTCTCCCCTAAACACGCGTCGTCAACGTTATACTTAACCCAACTTAGATATGGTGCAACCCAGCGAGGGCTAGCTATTACATCATTTTGGTTCAACTCCGCGTTCACCCTCACACACTCCACTATAGCTTTAGCCTGTGCGATGACTTCCCGGTATCCCTTGGCCTGTTTATCAAACACCCCAGTGTTCCTATTCATCCATATTTGCCGACACAAGATGACAAACCAAACGCTCCACCGTATACCCGTAAACCTGCCATTTGCCATAATATTCGAGACTAGCCACTTACCCAGATCGTTAGACTGGAAAAATTTGCTCCGCATCTCTAGTGGTACTGTAGCTTCCCAACATGCCGAGGCCACACAGCAATCCTGTAAGGCATGCATCGTATCCTCCCTCTCTTCACCACAGAGCTCACACGTCATATGATCCTGTATGTGTCGTACTGCACGTGAACAGTTCGTGAGAAGCCACCCACGTCCACAAAGCCACATGAAGTTCTTACATCTTTGAGGTACCGGCAGCTTCCATACCCTGCACCACAATCCCTTCAATGAGGTGGTCTCATGGCTGCACAGAAGGTTGTATGCTGACTTAACCGAAAATTCCCCATCACTTGACCCAGTCCACCGTGGCTTGTCCTCCGACCCATCCAGCCCTACCGGATAATATCTACGAATACAATTTAGGATTGAGCAAGGCAAAAATCTAGAGAACTTATTCCAGTCCCAGTCTCCTGAAGCTAATACGTACTCTGCCACTTTCGTGTTGAGCAGGTTCTCGTCAAGCCGCCTGGTAGCATGTGAGACAAGAGATCCAAAGTTAGGGAGCCAAGTATCTTCCCAAAAACGCACGTGAGTCCCATCCCCCAAACTCCAGCCAATCCCTTTTATGGTGGATGCCCAAGCCGACCTAATACCTTTCCAGGCTTGGGACTCACTTTTTCTAACCTCTATTTTAGGCAGCACATCATTACCACACTTATACTTCTCCTGCAAAAACTTCACCCATAGTGCCTCTCTCCTCTTCACCAATCCCTACCCTAGTTTCATCATAAAAGCAGTGTTTTGTTTTCTAACAGACCTCAATCCCAAGCCCCCATCCTCCTTCTGTTTGCAGACATCCTCCCACACTACAAGGTGCACCTTTCTAACCGTATTCGAACTACCCCATAAGAAGTTTCTGCATCTTCTGTCAATCGCATCGCACGTCCCTACGGGCAGTGGAGTTGATTGCATAGTGTAGGACGGGATTGCAGCCACAACTGACGACACAAGAGTGTGTTGAGCCGCTATAGACAATGTGTTGGCCTTCCAGCTGGCCAGGCGTTGGTCCATCTTGCTCAGGATGTACTGATAAGTAGCATTAGTAACCTTACGATGGTGCAAAGGAACACCCAGGTATCTACCCAAGTCTACCGTAGGGGTGAATTCCAGGAACTTACTTATCTTGCCTCGTTTCACGTGATGGACATTCTTGGAGAAGAAGATTCTTGACTTACAATTGTTCACACTCTCCCCGGATGCCATACAAAAGTCATCTAAACATGCCTTTATAAGCCCAGCCTACTCCAGGTTAGCTTCCGCAAAGAGTATCAAATTGTCTGTAAAAAAGAGGTGTGAGATGGCTGTGTTGTTTGACTTCAGGTGGAAGGGGCGCCAATTGCCAAGAGAAACTTCATTCTGTATAAGATGTGCAAGCTTCTCCACAATAATCACAAATAAGTACGGTGATATGGGATCACCTTGCCTCAATCCACGAGAAGGAGCGAACATTGGTCCCTTCGCTCCGTTCCATAAGAGTTGCATCTCACTCGTGGTTAGACAGTAATAGACAAGATTAATGAAGCTAGCCGGTAAGTTCAGCTCCTGAAGACACCCAACCACAAAGTCCCAACGAACCCTATCGTAAGCTTTTTCAAGATCAATTTTAATTGCCATAAATCCTTTTTTCCTTTTAGCAGTCCGCATAGAGTGTATAACTTCCTGTGCTACAATAATATTATCTGAGCTTAGTCTCCCTGGTACAAAGCTACACTGGTTTGGAGAAATAATTAAACGCATCACCCCCTTTAAACGGTTCGCTAGAACTTTTGTCACCACCTTATACACGACATTACACAAGCTGATAGGTCTAAAATCTCGAAACGTTGGACCAACTTAATCATCGAAGGCCCCACGGTGTCCCATTGGCTCTGATAAAAGAGTGGGTTTAGGCCATCTGGTCCAGGTGCTTTCAATGCACCCATACTAAACAATGCTTGTTTTATCTCCTGGGGGGTAGCATCCCGACCCATATCGGTCAATTGGTCATTCCCTAGTGATGGGAAAGTCCCGCCAAAGCAAACAAGTCCACTCCGGGGTGCCTCTTTAGTGTACAATTGCTGGAAAAAATTGGTACCTTCCTGTTTCAATAATTCCTAATCGTAGCACCACTTGCCCTCCTTACTTTAAAGAGCTTCAATAATCTTTCTCCTCTTACGGCATTGCGTGACCGTATGGAAGTACCCGTATTCTTATCCCCATGGTTATACCAATTGCATCTAGATCTTTGGAGCCACATTACTTCCTCTTATAACAGACATTTCTCGAGCTCAGTCCACAGTTGCTGTCTCCTCTCCTTCCACCACTATCCATCCTGACTCTTCCTATTCAATTGATCTAGCTGGTCAAGCAGGTTTGCCTTTCGCTTATCTATGGTTTCGAAAGTATGCCTATTCCACGTCTTTACTTCCATTGTAAACTTTCTTACGTTCTCACCCCAACTGGCATCCTTTTCCCAGCATCGCTGAACCATTTTATGGAAGTCTTCATGCATAACCCAAGGGGCAAAGAACCGAAAGGTCCCCTGGGTTTTATGTTGGATCATATCTCCCTTAAGTTTGAGCAAGAGAGGACAGTGGTCAGACTTTAGAGCCAGTAAATGGATAACAGAAGCCGAGTCAAAGTGTTCAAACCAAGACATATTAGCCATCATCCTGTCAATCCTGCTACTCGAAGGCCCTCTCCTCCAGGTGAACTTCGGACATTGGAATGCCAAGTCCACCATCTCCGCTTGGGAGAACCAGTTTATGAAGTCACGATCAGGTCTTGCACTAATCCGAGCCGTAAATCGTCTTTCATGAGTGTGCAAAATGGCATTAAAATCTCCTCCCATGCACCACTTTCCCACGCCGCTGTCTTCGATGAACTGAAGCTGTTGCCATAAAAGACGACATTGAACTGGGTTCGGGTGGCCGTACACAATTGACAGATCCCACGCATCCTCTTTCCCAGGATTGAACGTACCATGAACCACCTGTGACAACTTATGAGTCACCGAAAAATCCACTCCCTCCTCCCAAAAGCACCAAATACCCCCACTAAATCCTATCGCATCCACCACTTCGACGTTCTTAAAATTCAACAGCTTGGCCAGGATCCAAGCTTTGCAACTTTATTGTCGTGTCTCCAACAAAGCAATAAACTAAAACTTATAATGCTTTTTCATCTCCATGAGCAATCTTGCAAACGCTCGACTACCCACCCCTCTCGAGTTCCATACGCAAATATTCATATCCATAAATATTAAGGTAGTAAACAAACCGATCAACACTGTCGTGGGTCTACCGACATGTTTACGTCAGGCACCACCATTGTTCCTGCACTGAGCTCCCCCACCGACTGGTTCTCACAAACTGGTGCTGTTGATGATTTTTCGTTGACTCAATCCGGAGGTTTGTCTTCCTCCATCATGTGTAAGCTCACATCCCTCTTGCGACTCAATTCTGCATGTTGCATCTGCATGAATTGCCTCTCACTCACATAATTGTTTGGCAACTCATTATAGGACAAATTAGTCTCTGGGCCCAAAGTGCACGGTGCATTAGACTGCTGCAAGCCCAGTTGCACTTTCACATTCAGAAGGTGGTCCATCTCACTATGCTTTCTGACCCCTTATACCTAGCAGCTCCCTCCCCCATCACTAGCCCGATCTTGCCCCACACTTTCTTCAGACCCCACCAGCATGGCACCCTTACTTGGCCCAACAGAGGAGGTTGTCCTTGGCCCAACTCGCGAATCTTTTACACCTCCCCCAGTCCTTGCATCATCAATATTCGAGTCCATTGACAAAATCTTCGAATGATTAGCCCCTAATGATTCGCCCATAATTTCTCTTTCTTCCACTTCCAACGTATTGAAGTGACATCCTCGTGCCCTTATTCCGTTATTCCGTTGATCCTGCCACCCTACACTCCCTTTCCCGTTTGAACCATTCAACCTTCTCGTACGATGGCGGCGTTGAACCATCATCCATGGTTCAAAACTCATCCCAGACTCCGCCGTCCCACTCGGCTGCGCTAGAGATTCTAGCGAGCTTGTGTTTCCTGCCTCTCCTGTGTGCTTCGATGTTTTATCTTGGACACCTTCCTTTGCTGCATTACTCATCATGTCATTTTTCTTGTGAGGACACTGATCTGCTTCATGCCCGTACCTTCCGCAATGCAAGCATATTAGGTGAATACTCTCATATTGGACCCGTTTAGCTTTTCCATTAATCAGTAACAAAGGCCTCAAGGGCATGTTCAAGTCGAGTTCTACACAAATTCGTGCAAACCTACCCTTCTTGCGTTTCGACGTGTTCGAGTCAATTTTTAACACCCTACCCACCTGTGAGCCCAATACATGTAGGATTCCTGGGTCATAATAATCCAATGGAAGCTTATCAATCCTAATCCAGGCCGCGATCATAGAGATAGATGCTTCGTCAGGTTCGAATTCCGGCTGCCATGGTTGCACAGACAGATAATGATCAAACAGAAGCCATGGCCCCCCAATCAAAGCCAAGTCATAGTCTTTGTCCTCAGAGAAATGAACAACAAAGAAACCCGCGCCCACATCGATCGTAGCAACCTTCCCGACTCTTGCCTAGAGCTGTTGGAGCTTTTTCTCCAAATATTCAGGATCCACCATACGACCCAGGAGCTTCACTATCAAGGCTCTCTTCCATCGCTGGGCTAGCCGCTCTTTCTCCTTTTCCGGGATAATAACGTTCGGTCCTTGCGCCATCATCACGACTTGGATACGCTCCTTCCACCTATCGTTGCTCCACCAGTCCACCTCCTCTTCCATGTCCTCCCTCCCCTTCGACACAGCCTCCTTAAAACTCTTCGGTTTCGACAGCAAAGCTGGCACGTCGTCACGTGTTAACATACCCTCCACCGCTTCCTCGCGCATCCAGGGTTCATCTCGAGGGGTTAGTGTATGCTCATTCGTGAATCCACCATCACCAGCTCTCACTTTCTTCCTACTACGATCCAAGGCGTCCTTCTCCTCCGGCGAAAGTTTCCTCCCGTCCATTCTCGTCTTAAAAATGACTAATATGTAACCAATATACACGTGAAAATAGAGAGACGGATAAAATTTTAAGTGTCATTATATTAATCTCTGGCCTTTTGTCATACTTTACTTTTAGACCTCAATTAGAACCATTTAGAATCATATCTTATAGTCTTAAATTGGAAAAATTTGAACTTTAAAATTTCATAAATTTGGGTTACTATTCATTGTAACCCTAACAAAAGCCAAATTTTAAAAATTCATAATTAATTCTAGAAAAATTGAAATGAAATGGTTCCAAGTTCTACTTAAAGCTCTTAGTTCCATCTTTAAGGAAAAAATATAATTGGCATCCAGAACTCACCAATTAATCCCAAATTTCGTGCAAAGTGGTACTATTCATATGGCCATTTTTCAATTTTTCAGAATTTATGCTCAATTTTGGAAAAGCATAACTTTTGGTACAAAACTCCAAGTTTAATTAAATATCACTTGTTTTAAAGCTAAAAATATGATTTATAAGCCTACCAAATTTCATCTCAGGACTCAATCAATTGCATAAAATTTTGTTGGTCAAACTTTGTCCCTTAAAAGTCAACTTTTAACCCTTTAACTTGCCATTCTTGGTTAATTTTCCCTCTTCAATCCATATAACCATTCCAATCACATAATTTATGCTAAAAAATGATTTCTTGACCAAATATTCACATACATATCACTTTTGATCATTAATACAAATATTCAACATAATTCACAATAATCCATAATAATTACGAACATTGTTTCAAAGAGGCATAACAATCAATTATCTCCTAAAATGATCTCCTTTCCTTTGTCTTTGCTTGGTCCAACTCCTAGTTAATGAATATTAAATATAAAAGAATGAGATTTCATAAGAAATCTCAGTAGCAATGAATCATAATTATCATGTAATTCATGCTATATAAAAATGTGACATGTGGGCATAAAATTAACATCATTATACAACATTTTATGTGCATATCATTTGCCATGAAAAGAAAGCAATCAATCAAGTCATTATACCATTCTTTATAGCATATTGCTAAGGCATCTTCAACATAGAATTCTATACATAATCATATATTTTGCTCGATCACATCATGACAACATAAAGTAAATAACATATACATATTTAAACAAGCAAGAAAGCATTCAAATTATGAGTTCAATGCTACCTCTTGATTACTTAATCCATTTGGCCTCTTTGGTATGATTGCGCTCCTCTTTGATTCCTTGCAAAATGCCTATTAATCCAAATATAAACACATTCCAAATTACCAATAATCCAAGCATAAACACTAATGCTTGACATTAAACTCAATTAAACCCATTTTTTCTTGATTTTTGACATAATTATTTTCTCTTTGTTTCAATCAATCTCTTAAGCCATTCTTGCATAATTTTTCATGTAGAATCCAAATATCAAATTAGATTTATCAAAATCACACTCCTTCTCCTTCATTTTGACTTGGTCGAATAGATAGGGTTAGGATTCTGAATTTTCTATTTTTTATTCCAATGATTTTAAACACTTTTTCTTGGTGTCTCCCTACACAAAAACACCTTTTGAACTCATTAGAATCATTAAATCACATTGAAACAATCTCTAACCCCAAGAAATCATAGTGGCTAGATAGGGTCTATATAACCTTAACTTTGGTTTTCTTCCAAAATTAAATCCAAACATCAATTAAACATGCAATTCCAAAATCATATTCATGGTTTCTATCCTTTCCTAATGCTTTCTCAATCAGGCCAAAAATGGGCAGCATATAGCCTTGGATTTTGTCAAGAAATTTCAATTAAAACAACCCTTAAATCTAACCAAAATCAAGTTTAGACATATGACAAGTCTCATATTTCACCTTCATTTCCTAGTCCAAACCTATGCAATTGTGGATTTTAATTGAGTAATTGAGCTAAGTTAGAGGTATTTTATGCATCGAGGGTATAAGAGTCGATTATGTGTTTTTATATGATAAATCTTGAGTTTTATTCATTCATTGGCTGTTATATATCTTATACTCTTTGGACTAGATGACTATGAGCTCAAACTGACTGTTACAGATGGATAAAGGCTGAAGAAATCAAAGAAGATGATTTTGCCAAGGTTCGCCAAGGCATACTTCTTACTTCGCCATGGTAAACATCTCTGAAATAGGAACGCAAATCCACTAATTCAAATGCAGTCATTTTGGGTTCACCGCGGCAATCATCTAGATTTGAAATTGTAGAATCACGCGCGTTCGAAGAAGAAACAAAGAATTCTGTTGATGTAATCCACTTGCTCGTCCATCTAGCATCTCACTTTAGGAAATCCGTCCAAACACTTCAAGATTAAAGGAATATAAGCTTTGGAAGATTCATTCACCACACAATCTATCATTCTCTCTCAGTTTTCATTTCCTCTCTTCCTCTCCTTCTTTCTCTATGATTTTCTGATTCCTTCTACATTCCATCACCATTTTCACACCTCTCTCTGAATCTAGCATGGTTGGACGTCCATTATATTGGAGCTTGGTCAAGTGAAGATTTCGTCCATGAGTGGCTAGGTTCTTCATTCTTCTCTTACATGGCTTGAGCTTGGATTAAATTAGGAGAGTTTTAACTGATTAAATCTCTTCTTCTTCATTCTTTAGTAATTATGAGGTCTTAAGAATGCTATTTGATATGTAGATGGATTATATTGGATATTATTTGTATCAGAGATTTAATTGTGTATCTTTGGATTTCAAGACTTGTGTTTAGCATTTGAACTTCATATCTTCAATCCTTTGTAATTGACTTGGTATAGCTTTTGTTTTGGATTTGTTGAGACTATCTAATGGCAATATAAGGTGGCTTAATTGTCATATTTCTTTATGTGTTGAATGCAATTCTTGATTCCAATTGTGCTAGTTGCGCTTGATCAACCTAATTGTGGTTAATTCATATTCAAGGTGGCTTGGTATGTGTTAATCCATTTAGGCCTAGACTAAGAGGTAGCTCTTGGTGTCTTAATTGCTAGCCAACTCCCAAATCATTTGAAGTAAGGAAAGTCTAAGTCATTATGAGAGAGGAACATCCATTTCATTGTTAAACTTTTGTTTCATTTCTGTCATTCACTCAAACCAACCATCTCATTTCATTCTAAAAGAGAAAATTCATAAACAAGTCATTTATATTCATTTAAAAGTAGACAAACAAACCCCCCAAACTTGTGAAACTTGCATATAGTTTACCTAGGAAATCATTTTCATTTTGGCTCCCAAAAGTGATACGACCTAGATTGTGCCATTGTATTGCATATCTCTTTTTGGTTATTTGTTTTGAGCCCCTAAGGTGACTAAAGGGAGTTATCAACATACCTTAATGGATCCTAATGAAACATCCTTCCTTTAACCCCTCAGAGTACGTGTTTGGAAGCATCATGGTTCAAGCGGATCACAACATAAGCCCGTGGATTTAAAATTTCAACATAATTATTTGGGTTACTATTCATTTGGTAAAACCTGAAACTTTTGAATTCCATGCCTCAACTTTGGAAATTCGTATCTCCTTGTGTACACATCCAATTAAAGTGTTCTACCTATCATTTTAAAGCTTAGGATGTGTACAACATGTTTGCCAAACTTCATGGCTTAACTCTTTCATTTGATAGGTCAAACTGGAGTTGGAAGTTGACTGCTCCAGCACCTATGTTTAATTCATTAGACAATTCTTGCTTTAATCCTTTTTATTGTTTTGGCATGAATAGAAAGGTATAAGAATGAATGGGAAAGGATAGGGCCAAGTTATGCATGCCAAAACAATAAAAAGGATTAAAGCAAGAATTGTCTAATGAATTAAACATAGGTGTTGGAGTAGTCAACTTCCAGCTCCAGTTTGACCTATCAAATGAAAGAGTTAAGCCATGAAGTTTGGCAGACATGTTGTACACATCCCAAGCTTTAAAATGATAGACAGAACACTTTAATTGGATCTGTACACAATGAGATATGAATTTTCAAAGTTGAGGCACGGAATCTAAAAGTTCCAGATTTTACCAAATGAATAGTAACCCAAGTAATTATGTTGAAATTTTGTGTCGTGATCTGCTTGAACCATAACGCTTCCAAATGCATACTTTGAGGGGTTAAAGGAAGGGTGTTTCATTTTGGTATCAGAGTAAAGGTTCTGGACTGTCTACTATATGTACTGTTTGGTATGGTAATGCATTAGGATAATGTATATTTGATTGTGTGTGATGTGTTACATTGTGAAAGGTGTGCATTAGACTAACCTTGGTGCAAGATATGGCTTGTTGTGAGCACGATTCTCCTGGGGGTACAGTTGATCAGAGAGGGCCAGGGAAACTGTACCCGGACTGGTACCACCCACATGTTCCCAAACCCGATGACCCGACTCGACCACCCGGATATTATCAGCCTCTCTGGGAGGTAGAGGATATAGTTCCCGAGGTAGACTCCAACAGTAGCAAAAGGTTAGAGGATGGTGATGTCGGGAGCACTGCGGGTCCTAAACCCAATCCGGACAAAGTATCACCTTACTTATATAATACCTTAGAGTCCATTTAGAATCATTTTAGACCATCTTGGATGGTCTTGAGCTCAAAAATATCATTTAGGACGTTGCTTTTTAGAAATTACTGTTCACTGTGTAATTTTCAGATTACAGGTCCAACTTTGAAAAATCATAACTAATTGTAGAAAAATCGTATGGAGGTGGTCCAAAATTCTACGGAAAGCTCTTTCAATGTTATTTAAGAAAAAAAATATCTAATTAGACTTATCCTTACCCAATTCATACAGTTTATTGGATAAAAATTACTATTTATTTGGTAAAATCTGGAACTTTCAGATTCTGTGCCTCAACTTTGGAAATTCATATATCCTTGTGTACACATCCAATTAAGGTGATTTGTCTCTCATTTTAAAGCTTGAGATGTGTAATATAATTCTACCAAATTTTGTAGCCTAAATCATTCATATGATAGGTCAAATTGAAGCTCGAAACTAACTGCTCCAGGACCTACGTTTTATCCCTTAACTAACTTTTACTTTAATTCTTTTTATTTCTTTGGGATGTAAAACTTGGGCTTGATCTTTCCCATTCATACTCATACAATTTCATTCATTTCATAAACATTCTAGGCACATACATTGCATTGATGGTATTCATAATATAATTTACAATGTAGGAGAATTATACATTGAACATAATTTCATTCATTAGCATCAAAAATTCTCTACTTTCTTCTCCTTGCTTCTCATGCCATTATTGCCCATCATTGATTGGCCTAAATGGTTGGTTAGGGAGGGGTGAGATTCAGAGGAATCTTAATAGCAAACATTACCACATACATGCACAAAATGGATGCTAGTGTATGGTATGTAGTTATTTCCCTGTGCTGATAATTCTCGATCCAACCCTACCATATGTTATATATACCGATGCTAGCAAGCAGGGATTGGGGTGCATATTAATGCAGCAAGGATGAGTAGTCACCTATGCCTCATGACAGTTAAAGTCTCATGAAGAGAATTATCCCACTCACGACTTAGAATTAGCTGCAATAGTTTATGCCCTAAAAATCTAGAGGTATTATCTACATAGGGCAATCCTTGAACTATATTGTGACCATAAAAGTCTCAAGTATCTGCAATATCAAAAAGAATTGAATATGAGACAACGGTGATGGATGGAGTTGCTCAAGGATTATGATTACCAGATAAAATACCATCCGGGCAAGGCTAATATCGTAGTTGACGCCTTAAGCCGAAAGGTGGTACAAGTAGCGTTTCTAATTATTCAAGAACGGAAACTCATCGAAGATGTGAGAGATTGGGAACCTTTGTTCCATATGAAACTAATGGCCTAGAAAGTAAAAGTGATAAAAGCAGAAGCCTAGCTGAAAGAACAAATCAAAGAGCCCCAGAAGAGCGATCCGATAGCCGATACACTCAGGATTAAGCTAGCGAAGACTGAAGATGATGCGATAAAGGCGTCATCAGATGGAATATTAAGATATAAGGAATGAGTATACATTTTGAATTCTATCAGACAACAACTACTGGAGGAGGCACATAAAAGCAAATATACGACACATCCGAGAATGACGAAGATGTACCAAGACCTCCAACATATGTTTTGGTGGCCTGGCATGAAGAAGGACATAACAGAGTATGTATCTAAATGCCTCACTTGCCAGAAGGTCAAAATAGAGCATCAGAGACCATCAGGGCTTTTACATCCTCTAAATATTTTGGAATGGAAATGGGATAGTATCTCTATGGATTTCATCATGGGATTACCCGTACCTCATCTGGGTATGACGCGATATGGGTGATTATTGACCGATTAACAAAGTCTGCCCATTTTCTGGCAATGAAGAAGGATTACTGGCCAGAAAAACTTGCCAAGTTATGTATCAAAGAAATTGTGAGATTATATGGAGTGCTAGAGTCGATTATATTTAACCGAGATCCTCGGTTTCTATTCTGATTCTGGAAGGCATTGCAGCAAGCAATGGGCACCAAGCTGAGCTTTAGTACAGCGTATCACCCATAGACAGACGGTCAGATAGAGTGAACCATATAGACACTGGAAGATATGTTGAGAGCTTGTGTGTTAGATTTCAAAGGTAACTTGGATGACTATCTACCGTTAGCAGAATTTGCTAACAATAACAGTTATCACTCTAGTATACAGATGGCTCTGTATGAAGCTCTGTATGGTTGCAAGTGCAAATCCCCACTGTGCTAGAAAGAATTAGGGAGCAAAAGTTATATGGGCCAGACCTAGTCAAGCAAAGAACCGAAAGGATAATGTCGATTAGGTAGAAACTGCTCACGACCCAAAGTAGACAGAAGAGTTACGCGGACGTTCGGTGAAAATCTTTGACCTTCGACATAGGAGACCATGTGTTCTTGAAGGTGTCCCCGATGATGAGAGTAGGAAGGTCTTTAAAACTGAAGAAGTTGTCACTAAAATACATCAGACCTTTCAAGATTCTGTCAAAGGTAGGACCAGTGGCATATAAGGTAGCCCTACCCCCGAACCTTAGTCAGATACATGATGTCTTCTATGTATCCCAGCTAAAGAAATTTCAGCTAGATCCCTCTCACGTTTTGGAATATGAAGATATTGCACTACGAGATGACCTGAAGAACAACTATCCTGAGCTCTTCAAGTAATGTATGTTTTAAAATTTCGAGGACGAAATTTATTTTAAGGAAGAGGGAAATGTAACATCCCAACATTTGGAATCCTAGTAATGGGAATGTGAGGAATGATACATGATTGATAAGCATAAGGTATGAGTAAAATATGAAAACCCAAAATGGGACGAAACCGATTTTATCGGTCCTTAGGGGCAAAACGGTAATTTTGAAAAAAGTTCTCAAAAATTCCCTAAAAAAAAAAATAGGGGTTTTTGAGTCACATATGATATTTTGAGAGTGAGAATGCCCCAAAATAAATTTTGTTGAAAATTCCCAAAAAAATAATTATTTTTGGGAAAATAGAGAAAATAAAGGGGATTTTAAGTGAAAAAATTATTTTAATTACCTAAGGACTCCAAAAATTCAAGAACAAATATAGATACACTCCATATGAATGTATATGAATTTATAAAATTGTTTCCAAGCATTGAAAATACAGGAAATAATTTATGGGGAATTAACTTCCGAATTCTTATCGGTAAAAACCCGACTTCAGAGAAACACCTAGAGGTATTAAAAAATTCCCAAAACTTTCAGATCACACTTTTGGAATAAATAGGGATTTATCATGAAAAGAAATGGAATTTTTGAAGCCCTTAGCTATTTTTATTAAAAGAGGGCAAGAAATTGGGTATTATGCAACCAAATGATTTTTAAAAATACTCTAACCAATTCCATTGCTTCCTAATCAGTTTTTAACATTTAGTTTGCATCCAAAAAGGCCCAAATTCGTGCTCATCATGACCAGAACATCTGGCTTATGTGCTAGGCAAATTTTTAACCATTGATGAAAAATGACTTGGAAAGCAAGATGCAAGTGGATGGCTAGGATTTGCTGATGGTTTGACTTCAATTTTAGGCCATGTTTAGCATTTGAAAATACTTTCCATAGGGGAAGAACCAGCAGAAATTGTGGCCTATAAATGCCCCCATAATTCCCCCAAAATTCGTGCAAAAATATGAAAAAATAGGGAGGTTCTGCACAAATTTTTCTTGACTTTTAAACACCTTCAAAACTATTTCCAATCCAAGGCTAATCATCAAACTTTGATCAAGAACTCCTTAAAGTATGTTTAAGCTTTAATTTGATGCTTTTCCAATGGCTAAATCATGAGTTCTTGGCAAGGAAAATTGCTGGAAAATGTCTGGTTGTGCTAGAAATCTTAAGAAACGAACAATACATATTTTCGTGAAAACTGGTAATGATCCGTAATGAACCAATATCCATGATTATTTTTTCTATGTAGAGCTTTTCATAAGCTTCACGTGAGATTTAGAACCACTCCATTTCAATTTTTCTATATCTAGTTATGATTTTTCAAATTTAATGTGATTTTAAGAGTCACATGAATAGTAACAAGAATCAAATTTTTAAAACCTTGGTTATTACCTACTTTAAGTATAGCATAACGCTTTCGAATGATTTCAAATGATGTATAATGGAATTTAAAAATGAAGGTGTGACACCTTACTTGAAGCTTAATGATTTTTCTTGAATTTGGAGGGTTTTGGGTACTATTTAGACGTGAGTTTTTAATTTGACAGAATTTTTCCTAATTTTTCTATGTTGGCTGAATTTAGTGTATTTTAGGGATATTTATAGAGAAAAAATTTGACTCTCTCCCCTCCATTATGGCACCATTTTCTGCCACCTAAGAAGCTATGTGCCTCTCATCATATGTCTCAAATTTTCAGATCAAACCAAGTGTCCTTCTTCTTGATTTTTCTTTTGAATTTTAGACTTGAATTGGGCATAAACCCTCTTTAATCATTGGGCCATGGTTGCACGAAATTTATGGGCCTTCTTGGCCCAATATGAAGCCCAAAACTGATTTAAAAAGGGAGAAGAAGTATAGCTCAATCATAAATATCAATTTTTAACCAAAACTTACTGTTTTAGTTACCATTTTCAAAAATAATTTTAGGCCTCCAAAAATTTATTTCTTTCCATCAAAAAATCCTTTTTAATATATGAAATCCCCTTAAAAAATTTTGAAATTTATCTCAATCTCTAACTACTTATTTTAAATTTTCTTCGAAATAGGGCTTTAATGATAAGATTTTGGTAATAAATATTCTAAAATTAATCCATACACTTTCAGGACCTAGAATAAATTTTATAAATTCAAATAAATCCTTAAATAAATTTTCTCATTTTTTCAGGAATTATTGAGGCCTTTACATATTTAAAATAATTATTTTTGCTTAATTTTTACTATTTTTCTCAAAAAACCTCTGTTTTTAGGAAATTCTGTAATAAAATATTTTCATGATATTTTCACTTTCAGAGCCTCAAATAGGGTTCAAAAACTTCTAATTTACCAATTTTCTATTTTTTAAAAATTTTCTAGAATTTTTCTCAAATTTTTCTATTTTGCCCTTCCTAAACCGATAATTTCAAAAATATCAGTCCAAACCCTTTTTGGATTTTATGTTATGCCTAGCTTTGTCAGCCAGTATACTTTTCCTATTGACCCTTGATCTAAGTTTTCATACCTATTATCAGGGTTAAATTTGGAGGGACATGATACCTTCAAGTGCGCTTGTTTTTTCAAGAGGAAAAAAAAAGTGGAATTACTATTTTGGAATGGGCTAAAGAGAGCTTGCTCAAAAATATTGTTAAGGTAATAATTAGTTTTTTTATGGTTATTTAATTTTTTTCAATTAAATTGCTGGTTTTCTTTAATATTATTCTCTAATCTTGATGAATTTAAATTTCTTTATTTATCAACTTACACATTTTTTATCATAAAAGATCTTATACTAATAAAAAGATTGATGGTATCTAAGATCTTTTAGCACAAGTACACAATAATTTCTTCAAGAGCATTATTCCCAATGATAGATGAGATAAAAAGATATTAAAGTGTTCGTTTAAATAAGTGATGATGTTTTTAGATTTTCATGTTTCAAACTTTCGTGTTATGATCAAAGACGTGTTTGGGTAAGAATAAAACCATGGTTTCAGATTACGGTATACGAAATAAATATGTAGAGTAGTTTGTCTCGATTTGCAGAAAAGTACTTCGGAAAAGTGATTATGGGGTTATCTAAACACCCCCCAAGTATGCCTAAGTTAGGGTGTTTAGTATTTTTGCTTAACTAAGTTAATTAGGATGTTATTGTTGTCATTATTTTGACTTTTATAATTGTGGATTCTATTTATATGAAAAACGTGATATGATTTGGTTCTATTGAATTTTTCTCATTATTGTTGGAATCATATTGTAGTTTGTTTTGGTTCTATTTCATATGCTTTCTACAGTTACATATAAAAATTGGCAATGAAAATAATTCCACACTTTTTATAATAAAAAATTATTTTCATCTATTCTGGCATGAATAGACGAAAATAGGCACAAATATAGATGCACTAGGTTCGTTTGTTCACAGCCAATATACGAATATAGTGACCTTTTTTTGTCTATTGCAAACAGACAAATAAATACTTACTATCTATGTCTTCTTTGTCAACGTCTCCCTATAAATAGATGAAAAAAGACTTCCAGAATGGATGAAAATGGACTTTTTTGTAATAGTACTGGACTTTGCCACCACAGTAGCACTAATCATTTTGCAGTGGTCATGCATGGAGCCGATCATTTCGCCAAGAGAGCCTTTTTGGCCAAAGGCTCGTAGAAACCTAGTGATAGGAAAACGTTAATGTTAGATGCATGCTAACCATTTTCCTAAAAAGAAAGCTTCCTTTCACGGTGACACTATCTTCTATTAGTGTTGGTATTGTTGCACCAGCAAGATGTAGGATAAATGTTAGACCTCTCAGCTGCCACAAATAAATAGGTGCGAGTACTAGCATAATACCATTTGTTTTCCATTATATTGAAGCTTACATTCAATTCTATATGTATCTAAACACTAACCTCCTGCCTGTCAAGATGGGGTTAGAAAGTAAAGAAGCTGAATAATACTCATTATTGGATAAGCCCATTTGGTTACATTATATAAAACAGAACATAAGGCTATATTTATATATACTGGGCTGAGGGCAAAAGTCCTATGTTGTCTCTCAACTAACCAAATGATATTACATAACAATAATCTTAACACTCCCCCTTAGGTTAGGGGCAAACAGGTTCTTTGTTCCTAACTTGTTGAGTACTCTTTCATGATCCTATCTCCCAAGTCCCTTGGTCAGTAGATTGGCTTGTTGTTCCTTGCTCCTTATATGTTGAAGGTTTATAATCCCTTGTTGTAGCTTTTCTCCATCAAAATGGAAATCTATTTCAATGTGTTTGGTCCTTTCATGGAAGACCGGATTATTTATGATTTGTATGGTGGATTTACTATCGCAGTACACATCAAGTGGTTTTAATCCATCTATATTGAGGTTTTTCATTAATTTGGCAATCCAAACCACCTCTGGCACGGCACTTTCTAAGGCTCTATACTTTGCTTTGGCTGAGGATTTTGAGATGGTATTTTGCTTCTTGGATTTCCATGATATTAGGGATCCTACAAACTTCAGTATATAGCTAGTCATTGATCTCCTAATATATAGGCATGTCCCCTAATCTGAATCAACATAGGACTCCAACTGATTTCTTCCAGATATAGTGAGCATTATTCACAATTCAGGACTCCCTTGGAGATGTCATACTACTCTTACTACAACATTGTAGTGTGATCTCCTTGGTACATTCATAAATTGGCTTAAAGCCTACACGCCTAAAAAAAAAACTTATATTAGATCTAGTTACTATAAGATAGGACAACTTGTAGTGACTGTTCTTCCAAGACCCATTTAAATTAAATCAAATAATTTAGTTAAAAGATTAAACATGATAAAAAGAAAAAACCTTAAAATCATGAAATCACTATCATAGTTAAAAAAGAATAAATTTATATTATCAGCAATATCAATCCTTAACTTATGTCTTGGACTAACAAAGTACAAAAATAACAGTCAACCATAAGCCCAAATGAAAGCAAACATACAAACTTATAAATCCTTCCAAAATAAGCTATGAAACTCTATTAATCAAAAGTTAACATTTTCAAAGAGTGTCATATGCAAAGTTCTAGAGGCCCTTGGCCTTCTAATAGCGTCCCGGCAATTAGCAAAAATCAAAAGTATTAGTTTACAAAAATAGAGTGAATGAGCCTTATGAGACAAAAGGAGGGAGGTCATACAAGCTATAACAACACTCTAAGCCTCTGGAGCTTTACTTGATAGACCAATACTTGAACTATTACTTGAAAATATTAGAGACCATGGGGTGAGACAAAAGCATTAGTAACCAATTTTCCAACTCATCATACATACTCACACATGCGCGTGAGGTGTCAAGTGGAATAGTTATCAAATCTCAAGAAATATAGATATCAATAAAATTATAAAGCATGTATGCAAAGATAATCTCAATCATACAAATCCTCACTATGAGGGGTTAACACACAAGCCAAATAAGTATATTCCTCACTATGGGGGATTAATCAGACATATGGGTTATCCCTCATTTTGGGGGACAAACAACACATAAAACAAAAGGAGGGAGGCCATACAAGCTATAACAACACCCTAAGCCTTCAAAGCCTTCCCTGATGGACCAACAGTTGAATTATTACTTGAAAATATTAGAGACCATAGGGTGAGACAAAAGCGTTAGTAACCAACATTTCAACTCATCATACATAAATTAACATATGCTCGTAAGGTGTTAAGTGGAATAGTTATCAAATCTTAAGAAATATGGATATCAATAAAATTATAAAGCATGTATGCAAAGATAATCTCAATCATATAAACTCTCACTATGGGGGGTTAACACATAAGTCAAATAAGTATATTGCTCACCGTGGGGGATCAATCAGACACATGGGTTTATCCCTCATTCTGGGGGATAAATAAGGAGCCATAAAGGCTTATCTCTCACAACGGGGGGATGAAGGAAGCCAATCAATGTGCATCAATAGCAGCCTTATCATGTGGTAGAACAGGACTCAACTCAAGATCTAAACACCATCCAATCAATCACAATATAACTAAAAATATGTTAATCTTTTCTCAATATAATCCATAAGATATAAATCATATGCTAAATATTTCTTCCAAACTTCTCAATCACAATTCCAAAATATCCCACAAGACAATTTTCATAGCTTAGAAGGGATAACATATATCATTAAATTTCAAATAACATATCATGGTTTCAAAATAGCAAAAATATTCACAAACAACATATTAGCAAATATAACAAATGGAACGTGATTACCTCTCACCAAAGTAATGAAAAGGATTACGACAAGGTTAACCCTATGCTTAAATCAATAATTAATCTACACAATTAATATAATCACATATTAATATAAGCTATTTAATTAATTAGTTACACTTATATATTTGTTAAATTTTTTAGACTCTCAAAATTCTTAAAACCCAAAATTATTTTAGCACTAACTTACAATATTCTAATAACTAAATTATTCATTTACATCGTCCAAAATTATTTACTTTAATAAAAGAATTTTTTTCCCAAAATTATTAAATTTTAAGTTCTAAAACATTATTTCAAACTTAAACCTTCAAACTAAACAATAAAAAATTCTATAGTACCTCAAATACATATAAATAAATAATTTACTCAGATTTTTTATAATGCAAATATTAGATTTCTAACAAATAAGGAGCTTTTAAGGTAAGATAGTTATTTTAAAAATGTCTAGTCACCCAATAAACAAAAGTAAATTGATAGAAATAACCTACTAAAATAGCTATATAATACTATCATCATTAATCAACAAAACTCCATACTTGCTTCAAATTCTAAATCCAAAAATTTTCTCCAAACAGCACAAAATTACTATCATTAGATAGATCTAAATGAGTGGAATAACTTTTATAAAAAGAGATTAGTTTTCTTACCAAAAATATTTGTAAAATTGAACTATATGAATCGAGGATGCTTGGGCCGCAGGAGAAAGGAGAAAGAAAAGAAAGCAACATGAGGAAAGGAAAGGGTTATGACAAACTACCCTAATATGCCTAAAGCCCAAATTTGCATATTTACTTTTTTTTCCTTCTCCTCTTTTTTCCCATTTTTTTAAAAAAATTAAAATTCTAATTATTATTATCTTCTTATAGTCTTTTTTATTTTTATAAATAAATTTTTTTGGGTAAGTATTATTTACTCAAATAATTATAAGATAAAATTACATTTATCATAAAATAATTATTTTTTCTAAGTATTTAAATCCTAGGAATAAAAATTAGGATGTTACACAGCTTATGTATTAGGCGCCTATATATGTCCGGTTGACAGAGTAGAAGATCATTTGCTTCGTTATTGGCACTCCCACTCAGTCTAGAGTTTTGCTCCATTGGAATGCTAAGTGGCTTGGCTGTAGTCAAATCCATTTAAGAGAGATTATCTAAGGTATACTTGCGCTAATTAAGAATCATACCATGTCTTGACCTAGCCACTTCTATTTGTAAGAAATATTTCAGCTCTCCTAGATCTTTTATTTTAAAGTTACTGTGTAGCAGCTCTTTTGACTCATTAATCCTATCTAATTTATTTCCTATTACTATCAAATCATCTACGTAAACCAGTACCAAAGTGATTTCAGAACCAACTTTTCTTATAGACAGGAAATAATCATACAAACTCTATCTAAAACCTCCTTGCAAGAGTGCCTCAGTAAGATCTGCATTCCATTATCATGATGCCTGCTTGAGATCGTATGGGGACTTGGTTAATTTGCATACTTTGTTATTTCCAAATCGACCAAATCCTTACAAAATATCCATGCACACCTCTTCCTTCAAGGCACCTTGAAGGAAGACGTTGTGCAAATCCATTTGGAAAATGTCCCAAGAATTTATCACAGCAATGCTTGATACAATTCGAATGGTAGCTATTTTAATGACCGGGGAAAAAATTTCAAAATAGTCTATTCCTTCTTGTTGGCTATAATCTTTATCAACTAGTTTAGCCTTAAAATGTTCAATGTTACCATTTGAGTCATATTTTACCTCAGACCTTTTTACAACCTATGCGCTTTTTACTCTTTAGTAGATCTGCAATTTTAATATCCCATATTTTTATTTCTAGGATTTAAATAACATTACAATGCATTTTATTATATAACTTTTAATTAAAGTATATCAAATCATTGTTTGCAGTATGAAAACAAAGAATTGAGAAAAAAAGGATTTAATTGGAAAAAAATCCTCATCAAAATAATGGCTTCTAATTATATTTCTAAGGGTATCCAATTATTATTTTTAAAAAAATACAAATTTGGAGGTAGTAGACATTTTTTAATATAATGTTGATTTGAATTTATTTGCCAAAGGAGAATTTACTCAAAATATGTTTGATTTTAACATTATATATATATATATATACACATATATAATTACAAGCCTTTATATTTTTTGTTGGAGAAAGAAAAAATAATAATGTGGTTATGTAGAGAGAAATAAATTATATAAATTATTTTAATTTTTCAAATATCATGAAAGATTATTTAAACATTTTAAGGCCTAGAAATGAATTTTTGATCAAGTAAAAATTTCGTAAAGTAGATTAAGTTTTAAAATAAAATATACATTCAACTTAAAAAAAAAAAAGCAAAGAAAAATCATTTGAAGGGGAAAAAAATCTTGGAAAAATTGCAAAAAAAGACTTTAAAATTACAAAAACGCAGATAGGGACTCTTGACAACTTTAGGACATATTATTTTTGTCAAAACCCAAAGTGAGATTGTCAAAGATCCCTGTCTGGTTTTTTACAATTCCAAGACCATTTTTTTTTGCAATTTTCTCAAAAATCAAATCAATAAAACTAGTTTCAAATAATGGCGGAATATATATGGGTGGGGCCCACACCAGTTAATAAATGTCACCCACCCCACTCTCCACACGGTATGCGTTCCCTCCTTTCGTCTTCCTTCTTCCAGTGAGCAAGGGAGAATAGCGTCCTCCATTGATGAATTTTTAGAGCTTGATTTTGCACCCATAATCACTCTAGATGGCAAAACTCTTTTCACAAATATTATTCTATCAACAAGAGCTTTCTAAAACTATGAATATTATGAGAAGTAGAGCAAGTTTAAAGATTAGCGCTCAAAGCAAGTATTGAGTTTCAGTAATATGAAACCATAGGATTGAAGAGATAAGCGAGTACTTGATTTTAATTGGTTTAATTTGTTGAATAAAATCAAATTTTGACATTTTAAGTATGTTGAGATTGAACTCTATGAGTCCAAAAAAAAAAAAAAAAGATTGAACTCTAACTCCCTAAGTGTGAAAAGAGGGGTTATAATTTTTAGAGTAAATTCTTTCTTAAAACTGTGATAATGGGCTACAAATAACTTAGAAATACTTGTTGAAAGTTGATTTTATTGTTAACTTATAAGTTTGGGTGATTTTTCCATTTATGGAAGAATTATTATGAATTTTTGAAGTATCTTTTATATGAGTAATCTAGATATTGTTTGGCTAAGAAATTATTTCATTTGGAAACTTTAAGTAATAAATATCTTGTGTTTAAATTTTCATAGTAATTGGACTTGATTTAAGTTACTATTATGTACTTGGAATTGTTACTCTGAAAAGTAGCTTTTTGTATAAATAATAAAATTTGGACTTGTGGATTTTCCGATAGTTTTTAAAAGTGGTTTATAAATAAATAAAAAGTTATGAGATATTTGTAACTATGAACTTCATT
Source organism: Neltuma alba (assembly GCF_004799145.2). Classification (NCBI taxonomy): domain Eukaryota; kingdom Viridiplantae; phylum Streptophyta; class Magnoliopsida; order Fabales; family Fabaceae; genus Neltuma; species Neltuma alba. The sequence continues at coordinate 98,138 of NW_021636127.1, read as the reverse complement.
TACGGTGGTTGAATTAAAATTTTTAATAGAATGATTAAGTGTTTGACATGAAATTTCAGAAGTTGGTGGGCTAGGTACTAATTTTAAGTTGTGACAAACTGAGGATTTTGTTAGTCTGAATGATTGGAGGATAATTAATGAGTCAATTACAAAATTTGAGCTTAGAAAATATGGAAATAATTATTGGAATGATTAACTAAGAGTTATAAGAAATTTAGGTGAAAGTTGGAGATTTTAATTTATGCAAATAAGTTAATTATTTAATTAGTATATATATATATATATTAACATGTAATCATATTAATTATTGTAAATTGATTTTTTATTGTGGTTTTAAGCATGAGGTAATAAGTTGTAGTAATCCTCCTTAGCTTTGACAAAAGGTAATCATTTTTCACTTGTTATGTGTGTTAATATGTTATTTGTGAATGGTTTTGAAATGTTTGAGTTTGAGAAAGATACAATGATATTGTTGATTTTTTTTTTGGGGATAAAATTGCCTTGTGGAACTTGATGATGTAAATTTTGGAAGAGTATGAGTTAAAATTTGGAATATCTTGAGATGTATATATGAATGTTTTGATTAGCATGAGATAAATGTGAAATCTTGAGAAATTACCATTGAGCTATATCTTGACAATTTTTGTGTTGATTGGGTTGGGATGAGATGGAGTAGAGTATTCTACCACGTGGTATAGCCTCCATTGGTACACAATATGTAACATCCTGAATTTTGAGCTTGGAGATATAAGAAGTAGCCTGAAATATGCAGGCCACCGAACCCTAATTGACAGGAGTCCTAGAAATTTTCTAAAAGGATAAGAGGATTCTCAGACACCAAATTGCAAAGAAAAAACTTTCTATAACTAAGGAATAAAGAAGCTAGAGTTTGTAGTGAAATCTGGGGGGTCGAGTAAGAGGAATAGGGATGAATATGAGCCAAAGGTCGTGCTATAAAATCTCTAAGGGATGATTTTTGATGCTCAACCTTAGCAAGAACCTAATTATAATTTTGAAAAGTTTCGGACCAAAAAGGGTATCAATGGAAAATATGCCCAAAAATTTCAAAGAAATTTCAAAAAAAATTCCCAAAAAAATGGGAAATGAGGTGCTAAGGCCCGTATGAGGTTAAAAATGACAAAAAAAAAAAAATACCCTTGAAGCAAATTATGAAATTCCCAGGGTTTTGGCTGGTTATGGATTACTGGTCGAAATTAAATTATTTAAAACATCAGGAGGCCTCACATGATTGGAAAGAAATAAGGAATTATTGCAGGTTTTAAAAATGATTTTCCCTTGTAGTGTTTAGAGGCTAGCTTTAATAGAATTTAAAACCTATTTATACCTTATTTAGGGAAAGTCAAAATAGCCGCTTGCAGGTCAAAATTTGGCTTGAACAAAAAGAGAGAAATTTCTCATGATAAAAAGGAGTTAGTGGTACTCAGAAACAGAATTTTGGAATCATAGACTGAAAAAAAGAATTCGGTCAAGTTTACTCCAAAATAAATATTATTAAATATTTAATAGAAAGACAAGGAGTAAAGCATCTCTCTCTATGTACCTGCATATATAATGCCATGTGAAGTTATTTGTAATTGAAAGAGGTGCTAGAACATGTCCTAATATTACCAGGCAAGTCAGGACCCAGAAAGATATCCAATATAAAGTAAAATTGTAAAATAAGTGGACGAATCATTGGGTGAGAGGAAGCATGGATTTCTCCCTATTTTCCTCCTAATTTTAATGTTAATTTAATAAGAGAACATGGAAGGAATTATACAATTTGTTTAAGGGTATAATCAGAAGAAATTAAATTATAATAAAATATTATTTTATGATCACATGTACATTAGGTGGCATAATATGTGGCAAGAAATCGAGTGGCATGACAAGGGATTAAACACATGGCAAGAGGTTTTAATGGATGGTAAGAGATCAAGCATAAAACCCTTGTAATTTTAAGCAACTTCAAGGGAGAGAAGGTTTTGCACTTAAGTTTAAGGAAAGGAAGAGAGAAAGAGGAAGAGCTCCAAGTTTCATGCAAGATCAAGCTTCAAGACAAGGTATGGTTATGGATTTTGATGTAGTTTATATTGCTCTTTCTCTTGTTGAGCTTAGCTAAGTTTTGAAAGCATGAAACCTTGGAATGATATATTGTCCAATTGTGTTTAAACCATGAAAACGATTGATTGATGTTAGATTAATGATTAAGAGGAAGAAAATGGTAAGAATCAAGTAGTTTTGTGATGAAGTTAGAAAGAATCCAACTTTTCCTAATTTTATGAGAATTTCGGCAAGACATAGGGACAATGCTAGGGTTGGATTTTGATGATTTTGATGCTTTCAATGTATTTATAATAAAAAAATTGTGCAAGGTATAAGTGAGAAAGCAAGTTTGGAAGCATTGGAATTAAAAATAGAATTTTGAATCATAAACCCTGTAGTTTCAGCCAAGACTTGTTCATGGGAAAGGAGATTTTGTTAATTTTGAGTTTAAAAATAGATTTTACATGTAAAATCATGAGAGAACAACATGTGGAGTTAATTTTAGAAAGATTAGAATTAAACCACAAAGGTTAAAGTATGTTAAAGAGCAAAGTATAAATGTCATTGATTCTATGGCTCCAATAAATAAATGGCAATAATATGTTAACATGATCAAGGCCATGTGACATCAAGGAAGATAAACGGGAAAGGTTGATTAAGCAACCTTGATGGTTGGAAGCAAAAGGAGCCAGAGAAAAGCATAGAGTTATAAGGTATTGAACTTTCTTTTATTATGTGCTTGATGTGCATGATGTTAATTTATGATGAAATGAGATATATGTGAACGAATGATGCTCTTTTTCTAGTTGTTCCATGGCCATGTATAAAAGCATGAAACATTGAGTATAAAAGCATGTTAATAGCTAGCTTGTGATAGATAAGGCAAGCATGTTATACACTTGCATTCACCTTGCATACATATATGACAATATTTTCTACTGAAATTCTCCCAAATCTCACTCTCTCTTACCCAGCCATAATAGGTATGATATGAATGGAAGAGGAATGCAAGATAGGGATCAAGAAAATAAAGGGGAGAATTGAAGATGTTCTTATGTTATGTTATGTAATGACTTACCTTTATGTTGATAAATGATTAGACATGCCAATTAATGTTATGTAATAATGAATGATGAAAATAACATGTAAGATGAGTATGATGATGAATGAGAATGATTTATAAAATGTTGGAATGGTTGCATGTATGCAAACAAATGATTATGAATTGTTAATTTCAAATGAGGGGATAGATATTCCAACAAAAAGCCATAAATTTGAGAAAGAGTAAAAATAGTACAAAAGAATGAATCTTCTCTTCAAATTTGATATACTTAAGTACACATTCTGAGATTTAAAACAAATAGTAGATCATCTAAGGTGGATGTATGTGCTAAAAGATATGATTTTTCAAAGTTAATGCAAAGAATTTGAAAATGTATTATTTGACCAAATGAACGGCACAACTTATAATTCTAAAATGAATGAGTAAGGAAATAAATGAATGAGTTTTTTTTCCTCCTGAAGAGAATTGAAAGAGCTTTAAATAGAGACTCGAATCACCTTAATACGATTTTTTTATAATTAGTTATGAATTTTTAAAGTTAGACAAAAAATCTAGAATTTACCAGTAAATAGTGTAACAACTTGAATTTTAGACCTAGAAGTACTAGAATTAGCTTCAAATGGGCAGGCTACCAAACCTCTTATGGTAGGGGTCCCGGAAGTTCCTCGAAAGGATAGAAGGATTCTTAGGGATCAAATTACAAAGAAAAAGTTTTCTAAGACTGAGAAAAGAAAAAGTTAAAGACTCTAGTAAAGTCTCAAGGCCTACGAATGAGAAATAAAGATGAATATAGGCCAAAAATTGTGCTAGAGGCCTCAATAAGGTGAATTATGGGGTTAAACCAAACTAGGAGCAAAATCATAATTTTGTAAAGTTTCAGGCTGTGAGGCCAAAAATGAAAATTATGCTTAAAAATCCCAAAAAATGAGAAATGGTATGTTAAGACCTGTATGCAAAGTCTGGAGGTCCAGTATAAGAAGTTGAGGTAACTAAGGGCTAAAAGGTTGTGTTATGAATCTCAGTGAGAGGATTTCTGAGGCTAAACCTGAGTAGGGACCCAAAACATAAATTTTGCAAAGTTTCAGGCCAAAAAGGGTAGCGATGGAAAGTTAGCTTGAATACTTCAAAAAAATTTCAAAAAAAAAAGAATAAGATCCAAAGGCCCATATTAGGCTAAAAATGACAGAAATGCCCCTAGAAGGAATTTGTGAAATTCCTAGGGTTTTAACTAATTTTGAATATTGGCGGAAATTAAATTATTTAAAACACAGAGAGGCCTCAGATAATTGGAAAAAAATACTTGAAGAATTATCATAGGTTTTAAAAATAATTCTGTCCCCAGAAAGCAAAGAGGTTGGCTTTAATAGAATTTAAAACTTATTTACACACTATCAAGGAAAAGTCAAAGTAAACTATGTAGACATTGACTTTTGACTAAAAAAAAATAGAGAAATTCTCCATGATGAATAAATAGTATTAGTACACAAAGAGAGATTCTCAGAGTTGTGGACTGATAGAAAGAATTCGGTTAAGTTTACTCTGAAATAAATATTATTAATTATTTTATTGGGAGAACAAGGGAAAAGCATTACTTTCTCTTTGGGCATGTTATATAATGCCATGTGGACTTATTTAAGGTGAGAAAATGGTGCCAGAACATGTCCCAATAGTACCAGGAAAGTCAGGACTCGAAAAAGTACCCAATACAGTGCAGAATAGCACGATAGGTAGAGGAATATCTAAGGGCTGCATTTTGCACGAATTTTTCATTAATTCCTCCCTATTTTAATGCCAAAATGATGAAGGGACATGGAAGAAATAAGTGTACGATTAGATGCAAGACACGTGTATGATTGGATGTAAGACATGTGTACGATTAGATTAAAGACATGTGGCTTGATGTTGTAAGATAAGGTAAGCATGATGTCATAAGGATACTTGTCACCAGAAGACAACGAGACAAAGTGGACGGTTAAGATCAAGCCAACTATTTACAAGATCAAAGGCCAAGATTCAATCTTGTTTTTTTATAAATACCCCTCCCCTCCCCTCCCCTTATTTCATCCTAAGCTCAAGAAAACCATGACAAAACTCTTACAAAATAAATTCTAGAGAGAGAAAGAAGAAGGGAAGAGAAAGAGCAAGTGATTCCATGTAAGATCAAGCTCTAAAACAAGGTATGTTTATGGTTTTTGAGGTAGTTTTCACTACCCTTGTTATTGTTGAGCTTGGTTTTGGATTTTAATATTTTTTGAGAGCTTTAAACTCTTGGGGGTATGCTGCACAAAATTCCTAAGTGTAGGAGAAGATGAAATTGATGTTAGAATAATGTTTAAATGTTTGAAAGGAACAAGAACCAAGTGATTTTACGCTGAAATTTATTGAATTTCCCGATTATGCAACTTGAGAAAACATTTCAACCAGATAATTTCTATGCCTTAGGATTGCATTTTGATGATTTGATGCTTCTAATGAGTTTAGAATAAAAAAGTGTGTGGGGTGAAAGTGAGAAAACAAGTTTGGAGCATTAGAATTGAAAATAAAAATTTTGGATCATAAAGGCATACTATTCGACCAAGGCTAGAAATTGGGGGAAGGAGTTGGATTTTGAAAAATCCAAGCTCATATTTGGATTTCTCATGAAAAATTAAGTGGGAAATGACCAAGAGAATGATTTTATAGGCTATGGAAAAGAAAGTGAAAATTAAGGTCAGAGAGGAACAAGTTTAAGAGTTAAAATGATTAATGGTTTTTCATGGTCTTAATGGATTGCCTATTATTGTGTATTGTGAAATTAGGGCCATGAGACACCAAGAAAGAGAAATGGGAAGGTTGTTCAAGCAATCTTGGTGGTTGGAAAGTAAAGAGAGCAAGAAGAAAGCTTAAAGGTTACAAGGTAGCGAACTTACCTTTATTGTGTGCTTAATATGTATGTTTGTGCGTTGATATGTATTATGTGATTTGATGATGTTATGAGATGTTAATGCTAGTATGATGCTCTGTTTCGTTGATGTTTTTTATGGTCATGCATTTTAATATAAAACATTGAGGATGAGAATATGTTATAAGTAAGCATGGGTTATATCAAGTTAGCATATCATGCACTTGCATCCATCTTGCATGCATAATGATAATGTTTGCTACTAAAATTTTTCCGAATCTCACTCTCTCTTGACTAACCCTAATAGGTGATAATAATCAAGCAAAAGATATATGAAGTAGAAGCAAGGAAAAGAGAAAAAGAATCTGAGAGTTGTATTGTATTACATTGTATAATGTGTATAACAATGTATGTTATAGATATGTCACTGATGGTATGTGATGATAAATGATGATGATGACATGTATGGTTGGCTATGATGCTGTATGGGAATAGTTTATGGATTGATAGAATGAGATTACGTATGGAAATAATTAATTATGATTTATTAATACAAGTTTAGGGGATAAACTATCCCTAAATGAGCAACGAAATTGAGACAGAGTGGAAATAAAGCAAATGATTGAATCTACCTGTGTAATTTGGTATGATTTAAGTACACATTTTGAGCTTTAAAACAACTGGTAGATCACTTAAAATGGATGTGTGTGCTAAGATTTAGGCTCAATCAAAGTTAGGGCAGAGAATTTGGAAAGTGCAGTTTTTATCGAATGAACAGTAATGTTTACATAATAAACTGTACGAATTGGTAAGGTTGAATCTAGTTTTATATTTTTTTTCCCTATAGAGGATTGAAAGAGCTTTAAATAGAATTTTGAACCACATTAATATGATTTTTTTTTATAATTAGTTATGATTTTTTGAAGTTGGACTGAAAATCTAGAATCAAACCAGTGGACAGTAACCCAAGAATTAACTTACAAATTTTCAATCTACAGGCTTGTTTCGTGAATCACTTGAACCGTAACGCTTCTAAATACGTACTCTGAGAAATTAAAGGAAGGATGTGACAAATAGTAACCTGAGAAATTAAATGTAAGTTTTTAATGTACGGGCTTATTTCATGATTCACTTGAATCATAATGCTTTCAAACGCATGCTAAAGGGGTCGAAAAGAAGGATTTTTCATGATGGTTGGCTTATTGTTGTCCCACTTGTTCAAAAAGATACTACCCCACTAGTTCAATGAGGGGCCGTGACACTTTACTAGTTCAATAAGGGGAAAGACCCATGGTCTAGGTATGTGTTTTGAGGATTTTGGTTGGTTCTCATCACAGGATCAGTGAGCTTCTTGAGTGGCTAGTGACACAGATAGTAACTATTGGTTACTGAGGCATTTGTCTCACCCCGTTGCTTTAATATTTTTCTAGAAGAAAGATCTTGTGGAGACCTGTCAGGGAAGACTCGGAGGCATAGGTTACTCCTTAACCCATAGGTTTATGTTGAATTATTGTATATTGCCACATTAGGACTCATCATCATACTTTGATTGTTCTTGTTGATTAAATAAATGTTGGTGGAATATGGGCTGGTAGTTGGTTAAGCCATTAAGTTGTGCATGTGAACTTGTGGTCCCACATACATAGAAAAATTGTGATAAATATCTATGAATGAGGCATTAATTTGAATGATAATCGATAGAATATTGATTATGGGCTTGATGTTGAGATATTATATTATAGGCTTCGAAGAGTCCAAAGCCCAATAGTTAAAAAATTTGTTTATTAATTAAGGATTGGTCTTTTATAACCATGCTAGAGTCTGTTTGTGTTCCTTTAGCATGGTCTCTTTTTATTTATGATAGACCTTTCAGGGGTATGTTTGCTTCCTTTTTATTATAAATATGTTCCTACAATTTCATTTAAATATTTTATAATTTTTAGTGTTTCAACTCTTTATTTAATCATTTCTCTACCATGTTCATGTTTTTAATTGTTGGTTAAATCCTTTTTTACTATGGTAGACTTTTTCGAATTTTTATTTCTTTTCTACCATAGTAATTTATTGAAATGATTTCAAATGGTAAGTATCAGTAATGCAAGAAGAAAGTTACTCTTCCATGTTCCATTGTCCTCTAATGCCTTTATTTTTCTACTTGTACGACATCAATCTATTATTGGTCCTCTATTGCTTCCTCATAGCTATAGGGCTCAGAAACACTATCAATAGTTAACAGAATATATTTGTAATTAGAAGAAACATGAGAATAAGAGAGGAAAGTTTGCATAGGGTATTTTACCTCCCTTTGACCTACTTTTATGCAAGCGTATCCAATTAATCCTTTAAAATATGCTTTAGCATTGGATGTATAATCCTTCATCCAACTTGGTTTCCTTTTTTGTCGAATTGGTCTTTCTAATTGTTAACCCCTTTCTGCATCTACTGGGTCACCATTTTCTTCTCCAGTGGTGTCTTTATGTTTTGAGGAGGCACTGTCTAGTTCGAAACTAACTGGTGGGATGGGAATTTTCTATATATTTGGGGTTGAAATGTTTGAAGGGATCAATCAAGTTGTGATAATCTCCCCATGATTGTGACCTACTATATCCTTAAAAAGGAACCTAATTTCTCAAAGATAACATGTCTACTAATAAGAAAATTCTTGGTTTGAATATTATAAAGTAAATAACCCAATTGAGTGCCAAGATACCCCAAAAAAACACATAGGTCAAACCTGCTTTGAAATTTATTTTGAATGTTCAAGTTTGCAGCAACAGCCAAGAAACCAAAGACTCTTAAGAAAGATAAATCAGGTAACAATTCATTAGGGCTTTTATTTCCTAAGGTTAAAGATGGAGGTCGGTTAATAAAAAAAGGTTGCAGTTTTAATAGCTTCTTCTTAGAATTTTAAAGGAATACTAGATTGAAACAAAAGACTTTTAGCAACTTCCAAGAAATTTCTATGTTTGTGTTCCATAACACCATTTTGCTGTGGTGTGTAGGGATAAGTGGTTTCATGTACAATTCCTTTACTATGTAAATAGGTTTGCAGATCAGCATTAACAAATTATGGGCCATTTGTCACTACAGGTTTACTTAACAGCAAAACTAAATTGAATATGGACATATACAAGAAAATTTTTCAAATGATGAGTAGTGTCACTTTTATTCACTAATAGGAAAGTCTAAGTACAACGAGTGTAATCATCAACAACAATAAGAAAATAGTGATATCCTTTATAATTGGGCTCTTTGTAAGGCCCCCAAACATCCACATGAATGAAATTGAAATAGCATTGAGATTTTGAAATACTGAAGGAAGATGAGTTTGCTTAGATCGAGCACAAACAATACATTTATCTTTACTGACTATAGGAACATCCTCTCTGATTTGATCTGGATATGATCTATATTTCATATAATTTTGTGGGTTGTCATGGATTATTATGAGCATAGTTGTACATATTTGTGTCTAATATGGTTTAGATGTCTGTGCATAGAGTTAATGTCTTTTGGGGTCAAAATTGTCATAATTAGTAATTAGTTGTTATTAATTAATTTCTAGGACAATTGATACTTCATTTAGACTAATTTTGATTGCAGGACACAAGAAAAATAGAGCCAAGATCAAAGACCAAAGAACAACACAGCATAAATTGGTGGAAGAGTGGTTCTGTGAAATCCTCCATGGCGCCTGGCATGTTTATGAAACTATGCATTTTACTTACAAGATTCAACTCTAAACAGTTTACCCACTCAAAATTCAACCCAGACCCAATCAAAACACCCTAATACTGATGCATTTTTTAACCCTAGCAACATTCATTCATTCACAACCTCTTCCACTCATTTTCCTCTCATCCTCTTCACTCTCTTTCATCAAATCTTTATCGTCTTCCATTCCTTCTTTGTTGCCACCATGGGTAGCTTGAAATTGCCACTAGTTGTGATGTTTTCTGTTCCAATACGTGGCTAAGCTTTTGTCCTCTTGAAGATAGGTTGATTGGCATGATTTCCAAAGGCTTCAAAGGGGAGTTAGCTTCATCCATAGTTCTAATTATATATTTATGAATTCCTAAGTCTTATGGTTTGTAAATGTGGCTAAACTATTTTGATTATGGTTATAATCAATTTTGGATGATTATCTTGTGTATTAGATTAATTGGTGTCGAATTTGAACTTTAATATATGTGGTTACATATATATTTCTATGTAACTCTTTTGATACTCTCTTTCTTGCATGGTATTATTTGATTATTGAGTTAATATGGATTTGCATTGAACCAAGAGCATTAGTTAATCTTAATATACATACTAAGTAAGCTTAATAGGATTTTATGAGATGGGTGGCCATTGATTAAGATCATAGACTTAAAGGGTACTTTAAGGTTTTTCATTTAGAAAATTTAGTGATTTTCACTCCCAAAATTATTTTAAACTATGATTGCCGAAGATTCATTTTCAAGAGGTTTCATCAATTGTTTTCAACTTGTTTTCCATCCATTTTATCCTAATTTTTGCATTTCGTCTCAATTAATAGTTTCAATGAAAACCTCTAACTTTTCCCTAATCAATTTGCATTTTCACAGCATTTAGTTAACTTAGGATCAATAATTAAGGCTCCAACAAATGAGACAACCCGAGATTATGCCTATAGTACAATCCTTAGTTTTAATTTTGAATTTGACCCCAAGGCGTTAGCAAATAGTCATTTCAAGGTGCCTTAGTTTATCTATTGGCACATGCCTTAATCTATTATGCCAGAGGTCCTGAACTTGTTTAGTAGAAACTTTCATGATTGTATCTATCTTTCTAATCATTTCAATGATATAAAGTCCATCATGAAGTTTACCGATCTCTTTTGTCTTTCCAAGTTTGAGATCCTACAGTATATAGTAGTTAGAGTAAAAAGAGACAATGAATTCTTTACTTGCTATGAGTTAAGATATAGATATTAGATTATAACAGCATCTAGAAGCATTAGAACAATGTTATCTAAAATCTTAATTGTGCCCATATGAGTAATTAACATGCGATTCCTATTAGGCACTTTAATCATTTTAACCAGACCTATATATCTTTCAACTATATCAAATATGCCAATACTATTAACTACATGGCATGTGGTGCCAGAATCAAGGATCTAATGGGATTCACAAAAGGATTTAGGAATGGTAGCAATCGAACCTGAGAAAGTTTCATTAGTATAGTCAATCAGGCTTACTGCTATGTCATCTTGTCCCTTTCTAAGAAAGTTTCACTATGATAGACGCGTTTTCAGACTTAGTCACAAGTAAGGAAGAGGAATTGGCATTACGAATAGTAGGGGAAACTTAGGATTGTTTTGATCTAAAGTTAGTAGGAAATCACACAAGATGGTAGCAATTGTCCTTTGAGTAACCCTTTTTATGGCAGTGAGTACTCTTCTCTTATGACCTTCCTCTTTCCCTTCCTTTACCTCTTCCTTTCCTTCCTTCTCTGGCAGCCATTGTTGTACTATCAACTGGTGTATTGGGGTTGTATGACGATAGCTGTTGTTATGGCTCATCCTGACATATTATGGAATATGCTTGATTTATTGTAGGTAGAGGGGACTGATGAATTAGGATTTATGTCCTTTCCTAATTATAGTTGTCATTAAGTCCCATGAGGAATTGAAGAAGCCTTTACTCTAGACCATTTTGGAATGCTCTTATATCATTGGCAGGTGGGTTGCAGTACTATAGCATCAAATTTATCAAACAAACATCTCAATTTAGTGAAATATTTTGAAACACTCATAGTACCTTGGGTTAGTGAGATTATGGCTTTATGTATTGTGAAAATCCTTAACACATTTGCCTTGTGAAAATGCTCCTTCAGATCAAGCCATACAGAGCGAGCACTACTAGAGAACACCATACTAGTGGCTATTTGCTTATCGACAGAGTTGATTAACCAAGAAAGTACTATGGCATTATATCTATCCCACAAATCACGATGCTCTTTCTCCTACTGCTCATGAATGCATGTTCTGTCAATGATCCCAAGTTTATTCTTGGCAAATAGGGGTAAGTCTCATGGATCTACTCTACACGTCATAGTTTTCATGTCCTTTCAAGATTTGAGAGACAAACCTAAGAATTAGGTGCCTAAAGGATATGGATAAATGATGGAGTTGGTGGAGGGGCAATTTTCTTCTTCCTTTCCTATGATCGAATCAATAGACCATGGGTGTAGAGGATGAGCAAGGATACCACAGAGAAGAAAAGAAAGAACAAGAACGAACTATTGGAATAATGAATTTTTTACCAGCGTTGCACTCTAGCGGTGGTTGTAACACCACAATCTTCTAAAGAGAAAAGCTTTAAGAACAATCACAGAACAAGTGAGGCCAAGATGAGTAGGGCTTTCCATGATAGGATCCCAAAACGTAACACTTCACCTAAGGGATCTCAACTTCATGACGATGCTGTCATGTATACTAGCCTTAACAGGCTAACCAAATCATTGGCAAGAAATGGACTCTTGTTTTACTAGCCCAAAGAACCTGTTCTCTAGATACCATGTTAAGATGGGGTTGGAAAGTACAGAAACTGAACAATACTCAGTATGAGACAAGGCTAATAGGCCATTTTGTTACCCTATATAGACCAGAACACAAGGCCCTATTTATATACACTGGGCCAAGGGTAAAAGTCCTATTTTGTCTCTCAACTAACTAAATGACATTACATAACAGTAATCTTAACACTGCCTTCAAGTATAGACTGAAAGTGATTATGAATGACAACAAGTTTCCTACGAGTGAAGATACACTTACATCAACGATTTCCAATCCTTACAAGTGAATTGTTTGCTTTATTTACATTGCAGGCAAGATTAGTAATGTTAAGCATGGAGGAATGAGTAACAATAATCTTCCACGGATGTACACCTTATTAAAATGAGAGACAGGAACAATAAAGATCCTTAGAGAACGCATTTTGCATAATAGCACAATCTATAAATTTTGTCTTCTTTACCATTATAAAACTCAAGTTGTCTACCGCTCTCCTCTTTCGTACGGTAATGAAAAAAGGAGTCAACATATCACTAACAAAGGCAGATGCTTCATTATCTAGAGAATTAATAAATTGACTATGAGAACCATTCTCTTCTCGGCACTATGCCGATGGAGTTAAACTGGAAGAAGAAATAGTTAAGGCCAAATTTCTGCAAGCTTGATATTTACCATGAGAGAAGCCCACAAAACAAGACTTGGGCCCACAAGAGGTCATCTTAGTGTTATCTAATAGGTAACCTTCCATCAACTTTGAAGAGGCACCAAGCTGGCAACCCAATGTATCGCATCGTAGACACAAATCTGCCGCCGTGCTCAATGAGGAAGGAGAAACCAAGGTACTAACTCGTTTGCAACCAGAGCGAAGGAAGATTATGTGAAATAAAGAAGCCAAGCAACCTCACCTTAATCCTTAAGCTTCCCAAGTTCATACTACTAGAAGGATCAAAGGTAGTAAAACGACCAATGATATTTCCAATCTCTTGCGCCACCTTGTAGGTATGATAGTCTACAGGCAATTTGTTGGGAAATTGGTCCACCCTTGGTGGATTGGGCCTAAGCCCATTTACATTGGGGGCACTTGTGTGAATAACAGAACTATTAGGTCACAGAGTGTGATTCTTGCGTTTTGTTCAAACTGACAATTTTGGGGGGAATGGTTACGCAACTTCAGTTTATTTTGGCTAGATTCCTCATTTTGGCAGAACGTGAAAAATAGCCAGATAACCGCTTCCCTTTCCTCTGCTCTTCTCTTGTGCATTTGCTGTGTAACTCATCTGTCTGAGTTCAATCAGTAACTGGACTGTCGCGTGGCTACCTACAAGAACATGAGTTTTCTCTAGGTATGCCCGAAAACCATCATTGGTTGAGCATAATCGGTTTATTTTTCCTGATGTCATTCTATGGCCTGCGTTTCATATCAGTGTCCTTTTTTTTCCTTCCTGTTTTTTGGTTCTGAGTATCTAGAGATTTGCTTCAATATATACTATGCAAATCCGACATTTTACTTTCAGTATGATAGTTTTTGTGTCTTATATTTAAGATTAGACATGCTGGGTTGGTTCTCTGCCTCCATGAAAATCGTTTTACGCAATAATCCTTTTCGGCTATACGTTTTTTCATATTTGGGTGTCTGGAAAATCAATTTTTTAGGCTACAAAAACTATCCTATTGTGTAGAGGACGAAAAAACAAAGAAAACTATATAAAATGCGTGAAAAACGGACACCGGACAGCCAAGATATGGAGGAGAGAAGTTTCTGGGTCCGACGGGTCTGTCAGACCCGACCCATTGCTCCAGCTGGGTAGAGTTGACTCGGTTGGAGGTAGAAGACAGTGCTCAGTGATCAAAACGGCGCCGTTTTGATCACTGTAAAAAAAAATTTGGCTGGAGGGAACCGGTTGGGCCAAAACTGGACCGAGCCTAACTGATCCTAATACAAAAAAAAAAGAAAAGAAGAGGGCTTTCTGTTTGGGCCAGAATAGTGACCAAGCCCAAACAATATAAAAAAAGGAGGGGGTCCATCCATTAATAAAAAAAATTTCACTGATTTAAAAAAAAAAATCCCTGCCCACTAGATCAGGTTGGTCTGAGTCCAACCCGGTCCAGTGCCCATAAAAAAAAAGGGGTTTCATTAATTAAAAAAATTATTTTCCGCCAAAAGCGCCACGTGGACACCACCGCTTGAGAGGCGGTGGCGCGTGAAGCCCGCCGGCATGGCTCGTGTAGCCGGCAGCTAGTTGCATGGCGGCGCGTGTAAGTCACGCACCACCAGTGCGAGTGGTAGTTAAAATTTTTTATTTTTCTCAAATTTTTCCTTCTAGGGGTGGTTGTAAGCGCGTGGGAGGTTTGTTTGAGGTACAGTTTGTCTTTAAAAATCCCTAAAATCAAGATCTTTATTTTGATATATAATTTGCTAATTTTTGAGACAATTAAGGATCCGTTTATGAGTATTTTCAGTGTATTTTCTGGTACTTTTATGCGGAAATAAATTCCAGAATATTCAAAATAATTTAAATTATTTTGTTCTAGGTGAAAATGAAGCAAGAGGCTTCTAGTAGCACTGTCAATATCAAAGATGGTTCATTAGAATACTCATACATGGATGATGCAATTCCAGAATATGAACCAGAGGATGAGGATCCTGAAGAGGACCCTGAAGAGGTTCCTCAAGAAGAAACGGAGGAGTTAATGGATTCTGGACCTGAGTCGGAATCTTTATTCCCCACTGAACCTCATTTGGTCTTTAATGATTCACTAGATCTTCCTAATGAAACCGAAGTTGAGGAAGGAGAAGAGGTGAATCAACCCTGTACGCCTGCTTTAGCTATGAGTATAGCTGAAAGAGATGCAGCCAAACTAACAAACATAAAAGGTATCAATGGCGTGCTCGCCAGCTATATCCATTACATGACCGATAAGAAGAATACCGAATTCTACCTTAAAGTCATAATGGAGTACATAAGGGCAATAAGGGTCAGAGGCGGACCTAAAGGAAAACCCATAAGAAAATTTTACTTGATTTAGGCTATAGATTTAGTATCATCCTTTATGACCAAAACACGCAAACTTAGAAAACTGAGAAAAGCAATGCTTGATTACCTTTATGTTCATATCAAATGATGTAATATTTGTATTTGCTTTATTGACGTTTGTTATATTAAGTTTATGGTTTCATGCATTGTAAACAGACTAAGTGTGTTATTTCATTTAATGAAATTACTTGAATTATTGTTGTATGATTATTTTGTGAATAATATGTGTATGCTTTTTATAAGTGGGAGCTTTTAGAAGATAAGACTTCTAAGAGTCACAATTTTTTGAAGTGCTAATATAAAATCCTTGATAGGACATAATGATTATTGCCTATATCTGCGTGATGGGAGGTACAAACGTATGCTCTTGATTATGGATCTTGCAGTGTCATTACTTTCTGATCAAGGATGATATAAGTACAAGACATTGTATACTTCGCTGTGCTATATAACTAAAATGTTCTATGGTACTTCTCTCTTTTAGAGAGAACGTAGGATAATGTGGGATAAATTTGTCACAGAACTAAAAATGGCAACCAAGAACATAATTGCTGAGCTTAATAAGGGAGAAAATGTCAATGGGGATAACTGAGACATATGGCACTGAAAGGTTCAATACATCTTGGAGGAACAAGATGCGGTTGAACCTTTAACCATTGCAATGGTCGAACTCGAAGTTGGGAATACAGCCCAACATAGGAGAGACCAAGAGGCTTACCTAGTTTGGAAGAAGAAGAACAGCATAGCAAGAATTACGCTTCTGAGTGCCATGGCTGATGACATAATGTGCGACTTTGAGAGGCACAAAACTACACAAGCCATGTGGATAGCGTTGAAGGACAAGTTTGGTGGTACTTCTACCACTAAACTTAGAAGGTTGACGATTAAGTTCGATACCTACAACCTCAAGCCAAACAATCCTATGAAACAACATCTGTGAGAGATGGCCAACATGATCAGGGAACTAAAGGAAGCTGGACATGTCTTGTCTGATGAACAGCAAGTGCAAGCTGTTATCAGATCACTCCCTGCTAGCTGGGAACATATGAAAGTCAACCTGACCCATAATGAAAACATCGTTACTTTTAACGATGTAGCCAAGCACTTAGAGCTGGAGGATGAACGTTTAGAGGGTTACAAGACCTCTGGACAAGCTTATTACACTGAGGATGCCGGTACTTCCCAATCAAGGCTCGATTCCAAGAAGGGCAAGAAGTTTCAAAAGAAAGGGAAGAAGGGTGGTCCTCAACCCAAAAAGGGAAAGAAGCAATTCAAGAAGAAGGGAAAGAAAGGTGGGAAGAAGAAGCTAGACCTGAAGAAGGTCAAATGCTTCGCCTGTCAGAGAATGGGCCATTTCGAACGTGACTGTTCAAAACAGGCTGAGAGCGAAAAGGTATTAGTGAATTATGTGAATTCACATGTTTCATATGTTTCTAGTACTGTTTTTCTAACAGAACCTATTTCTTCTTCTTGGATTATAGACTCAGGCTCCACAGACCACGTAACCAGGGATCGAGGATCCTTTATCGAGTACCGTCGGTTGCCATATGAAAGCAAGTGGCTTTATATTGGGAACAATGCGAGGATTGAGGTCAAAGGTTTGGGCACCTGTAAATTTACTTTGCGTGGTGGGAAGACCTTGATACTCCATAATGTACTTTACGCTCCCAACATCTGGCGGAACTTGGTTTCTGTATTGTGTCTTTTAGAATTTGGGTTTGATGTAAACTTTCATGGTAAAGTTGCAGACATTTTTAGTAACTCAGTCCTTTATGGTTCAGCTTTCTTGTTTAGAAAGTTCTTTGTTTTGGATATTGTTGGTAATTTCAATAGTAATGAATGCTTTGTTGTTTCTTCGAATAATGTTGACATAAACACTTGGCATGCTAGACTAGGACACATTAATCAAAATAGAATAATTAAATTAGCCAAAGAAAGGTTGTTAGGTGCCATTCCCAATATGGAAATGTTACTATGTGAAAATTGTCTAGCTGGTAAGGCAACAAGAAAGCCTTTTAGTAAGAGAACAAGAGCTGAAAATCCATTGTAATTAATCCATTCTGATATCTGCGGTCCAATGAGTCTGAGGGCGAGACATGGAGCTTGGTATTTTATTACCTTTATTGACGATTTTTCACGATATGGTCATGTCTATTTGATCTCGCATAAGTCTGAAGCTCTTGAGTGTTTTAAACGATACATAAATGAGGTAGAGAATTAAATGGACAGTAAAATTAAAGCATTACACACTGATCAAGGTCGTGAATATTTATCTAATCAATTCAAACAGCTCTGTGAAGAAAAAGGGATAATTAGACAACTGACTATCCCTAGCATTCCACAACAAAATGGAGTTGCTGAAAGAAGAAACAAAACTCTTCTAGACATGGTTAGGTCTATGATGGCTCAAGCAAACCTGCCCATTTCGTATTGGGGTGATGCTTTGTTAATGGCGACCTTCATACTTAACTGTGTACCCTCAAAATCAGTTGGTTCCACACCCTACAAGTTATGGACAAAACGCAAACCAGATCTAAGCATCTTGAGACCCTGGGGGTCAGCAGCGTATATCCATAATGCTTCTCATAAGCATGGGAAGTTGGGTCCTAGAGGAAAGAAATGTATCTTCATAAGGTACTCTGAACAATCAAAGGGATATGTTTTCATAGGTGAAAACGAAGATGGAACGATGACTGAAATAGAATCAAGGGATGTAACATTCATTGAGACTGAATTTCCTAATAGAGGAGATGTTGACCGCACTGCTTCTCTTTATGAGACACAGGAACAAGATAGTGCAGAACAAATTGACAAACCAAAATCGTCTAGGTGTGTCAATCTAAGTGGGAGCCAAGAAAGGTCAACACCAAGATCTGAACAAAGAAAGAAAGATAAGCAAATAGCTCCCGTCAAAAGGAGTAACAGGGAAAGTGTTCCCAAAAGACGCTTTCAACTAGAAGGGGAATCTCTCTTAGTTACTCCAGAAGGGGATGATGAGCCCCATTCTGTACGAGAAGCCTTGTCAGGTCCTGCAAAAGATAAATGGATGAAAGCTATGGAAGAAGAAATGGACTCAATGAAAAAGAACTAAGTTTGGGTGTTAGTTGATCTTCCAAAAGGGCGAAAAGCCATTGGGAACAAGTGGATTCTCAAGATTAAAAGAAAAGTGGATGGATCAATTGACAAATACAAGGCTCGATTAATGGCAAAGGGGTACACACAACAAGAAGGAATAGATTATGAAGATACGTTCTCACCTGTTGTGCATTTAATTCTATTAGACTTATTCTGGCAATAGTAAACAGTTTAGACCTAGAATTACATCAGATGGATGTAAAAACTGCATTCCTAAATGGTGATCTGGATGAAGAAATCTATATGGAACAGCCATTAGGTTTCATTGAAAAAGGAAAGGAGAACAAAGTTTGTAAACTCAAAAGGTCCAATTATGGATTGAAACAATCATCCAGACAGTGGTATTTGAGGTTTCACAAAGCAATAACCTCGTATGACTTCCAAATGATAGAGGAAGACCATTGTGTCTACATTAAGCGGTTTGAGGGTAATTTTGTCATATTATCCTTATATGTAGATGATATTCTATTAGTTGAAATAGTCTAAATTCGGTGGTGGCTATTAAAGAATGGCTTTCGTCGAATTTTGAAATGAAAGATATGGGTAAAGCAGAGTATATACTTGGAGTTAAGATCCAAAGAAATCGCTCAAAATGAATCCTCTCTCTTTCACAAGAGAATTACATCAACAAGATTCTTGAGCGATTTAACATGAAAGACTGCAATCCCATGAGTACCCCTGTTACTACTGCAGTGGCTTTGAGTTCTGACATGTGTCCCAAAACTGAGTCTGACAAAAAGAAGATGGAAAGAGTTCCATATGCCAATGCTGTTGGTAGTATGATGTACGCAATGATGTGTACGAGACCAGACATCTGTTATGCAGTGAGACTGGTAAGCAGATTCCAGTCTAACCCTGGAGAAAAGCATTGGAAAGCAATGAAGAGGATCTTGAGATACTTAAAGGGCACTTCTAATTATGCACTGTGCTACGAAGGAAGCGACCTGTGCCTTGTTGGGTACTCCGATGCTGATGTAGGTGGAGATGAAGAAGAACAAAGGTCAACTTCAGGTTATACCTTCTTGCTCAACAATGGCGCCATATGTTGGAGTAGCAAGAAGCAAACGTGCATTGCCTTACATTCAATGAAAGCTGAGTTTGTGGCATGCACCGCAGCAGTGCAAGAGGCTTTATGGCTGAAGAGATTTATTGAACACCTTGGATTTGGAAACAGGAGTACCAATCCGATGATGGTATACTGTGACAATACTGCAGCCATAGCCTATACTAAAGATCCTAAGTATCACAGCAAAACCAAGCACATTGACATCAAGTATAATTTTGTTAGAGATTATATAGCACAAAAGGTTGTTACTGTACAGTACATTTCAACCAAATGTATGGTAGCAGATCCTCTGACAAAGCCAATAGGCTAAAAAGTTTTTAAACAACATGTGCAAGCCCTTAGCATACGTAAAGTGTAATTTGTATACCTCATTAATAAAATTATATTTTTTTCTTTATCACTTTATGTGTATGTCCGAAAGTATACAATGTCTAGTATATCGTACAGGTTAAAAGGTTGGCTCTCTCACACAGGCAACCGCCTTTGACACTCAGGTGGAGTGAACAAAGATGAGACATTTGTGTTCACCAGTAAAGCAGCAAAGAATGCTGATATGGTAGGAAAGAAACACAAACTATATGTCGCCTTGACTAAAGTGTAGCGAGTCAAGATGAGATCCATAGAGGTATTATTGGATTGAACCATGGAAGCCCACTTCCATTATACTTGTAGCCAGATAACAAATTCTCCAACGCCGACGTCATAGAGATGAAGTTGAAGAATTTGGGTTTAGATACTGATTGTATCTAGACTTAAGTCTGTACGATGTTAATTATAAAATGATGTACGCTCTTATAGTGTAAGTGTAACACCGTAGCATGTGATTCATACCACATGAGTTGGAAGAACCGCAAATGGGAAGCAAGTGAAAGATCCCTGTTTCATTGTTGTGTGAGTCCCAGGAAGGAGTAATTCTTCCAATGGTGTCCTTTGACTTTGACAATATCACAGAGGTATGTTTCAGTGACAGCTACTTTAGCATGTGTCCTACGATCATGATAGGTGCGGTCCAAGGTATTATGCTAGGAAAGCGATTGATTCATATTGAAGTGATATATGGGCAAAAGGAAGATTACTTGCAATATACACATTTATGTTAGTGTCTGTGACATGTCCCTTATGACATTTTGTTGTTATAAGTGTGGACACTTAGCATACGAGAAAGGCAATCTGGGTCAAACACCGACTCAAGAGGGATTAGATTTGCCATGAGGAGTGTATATAAGTAAATCTAGGAGATCCGAGGCATTATTATTATTATCTTTTAGGCTACACGCAGGAGAGGTTGTCTTGTGTTGATCCCATAAAAAGGATTTCTAATACAGGCACCTAATTGAAGACGTCATGCCCACGCGATCATGGCAAAGCACTAAGTATGAAGAAGGAGAAGAGAAAGAGACTGGACCCATGACATCTAATCCACCAAGTGTGAGTGGGAGATGTTGGGAAATAGGTCCACCCTTGGTGGATTGGGCCTAAGCCCATTTACATTGGGGACACTTGTGCGAATAACAGAACTATTGGGTCATAGAGTGTGATTCTTGTGTTTTGTTCAAATTGACAATTTTGGGGGGAACGGTTACGCAACTGCAGTTTATTTTGGCTAGAGTTCCTCATTTGGGCAGAACGTGAAAAATAGCCAGATAACCGCTTCCCTTTCCTCTGCTCTTCTCTGGTGCAGTTGTTGTGTAACTCATCTGTCTGAGTTCAATCGGTAACTAGACTATCGCGTGGCTACCTGCAAGAACACGAGTTTTCTCCAGGTATGCCCAAAAACCATCATAATTCATGAATTTGAACCCAAGAATGTAAATAAGAAAACTCAACATCTGCCATTGGCATGTGAGGGATCCATTCATGAATAGCCACCACGAAGCCTTGTAAAAGCCATAACTCCTGACTAAGAATAAGACCCGTCATGTGAATCAACAAAGAAGAATTGGAAACAATTCCAATGTTGCTGAATAATAGTGACAAGAACCCCGGTTATTCCAATAAAACTGAATCAACGCTTGCAACTTAGATGCATGAAGATGCCTAGAGTCCCATACATAAGTAATGATCTTTGCGGAATTGAACATGATTGGCGCCACATGAAGGAAGTTTTAGAATAGGACCCATAACTCTAATGAAGAAATATCCCAAGAAAACTAACAGAAAGCACCAAACCTATAGTGAAAGGGGTAACAAGAAGCAAGCAAAGACTTGAAACCAAAGCGAAAGAATGAACCGCCTTCAGAGTCCCAATCCCCCGAAATTTTTTTTCAAGTCGGTATAATTTCACCTTTCAAATGTGAAAATTGTAGCAATGTCCCCTGTCAATTAGACTTTCATTATTTTTTTTATTTGGTCAAAAAGAGAAACTATATAACCAAACCAATTTAAAGTAAGTTATCCTTTATTAGAGACCTTTATTATGTCCTTTGATTTCAACCATTTATACCCCCAATTTAACGTAATACAGGACATTTGAACCAAACAATGAATTCACTCTTATCCGTGCTCCCATTAACTAAAAATAAATTACCAAACAAGGTTTTTATTTTTTATTTTTTAAAAAATTATATAAAAAAAAAGCACGTAGTAATTCTCGCTTTGCAATCTTAATATTTGACAAGAAAAAGTTGAAATTGCATATATGGATAGAGTTTGAAACTAAATTTAAGTTGCACTTTTAGTCAAAACATTACAACATATAACTCCCCATTGCTAATTAACATTAATTAGCCTAAACTAACCCACAAAAGTTATGAACTAGCTAGTAGGCACAGAGGCACAATCTGCTGGTGTAAAAGATATCCCTTGATTTTCAAGGTCATATCCGACCCAGAAGTTCCTCATTTGATGATTCCCAATCACGGACAAGGAAACTTTAGACCTCAAAATCGAAAGACACCAAAGCCCATTATCAACTCTATGAAAGTATTTTCCTTCTTCAGCCTCACATCAACATTAGTAGAGAAGTGAAATATCACATCTGGTACAGAGCCCAAGTCCTTAAAACACATCTCAAAATCCCCACTCTTACTTACGGGTTTCTGCACAATTTGGCTCATCGCCCTCAGCAATGGGTCAAATCCTTCTGATATCAACATTGACAAGGTGATCCCGGCATCCACTATGACTCCCCCATCACCTTGTGGCTTAAGATGAAAGGCACCTTCTGGTATTGGAACTTTGGTTTGGCCTATACTGATTCCATCAAGAGTCACATAATATGCAGAATCCATGTCCTTGACAAATGGCGTTAGGTTACTTCTAGATACTACGGCTTTAGATCCAAAGAACATTCTGTTTTGAACGTGTTCATGTTTTGGACCTTGTGGGAACACCATGCAATGTGAGAACCTTTTGATTTGTAACTGAGAGATTAGAGAAAATTGCTCGCGATTAAGGCCTAAACAGCCATTTTCTGCTTCGAACTCTTTGGAACATTCAGTAGAGCAACCAAACATCAAGTAACCCACGTCTAATAAACTTGAACCATCTGGGGAGTCAAATGCAAATTTGTCATATGAAAGAACCCCCGATGTTTTTGTGCCGTCTCTATACCTGTTAAAAAGTTGATGTAAATTCCTTCATTAAACATTTAAGCTGATGCCATATATAAATTTAGTAACATTCGTAAATTTTGTCCAATATTGTTCGCAAAATATTCTTAAGAATCTATTTTATCCCTCAGTTATTCTATCAAATTAATACTCTGCTGTATTGAGGGGGGGGGGGAATCCATTTTGAATTCTTAATAGATGGCAGAGCAACCAACCATCAATTCAATCATCTGTCATAAGTTAAAGTATATATTTGATATTTTAACTCTATACATAATATTTCAGTTTGGTCTCTCGACTTTTAAAAAATAAATTTTTACTGTCAAAATGAAATCTTATATAAAGTTAAAGGAAATGTATATTTTAGCCTCTCTGGTAAAATTTAATGGACAAATGCTTCATATCCACAACTAATACAAAAAGAGACAAGGCTTTTGAAAATTATATCCAAAATTAATGTACAAATATATGTGTGTGTATTGTGCGTGTGCCCATATCTAAATTGACCGAAGTGTAAAATTTAGGAGTATGCTTATCTGTGGCTTGAAAAAAAAGAAGGTATTTTCCCCATATATAAGAAAACGAAATTGAAATCATGTCAACATTTAAAAGCTTTGGAAATTGAGATCTTCAGAATTATCCAATTTCATTACTTTTTAACCAGCCAGATAACACTTAAAAAAATTACTTTCATTTCAAAGTATTTTCCCTATTTCATCCCAACTGATTGTGTCAAATAAATAAATACTGTATTAAAATGGAAAAAAAAAATGCCAGTTCGAAGTTTTAATTAAATGAAATGGAAGAATTGAATCAGACAATCAATATGTTTCCAACAAGATTTTAATGAAAAATAAATGGCTGCATATAGATCTAATTCGCTTCAATTAACTATTACAATCAAAGTCAACTAGTCAAGAGCTTAATAACAAAAGTTCTTGTTTTTCTAAGTATATAATTCAATATTAATTAATACAAGTGTTATAGAGTTGAATGTAAATTATTTACTATAATTTCAACAAACGATCATATGAATAAAAATAGTTTTTAAAAGAAAACTAATTTAAACATAAAAATATAACTATATATTAAACTAATACAAAGAGAAACAAGGCCTTTGAAAATTATCCGATCCAAAATTAATGGACAAATATATAAACTGTCTAAAGTGCAAAATTTTAGAACTAAGTATGCTTATATGTGGTAGGAAAAAAATGTATTTCCCCATATAACAAGACGAAACCGAAATCATCTTGAAGGCTTTGGAAATTGAGATGTTCAGAAGTGTCCAATTTCATTATTTTTAAACGATCATGATAACACTTAACAAAATTACTTTCATTTCGCTATAATTCTCCAAAACGAACTCCCAAACTTTTGCATCGAGAATTTTCACATTATTCCTCCGATCCTATTTATAGATAGAGAGAGAAGAAATTTTTTTTCCTATTTATAGAATAAAGAGACAAATTTTTCATATGAATATATAATTTTACTCTTCATTTATTATCGACTTTGCTTTTATTGAGCATAATTTCTTTTGCCAGTGTTTTTATAGAGTATAATATATATTTAATAGTGACAAAGTTAGAAAGTTACTAAATTTTAAAAAAAAAGTAAATAAAATTTAAGATTTTTATTTAATCTCTGTAAAATATATTAGAAATAACTTGAGAAAAGTACCTCACATCACAGGTGCAAATATCAGTACGGCCAGCGCATGTACTTCTTTGAGAGCCGAAACGAACGCAATTTCCAGCATCACAAAACTCGTTTGTGGAGGAAGAAGACCGAAAAGGTATGAAAAAATATCCTTGTCTTCCCCAAATGGACTCACTGCCTGTGTCCAACATTCCCGAAACTAAGAATGTCGGGGTCCCTATTTTGTAGGAAACAATGTATTCATAGTAATCTGCTAACAGCGTCGACGAGATCTTCGGTGGTTGTTCTTCGTCATTGGATTGTAAGGAATTTAGTGCCCGCAGGTGAAGGTGGTGAGCGCGAGAGATAGAGCGACGAGCAGATGCTAAGAGACGATCATGGAGGATCATGGAAGAGTTGTATAATGGAGACATGGGAGAGTCTCGATGGATAAGAGAAATTGAGAAGTCATGGCTGATTGTGGGGTTTGGTGCTGAGCAAAGAAGGAAGAGCAGGGAGGAAGACGCCATTATTAAGTTTGACTTAATGACCAATGATTCAATTAATATATCCTCTTATCCTAATCATTGGGCAGAAAATATATTTTTTGGTCCTATTTATAGGTCACAGAGAGAAATTTTTTGTATGGATGTACAATTTTACCTTTTGTTTATTATTGTGTAAGCTTTGTTTACATGAGATATAATGTATATTAAACAAGGATAAAGTTGAAAAGTTGTTGAATTTTAAATGAGAGTTAATGATGTTTAAGTTTTTATTGGTCTGCGTGAAACATGTTGAAAGTGACTTATAAATAGGATCAGAAGAGTATTGCATATAGAGTATATATCACTCTGATGCTTATTATTTATTACTTGTAAGAAATTTTTATATACCAAGAAGAGTATTAAATAGATAAAATCTGTCCTTATTAAATAGCTAGTATATTTTCTCTCTTCACTCATTCCCTCTCTTTTCATCTTTATAATCAATATGGGCAAAATTGAAAATGAAGTAATAAAATAGTATAAGTGACAAATATAAAGGACCAAAATCCTCTCTATAAGTATTAAACATGTATACAGCTAATAAAAATGTTTGCATTAATTCTATTGTCTCTTTTTAATCACTATATTTATTGGCATTTAATGTTGTTGGTTGAATATTTATGTTGGGATGCATGCTTGGCTATAATTAAAATTGCATACTCCCTGTGATTTAGGTTGTGAAACTTGTGAGTTTAGACAAAATCATGATAAAGATGAAAACTTGAATATTAAACTCATAAGAGTTTACTTTTATTAATAAATTAGTATTAAAAGAACATAATTAAATAATTAAACTATAAAAAATGACAACAATCTTATTTAAATATATTTTAAATCTAAAAAATGAAAATTAAATCCAACAAGTTCATAATTTACCATTTTCAATAAAAACAAATCTATAAAATTCATATAGAAAGTCAATAAATATAATTAAATCAAAAAATTTAACATGAGTTTCAGAGCAAGTTAACAAGATTTTGCAAGACAAAAATGCAAAAATATTAAACTCAGTAAATGAACTCGTAAGTTCAACAAAATTTATAGCTAACATAAGTTTAAGAATAAGTCAACATGATTTTGTAAGTTGAAAATATAAAAACATTAAGCTCAGATAGTCAGTTCGCAAGTTTGATAATAATGCCTATAATTCCTATTATTAGGCATTTCTAATCATTTTAATGAAATTAAGAAGAGAGAGTTTGTACACCTTATCTAGAAACTTGCTACACTTAACACAATAAGGAATGCCAACATTACTACAATGGTAATAAAAGAAAGTAGGCTATAAAAATTCTTTCAGATTTCTATATTCTTTGCCAAATAACCATGATAGGAAAAAAAAAAAAAAGACAACCAGCCAGTAGTACAATATATCTGGTTATAAAAGAAATCATACTTATCCATTGTGCATAATGTAACACCTCATGTTTAAATCAATTAACTTTCCTTGCGGAAGCATTTGGAATCACTTTTGAAGGCTACAATTGATGAAAAATCAAGTTTGAAAATTTTCATTTACGGGTTACTATTCATAGTCACCTTAAAATGTGACAAACTTCGAAAATTCATAACTAATTGTAGAAAAATTGAAATTGAGTGATTCCAAGTTCTACAGAAAGCTCTTTGGATAAAATTTTGAGAAAAAATAGTTTCTGAACTAATTGCCTTGAAATTCGAGCTCAATTTCCTTTGAAAAAGTTACTGTTCATTTGGTCATTTTCGGATTTTACTGTATTTTTGCCTAACTTTGAAAAGGCATAACTTTCTGCTCGGTTATTGGAATCAGACAAAATACCACTCATTTTAAAGAGAAACATCAGATCTCTTTGCTTGCCAAATCTTATGACCTAACTCACTCGTTTGATAGGTCAAACTGGAGTTACAAACTCACTGCTCCAGGACCTACGTTTTATCCCTTAACATCTCTTTAATTCTTTTTATTTCTTTGCCATACATAACATGGCCTTACTCTTTCCCGTTCATGCTCATACACTTTCATTCATGCCATAAATATTATAATGAAATACATGGCATCATTGGCATCCATAACATAGTTCACAAAATAGTATAATTATACATTTATCAACAGTCTTATCCATTAACAAGAATAATTCTCCGCTTACTTCTCCTTGCTTCTCATGCCATTATTGCCCATCATTGATTGACCTAAATGGTTGGTTAGGGAGAGGTGAGATTCGGGAGAATCTCAGTAGCAAACACTACCCATAAGCATGCAAGACATAATGCACATGCATGACATGTTATAACATTAACACATGAATGCTATGGAAAGTAAGTTAAAGCATTTCATGCTTCCATAACATATTGTCAAGGCAAAACATAACATAAACTTGCAAACATAACTTTGCAAACATTTCATCATAGCTTAGTCATATCATGGCAACACAATCACATCATGCAAGCATACATATCAAGCACACAGTATAGGTAAGTTCACTACCTTGTAACATGGCTTTCCCCTTGCTTTTCCTTTGGTTCCCTTGTCTTTCCAATCATGTGGACATTCGGTCAACATCACCAAACATCCTCTTGGATGTTCCAAAGGTCCTAAACATAGTCACATTGATCATACAATCCATTAGGACCACTAGATTACATAAAGTTCAAGACTAGCTTTCTTGAACCTCAACCCTTTCTCTTAGTCTTAGGGTTTTCTTTCTAACTTTTCTAACATAAATCTTATCATTTCCCATCCTTAAGATCCATTTCTTGTCAATTAGGACCACTTTAGATAGCCTTAGATTCAAGAATACCAAATCTGGAGATTTTGCTTTGCGGGTACTGTTCACGCAGAATTTCTAGAATTTTTGCTCAACTTTGAAAATTCATAATTAATTCTAGAAAAATCCAAATTGAGTGGTTCCAAGTCTCACTGAAAGCTCCTTAAGTTACCTTTTCATGAAAATTAGTTTCAGGAACCAATTCTACGCCAAACAGCACCGGAATTGTACGGAACTCGAAACTCTTCCAAAAGTTCAATACCGTTTCCAGATTTCAAACCCTAACTTTGAAAACTCACCATAAATCGTACACATATCCAAATGAAATGTTCTACCCATGGCTTTAAAGCTCACAGAGTGTACTTTAAGCATGCAAAATTTCAGAATCAGATACGTACAGTAACTAATCCGAAATAGGCATAAAATCAGGTGCTATAACCATCACATACCTTGTTTTAGAGTTTGATCTGGCTTGGAACCACTTGGCCTTTCTTTCTCCCTCTTCTTTCTCTCTCTAGAAACCATTTTTCAAGAGCTTCCCCATGGATTCCTTATGCTTGGACGAAATGGTAGGGAGGGGAGGGGGTATTTATAGAAAAGCAGATTGAATCTGGACCGTTGATCTTAAAAATACGTGACTCGATCTGGACCGTCCATTTTCTCTTTTGATCTTACGGTGACAAGTGTCCTATGACATCATGCTTACCTCATCATGATGACATCATGCTTACATCATCAAGCCACATGTCTTTAATCCGACCGCACATGTGTCTTGCATCCGACCGTACATGTGTCTTTCATCTAGCCGTACACGTAATATTTTCTTTTTCTCATCTAACCCTACACTTGTCACTTTCATGTCCTTTCATCATTTATGGCATTAAAATAGGGAGAAAATAAATGGGAAATTCGTGCAAAAATATTTTCTTAATTATTTCTCCACCTATCAAGCCAATCTTGCACCATATCAAATGTTTTTCGGGTCCTGACTTACCCTGTACCACCAGGACATGTTCTGACACTATTTTCTCATCTTAATTAAGTACATATATGGTGCCACCTTAGAAGAGTAGAGGGAAAATAATTAGCTTTGTTGACAGGCTACTTGACCTTACTGAGTCACGCAGTAGAGATTTCACTATAACGGGTAGACAAAAGACTGTCTAAAATATTCCCATACTGCGTTCTGATTTTTATGCTGTCCATAAATATCTTCTGGTGACTCAGCATGATGACTCATATGTGTCATGATTACGCTTGATGACTCAGCATGATGACTCGTCGGTGTCATGATTACGCTTGATGACTCAGCATGCTGACTCAGCATCGTCATAATAACTCTTAGATATTTTCTTTGGTTTTGTCTCCTATTTAGGGGACAAAATTATTTAATATTTGACTGGAGCATTTTATTCAATCCAGAGCTCCAAAAATTCATCCAAAAATATCATAAAATTCCTCATATTCTAGAGAAAATCTGTGAATTTTCTCAGGTCATAACTCAACCTGTAGCCCCACTTAAAAATCATTCTTTAAAATGCCCTTTTTTGGCACAAATGGCTTTTAAGTATTCTTAAAGCCATTTTGCTGGTCTTCTGGGGATGAGACTAATTTTATAATTTTCTACAATCTCTTAGATCATACATCCCCATTTTACCATAATTTTCTGAGGTTTCCTTATGACTCAAACAATTAAATCTACCTCTACATCTCAAATTGAGCCATAAACTTATAAATTCCTTTTAAGTTATCTCAGGGGTATTTTCGTTATCTCTCTTCGCAAAAGAGCCTTAGAATATTATTTTCCATTTTCTGGAATTTTCTTAGAATTTTCTAAGTACTTTTCATTTTTACCCCTGATGGCCGTAACTTTCTAAATTTACGGTTTTACCCCTGCTTAGGTTCAATCTCATAAAACCATCTCTTTGAGGCTTCTAACTTAACCTTTGGTCTGTATCTAGCCTCTTTTCTCTTTCTAGGCCTTTGAGACTTTACTGGAGCCTCTAACTTTGATTACCCTTTAGCCCCTTAAAACCTTCACTTTGCAGTTTAGTCCCTAAAACTACTTTAACTTCCTATCTCATCTTTAGGACCTCTACTAAAAAGGGGTCTGGTAGCCTATCTCATTCAGGCTATTTTTAGTACTTATAGGCCCAAAAATCGGGATGTTACACATAACCATGTTAGGAAAGGATCATACTACTAACATAGTTATAAAAAGCCTTCCATGTACCTGATTGACACAATTTGTACATGACAAGTAATATAACCAAGCTAAATTTAACTTCTTTTAAAGAAATCCTCTAATTTGTTCAATCATGGATCCACGACCTTCAGGGCTCTTAAAAGAAAATTTATAATTAAAGACATATAAATAGTTTCAACATGAAGAATATAGAAAGATATGCATAATGATGTCCTAGATGGCAAATAAATAATGATTAAACATAAATAGAGTTCGAGATGTGATCACCAATGAAAGTGACCTCATGCCTCTAGCTCATTTCCTACTGCAACTCCTCTACTGCTCTTACCTGAAAATGGTAGAAGTAAAAGAGTGAGACTACTATCTTAGTAATAAAAACTTCTACCCATCTCACCTACCAACACCCCTCAGAAACGTCAGGTGGGACTAACAATTTAAACAATCATTAACATATTACTGTCACATAATAGGAAACAAATATCACAAACATATAAACTAAAAGAAATATTGGCATATATGCATGCTTTAATCATCATTCATTATCCATTATTCAATTCCCGCCTTATATCCTCCTTATACCTATCGACTTGAACCTATGGGCTGAGTCCTAATCATATGGCTGCTGACTCTCATGAGCTTTCCACACGTGCGATGCGGACTGGCCAAAGTCGGCAGAGTACATGCTAGCCATGGGTTCCTCCAAAAAAGGGGGATGTTGCCCCAATGGCTTTACTGCCTAGTATCCTAGGGGGGATGCTAGCTTCGGGGGATACTGTCCCGAAATACTCCTGAAGTATCACAAATGAGGGGATACTACTCTCTTTAAGAGGCCAACCATAGTGTGCGTTATAGAGGCAAATCACATAGTGATATATGTATATCAGTCTCCCTCACAATACCTCTCGTTAGTGTTAAACCACTTAATTATGGTCATGATATTTCTCAATCCTCATCAAGTATTACAAGAATAGGTATCACATGAGATTAAAAAACAGACCTTAACCACATCAGATAATTTGTATCATAGCATACAATAGTATTCTCAGGTAATCAAGGCAGAAACATATCATTCCAGAAACTCATATTGATATACAAAATGCAATCAAATAAAACAATAGCTTGGATACTTCACTATGACGGATTACACAGTACACCACAGTTTTTTTAATTTCATCCCAAAATCATTAATTAGGCTTCTATCTAGTTCTAAAGTTCTAGTAATTTATTCTTTTTTCACAAGCCAATTTCATCAGGCATGTTCAAAATTTCTAGAAAGTTTTTTCATAATTTTAATACAGTTTTCCTATTCCATATTATTCAAGATATATCCTAATAGGTTCAATTTAATTAAAAACTCCTCATAGAGGAACCAGTAGGAAGAACAAGTAAGAAATCATGTTACCTAGTGTCCAATAAATGTTTACGAGTCAAAAATTAAGACTTGAACGTGTGGTCATCAAACCAAATTTCAGATCTACAAATAGAAAATATACATTGTTACGATATCTTATGGGTAAGCTATCTATTAAATTTTAACCCATAACTCCCTCTCTAAGGTTTCTGAATTATTACTTAAAACTCTAGATGGTACAATTTTTCTAAGGTTTAGAGTAAGAATAGGGATACTATGATTTATATTTTATTCTCAAGTTTCTTTAGCTTATATTATCTTTCAATTAATAGATTATATCACTAGAATCATCAATTACAATTGATTCATAATCTAGATAGAAAACCCTCAATTTATAGTATCTATTCTATTTTCGAAGAAATAAGAGAAACAGATTTAATATGAATTAAATTATTCTCACTCCAAAGGTTTAATTAGTAATCTAACTATTGAAATTAATGTATTGGATGTCTTGAGTCTATTCTCTAAATTTTAGCTCGATCTAACAGTGAACAAATTTAAAAACAATAACTTACTACTTAGGATTCTAGCTATAAAATTTGGAAAAAGGAGTTCAATATATACGTAATAAATCTTATCTTAGAAATCTAATCAATGATCCAACCATTGAAATTAATGAGCTAGATGTCTCAAACTGATAAACCAAAGTTTAGCCCAATCTAACGGTTTACGAATTCGTACATGACACTTTATTAAGAATGTCTCAGTCACATGCAAAAGGTATTAACTTGTTTTTAACTCCCCTTACCACACTTATATATAGGCTTGCAAAGCCCATTCCTCTCATTATTTAGTCGATGTGGGACTTCTTACATTTTTTATTTTATTCATTGATTCATATATATATATATATATATATATAGTTGCACACACATATATATGATCAAAATTATTTTAATCACTTATATATATAACTTCTATTAAATTGATGCTAATAAATATTTACTTATAAATTTACTTTAGTCTTAGCGATAAATAAATTTAGGATGTTACATAGTTAAGTGATTAACTTTGCCTTAAAATAAAATAAATTATCGATTGTACCCACATTTAAATGGAAAATTTTCAATATTCTGTCTCTCATAGCTAATGCCTTAAGTAGGAGTGACTTTTTTGCCCCAAAAAAAAAAACCAATAGTGGTGATATTGGAGAATTTTAATTCATACCCCATCAAGTGACTATATATTAAGGATGTATAATCAATCTCTTCTTAAAATTGTCTTATAGTAAAGACATAAGAAAATACTCTTTCTTCATTCTTTTTTATGAGACAAATATATATGTTACACAAAAAAATTTAGTTAATGTCTTTAAAATTACCTCAATTTTTTCACGCATATCCTTCATTAAATACTTTTACGTCTCTGTATGTATGTATGTATAATTAATTAATTAGAAGAACCCTTTTTAGGCGATTTTTTTTGGAAAAACGAATTGATTAATGCATAAATTTTTGCAAAATATCATAAAAATACGAATATCAAAATTTTCTTAAAATATCTTATGGAAAGGAATAGGGGCAATAAAACTTATTATGCTTGATGATGAGTGGCCAAACATTACACTATAATGTAATTAAGCAGGAAAAATGTAGAAACAAGAAACAATAGATGGCATGTACTTAACCTTCTCACTTCTCATACAATTATAAGATTGCAATATTATTTTGGTTGAAGTTGCATTAGCAATCTCAAGTATTTTTGTGAAATTTTACACTGCTTAGTTTAAGGTGTTGGATGTACTAAAAAATACTCCTCCGGTTTTTAATATAGGACCTAATTATTGAGTTAATTTTGATCCTAAATATAATATTTATTTCTCATAATTATCAATTTTTTCTAAATTATCTTTATAAATACTCTCTCAACTATAATCAAGCGGAACAGAGAAGAAGGATATTAAGAAAGGTAATTATGATCCTTTAGAAAAAGACATGTCATATTTCTTATAATTAACTAACTTACCTAATTTTATCAATTTAATCAAATTAATTAAATAAGTTTTATATTAAGGACCGGAAGAGTAATTTAAAGTATTGTAAATATCTAAAAAATATTTTAGAATGGTGGATGCACTAAAATATAATTTAGAGTATTGGACACATTTAAAAAAAGAAAACTTAACTGTGTTAGATATATACAAAATAGTTTAAGATATACTCCTCCGATCCTTAATAGTAGGATCCAATTTTTGAGTTGGTTTTGGTTCTAAATATAAGACCAATTTCTCATATTTATCAGTCTTCTCTAAATTACCCCTATGGATACTCCCTCAACCATAATCAGATAGAAGAGGGAGAGAGGGTATTAAAAAAGATGATTATGGTGTTTTAGAAAAAATATTTCACTTTTTTTATAATTAACTAAAATTTACCTAACTTTTTTAATCTAATCAAATTAGTTAAATGGGTTTATATTAAAGACAGGAGGAATAATACCTAAAAAAACCTTCAGCTAAGCACCCTCTTATTTTTGACGTGATGGAGGTCGCGTGAATTTATGTGGAGGGACCAAGAATCCTATTTGTAGCATCAATGACTGAAGCCTATTAAAGAGCCTTGGCTTTTTTTTTTTTTTTTTTCCTTTTCAGTTTTTTAACATTCACGGATCTAATTGATTCAAGTCCTTAATTAGAAAACTTTTCCATATACACAATTACCAAATACATCTAACGATACAGCATCATCATTATCACTAGCTCGGCTACTACTGCTATATATTTTGCAATTAAAAAGAAATTAATATGTAAGTCCATATTATTTCATTTCAATTTTAATTAAATATTTGTATTTTCCTTTTCATTAGGTGCATATAATGTCCTCAATTATAAGTATTGGTTCTTATATTCATTATTTGTTGGTTGGTGAAAAAAAGGTAATGTTAGTAATTGATGATGCGGCTCTCACTTAATATACACTTAATTTTATAAAGTGAATTTAAATAAAATCAAAATCAATCAGATTATAAATCATATAGATGCAAAGAGACATAATAATACTAATAATAATTTATTTTCATGTTAATAATAAATAAATTTTATTCTATCATTTAAAAAGCATTTTGTATTTTGTGTGAATTTACATGTTATTTAATCAGTATTCATATTAAGCCAAGTTAATAAATTATGTGCATAGGGACTAAGAGGGTGTTTGGAAGCACCTAAAAGTACTTCTAGGAAGTACTTTTTCCGCAAAACGAGACAAACTCCTCCACATATTTACCTAGTATACCCTAAAAACACTTTCAAAATCATAGTTTGATTTGCATCCAAACATCCCCTAATGCCTATAACTGGGAAAACAAAGGAAAAAATGCACAATCTCGTTGACAGAGTTGTCAATCATGTTATAAATACTAAAAAAAAAAATTCAATCTAAAAACCTGAAAAACAAGTAGTAAATAACATTAATGAAATCATAAATATTATTATAACAGTTGTTAATCACATTATAAATATTGAAAAAATTAAAAAAAAAAAAAAAAGATTTGCCGCTTGCCAGAGCTCTGGCATTTGCATCCCATTGTTGCTCCAGCATTGGTTTGTTGGAACTTTAGCAGCCAACTAGTTGATAATAGTGCCTTGAGGTTTTTTCAAAAGAAAAATAAATTTAAAGACGGCATTGCAAATTCACTAACATTTTAAAATGAGAAAATCCTTTTAAAAAAAAGTCTGAATATATGTAATTCCAATTCAAGCATTTAACACTTGAAAATGATATAGATGAAGGTGAGGCCTAAATTGGCCTTTTAGAAGTGTTATGAAATTACCCATATGCCCTCCTCTACAAAAAAAATGAAACTTGTTATTTTTAGTTTATTACTTGTTATTATCAATTCTATACTTGTCATTTTTAGTTCAGATCTTATTAATTGACTAACTAAAATAATAAAAAACAAAAAATTATGAACTTGTAATTTTGAGTTCAATACTTGTCAACAGTTCACAACTTATTAACTAACTAAAAGGATAGAGAACCAAAAAAAATTATGAAACTTATGATTTCTAATTGAATGCTTATCATTGTCAGTTTAATAGTTATCATTTTCAATTTTATTAATGTCATTTATGTCACGGAGGGATATATGAGTAATTTCACAATATTTTAAAATATCAGTGTAAATCTTATTTCCTGTCCTGTTATTTTTAAGTGTTACCTGCTGAATTGAAATTTTTTATATTCAGGCTTTTTCAGTTTAGTTATGACTGATTTAGAATTTTAAAATTCTGGTGACTTTTTAGTCTTAAAAATTCAATTATCATGTTTTTTTTGGAATTTTTCCTTTTTTTTTGGGCCGCCGATACAAATGGAGAATCTATTTGAGGAAGGGCGTGCCGATTTCCATAAGAAAAATATCCACTGCCTTACCAAAAAAAAAATAACGTTATCCACAGCAGAGACGACTGGCAGAACCCAATGAAGTAGCAGTTCAATAACAGCTTTCCACGCTCACCGCTTCCTTCAGTTAAGGAGCTTTCGATTCCTATTACAATGAACTCCATTATTAAATCACCCTACTCTTCTGCACTGCTTCCCCACAATTCCCACAACCACTATCACCACAATCTGCCTCGCCTCGTCATGACCAGAACTGCTCCACAGAGCCTTCACTCTGCTTCAACAAGCCCACTAATTAGGAAGGCCCTACCTCATTCCTTTGTTGTTATTGCAGCCTCCTCTTCTCCTCCTAAATCCCTCGACGTGTCAGTCTTCCTCCAAACCAGGTCTGCTTTCTTCGCCTCATCTAATCACTCATCCTCGTGCTTTTTTATTATGCTGATTTTTTTTTTTTCAAAAAAAAAAAAAAACCGAGATGCTCTTAAAATGGTGATTGAATTAATTGTTGATTTGTTATTTTTCATTGCAGTGCTCTGCTTCTCTTTCTATACTTCACAGCAAATTTCATAGTGCCAGAGCTCATCTCCAAGTATTTCGGATTTGACAAAGTAAACGAAGAACAGAATGTTAACGATGGGGATAGATAGAATGTTATAACCAGGACTGCAATTCACCGCCGGCTTTCACTTCAAATACAATTCTTTTTCTTTCCTCTTTATTTTTCAACTTGTGATTTATGTATAATGCGAGATTGGTGTTATTGTGGAAGTCATTAGGTTTGTTTCTGTATGAAAATTAGCTTATTATTCTTTTTTCCCATTCGTAAGTAACAAGGTGACGTCCGCTAACTCTACGTAACAAAGTTTCTAAGATGATTGAGATTGGTCTCCCAAAAGAAAAACAAAAAGATTGCCTTCGTTTTAAACATCTGAAAAACGAGGGGTAGCATTATGCTGCATAAACTACAGACTATCCCATGATAGTCTTCATGAATCGAAATCGAAACCGCTAATTCAAACTGATGAAGGAGCAAAGGCTAAATTTTGATTTCATTTTGTGACTAAATGAGTATTAATACACTATGAAACTCAGCAATCAAGATTTTGGACAAAAAGAATAAAGAAATTTACAGTTACCCGCGGGAAGAGGTAATAAAGAAAATTGAGAGGAAAAGCATGTTGTTCTTGCTTATCCTCAATGAAATGAAGAAAGCTCAAGAGAGCTTTGCCGAAACGACTGTCTGATTATTATCTGGACTGGGAGATTTCCCTCTTGGCGAAATGTCATTAAATTTGAAAGATTTCTTCAAAAATACAGATGACTTGCCGTCAAAGAAACTTGAAAAGGATTGCCGAATCGGGTTGTCTTCAGAGCCTACCGAGTCTTCAGATGCAGGTTTTCTCCAAGGTTTATCTTTGCCACTAAAGATAAAGCTTAGCCTCTTAAACCGGCGCTTGAGTTCGCCACTAGTTTTAGCTGACTCGTCTGCCTCCTTGATCATCATTAGTGCTTCCTCAGGATTTGTTAACATTGTTTCCACCGTTTGATACACCTATACCGGGAAAATGACCATCATAACAATACCTATAGCAGCACGTCTTCAGAGATCAATTTTTAATCCCAAATGCTCACAGGTGGAGGTATTTTACTAAGAAACCCCTTGAACAATTTGACCAGACCAACAAAATTACTACTTTTATATGCCGAACCGTATTTATATAATTAGTCTTCAAATGGGTTAAAGATAAAATTTCCAGAAGTCACCATACCAGAAACATATGGGTTATTTCCCCAAGGCGTCAACTAGTAATGGCTTACCAGAATCTTAGAGTAACAACATAACGTCATAAAATAGGCCGTTATCCCACAAGTACTAACCTGGCAAAGTTCATCAATTCTCTCCATCCAACTGCCACTTTGACAGGTGACAACTACGTACTCCTTGCAGTCGCAGAAAAGCTTTGAGAAATCACTGCTACCAGACAGCAAAGGCTCAGCAATTGCAACTCCTAAACCAAGCTGGATAAACCAAGCAGAGAATATGGTTAGCATGGCACAAAACTGATTCTACGGTTTGGCAACAGAAATTTTTAATTTTGCCTCCCCATATTAATGCAGTCTAGTCAACCTAGAGGATGAAATAACTGGCGGAACTACTATCACAAAGGTATGTATGGTTGCATGATCATAAATATTCTGGTATTCCTCTCAAGTTGTGCATGAACGTCCCTCACTTTACAATATATAGGAAACTATGGCCTTGCTTTGATGTTTTGGGTCATTTTTTTCATCAGGCAACTGTTATGATGTGAAATAAAGGTACCCCTTTCCTTAATCCAAAAAATTAGGATCCACAGTGATACTAGGAAGTTCTTAGAGAGGTGCAAATGCAATGTTTCCTTAATTATTTTGATTCCCTCATTGGAAGACATAACTAGAGTGTGTAATTTATTTTGCAACTTGCAACTAGCATATGGAGTTTGTCTCAAGAGTCACGTCAAGAAGTTCAACATACAGGCATAAACTAAATAACATGAAATATTCTTTTGATTTTGTATCTACTTTTGAGCTGTTAAAAGGTAAACCTGCGCTTGGCAGGTATAGAAAATCTACAGGCAAACAGGAAAGTCGGTGGAGACATGTTTGAGGGCATGACAGTCTTTTCTCAGCTCACAAGCACGCCTAACCACTCAGCTATGCTGTCTCAGATCCCACATTAAAGGAACATGTTTAGCTCTTAACTGGGTCCATAATGCCAAGCCTACTACATCTTCCAACCATCAGATACTAGCAAAAATAGGTGAATTGAATACAAAAATAATTTACCCAAGTACGAGTTTTAATACTATAACTTCTTTAAAAGATCATTTTGTTGATAATGGCTGACAACTATTTTTCTATCCCCAACATGGTGAACAAAAATAAAGAACTCACCAGAGAAACAAACAATTGTCTAAAAAGTTCAGAAGGCTGGATGTCCTCAAAAGCACGTAGGATGCCCTCCCTGCAAATGAATGTAAAAAGCATTCAGGTTAGATAGCTCCAACAATAAAAACCAAATTAATACTTACACTTACACTGCCAAATCCTCATCAAAAAGAGGTGTCTGTTTAACAGCTGGTACAGGTTTAGATGTTGCCCACAGTTCACGCCATAAATTACCTGCCATGAACATGCAATGAAGTTCAGCAAAGTTCCCTGGTATCACAAGAGCATACAGCAGTTGTGCCCATAGTGCCCAAGTATTGAACAAAACAAACATGCCAAAATGCAAGTCAGGCAATCCTAACTGAATATGTTTTGCCCGTCAGACTAAATGCTACTTAATTATGTAACAAGAAGGAAACGTCATAAAATATGATAGCAAATCCCATAAATGGAGGCAATAACTTTGATCCTCTGAACCCTGAATTCTCAAAATCATCTAGATGCAATATTCTCAAGCGTGTACACCAACTCAAAGGTTTATGGAGCAATTTATCAACAGCTTTCATTTTCACTACATTGTTGTAGTCCACTCAAAAATGCATGCGAATGATTTAAATCATCAAGTTCAAACCAGATAATGAAACTTAATCTTTGTCCTTGGGACATTATTTCAAATGATCCCATAAGACCATAAAAGGGATAAAGAAAAATAAAACGTCAAATCCCCATGAAGCAGGGGGAAAAAAGAATACAAATTGTGACATGTAAAACTCCATAAGACGGGACAAACAATATTCAAAAGCTTTTGAATTGCACCTATATATTAGTATAGAACCTTCACTAAAGTGTAGAAACAGTTGGAGAAACAATTGAACCAGTGAAGAGATTAACTAGATATCCTATCTTTAGAGTAACCCAAAAAAACTGGAAAGAGGTTATGTAAAGAGTGGAGACACAACCCGTTCTCCAAGGAGGTAGGCAGTGTTTATGGGAAATTGTTTGGCAATGGCCTAGGCTCATGTCAGTTACACAGCACTGCCCAGTTGAATCTCACAAGAAAATAAATCAATAAACTACTTATCCCATTCCTATGACAATAGAAAATAAGATTCTTTCCATGTTCTCTCCAATTAAGAACTAAGATAAGGTCAAATAAGCTGAGGGGTTTAAATCGAAAAATTGCCAAACATTTCTCAAATAAATGATGTATAGTATGGTAATCTCAGCAGGCCTTTCTTGACAGCTGAGCAAACTACAAACTGAACAACATGATAGGTAAATCATATAAGCATTTCTCACATCTTTTCCTCACTGCAGACAAGGCAAAAAGAAGTAATAGTTGGGATCCAAGCAAAAAAATTTCACAATCTTACATGATGATGATTTTTCAACCATAAAATTATGCAGCTGCAGAACATAAGAATAAATTATTTTTAAAAAAATGTGGTGCTACACCTTCTTTTTGCATTCTCTGACTTAGCTGACCTCTGGTGGACAATGACTCAGCAGAATCACCACCATCAGAAGAATCTTTAGCCTCAGCATCTTGTTCACATTCTGACCAGTCAGGAGGAGAGTGCCATCTCACAAAATCTTCCAAAATACAACCAGGGTTGGCAGCCTAAATCAAGATAGTAAATAAAAAGTAAGCAGAGAAAACAATAGATATATTCAAATTGTTACATGTATTCAGATTTCTAGTAAAGTTCTCTTCAAGGGAAAGCTCAACCTTGAAAGCCTGCATATCTGACAGAAGTTGAGAGCACCCAGCACCAACACTGATCATAGAAGATAATAAAACTTATCAAACAATACCCAAGTGACACAATTTTTAAGTTACTACATCTTGAACGAAATGAAATATAAGCTATCATTTATTAATAAATCATAGATGTCTGAGCCAGTCTTAAAAGTTGCACATACCGTAAGACAGATCCATGATTATCAGTATATCAAAACATAAAATTTTATACTATCAGTAGATCAACTAGTCCATTGAACCAACAGTAAGTTAAGCAAAAAGGGGATTGACATGGCAGGCACCAAGGCTTCATCACTTTGATGCAGCAAGGAATGGCAGCTACACCATTAAGATTATCACTTTGAGATGTATGCAAGTCAATTTAGGTTTCTGTTTGTCGATAGGCTTGATATCTTAACATATAACAGGATCAGAAGGATCTCAGTCAACAAACCTCCCAGTCCGCAGCACAAACTCCTCTGTTTCTTTGATTAGATCTTCTGTAAGCAAAGGCCCTTCCTACATGTTATTGTTACAAGGATCTCATCATAGGGGCAACATGAAAAGGGAACTTGTTTAGTGCAGTAATAAAACCAACCTGCATAACTGGAGAGTACACAGGCTCGCCAGTTTCTAGCAATGTCAGATCCCCTGATGGGCGATCAGCACCCAGTCGAAGAACAAGCTCCCCTGTATTTAATCTAGCATATAAAACAGGGGCTTTAGGAATGTGATCACGCATTGATTCTTTAGTAACTGAACTGCCTTCCATCAAAGAGTCTAGAGATTCAGTGGCAGTAAAACGGCGCCTTTTCCGAGAGATACAACAATTAATTACTTGAAATTGTTGATATAGAAGACACGACTTAAGGTCTGGAATCTCATCCAGGGGCACTCCAGGTATATGTTGTTCCTCAGACCAAAGTTTTTTCAGCTGCATAAAAGGGGGACAACTAATTATTTACAGTAGCAAATTAAGGGGGGGAAAAACAGGAGTACCATTACTGCATCATTAATCAGCTCAAGTTACAGCTTCAAACCAGAAGTTCATATAGGAAAACTTTCCATTCATGAACAGAATGATGTAAAATAAAATATCATGCTCACCAACTTTTCATGATCACGAGGCATTGAGAATTATTCAAAAGGAGTTTGGGTTTTCAATCTACATAATAGTAAACAAAATGTGTGCTTGTTTAGTTTACTCAGTATTTCTTTGCCATCAAAGAGAGGAGAGAGGGGGAAAAAACAGGAAAGGAACTTTATTAGACCTAGTGAAAAACATAAAATAACATTGTCCGAAAAACAAATGTTAACAAGGGGAAAAAGCATTTATAACACCTCAAAAGTGAGAGAGCAATAGCACTTACTTTAGCAGAACACGACTTATGATAAATCATACGGATCAAGAAAGCAAATTTAAACTAATTTTTCATAAAATATAAGAAACAACAAATTTATATTGATTTTAACATACTTCAACAACAACCGTGCACCAAAACAAAGCCATTTTTCGAAGGCTTCTGAAGTTTCCAATGATTTCAGCTAGCTTAACAACAATGCTTTCAGGAGGGGCACCATGAATATCTCTTGCCAAAGATGCTATGGAATTTTCCTCTGAACTAGAGCTGATCTTCCTTTTGAGGAATTCTCCCTCTGCGAATATCTTGCAAATATTACCACGGAAGTGAAAGATCACCACGTAAAGCATTAAGAAATTTATACGTTGACAAAAATGTTTGTTAATGCAATTATATTATCAGCAAGCCACCCAACATCCATGTACCTCGATCAAACAGAGAATTAATCAGAAAACCAATTTTTTCATCTTTACTAAAGTCAGCGGGAAGTTTGTCCTCCTTTTCACCCAGCACTAAAGCCTTCACTACTTGGAGACTTAAGCCCCCC
This sequence comes from Neltuma alba, assembly GCF_004799145.2. Taxonomy (NCBI): domain Eukaryota; kingdom Viridiplantae; phylum Streptophyta; class Magnoliopsida; order Fabales; family Fabaceae; genus Neltuma; species Neltuma alba. The sequence continues at coordinate 55,359 of NW_021636127.1, read as the reverse complement.
TTGTCTCCGGCGGGAGAAGAATTTGCAGATGAAACTGTAAAATCTTTAACTGACCTTGATCTCCTCCCATCCCTAGATGAAAAAAGTTTCACAACTTTCAGAGAATGGTCTACTTGTACCAGAAGATGAAAATCTTTCTCAACAATGGAAACAAGAAGCTTAAAAGTCCCCTCTGGTAATCTTTCTCGTAGAAATAAATCACAAAATTGAATAACTTAGAACAATAAGAAGAGGTAGCATAATGAGCCAGCAAAGGTTAAAGCTGAGCAAGTGTAACTTACTCCACAGCTACTGCCAACTGCCTCAACACAGATGATGGAGGAATGGGGTCTTTTGTTGCAGCAATCAAGCATTCAATGGTTGGTGTTGCTTCAGAAGCCTAAATTATTTTTGTAAGCATACACCATTAAAGCAATTCATTCGTATAACTGAATCAATTCATGAACGAGAATATACCAATATTTTCTCTCAAAGAAATTCACGGCCACTTAACTGAGATTAGTTTATGCGGACTCTATCACCAGTAGAAATATAAAGCCTTAACTTAAAATGTTTAAGTTCCTGTTACCTTGTTCTCAATATCATTTTTCATATTCAGGATGTATAGATTTTCATCATAAAATGGAAAAGTCATTGTTGTATCTCCAACTTTATCTGTATCTTCAGCCTCCTTTCTCCCTATCCGGATGTTCTTTATTTTATCTTGCCAATCCTGCTTTATACTTATGTGAGGAGGTCTCCACTTTTTCAAATCGCTGCGCAGCTGCAAAACCAGATTTCAAGAAGTGTAAGAATTTAGTGCTCCGTCTAATGTCAATGTTGCCTAATAAGTATGTCGACATAACAACAAAAACAAATAAACGCGTCTCAATCATCATGAAGCTAACAGAAATTTCAATGTGGAACAATCACTGATTGGAAACTAGCACCCTGGCAAATTAGTAGTCTGCTACCGAATATTTTAACAATAACTTTAGGTGGAAAAGGTGGGAAAGATTCTCCATGCTTTGTGTGAATTTCAAGTTAATCGTATGAAGACCATCAAAGACTTTTGGAGGGGAAGGAGAAAGAAAGTAAAAGAAACGGGGATAAAAGCCGATCAAACTTTTCAATTCCCATTTGATATTCAATACAAACATAATAAAAACAAAATTGGTGATCAAAATGCAGCATCCTGCCGCCGTAGCCCGCAAAGAAAATGTAAATGAGCGGCCTGAGAATTCAAGAAGTCGGATACTGAGTTCAAATAACTTTCTTTTTGTTAGTAAGCACCAGAGTTTATAGGTAATAGTACAATGTTTCTTCTACGTCCAAATTCAAAACAGCACAAAACGCGAACAAAGATTACTCGAATCATCATTACCTTTGACTCGCCCTCATTCCGAGGAGATTCGTCTTTTTCTTCCCTTGTCAAATTGTTGGGCGGTTGTTTATCAGGATCTTAACGGATCAACAATTGTGTTAATGCTAATAGATAATAATTAGATTTTCCCAAAATTAACCAAAAAAAAATTAGCCAAAAAAAAATTTGGAAAAGGAAAAAAATTGGAATGAAGGGTGGCAACAAAATATAAGAAATGATTGCGACAGACTTTGAATGGAAAATGCCGAAAATGAACAAGGATATGTGTCAGCAGAAGAAAACCTCGATCAGATTTCAAGTCCGATAGGACACGTTCCGCTTTCGCAGCCGCAGAATGAAGCGCAGTCCTCGCTTTGGAAACAAAGGAGAGAGTCTCCATTTCCTACGTGAGCGGTGCGGAGGCTAAGGCAGACAGAGTTTCTCTCGCTAACAAGAGTTCAACACTAGAGAGGGAAAAGAACCATGGTTGTACTTGCAGTAACTGATGTACTCTCAGTGAGAAGAATCAGGAATAAATCCGAGCAGATAGAGCAAAGACTAGGAACCAAGAAGGAAGCTATGGCTACGGCTGAAGAAACTGACAATGGAAGAAGAAGAACCAGAGGAGACAGAGTAAGCGAATATCGTAAATACGGAATTGAGAATGGCGCAGTTAAAATATTCGGGGCACTGAATCTGAAACTATTACTAATTTTAAATTAAATATATATACTAGTTTTTTTAAATACTTAGTTGCGCTTGCGCAATTGCCGGCCTTAAATTCGTTTTTCAGAGTTATGCTTGCCAAGTCCGGCAGTGAGATTAGGCATGCAAGCACTTACATGACATTTTAGTCAAAAGAAAAAAAAAATACTAAATGCCATTAATGGCGAAATTAAAAAATGGGAGACAATTCCTTTTAAGAGGAGAGTTCTAATTTTTTGAATAAAAAATTGAGATTGAGAAAATTACTGAAAAATTATGCATTATAATAAAACTATATATCTAATACTCTCATTCTCTATTATGCTTTGAAATTGCTTTGATAATAAAAGAAATAAAAGACATAAATTATACAAAATTCATATCAATTTTGACTCGTGCAATTAAACTTTTATTTTAGAAATTTTGACTTAAAAAATCTTCTAATTAAGCTTTTAAATCTATACAGATAATTTGTATTATGTCATTAGTTATTATGTTATTTTAATAACAAAGTATGATATGTTACTGACCAACTACCTCTTAAATTTTCATTTTTTATAGATAATAATTCTCAAAGTTCGAGTTATACATAAATAATCTTTTAAAGTTTTAAATTATGTGCAAACAAACTCACTCTAATATTATTCCAGTGAAATAATAGATAAATTAACAACAAAAGAATTATTTGCATGAATAAAAAGTTTAAGGGGAGTTTATTGTAAATCTTTAGAAGTTATAAAGGTTAGTTCAACTCAGACCTCAAAGAATAATGTATGATATAGCTAAGAAAAGAAAGGATTACAAAGTAAGTAACAAAAGCACGAGAAAACTAACACAAGTTGTTTTGCTTCCAAGAGGAGCCTGGATCGGGGTCTAGCGGAAAACTTTTATAATAATACTGAGCTTCTTGCCGCACCCGGGGAGGACAGGAGGCATGAACCAAAAATATTGACAGGGACGGTTACTCGCTAATGCGACAGGCGGATAAGGCTCTAAAGTGAAAAAACATCTGAATGTAGCGTAGGAGCCAATTGTTGGCACGAAAGGGCCCACGCCCGTTGTAATAGCACGGCCGAAACGAGGCAAATGATCAAATGGAGAGTTGACTTTTTGGTTTTCTTATCAAATGTTATCTCCGTTATTTAATGTGAAAACTCATTTAATTTTTATTTTAGTTTTAAAATTTTAATTTATTTTATCTTTTATATTTATCTATTTTTTTAAAGATAGTCTTTATAATAATAATAGTTTTAGCCAACACTTGATTGGTAAAGATATTTCAAGAAAGCAAACACCTAATTATTACAAATAACTAATTTAACTAATTTTTTTAATCTACTCAAATTAGTCAACTAACTCTTATATTAAAAACCGAAGGTGGTACCACTTTTCTTGCCAACATAAATCATTTATAACATATCTTGGTATAAAAATATAGTAAATTGATAAAAAAATTTAATTTTATTCTTATCAAAGTTTTTTATCTCTGTATTTACAAATTATTTTCATATTATTTTCATTCTTTCTTTCATTCCATTGAGAATAAAAGGAGAGTAAAATTAAAAAATAAATATTAAATATACTATAAGTGACTTGTATTTGGGATCAAAACTTTTTTTTACAAATGACTTACATTTAGGAACAGAGTAGTATAGGTGTTGTTTAGAGTATTTATTTTGATCTAAATATAAAATTTGGTTCACCTTATTTTTTGACATTAACATTTTTTTTCTAATGATCTGTATCATATATTGGTTGTATGTTAATAAATTTTGATCAAGAGATAGTTTCAATACAAATTAGTAAGCAAGTACTTAAAAAGAAATAATACATTTTTTTTTGCCAAAGCATAGGTATAGTCCTATTGGAGGTAATCATATTCAAGGCATTGTCTGGTACTAAATGTGGCACCTCTCCCAGTGGGGATCGAACTTTAATTCGTCACATTGTGAGGGACCAACTCCTTCCACTAAACCTAACCCTCGTTGGTTAAATAATACATATTTTTAAGAAATAAATAATTTAATTATTTTTTAATGTTTGCAAATTATTTATCTACCTACCGTATTATATTAAGTGTAACACCTCAGGTAATTATATCCACATATGCGATAAAATATTTCATTTAAAAGTCCATGCATATTTTTAGCATTCAAAACAAATCAATTTCAAAATATTTTTCTAGCATAACAAAATAAACCATTAAAGTCTTATAGTCATGGCAATTAAAAATATAACATAGCATGTATTTAAGAAGCATAAAAGCCTTCACGGCTTACTCCGTCGGTGCCTTCCCTTGATTCTTACTAGATCCTTCACCTGAAAATGTTAATATAAGGGATGGGATCAAATATCTTAGTAATTACTGAAATTCTAATATATATAAGCAAACCAGATATGATAAACAAAAATCCAATTATATATATTTGTATGGAAATCAATGATTTATATATTCAACTCAAATTCCTTTTTAATTCAACATTAGACCAATATCATCTTCCAATATATCCAAAAATAATGCAATATATATCATCCCTTATATCACCATCCACCCTTATACCACTAATTGGAGCCATAAGTTAACACATAGTCTAATAGGAATTAATCCATTTTACTAAATTATTCCAAACTCATTGATATTAGAGATATATCCAACCAAAGATATAGAGCTCAAATTCGGACTATGGCTGCCCTCCTTTGCAAATAAAATAAGGAGGTGTCACATGTCCCACAACTCTCATGAATTCTCGGCCAAAGAAAAACAAGAAAGAAGGGGTCTTGACAAGTGCCATCTATTGTGCACCAAGTGATGACATACCACGTGGTAGTTTATATTCATGCAAATCTCCTTCTATCATTAACCCAATAATGCATGTCACATGTAAATAATGTTACATCAAAGTATGTCCTCAAATATATTATTAAAATAAGATAACAATAAAATTTTTGCACCATTTAACAGCAACTCATTATAAATCAATAACTATCAATATATTTAAATATTAATCATAACTAATAGGAATAAATTAGTAACTCCATAATATAATCATATACAATTCACATGTACATAAAAGAATTTTCAGAGTTACCTGTTACTCTTTAGCTTATAGATATTTACACAATAAGTACTCTAAAATTCTCAGTAGTCTACAAAATTACACATAAATATTTATTAACACATAACAAAATTATTCTAAAATTCTAAGGCTACCCTCTAAACTAAAATTACAATAAACTCCTAGATCTAGCTATTTATAATAGATACAATATTATTTTGAAAATAAAATTCTCATACAAGACTATTTAAATTTAATAACTTAAATAAATATATTTTTATTACCCAAAATCTATATTTTATATTAAAATTCTCAATTATTTATTATATTCTCATTTAAAAATTTTCCTCAAACCAAACAACTTCTTTGAATTATAAACAAATCTATTTTATTTAATTTTATAAAATTCTCAATTTACAATTCTTTAAGCTCTCAAAAATTATTTCAACAATATATCTTTCATCTATTCAATATTCAAACCAATTAAAACCTCAATAATGCATTAAATAACTCAAATAAATTATTTAACTTAAATTTAATCAATAAAAACATTCTATATGTATATGAATAACAAGTTTTTCAACTAAAATCTTAATTTAAAATTCTCAAAACAATCATTGAACAAATATAAACTGATTAAAATTCTTTAATAATGTATCTTTAAATTTCTACCATCATATATTGTCAAAACTCTATATTTACTCCATATCTAAACAGTAAAATTTTCTCTAAACATTATAATGAAATTAATAATATAAAGTTCTAAATATATAGAAAATATTTATAAAGAAAATTTGATAAAAAGAAGTATATTTGTATATCCAAATGATCCCCAAATCTTGTTCGAACCTGCAACCACGCTCTAGAACTCAACTTCTCGCTCTCTTTTCCTCTCAGCCTTTCACTCTCTCTTTCTCTTCTTTTCCTATCACCCTCGTCTTCTTATATTCGACTGCCTCATTCCTTATTCAAGTGTCCCTTCCTTTTTTTTTTATTCTTTATTAATTATCCTTCCTCCATTTTCTTCTCTTATTTACTACCCTCCCCCAAAAATCTTTTCTTAAGTTAATTTGCCCAGCTTTCTCCTGAATTCAGTAGAAAGCTATTTCCTTTTTTAATTTAATAATAAAAAATATTATTACTTACATATATGTTTTTTAAAAAAAATTATTTTTTTCTTTCTTTTTTTAAAAATCTTAATAATAATAAAATATTATTATTTATGTATATTTTTTATTATTTTTTTTAAAAAGTATGTTTTATTAAGGATTGAAGGAAACCATTACAAGTTCTAATTATATATTATGATATTTTATGAACTTATTACAGTAATTATTGCACATAATGTATTTTTTGTGATTCAAAATATAAGTTTCAAATAACTAAATCACACAACTCAAAAAGTGGGTCGAAATTGGTTAAGAACATTAAATATTTAAAAAATGTAACTTTTTTTTTGTTGTAAAGCACCTTTATTTGTGGATAGGGTCAGTGGGAAAGTAAATGATGAGAATGGGTGGAAAAAAAGATATCAAAAAGACATAATTAATTAGAAATAAAATAAAAAATGGAGTAAATGATCAACCAAATCCAAACTAAACATCTCTTTAATGATTTGAAGCTTACATTTTGAAATGAGTGAAAAATAACATTAGTTATGAACAATGTACTAAAAATCAGACCGGATTGAAACTCGATGAATTGGCTACTTGACTGCTTGTCCTTTCTGGTTTATCCCCTAAACCAAAAAGGCTTCAAATCTGCATTACTCAACCTAACTTGGGATAACTTGGGATTAACCCGGGTAACTTGCTGGGTTAGCAAGTCACTAGTTTAATTTTTTAAACTCACAATACACCCAAAAAAAAAAAAAGATTCAGACGCTAACTCTACTTACTGTTTGTCTAGGTTCCTCTTGTGCAGTGAACTTCTCTCCGCCCTCCCACTCATTAGATTGTTGCAGTTGATGCTTCGATGAGAGCCGACCAGGTCTATACCGGGAGAAGTCATGGATATGAAACTCCATAACTCAACCCATGCTACTCGTGTGATGGCGGAAGGCAAGGAGGAAGGAGGATGTAACACCTATTTTTTTCAAATTTAGAGATTAATTCTAATTTAGAATATAAGAATGATATAATAGTTTCTAAGAAAGTTTGTATGTTGTAAAATTAATTTATACCCCATTAATATTAAAAAAAATCAAATGAAATATTGTTGAAACAAATACTTTATATACATATATAGGCCTGGTCGTTGTTTTATGAAAAATATTAAATATTATATTTGGGGTAATAATTAGAAGATTGTTGAGATTTTTAAAAGATTCAGATGAGTTTAGTTATGAAATTATTGAGATATTATCTACACAGATTGAGAATTTTCAAATCAATACACCCAAAATTTTATAAATTTTTTAATCTAGAGTATAAAAAGATATATTATGATTATGAGAAAGATTGTGTGTATTAAAACTTTATTTTTCACGTTAATGTGTTAAAATAAAGTAGAATATCAAACAAAATATCTGATTGGATGTGTGTGTATATCCGTGTGTGGAACATTTATGAGTGACTTAAATAATATCATATGTTAAGTAAATTATAATTAGAAAGTTTTTAAGGCTTTAAAAGGTTGAGATTAGTTATGAAGTTATTCAAATATTACTTACGCTTAAATAGGTTTTAACATTTTAATAACTTTTAAAATAAACATATTGATAGACATGATTGATCAGGAATTCTCGAACTGGGTGGAACAAATGGCCTTAATAGACATGGGGAGCTCAGGACCTTTCTTTACCTGGAAGAGAGAAGGATGCGAGAGCTGTATTGACCGGGTTTTAATGAATGCTCGAGCTAAAGAAAATTACCCGGATGCTGTAGTGAAGACCCTTCCCTGGTTCAAATCAGACCACAGACCTCTGCTCCTGCAAACTAGAACTCCAGGACCAACCTTCATGCATCAAAGACCGTTTCGCTTCAACGCGTCCTGGATCCTTCACGAGGATTTTGATAGATTTATTAAGGATACATGGACTCAACTTGTCCTAGAAAGACAACATAACAAACTTAACAAGTGAGATTATGAAGTGGAGTAAAAACACATACGGCCACATTGGTAGGAAAAAGAGCCGAATAATGAGCAGACTCGAAGGAATAAACAGGGAGATTATGAGGAGAGGCTCCACGTCCTCCCTAGAACATCTCCAAAGAAGGTTGTGGCTCGAGCTTGAAGAGTTGCTAACCCAGGAAAATCTACTCTGGACCCAAAAAGCTAAATGTGACTGGTTTACACTCGGTGATAAAAACTCACGGTACTTCCACAACCGAGCAAATAGCAGAAGAAGAAGAAACAAAATTGAAGCCATTAAAAGAGCAAATGGCGAATGGACAGACAATGTGGAGGAGATCAAGGAAATAGCGACAAGCTTCTTTATTAATCTTTTTCAGGATGAAGGAGGGCACGACTGTATCCACAATTTAAATACTTCCTTCCCTCCTATAGACCGATTGAGCTTGCAAGCATTGAACAGAGAAGTGAATAGGGAAGAAGTCAAGAATGAAATCTTCAGCATGGGAGACTTGAAATCGCCTAGGCCTGATGGGTATAATGCTTTGTTCTTCCAACATCAGTGGCAGGTGGTTGGGGAGTCAATAACCCAAGTGATTCGTCAAGCTTTCGAAACTCCAGATCTAATTCCTCAAATCAATCATACCTTTATTGTTCTAATCCCCAAAACGAATCAACCAAAAACCATTGGAGACTTTCGACCCATCAGCCTTTGCAATGTGATATACAAAGCTATCACAAAGGTTCTTGTAAGCATACTCAAGAGTTCACTTCCGAACATAATTTCACCTAACCAGTGCAGCTTTGTACCTGGTCGTACTAGTGCAGAAAATATAATCATTGCCTAGGAAACTAGTCACTCGATGAGGAACATGAGAGGCAAGAAAGGTTACATGGCAATAAAGATTGACCTTGAAAAAGCTTACGATCGCATCCAGTAGAGCCTCATGATGAACTGCCTGGAAGAGCTTCAAATCCCTCCCAAAATCAAGAATGTCATCCACTCATGCATCTCCTCCGCCTCAATGCAGATACTCTGGGAAGGAAGTAAAGCAGATACATTCACTCCCTCAAGAGGCCTCAGGCAGGAAGACCCACTATCCCCCTACCTGTTCGTGATTTGCATGGAGAAGCTGGCCCACATAATCCAGAGCGAGATGATGGTGGAAAAGTAGAAACCTATCAAACTAAGTAAAAATGGCCCTCCCATCTCTCATTTATTTTTTGCTAATGACTTATTAATTTTTGCAGAGGCTAGCCTAGACCAAGTGGCTGTAATCAATCAGTGCTTAAGAAGATTTTGTGAAGCTTCGAGACAAAAAGTAAGCCATGCGAAGACCAAGATCTTCTTCTCAAGGAATGTGAACCATACCAGAGCAGAACAACTGAGTAAAGAATTAGGATTTACTTGCACAACCAACCTTGGGAAGTACCTGGGAATACCCCTACACCACGAGCGCGTGTCAAAAGGGACGTACAAATTCATTGTTGATAAAGTCAACCATAGACTTAGTAGCTGGAAAATTAACCAACTCTCTCTTGTAGGAAGGAGCACCTTGGTGAAAGCAGTTGTCAATGCCATCCCAACCTACGCCATCCAGACAAGTTATATTCTGGAGAGCACGTGCGAGGAAATTGAGAGGAAAGCAAGAAACTTCTTATGGGGCTCAATCGATGAGAAACGCTGAATGCACCAAATGGTGTGGGACACTGTTTGCTTAGAAAAGAAGAGAGGTGGACTTGGCATGAAGCATATAAAACAACACAATTGGGCTCTAATGATGAAGCTTGGGTGGGGATTAATAAAGGATCGAGACTCGCTTTGGGTGAGGGTAGTATGAAGTAAATATGGCTATGGAAATGACCTCCTTCCGGATATCAACACTCAAAGAGCAGGCTCCAACACTTGGAAGGGGATCAAGAATAATTGGAACAAGGTTAAAATGGGTCTTGAAGAGTTCCAACAGAAAAATGGAGCCAAGACGGTTCGCTGGAAATGGGAACGCAATGGAGTTTTCTCCACGAAGTCAGCCTATCAAGCATTAAGTAATGAAGACCAACACTCAACAAGGGAGTGGGAAAAGCTATGGAAACTACGAATCCCAGAACAATGCAAGAACTTTGCATGGCTCATGAAGCATGAAAGATTAACCACAAATGAGAGGAAATGGCAACAGGGTCTACACCAAGATGGATACTGTGGAATGTGTGCTAATGTCATTGAAAGCGAGATCCACGCTCTTAGGGACTGTGTGGCCTCGAAAGGGTTCTGGGAGCAGGAGACACCGAAATAAATTCTTCATGACACCCCTACAGAATTGGCTATCATTGAACATGCGAAGAAATATGGGAGTCAAAGAAAGCAACTGGGGCAAGCTCTTTATCATCTATTGCTAGCTGATCTGGTAGAGGCGTAATGATTTTGTTCATAACAGAACCACATCGGACACAGGCAGCATCACACCGAGAGCTAAAGCCTCATAGACTGCATAAGGAAAATGTGCCAAAAGCTCCATGGAATCAATATGGACAAATGCCAATCTCCACACAAATGAGGTAACGCCGAGGAGACCCTTGACTACCATGTAGTGGAAGTAGACGGTGCCTTTTCAAGATACCAAAACAAAGTGGCTTGCGGAGGGATCCTGAAAGGACCAGATGGGCAACTGATTGAAGGCTTCATGCTGCGGATAGATACAGGAGATAGTCTCACAGCAGAGCTTTGGGGCATATTAATGGGCCTTAAAAGAGCTTGGGAGAACAACGTGAAGAACGTCAACATTCACTTTGACTCGTGTGAAGTGGTGGAGTTAATTAGCAATCAAACCCCTGACACTCATAACGAATGGATGCTCATCCAACAGATCAAACTCATGACCTAACGAAATTGGCGAGTAAGCTTCCAGGTCACCGATCGAATGGACAACTTGATTGCTAACGGATTAGCTAAATGTGCACTGAGCAACGCCTTGGGCCTAACAATCTATAACGCACACACGCTAAGGGAAGTCATGGATGCAGATACTAGAGACTAGTAGTGTTGTTTTTCTCTTTCCATTGTTATCAAAAAAAATAAACATATTTAGAATTTTATTTCGTAAGCCGACTAAGTACAATTTAAATAATATATATGTGTGTATAACCCAAAGAAAGCCTAACTATGCATACACATCATTCTTGCTAACTTTCTCCATCAAAAGGGGGGAACGCCGCCTCTAACCTTTGATTTTCTCTTATTTCTTCCCTGAGGTCTCCTTTTCGTTTTCTCTGTGTGAATTCCATAAGCATCTTCCCCATGAATAATATATTGTGGCATATGTTCCTTACCTCCACTTATGATATACACTCACCTCCTCCCTTCTCTTTCTTTCTCTCTCTCTCATCCTTCACCCCTTTCCCTTATCTATCTTTTCTCCTCATGCTTCGACACTAGCCGCGCAATTCTTCAAGTGTTAATCTTAAGAAGAGTTTAGACAATTCCTGAACTATAAGGCACATTGAGAGCTTTAGAGGAACTCTTGTGATTTTTTTTTAAGTTGGGGTTTCAGGTAACTCTAGATATTCCTTTATATATATGTAAACTGTCTCTTTGTTTTGTGGTTGATTGCTTTGATATTTAATTATATCTGTGTGTATTCTGGAAATTTCTAGTAAAGGAACTTTTAAGTTAATTTCACTGATTAGGAGTTATATTCCTACCCAATTTTAGTAATAATGAAACTTGTTAAAAGTCATAATAATTAAATTACAATGATATATTCTATGAGCCCAAAACTTATCGATATAATTAAATAAATAGATATATGTGTGTGTGTGTGGGTATACAGTTGTGTGTTGTAGAGGTTGTTGGATAAAAAGTTTGTGAAATATTTAAATTTTGGATCTTAGTTCAATCTTTTGAAGCATGCTTGTGTATGTGACTATTTATTGTTTGAATTGGAGCTATTTTGCGGTATTATGATATAAAAATGAAATTATATTTTATTTGGCACCAGCATATGTGTCATTACATTTGCATTCATGACGGGTTAACAATAGAAGGAGTTTTGTGCATATGATGAATTCTTTTACCACGTGGTATGCCACCATTCAGTGCACAGTGGATGACACTTTTTAGAGCCCCTTCTTCCATTGTTTTCCTTTGGCTGGGATTACATTGAAGATGTGAGATATGTGACACCTCCTTAGTATTGCTCTTTGAGGAAAGGAGCTATAATCTAGACTTGAGCTCTGTGCCTTTGGCAGGGTACATCTCAAGTACTGGTGAGCTTGCAACCATCCAATTATATGGATTGATTCTTATTGGATCATATATGTTAGCCTATGGCTCCAGTCAGTGGTATAAGGTTGGACGGTGGTATAAGGGAAGCATAATGTATTTCCTTCATACATAATCTTTTATGCGGAATATGAAATCCCAATATCTGACAAACAAAAAAAAAGAAGAGTGTGAGATTAGTGATATTTCATTAATATGCTTACATAAATAGATACATGATTGTAAATGGCTCCATTTTGTCTTGAGCGCAATTTGCTTGTGTGTGTTGGGATTCCAGTAGTTACTAAGATATTGGATCTCACCTTTTATCTTAACAATTTCCAGGTATAAGATTACGTAAGAGTTAAGGGAAGGCACCAGGGGAGTGAGCCTTAAAGGCTCTACCGTACTCCTCTAGTACTATGTTTATATTTTAATTGCCATGACTCTAGGACTTTTTTGCTTCATTTTGCTATCTAAAGTATTTTAAGAACTCAATTCATACTCTGGGTTGTTGAATATAGTTTGTTGTTGAGTTGGACTGGTATCATGGGATGGAGTACCCTAAGCCAATAAGATGCAGCTAATAAGAAAATGCTAAGCATGCAAGGTTATTAATTAAGGTGTTACAAAGGAGGTTTAGAAATATAAACTCAGAACACTCAAAAGGACAACTCTAATGCTATGTTGAAGAAAGTAAAAAGAAACCAGCCACAAGTCATAATGTCATATCTCTGATTCTGTTCACATGGGTGAGAGAAAGAGAATCAAGAGGTGAAAAAAAAATCGAATGAGAAAGAATTTAAAAGGGGTCACATGGTGAAGGAGAGTGATTAAAGAAATAAGGAGGAGAAGAAAAATATAACAAGGGAATATAAGTACTTTTACTCATGTTATATTATTTCATTTATTACGGTTTGACTTCGATACGAGTCATTGATCTTTGAAGCACTACCTCAACTAATTCAATAACTAGTTCAGTTTTTTGTAACCATGGTTATTGATATCTCTCATAAATAAAAAACTTATAAGACCCATTTAGTTAATTGTAGACTTCACAAGTAATATAATGTAATGTATGTTTAGTATATAATAGACGACTTATGCAGTATTTTTTGGGGGAAGTTAACAATCATTTAGTGTTTTAACTATTAATTGTTACAACTCAATTCCTAAATTTAGTCTACTTAATAATTTTATCCTTGTTGTTGGTTAATCAAATTAGATTATGCTTATGTGTCAAAAATATTGTTAACATCATTACATATTGCCACCATGGCATCCTTGTATGTAAGATTAGAATTGAAAAAGGAAAAGAAAAGGGAGTCCTTTCACATTTGAGGACAAAAAGAAAAAGAGGAGCTTGGCGTCTTGGCCACTCCTCTCTTTCATGCTGCCGAGCTTAGCAAGTGGTCTTCCTACACGGCTAAGCTCAATGGACAATAGAGATGGAATACCTGTTCGGTAGTTAGGAGACCCTATCTTTAGAAGTAAAGAGGGGCATGAAACTTTTGTATGTCATATGCCTACTTTTTTTTTTTGAAACATTTCTGATTGTTTTGGTAGATGAAGACAGAATTGTTAGTGCCAGTGTTCCTTTTCAAAGGGCAAATTGAAATATAATGTCAAACAAGTAGGTGTAACTATTGAGTTTTATGGTGGCCAACTTAATGGAGTTCGTTATAGGGATTCTACTATTGTGAAAAAAATATGCTAGACATGCTTAATAGGATAAAATTTTTGAATTAGATTGTGTTACTTTGAAATCTGGTGGTGTTTTTTGTAGCACTTCAAGAGGTTGGTTTACTTTTGGATATGCTTCATTTGCTTTGCTCTTCTTTTTTGGACATATTTGGCATTGTGCTAGAACCTTATTTAGCGATGTTTTTGCTGGTATCGACCTAAATTTGGATGCTCAAGTAGAATTTGGAGCATTCAAAAACTTGGTGATCTTACTACAAAAGGACACGTAGTCTGATACAACATTGTTTTGTTCCCTTTAGACTTTATTTTCTTTTTGCGATTGGAATTGTCATAGGGAACCAAATAAATAATTTGAATTGCTATTTTTTCTTTTACTCTTGTTCCTTCTTTTTCTCTATTCGAGAGATGATCCCAAATAAACAGGTGTGAAAGCTATAATTATAAATAATGATCAAATCCACCAAAGCATTGGTTTATACATTCCTCTTAGTTTCTATTTTAGGAATATTTTTTGGCTATCTTTTTTAGAGAAGCACCTAAAGTTCTAAGTAAAAAGATGAAATGATTTTTCATTATCTTAATTCAAGTAATGAGCCTACCAATATTCCCCATGTTTTTCGAATGGATCTCTTAGTTGCTGAGAGGGTTGCCCAAAGGCAATATCTAAGGCGTACGTAGTAAAACTTACTAGCAAATAAGATATAGAGATAGAAACTAGGGTTGCTATTTCCATTATTATATAATTTCAAGACCATAACTGATGTTGGATAAAATCATGGGATAAAGGTCATTTTTGTCCCGAAAGTTTCCACAAAGGAACACTGGCTGCTAGGAAGGTGTTTTTTTTTAGCAATGTCACTCTGGAAGTTATAAAATCATAGCAATCTCAACCTGAGCTAACAGGCTTAGGCAGCCAACGTTTACTGACTAAAATATGCTGCCGTGGCTTTGCCCATATGGCATTCACCTTACCGTTTTTTCCCAATTCAAATTTATAAGCTAGGAAAAAAATTTTAAAAAAAAAGTGACACCTCTCTCCTAGGCTCTTTTGCATCCCTCCATCAAATCTCTCCCTTCATCATTATCAAATACTAGCATGGCTCCTTCCATTTTCAGTCGCAGATGAATCTAAATTTTGAGTAGCCTAAAAAGTATAAACAAGCGCCAAGGAAATATCAAGAACCCAAATCAAAACTTATTAATCCCACTCCAACACGAAAAGAGGTTAATATCTAGGATCTGAAAAAAAAAAAAAGAAAAGAAAAGAAAACCAATCCAGAAAAAACAAAGCCCAAAGCTAGATCATCAACCAAAGAAAAACCCGAAGATCTAAAAAAGAACAAAGAACTAGATTGAAACATTAAGCCACCAGAAAAAAATTAAATCGAGCACCAAATCAACAATTAAACTCATACTTATTAGTATGAAAAAATTGAAAGAAAAAATGGAAGGGGTGTTTCATGAACACCTAGCAACTGTGGAGAGGGAAAGGGACAAGATTTGAACTAGTTCTGCCTGTACACACACTCACAAGGCTGTGTCACAAACAGAGGAAGAAGAAATGTAGTTAACGGAAGAGTGCTGACACACACTCGCAACAGCGACGGATGAATGACAGTGAGAGGAGACGATTAAAGCTCTTGCACCTACTTATGAGACCCATAACGACCAGAGAATGGCTGATTCCAAAAAATGGTAGAATGAGAAGGAATAAGGCGTGAAAGTGGTTTGGTTGGAGAGTGAACAAAAGCCAAAATGCGGTCTATACAAATGAGATTCATTCATTTCACTTCACACAAGAAAAACTAAACTAGGGATTTGAAGGACAGAAATTTAAAAACTCAAAACCCAAAAGATAGAGCAAAAGAGAAATAAAAGCATCGAACATTGCTTTTCACGTCTTCTCTGCCCCTTCAGATGATTCTTGGAGGCTGATTGTGGCTGAGAGGCGAAGAGAAGTAGAGAGACAGTGGTGATACTTGAAACTTGTAGCTTCCTTGTGGCTTCTCTGCCTCTTCATCTTCATTTTCAATCCCAGTCACCGACACTTTTGTTCTTCTTCAGTGGTTGATTTCTATTAAGGGTATGTTTGGCACTTCATTTATTTTTTTTATTTTTTTAATTATGTGGCATAATATGTGATTAATATGTGGCATAATATCCCATCTGAAAAAAATTCACATCAGCATATTTTAGTCAGTAAATGTTGGTCTAAATCTATTAGGGCAAGTCAAATTTGCTATGATTTTGTAACTTCCAGGGTGATATTGTTCTAGAAAAAAATTCCTGGTAGCCAGTTTTCTTTTATGGAAAACTTTTAGAGCAACAATGACCTTTATCTCTAAAATCATTTATTTACAGTGGAATGATATGCAAAGTTAACAGATGTCAATAAATAAAAAATAGGATTTATAGCTACACAAACTATTAACGATAGTTCTAGATCTCGTCTAAGACGTACTATTGTAGAGAATTTATTGAAACCAGTACTATTTTCTTAACCTCTTCGATGATGAAATTATTGAAAGGGACTTGTATTTAACAAAGCAGCAGTGGGGTACTATTTCTCAAGCCCTTCTATCTAACATGAATGTACCGACTAGGAGAAAAGAAATAAGAAAGCACTACAAAAAAATATGTCAATTGTAGCGGTTAAAGTGAGACATTTCTAGCGGTTTTAACCGCAACAAATAACATTTGTAGCGGTTAACAAAACAGCTAGAAAACCAACGCAAGAAAAAAATTTTAGCGGTTATGGCAACCGCTACACAGCATGGTCAAAACGCTAGACAATTTCTAGCGGTTAACCAATCGCTAGAAAATGTTAAAAGGGAAAAACAATTCTAATGGTTTTATAACCGCTAGAAAAATTCTGAACCAAATCTCATTTTGCCAGGAATTAAAAATTTTCATTAGGGCGCCAGCATTTCTAGCGGTTTAAGAACCGCTAGAAATTTCGGGAAAATCAAATTTTCCCGGCAATTAAATTTTTGGAATGGCACCAAAAAAATTTCTAGCGGTTTGAACCGCTAGAAATTTTGGCGCAAAATTTAAATTTCACGAAATATTTGTAGCGGTTTAGAACTGCTAGAAATGTTTTCCATGCCAAAAAAAAAATTTGTGGTTTTTCATTATTAGAAAATATAATATTATAATTTTAAAAACCATTAAATAGATTATGTTGAAGAATTTTTGTTGATTTGTATAATTAGTTATGTGTTACATTTTATATATTTAAATTTTGTAATAAACAATATGTAATTAAATTATGAGTGTGTCAAAAGAAGTGAATTTAATTTAATAAGATAATTGAATTGAATATTTAATAAGATAATTGAATTGAAGATGAGATAGTTTGTAATATTGAACCTATAGTGTTAGGTTGAGGAGTATTTGAATCAGTTGAGGAGGGCATGACAAGTGTGAAGAAGAAAAATCTGAAAGAAAAGGAGAAATAAATATGTTAGTAAATTTTAAGTAAAAACAAATAAAAGATACAATGACTTATAAAATAAAATTCACTTGCCCATACAGTAAAGAGAAAGAAACCACCATATGAGAGAGTAAGAAAAAAAGAGAGAATTATGAGGAAGAATAGGAGAGGAAAGAAAAGAGATGGAGTAAATGAATGTAGAGAAGATATGATATTTATAGAGATCAGCGACACATTTGTAGCAGTTTTTTTGTAGCGTTTTGTTGCATTTTGTAGCTGTTAATCATTTTCTAGCGTACACATAACCGCTAGTATTTTGTAGCGGTTATAATTTGTAGTGGTTATCTTTTTTATCATAAATTTGTAGCGGTTATATAACAGCTACAAATTTATTATTTTTTATTTTTTAAAAAGCTGTACCAATTTTAATTTATACATATGTATTTATGGACGGAAAATTTTTTTAATAATAAAAGTAATTTTGGATGCTGCTATTCTCCATCATCATCCGGCCTGAAAGGACACATTTTTAAAAAATTTGTTAGAATTATAATGTATTTAGAAAAAATTAGTAATTAGTAGTTAATTATTTAAATAATTTAAGAAAAGATGTATACCTGATAATTGGTAAATTATCATCTCCTTGAGGAAAGAAGTCTTCAAAATTCGAGGGTTGGAAGGGTTCACTGTCGTAAATAATGTCACCATCACCCATATCATAAAGATCCCGTGGCTTAAGGTGAACGACTATATTCCAGTCTTTATGTTTCTTGTCCTCGACATAGTAAACCTGGTGTGCCTCAGAAGCAAGGATATATGGCTCATCATCTTCAGATGCCCCCGTATGAATAAGTCTAGAGAAATTAACTGAGGTGATGCCCAAATGGTCAGTAGCGAGTCCCCGTGAAATTGTTGTATTTGCCCAAGAGCACTTGAACAACGTCACGGTGAAAAGCCGGTAACTCAACTCAATAATGTCAATTAGCTTTCCATAGTAAGTGACGCCTCCAAAGCGCATATCGCCATCACTGCTGCTAGCATAACATCTCGTTCTGAATGTCCCGCAAACTCCATAGTTTTGTGTGAGCAATCCCTAATCACATCCAACCGTACAGAACTTGAAGCCGTTGACATTATACGCGGTAAACCTTCGTGCATGGTCTAACGGACTGAGAGAAAGAGCTTTGAATTCATCTGTGTATGGGCTGTTGTCATTACGTATTCGACGTGTAAACCAACTGGGAAACTCTTTGTAGACTCTTTTATCAATGTCAGCAGAACGCGCACGCCCCCGTAGCTGACGCCTGAGGTAACTCCTAAACTCACTATAGTAAAGTGTAATTTGTTAGAAGAGTCAGTGAGAAACAAATATAAAGTGTAAGAGCTAGTGAGCTTATATGATATACTTACTGCATGAAAGGTTCAACTTGGATGCAATTTATCAAAACGTGTCTGTGTGCCTGGAGTTTCTCTGTAGGAGTGAGTTGAAGAATTCATACCCTCCAACTGGTTTCCCAACAGGAGGAAATAAAGTTGACGTGGAAGGACCAGGAGGAGAATCATCTACGCGACGCGGGCGGTTAAAAAAATGTCTCCATGTTATCAAAGTACCTTGAACAGAAAGTTAGGACCTCATCTCCGGAATAACCTTCTGCTATTGACCCCTCAGGCCATGCCTTATTCCTAACATATGATTTTAATTTTCCCAAGTACCTGTAAGTTAAAATTGAATCAATAATTACGAGTAAATGAAAGAAAAATGTGAAATTTAAATAGGCGAGAATAAAAGATACTCTAGTACCTCTCTATAGGGTACATCCATCGATAGTGAATTGGGCCAGCAACCTTTGCTTTTCGAACAAGGTGGACAATCAAGTGAACCATAACAGTAAAAAATGATAGAGGAAATATCATCTCCAAGTGACAAAGTGTAAGAACAATTTTATTTTGCAGCTCATCAAGCTCTTCCGCTATCAAGACCTTCGCACACAGCTTCTTGAAAAATGAACATAATTCTACCAAAACCACTGATACATCAGAAGGAAGTGTGTTTTTCAAGGCCAATGGAAGTAACTGTTGCATAAGAACATGAGAGTCATGACTTTTCAACCCAGTAACCTTTCGAGCCTGCAGATCGATACACCTTGAGATGTTGCTAGAATATCCATCTGGTACTTTTATGTTCTTCAACGTCGAGAGGAAGATATCCTTGTTCTGCTTCGTCAAGGTGAATTTAGCTGGTTGAAACTTATCGTTTTCATCAGGCCAAGCCTCTTCACGAATTCCACTGGCCCGTAAATCTTTTCTAGCTGCGAGATGGTCTTTGGACTTTCCAGCTTCATTGAGCAACGTATATAGCATATTATCGTACACATTTTTTTCAATGTGCATAACATCCAAACTGTGTCCTAGCAAATTAGATTCCCAATAAGGAAGAGTGAAAAATATGCTTCGCTTCCGCCATTGCATAGGTTGCGTATCAGATGTCCCACGAGATCATCGTCCCAATCGTTCGGGATCCATACTCTTACCGAACTCAACATTAACATCTTCTAACTGCCGCAAAATATCCATACCAGACAAAGTAACAGGAGGATCTCTCTTCTCCTGTTTCCCATCAAAGCGAATCCGTTGCAATCTAAGTCTGTGCTTGGAATCAAGGAACCGTCGATGTCCTATGAAGCACCACTTGCGACTGTGTGGAAGGCGACATGGCACAGAATCAAAATTGCACTCAGGACAGGCCAACCCAGTATACACGTTCCAGCCGGACAAAGTTCCCAAACCTGGAAAATCACTTATTGTCCACATCAAGGCTGCACGGAGATTGAATAGTTGCCTGTCATGTGAGTCATATGCCTCAACACCATTCGTCCATAAGTCGATCAATTCGTGTATCAACGGTTGCAGGTATACGTCTATATCATTACCCGGTTCTTTCTTTCCAGGAATGATCATGGAAAGCAAAAAGGAGCTCTGCTTCATGCTCTTCCAAGGTGGTAGATTGTATGGAATTAACACCACCGGCCAGATACTGTAACTTGTGCTCATGTTTCCGAAGGGATTGAAACCATCGGTTGCCAATGCAAGACGTACATTTCTAGGATCATTGGCAAAGTCTAGAAATTTCGCATCAAATGCTTTCCACGCCTCCGAGTCTCGTGGGTGCCTTAACCTACCATCTAGATTTTCCTTAGTCGCATGCCACCTCATGTGCTAAGCCATTTTTGATGACATATACATTCTTTGCAACCGTGGTTTCAAAGGAAAGTATCTAAGAAAATAATATATTAAAAATTTAAAATACTGAATATTCAAATACTAAACAAGTAACACATCATAATCAATTGTATTAAGAATTTCAAATATCGAATATTTAGAGACGGAACAAGTAACACACTGTAATAATTTGTACCTGAGAATTTTGGTCGGTTTCTTCTTTTGCTTTTTGCCCTTCGTACCGACTTATAGCGTGACGTCTTGCATCTCGTACAAATCTCTTTGTTTGCATCATCTCCCCAGTATAGCATACAGTCGTTTGGGCATGCATCTATCTTCTTATAGTTCAAGCCAAGCTTGTTAATAATCTTTTTTGCTTCGTAAAAAGATCAAGGGAATTCAGCTTGGGGGAAAGCATCTCGCAGTAATTCCAACAACATAGACATCACCTTGTCAGTCATACCACACAAGCATTTGATATGATACAGCCTCACCAAGAATGACAACTTCGAATATTTTGTGCACCCAGAATAAAGAGGCTTGTCAGCTTCGGTCATGAGGTCAAAAAATTCCCGAGCAGTTTCGTTTCTTAGAAACTCAGGTTGAAGTCCCTCTACTTCATCTTCATTGGGATTCGGGCTTTCATGAACACCAAAAGCATCACGCACAACATCATTCACGGCATCGGCTTCATCCACTTGAACTCCCATCTGTGAAACTACTGGAACTGACTCAGCACCCATATCTGGCCGTTCCCCATGTAGTTGCCAAAATACTTACTTTCGCGGAAAGAGCTTAAAGATTAAATGTTCTCTAACAATACTTACTTCCCCATGTAGTTACCATTTACGGCAGCATTGGCGAAAGCAAAATCCAAGAAATAGTTTAGACCAGCCAAGTATTACGGAGTTGACTTGTGCAAGTTGATCCATGACCTATCCATAACTAATATTGCTCAAATTTCGTGAACATATGACACAGGAAGCTCAAAGAGAAGTTAAAATGAAATTCAGTTGGAGTGTTTTAGCTTATAAAGGAGGCTACCAACGGAGTGCAACAGTCAATTTTTTGTAGCAGTTCCAAACCGCTAGAAATTTCTAGCGGTTTTAACAGAAATTTCCATTTTCCAGCGGTTAATAACCGCTCGAAAATTTTTCAATTTTTTGTAGCGACTACAAACCGATAGAAATTTCTAGCGGTTTTAACAGAAATTTTCATTTTCCAGCGGTTAGTAACCGCTAGAAATTCAATCTCCAACGGTTATAAAATTTCTAGCGGTTTGTAACCGCTACAAATTCATTCCCGTGGTTAGGGAATTTGAGTTTCGGTTGAATTTTCTAGCGGTTATATAACCGCTAGAAATTTTTTTTCCCCCTTGATTTTGTAGCGGTTTATTAACCGCTAGAAATGATAATATTTTTAAATATTAAATATTACAAAAGTATTTTAAATACTGCGCAATAAATTAATTACATTTTTAGTATAATATATTAATTAACACGTGATATAAACAAAATTATTAACAAATTATTAACATTTATAAATATTTATTAAATTAATAAATAATTATAGATATATTTAATTTATAAAAATATTTTAATTAATTAACATGTTTAACGTGTTTAATAAATTTTAATGTTCATGTAGTAATAAATTAATAAATATTTCAATATTAATTAATACTTGACATAAATAAAATTATAGAAATAAATAAATAAAGTAAATAAATAAATAAAGTAAACAAATAAATATAAAATTTAAATAAATATCTAAATAGAGTATAAAATCATAAAATCAAAATTCTAATAAAATCCTATACAATGAAAGCAAGATAAATCATGGGTGAGGGGCAGAAGTAGCATCATCGTGATCATCCTCAGCTGGATCCTCCTGCTAGGGGTAGGCAAGCTGCTCAACGTGCTGGGACTGGACTAGCGGATGGGGGGTAGGGGCGGGACTGGTGGCAGGCGTAGGTCGGGGATCTCAGGAATAGAGATGTTTAGAGCCATACGGATCACCACATGACGCATAGCCGTAGCAGCTACCAAGAGCTGGTCAAGCTGCGCCTGGAACTGAGCATCACACTCCTGCAACTGACGTTCACGCTCCTGCAACTGACGATCACGCTTCTCGATCCTGGCCTCCACCCTGGCCTCGATGCTGGCCTCTAACTCTTGTCTGAGCTCCTCTCGCAACTACTCTGAGAATGAGGAACCCGGCCGCTTCGCTCTCGCACTCGCCTGAGAGCTCCCGGCAGTATATGAAGGGCCAGGGCCACTTGAGCGGGGCAACCTAGTCGGTGTAGGTCCAAGTCCAAGCCCGCTAACTTGACCAGGGTACTGCGGCCGGCCACGATCCGCTAAAAGTGAGGCGGTGGGATCTAAGGCAAACCCTTGAGACTCACGCAACTCGGTATCGACCTGAGTTATCCGTGCCTACCAAAATTAATATAAAGAAGTTAATTATAATAAAATGATATTTACACTGTGATATTATATTAATATTTAATTTATTACTTACCGCCATCTCCTCAACCTCATTCGATGCACGCCCGTCTCGAGGTCTATACACTATCGGCCACATCTTGCCATAAGTGGCTGTGCATCCCCGCTCCTGCCGTATCTTTTTCCTCTGTAAATGAAATGAAAGAAATAATTAGTTACAAATTAAATACATATACATATTTAATAAATTTATTTCAAGTACTCACAATCTCGTCATAAGTGATCGCAAAGCTCTTGGATCCAGCGCTATGACGTATCGTCTGATGTCACACCCTAATAATTTTATCCTAATTGATGAATGATTTGAGACTGACTAAGGCCAAATAATATAATAGACTGGTAGATGATCCAGGCTATGAAGAAAAATCAGGATAGGGACATAACGGTCATTTTTGAAAAGATCGGTCAAGAAAGGGTAGTATTGGAAATAATGTCCGAAATTCTTGAAAATTCCCAAAAAATCATGAAAAATAGAAAGGAGAGTACAGAATAATGTTTGAGGCTTAGAAGGTGAATATAGGATTAAAAATAATTTATCAAGGAATTATTTGTAATTATTGGAATTTTTGGTTAATTAAGGAGAATTAGCCAATTTCCATTATTTAAAATATATAGAGGCCTCAAAAATTCAAGGAAAAATAGGGATAAATTATGTGACATATTATCCTAATTTATAAAATTACTTTCCACCTTTGGATGTACAGAGGTTAGCTTAAAGAATATTTATTACCGAATTATTATCGGTAGAATAGTGATTTTTGACGGAATAAAATTTAGAAAATTATAGAGGGAAGTAAAACTTGAGAAAAATCATGGAATACCCTTGGAATGAGGGGAATTTAAGGAGGTGTTGAAATCAAAATTTTGTGACAGTAAATTGGACGGGATTGTTGGAAAATCAGACCGAAAATACACAAATAATCAGTGGATTGCACTGAATATTGGATGAGTAATTTTTCTCCCAATATTTAGAGTAATATTTCGGCCAAAAATAAAGGGGGAGGACAAAGTTGGAATTTTCCAAATTGTTCAAGGGCATAAAGGGAAATAAGAGACAAAACATTAAAATAATATTTTATTTCTACATGAAAATCACATGGTGAATAGGTGTCCATCCATGTGTCAACTTCCTATGGTGTGTGCTCTAGGATTTGTACATGTGTAAAGTGGAAAAAAAATGGACAGCCGAGATCGCATCTTTTTCCCGAAGGGCATTTTTGGAATTTTGAAAAATCAAAGCCTATAAATACCCCCTCCCATGAACATTTCGGCCAAGGCAAGTTTGTAGTGAGGGAATGTTGTGTTCTTGAGTTCTAGAAGAGAGAAAGGAAGAAAGAAGAGAGAGAAAGGGAGAAAGCAAAGTTAGACACCTCTAATCGTCAATTAAGAGCTAATTAAGGTACGTTTACCTCCCTAAGTGTTAATTATTTTTAGTTAATTATTTATTTGAGGAAGATTAGGATTAATTACCTTGATTAATTATGGTTTAGTGGTAGCTAAGATTAATCATGTTATTTGATTAAAGATTAGTAAGTAATTAAGGTTAGCTACCTTGATTAATTAGTAATTAGTGATTAGTTATGCAAAGTAAAGGATGATTAATTATGATTAATCATGTTGATTAAGGAATGATTAAGGGTTAATCATGTTGATTAGAGAATGATTAATGGTTAATCCATAAGGGATTAGTGACTTAATCTTAGAGGATTATGTTGTATTAATGGCTATGTGACTTGAGGACCTTAATTAAATATTGGATTAAGGATTAAGGGTTAGTGATTAACCAAGAAAGCATGATTAATCATAGATTAAGGAAGAATTCCAAGACCTTAACTGAGGATTAAGGCTTGGTCAAACCAAAGTCAAAGGACTAGGAAAGGTATACAGAAATTATAAATTGAAAGGCACAAAGGTAGTATTATATTGAGAAAGAATTGTATACTGGATATGGAATTTACCATACCCTTACTGTATGGTTGATAGGCAATTTTCTGGAAACCTAGGAGAATCTCAAGCAAGGAAACAAGGAGGAAACATTAAGCGTGGAACTGAGGTAGCGTGAACTTGCAATTATTTTGTTGACCTGCATTTGGTGTTTCTGCTATGTGTGTTTATGTGCCATGAGAATGTTTATGCCCAGATGATGTGAACTCCTTGCAATGTATGCCTTGGCTCTTGCATGATTGAGTTTTGACTAGAATGATTATATGCTCCATGATATGATGACATGGATACAGAATAGTTATGGCATGGCATAAAGACTAGCAATGTTATTTTACTGCATGTAGCATGACATCTTATGCATGTTGACCTGATGGTTGTATGTTCAATGCTACTGGGATTTCTATGAAATCTCATTCCCCCTATAACATGATATCCTAGGTGCCACTACTTCTAAGGAGAAGGGAAAATAAATAATCATGGCTTGAGGAAGTTTTGAGTTATGTATTGTATTATACGGTTTTAAACCTTTCTCTTTCAAGCCATATAAGCATATTCTAATATTGAACACATGACATGATAACATTTTTGGATGTATATTAATGGTAGAGTACCTCTATATGTGATTATAGTATGCTTATAGTGAAAAACGAAATGGTGCTAGAATTAGTGAAAAAGGGGATAAAAATGGTCTAGATTTGACCAAACTTTGACCAACGAAGACCCTGGTCAAATGGTTGCCTTTTTCCCTGAAATTTGGCATGCAAATAGGTCTTATTTTTCCCTTTAAAACGAGTGGTAAGACGTCACAATCAGAGATCTGTGTAAGAAGTTATGCCTTTCCGAAGTTAGGCAAAAATCCTGGAAAATAGAAAAATGACCAAATGAACAGTACTTTTCGAAATTAAAATCGGATGCGTTTCTGATTAAAGTGGAACCTGAGGTCATTTTTCTTTGATAGATGATGTTAAGAGCTTTGAGTGAGACTTGGAATGACCTTGTTTTGATTTTTCTAGAATTAGTTATGATTTTCCAAAGTTATATTAAGTTTAAGGTTACAGTGAATAGTAATGCGGGAAAAGAAATTTTCAAATTCAGGTTTTTCAACCCGGTAACCTTAAATTACGCTTCTGAATATCTTAACTTGGCATAATATAAGGTCGCAAATGTAAGGTGTTACATCTGATGCCTGACACTCCCAGCATTTCTCCTAGAAAGAGCTTGAAGCAAAATGTAAAAAAATTAAATTAAATTAGTCAAGTCGGATAAAAAAATAAAGAAATTTATAATTAATACAATATTATCATACCATCTGGTCAGCCGTCATCCTAAAATAGACGTAATTGGACCAGTCTTGCTCCGGGACTCCACCAGGTACATCTGCCAGTATCTCCTGCAGGGGCCTCGTCCCGTCACCTTTCTTCTCCCTCCACAAGTCGGCCCTCCTATTCTTCCATACCATCCCAAGCCTCTTGATTGTGTCAGCCCTCAACTTCTCCCCCAGAATAAATTTACTCTATGATTAAAATAATTAATTAACTAAATAACAAATTATAAGCAAACAATTAAGCAATTTCAATAAAAATATTTAGTTTTTAACTAATTTAAAAATATTATAAATAAAATATAAATTATATCAATAACAAATAATAATTAAACATTTAAGTAATTTAAATGAAAAAATATTTTTACTCAACTAAATTTAAAATTATTATAAGTAATAAATTAATGAAATCAATAACAAATTATTTTCAAATAATAAAATAATTTAAATAAAAAATATATTTATTTATTTAACTACTTTTAAAAATATTATAAATAACAAAAAAATTAAATAAATAAAAATTATAATCAAACAATTAAATTATTTGAAAACAAAATATATAATCATTTATTTAAATTTAAAAAAATTATAAATAACAATTTTATATTACCTTCATCATTTCCCAACCTTGCTACTTCTTGTCTGAGGTGATCTTCTTCCAGTCTTGCACGTAGATGGGGGACAGCGTTCACTGCTGACCAAGGAGGCGCACGTACTTGTTATACAACTGGCCATCTTTCTTCGTCGGTTGGCCCAACTCATTGAGCGACACAACCACTCGTCCGCTCGTCATCATAGACAGCTCTCTGGCTGTCAGCCTCCTATAGGACCTGTTCCCCTCAGAGTCTGTAAAATTTAATTAAGAAATAAATTATATATCAATAAATTAATATAATTTCTATATAAATTAAATGCTTATCAAATTTAAAAAATTTAAATAAATACTTACCCACAAATTTCACCTCAAAACCGGCCTCACGTCTGGGAGCAGGACGCTGCGCAGTCTGCGGATTCTCATTCCCCTAAACCTGCTCCTCCTCCTCCTCTTCGTTAGCAGCATCAGCATGGGGTTGTTCATCCCCAATAAAATGAGCCTCCTCAGTCCGCTCGATATCATCCTGCTCTATAAAACTGAGGATATCCTCCTCACTGAGATCGTAGTCATGAATGTTGGGGAATGGCTCACCAGCATCATGACGATCCTCACTGGGTCCAGCTCTCTTAGAATCAACTGGCTCCTTCCCTGGCCGACGACTCATCCTAATAACAACAAATAGTAATTATTTATAAATAAAATAAAAATAAAAATTATTTATAAATAAATTACTACTTCTACCTGAAAATAAGGATCTGCAACTGAATCAGAACTTGGATATATTTTGTGGAGAAAATTCAGTAGAGCTTCGCTTCCTGAACGACTGAAGAAGTGAAAGTGAGGGGGGGTATATATAGGCCGCGCATTTCTAGCAGTTCTAGGAATAACCACTAGAAAATTCTAGCAGTTCTGGACAAAACCGCTACAAAATGCTAATGGTCACTCACCGCATTTAGGGCACCTTAGGAATTTACACCTTTTCTAGCGGTTTTTATAGAAACCGCTAGAAATTGCAACGGTCACATACATCTCCTCGCGAAATTAAATATTTTCTAGCAATTTAAGTGGAAACCGCTAGAAATTATCAGTCTCTAGCGGTTTGTTGGCCTGAACCGCTAGAAAATAAACGCTACAATTTTGGCGCCAAGTTCCCGCCAAAACCCGGGAAGGGTTCTAACTGTGAATTTCTAGCGGTCAGGTTATAACCGCTAGAAATATGCGGGCCCCACCGTCTACATGGTCAAAGCGTCGCTAATTTGCAGCAGTTTTTCTTAAAACCGCCAGAAATGTTAGAGTTTCTAGCGGTTTTTCTTAAAACCGCTAGAATTGTTCCACTGCTAACGTAACATTTTCTTATAGTGAAGGCTGGTTTTAATATTGGAGCTTTTAACGCTCCAATAGAAGATGACTTTCCAATGATCTTTAATCACAGTAATTGGGCAACTATAGGGAATAGTGTCTGCCGTATGATGTGGGAGAGTGTAAGAAAGTTAAAGGACCTTAATAAAACCTTGTTGGTCTTGATGCTAAAGGTTGAGAGGCCAAACGATGTAACTCAATTAAGACTTATTTTGTTGTGCAATATTGTGTATAAAATTATCTAAGATTGTTGTGAGTAGACTAGAGACACTAGTGAATAAGGTGGTGTCCCCTTTTCAATCAAGTTTTGTATTGGGTAGATGCATCCAAGAGAACATAGTGATACCAAAAGAAGTTTTTCACACTATGAATAGGAAAATAGGGAGGAAAAGGCATATGGCTATCAAGATACATTTGGAGAAGGCGTACAATCACATGAATTGGGGTTTTCTTGGCAATGTGCCAGACGGGATTGGTATCACCAGTAAAATCCTGGAAATAATAAAAGAATCTTATAGCTTGACCTCATTCCAAGTAATCTAGAATGGTTTCAAGTCTACTCATTTTGTTCCCTCAATAGGAGTGAGGCAGAATGACCCCTTCTCTCCATACCTCCTTGTCTTACATATGGAGAAGCTGTCGCACATTATTATAGATGCAGTTAGTGAGAAACAATGGAATCCTATCGAGATGGGACATAAAGGGGTTCTTATATCTCATCTACTTTATCCAGATGATCTTTTCTTGTATTGTGAAGTCAAGAAGGAATAACTACGAGTAGTATTTGATTATTTGAATTTGTTTACTAAAATTTCAGGGCAAAAAATCAATATTCTAAAAACCATTGTCTGTTTCTCCAAGAATGTGGCAAAGGAAAGGTACAGAATTGATTAATATGTGTGGTTTTACAAAAACTGAGGAAATAGGGAGATACCTGGGGCGCAAGTGGTTAAGGAAAGAAATACTAAAGATCGTTGTAGCTTTATTATTGATAAAGTTCAGAAAAAACTAAGTGGTTTGAAGAGGAATAGCTTATCAATGGTAGGAAGACTAACTTTGGTGCAGTCCGTATGCCAACAAATTCCTATATATCATATGATGCATGAGGATATACCTAAAGGTGTTTATAAGTAGCTTGAAAAATTACAAAAAGATTTTATATAGGGGATAAAGGAGAGAAAAAGAAAAATCCATCCTATTGGATGGAAGAGACATTGTTTGCCTAAAGAAGCAGGAGGCTATGGCCTCAAAAGAGCTAGGAACTTTGAATGACACCTTATTATGTAGAATGGGCTAGGGTATGGTGGCGTGACCTGACGAGTTGGTTTCAAAAGTATTGATAGCTAAATATGGGAGAAAAGAAGATTTAACTAAGAAGCGTAGGGTTAAAGCAATGAGTCTTCTTTATAGAAGCAGCTTGGAGGCTTGTGGCACCACCTTACTGAAAATTTTAGTTAGGGTATTAGAAACGGTAGAAGGACTAAATTTTGGAGTGATAGATGGGTGGGAAATGAGGGGACTTGAAAAGAGAAATTTATAGAAGCTCTTCTTGAGGATATTCTTAATGTCTTTGTTGCTTGGGTGCTGGGTGAAGATAGGCAATGGAAGTTTCACTTGTTGAGGGAATGGTTACCTACTGAGAACATTGAAAGAATTCAAGCGATAATGCCGCCAAGTGATGTTGAAGCCAAAGATAAGGTAAAGTGGCTGAGAACTATAGATGGTAACTTTCTTGTCTCTAACATGTATATAACTAGAGCCGGGAATCAGGGCCGGCCCGGCCCTCCAGGGCTGGCCCTTCAGGGCTGGCGGGCTTAAAAGGGCCGGCCCTCCAGGGCTGAAATTTTAAAAATACCCCGATTTGCTAGGCCCGGCTCTTAAGCTACAGGGCCAGGGCCGGCCCGCGGGCTTTTGGCTCGTTTAAGAAAAAATACTATTTTTTTATATTTATCAATTTTTTTTATAAAAATATAAAAATAAACCAATGAAATTATTAATAAAAGACCTAAATATGAATAAAATTAAGTCACAAATATAAAATATCATCATATATAAATATTCATCAACATCTAAGAACATCTAAAACATTCATTAACAAGATAACAGCATCTAAAAGTTTTATCTATAATGCAATTGTGCAATAAATAAACACTATCATTAATCTTTTGAAACTTCATCATCACTATAATTAATTACTTTTCTTCATAAGTATGCTTTTCTTTCGTAACAAAAAAATCAAGTTTTTCTTCTTTATAAGAATTTTATTTTTGAATTTTGCAATCTAACTATTTTTTACTTTAATGTGAGAAACATTATTGTTGAAACTCATGAATTTCTAATTCAAATTATAGAATCACAAGTTATATAAGTATAAAAATATTATATTATCAAATATATATATAGTTTAAAAATATCAACGTATATAATATAAATCAAATCATTATTAAAGTCCAAATTAACCTATTTTTTAAAAATTTAATTGGATAAATTATTGTCTAAAACTAAATTTAATTTTAAAATGATAATAATAACTAAATATTTGAAATATTATTAACAATGTAAAAAATTAATAATATTAATATTATATAAAAAAAATTTAAAAAATAAAAAAATTATAAAAGGGCTTAAAAGGGCCGGCCCGCGGCCCTCTAGGGCCGGCCCTTTTAAGCCCTCGGCCCTCCAGGGCCAGCCCTCCAGGGCTTATTTCTCATTTTAAGAGAAAAATATCAAGCCCGGCCCTCATAATTTCAGGGCCTAAACGGGCCGGCCCGATGGGCTCGGCCCGTTTTCCTGGCTCTATATATAACTACTTGAAAAATTTTGCTGCTTTAAACTAAGAATTTATGAAAACTAATTTGGGACTGGAAAGGTCCTAACACTACAAAAAAATATGTTAATTCTAGCGGTTAGAGTGTTACATTTCTAGCAGTTTTAACCGTAACAAATCAAATTTGTAGCGGTTAAGGAAACCGCTAGAAAAATAGGTGCAAGAAAAAATTTCTAGCGGTTATCGCAACCGCTACACATCATGGTCAAAACGATAGAAAATTTCTAGCGGTTTCTAACCGCTAGAAAATATCTGAAGGAGACACATTCCTAGCGGTTATAAAACCGCTAGAAAAGTTCCCGGAAAAAAATTTCTAGTGGTTTTATAACCGCTAGAAACCTGCTAAACGAAATCCATTTTGCCAGGAATTAAATAATTTCAGTAGCGCGCGGAAATTACTAGCGGTTATAGAACCGCTAGAAATGTTTGGGAAATTAAATTTTCCCGCCAATTGAATTTTAGGAATGGTGGGAAAAAATTTTCTAGCGGTTTGAACCGCTAGAAATTTTGGCGCAAAATTTAAATTTGACGAAATATTTCTAGCGGTTCGGAACCGCTAGAAATTTTTACCGTGCCAGAAAAAAAAATTTATGGTTTTTCATATTATAATTTTAAAAACCATTAAATAAATTATTTTGAAGAATTTTTGTTAATTTGTATAATTAGTTATATGTTACATTTTATATATTCAAATTTTGTAATAAAAAATATGTAATTAAATTATGAATGTGTCAAAAGAAGTGAATTTAATTTAATAAGATAATTTAATTGAATATTTAATAAGATAGTTGAATTGAAGATGATATATTTTGTAATATTGAACCTATAGTATTAGGTTGATGAGTATTTGAATCAGTTGAGGAGGGCATGACAAGTGTGGAGAAGAAAAATCTGAAAGGAAAGGAGAAATAAATATGTTAGTAAATTTTAAATAAAAACAAATAAAAGATACAATGAATTATAAAATAAAATTCACTTACCATAGAGTAAAGAGAAAAAAACCACCATATGAGATAGTAAGAAAAAAAGAGAGAATTATGAAGAAAAATAGGAGAGGAAGGAAAAGAGATGGAGTAAATGAATGTAGAGAAGATATGGTATTTATAAAGATCAGCGACACATTTGTAGCGGTGTTTTTGTAGCGTTTTATTGCATTTTGTAGCTGTTATTCATTTTCTAGCGTATATATAAGCGCTAGTATTTCGTAGCGGTTATATATGTAGCGGTTATTAACCGCTAGAAATTTAGTATTTTTTATTTTTAAAATCTGAACGAATTTTAATTTACAGATATGTATTTTGTAGCGGTTAATAACCGCTACAAATTACAATTTCGTGAAAATAAATTTGTAGCGGTTATGTAACCGCTACAAATGAAAATTTTTTTATTTTTAAAAAAACTGTACGAATTTTAATTTATACATATGTATTTATGGACGAAAAATTTTTTAAATAATTTATTTTGGATGCTGCTATTCTCCATCATCATCCGGCCTGAAAGGACACATTTTAAAAAAATTTGTTAAATTTATGTTGTATTTGGAAAAAATTAGTAATTAGTAGTTAATTATTTAAATAATTTAAGAAAAGACGTGTACCTGATAAGTGGCAAATTATCATCTCCTTGAGGAAAGAAGTCTTCAAAATTCGAGGGTTGGAAGGGTTCACTGTCGTAAATAATGTCACCATCACCCATATCGTAAAGATCCCGTGGCTTGAGGTGAACGACCATATTCCAGTCTTTATGTTTCTCGTCCTCGACATAGTAAATTTGGTGTGCCTCAGAAGCAAGGATATATGGCTCATCATCTTCAGATGCCCCCGTATGAATAAGTCTAGAGAAATTGACTGAGGTGATGCCCAAATGGTCAGTAGCGAGTCCCCGTGAAGTTGTCGTATTTGCCCAGGAGCATTTGAACAGTGTCACGGTGAAAAGCTGGTAACTCAACTCAATAATGTCAATTAGCTTTCCATAGTAAGTGACGCCTCCAAAGCGCATATCGCCATCACTACTGCTAGCATAACATCTCGTTCCGAATGTCCCGCAAACTCCAGAGTTTTGTGTGAGCAATCCCTGATCACGTCCAACCGTATAGAACTTGAAGCCGTTGACATTGTACGCGGTAAACCTTCGTGCATGGTCTAACGGACCGAGAGAAAGAGCTTTGAATTCATCTGTGTATGGGCTGTTGTCATTACGTATTCGACGTGTAAACCAACTGGGAAACTCTTTGTGGACTCTTTTATCAATGTCAGCAGAACGCGCACGGCCCCGTAGCTGACGCCTGAGATAACTCCTAAACTCACTATAGTAAAGTGTAATTTGTTAGAAGAGTCAGTAAGAAACAAATATAAAGTGTAAAAGCTAGTGAGCTTATATGATATATATACTTACTGCATGAAGGGTTCAACTTGGCTGCAATTTATCAAAACGTGTCTGTGTGCCTGGAGTTTCTCTGTAGGAGTGAGTCTGAAGAATTCATATCCTCCAACTGGTTTCCCAACAGGAGGAAATAAAGTTGACGTGGAAGGACCAGGAGGAGAATCATCTACGCGACGCGGGCGGTTAAAAGATGTCTCCATGTCATCAAAGTACCTCGAACAGAAAGTTAGGACCTCATCTCCAGAATAACCTTCTGCTATTGACCCCTCAGGCCATGCCTTATTCCTAACATATGATTTTAATTTTCCCAAGTACCTGTAAGTTAAAATTGCATTAATAATTACGAGTAAATGAAAGAACAATGTGAAATTTAAAGAGGCGGGAATAAAAGATAATCTAGTACCTCTCTATAGGGTACATCCATCGATAGTGAACTGGGCCAGCAACCTTTGCTTCTCGAACAAGGTGGACAGTCAAGTGAACCATAACAGTAAAGAATGATGGAGGAAATATCATCTCCAAGTGACAAAGTGTAAGAATATTTTATTTTGCAGCTGATCAAGCTCTTCCGCTACCAAGACCTTCGCACACAACTTCTTGAAAAATGAACATAATTCTACCAAAACCACCGATACATCAGAAGGAAGTGTGTTTTTCAAGGCCAATGGAAGTAACTGTTGCATAAGAACATGAGAGTCATGACTTTTCAACCCAGTAACCTTTCGAGCCTGCAGATCGATACACCTTGAGATGTTGCTAGAATATCCATCTGGTACTTTTATGTTCTTCAACGTCGAGAGGAAGATATCCTTGTTCTGCTTTGTCAAGGTGAATTTAGCTGGCTGAAACTTGTCGTTTTCATCAGGCCAAGCCTCTTCACGAATTCCCCAGGCCCGTAAATCTTTTCTAGCTGCGAGATGGTCTTTAGACTTTCCAGCTTCATTGAGCAACGTATATAGCACATTATCGCACACATTTTTTTCAATGTGCATAACATCCAAACTGTGTCGTAGCAAATTAGATTCCCAATAAGGAAGAGTGAAAAATATGCTTCTCTTCCGCCATTGCATAGGTTGCGTATCAGATGTCCCACGAGATCGTCGTCCCAATCGTTCGGGATCCACACTCTTACCAAACTCGACATGAACATCTTCTAACTGCCGCAAAATATCCATACCAGACAAAGTAACAGGAGGATCTCTCTTCTCCTGTTTCCCATCGAAGCGAATCCGTTGCAATCTAAGTCTGTGCTTGGAATCAAGGAACCGTCGATGTCCTATGAAGCACCACTTGCGACTGTGTGGAAGGCGACATGGCACAGAATCAAAATTGCACTCAGGACAGGCCAACCCAGTATGCACATTCCAGCCAGACAAAGTTCCCAAACCGGGAAAATCACTTATTGTCCACATCAAGGCTGCACGGAGATTGAATAGTTGCTTGTCATGTGAGTCATATGCCTCAACACCATTCGTCCATAGGTCGATCAATTCGTGTATCAACGGTTGCAGGTATACGTCAATATCATTTCCTGGTGCTTTCTTGCCAGGAATGATCATGGAAAGCAAAAAGGAGCTCTGCTTCATGCACATCCAAGGTGGTAGATTGTATGGAATTAACACCACCGGCCAGATACTGTAACTTGTGCTCATGTTTCCGAAGGGATTAAAACCATCGGTTGCCAATGCAAGACGTACATTTCTAGGATCATTGGCAAAGTCTGGAAATTTCGCATCAAACACTTTCCACGCCTCCGAGTCTCGTGGGTGCCTTAACCTACCATCTAGGTTTTCCTCAGTCGCGTGCCACCTCATGTGCTGAGCCATTTTTGATGACATATACATTCTTTGCAACCGTGGTTTCAAAGGAAAGTATCTAAGAAAATAATATATTAAAAATTTAAAATACCGAATATTTAAATACTAAACAATTAAAAAATCATAATCAATTGTTTTAAGAATTTCAAATATCGAATATTTAGAGACGGAACAAGTAACACACTGTAATAATTTGTACCTGAGAATTTTGGCCGGTTTCTTCTTTTGCTTCTTGCCCTTCCGTACCGACTTATAGCGTGACGTCTTGCATCTCGTACAAATCTCTTTGTTGGCATCATCTCCCCAGTATAGCATACAGTCGTTTGGGCATGCATCTATCTTCTTATAGTTCAAGCCAAGCTTGTTAATAATCTTTTTTGCTTCGTAAAAAGACGGAGGGAATTCAGCTTGGGGGAAAGCATCTCCCAGTAATTCCAGCAACATAGACATCGCCTTGTCAGTCATACCGCACAAGCATTTGATGTGATACAGCCTCACCAAGAATGACAACTTCGAATACTTTGTACACCCAGAATAAAGAGGCTTGTCAGCTTCGGTCATGAGGTCAAAAAATTCCCGAGCAGTTTCGTTTCTTAGAAACTCCGGTTGAGGTCCCTCTACTTCATCTTCGTTGGGATTCGAGCTTTCGTGAACACCAAAAGCATCACGCACAGCATCATTCACGGCATCGGCTTCATCCACTCGAACTCCCATCCGTGAAACTACTGGCACTGACTCAGCACCCATATCTAGCCGTTCCCCATGTAGTTGCCAAAATACGTACTCTCGCGGAAAAGGCTTAAAGATTAAATGTTCCCTAACAATATCTTTGGGATGCCACTTTTTGAAATTACATTTAGGACAGGGACACTGAATCTTACCATTTACGGCAGCATTGGCGAAAGCAAAATCCAAGAAATAGTTTAGACCAGCCAAGTATTGCGGAGTCGACCGGTGCAAGTTGATCCACGACCTATCCATCACTAATAATGCTCAAATTTCGTGAAAATATGACACAGAGCTCAAAGAGAAGTTAAAATGGAATTCAGTTGGAGTGCTTCAGCTTATAAAGGAGGCTGGTGGAACGGTCATTTTTTTGTAGCGGTTTTAACGGAAATTTTCATTTTCCAGCGGTTATTAACCGCTAGAAATTCTAAATATCGGTTACAAACCGATAGAAATTTCTAGCGGTTTAACGGGAATTTTGTCTCCATCAGTTTTGAATTTTCTAGCGGTTATAAAACCGCTAGAAAGTTAGGTAAAATTTGCTAATTTTCTAGCGGTTCTTATGAACCGCTAGAAAATTAGCAAACTTTCTAGCGGTTGACAATAAAACCGCTACAAACGATGGTTAAAATCCAGTTGAATTTTCTAACGGTTTTTGAACCGCTACAAACGATATTATTTTTAAATATTAAATAGAAATACCGCACAATAAATTAATAACATTACGAAAATAAATATTTATTAAATTAATAAATGATTATAGAATTATTTTGATTAATTAACATGTTTAACGTGTTTAATAAATTGTAATGTTGATGTTGTAATAAATAAATAAATATTTCAATATTAATTAGTACTTGACATAAATAAAATTATAGAAATAAATCAATAAAGTAAACAAATAAATATAAAATTTAAATAAATATCTAAATAGTATATAAAACCGTAAAATCAAGATTCTAATAAAATCCCATACAATGAAAGCAAGTCATGGGTGGGGGGCAGAAGCAGCATCATCGTGATCATCCTCTGCTGAATCCTCCGGCTGGGGGTGGGCAGGCCGCTCAACCTGCTGGGACTGGATTGGCGAATGGGGGGGTAGGGGCGGGACTGGTGGCATGTGTAGGTCGGGGATGTCAGGAACCGAGATGTTTGGAGCTATACTGACCACCACATGACGCAGAGCCGTAGCAGCTGCCAAGAGCTGGTCAAGCTGCGTCTGAAGCTGACGATCACGCTCCTGGAACTGATGATCACGCTCCACGATCCTGGCCTCCATCCTGGCCTCGAACTCTTGTCTGAGCTCCTCTCGCAATTCCTTTGAGGATGAGGAACCCGGCTGCTTCGCACTCGCATGAGAGCTCCCAGCAGTATATGAAGGGCCAGCGCCACTTAAGCGGGGCAACCTAGTCGGTGTAGGTCCAAGTCCAAGTCCAAGCCCGCTAACTCGACCAGGGTGCTGCGGCCGGCCACGACCCGCTAAAAGTGAGGCGGTGGGATCCAAGGCAGACCCCTGAGACTCACGCAACTCAGAATCGACCTGAGTCATCCGTGCCTACCAAAATTAATATAAAGAAGTTAATTATAATATAATGATATCTACACTGTGATATTATATTAATATTTAATTTATTACTTACCGCTATCTCCTCAACCTCATCCGACGCACGCCCGTCTCGGGGTCTATACACCATCGGCCACATCTCGCCATAAGTGGGCGTGTATCCCCGCTCCTACTGCGTCTTTTCCCTCTGTAAATGAAATCAAAGAAATAATTAGTTACAAATTAAATACATATACATATTTAATAAATTTATTTCAAGTACTCACAATCTCGTCATAAGTGATCGCAAAGCTCCTGGATCCAGCCCTATGACGTATCGTCTGATGCCTGACGCTCCCAGCATTTCTCCTAGAAAGAGCCTGAAGCAAAATGTAAAAAAATTAAATTAAATGAGTCAAGTCGGATAAAAAATAAAGAAATTATAATTAATACAATATTATCATACCATCTGGTCAGCCGTCATCCTAAAATAGACGTAACTGGACCAGTCTTGGTCCGGGACTCCACCAGGTACATCTGCCAGTATCTCCTGGAGGGGCCTCGTCCCGTCACCTTTCTTCTCCCTCCACAGGTCGGCCCTCCTGTTCTTCCATGCCATCCCAAACCTCTTGATCGTGTCAGCCCTCAACTCCTCCCCCAGAATAAATTTACTCTATGATTAAAATAATAAATTAACTAAATAACAAATTATAAACAAATAATTAAGCAATTTCAATAATAAAAAACAAATAATTAGTTTTTAACTAATTTAAGAATATTATAAATAAAATATAAATTAATCAAAAACAAATAATAATTAAACAATTAAGTAATTTAAATGAAAAAATATTTTTACTCAACTAAATTTAAAATTATTATAAGTAATAAATTAATGAAATCAATAACAAATTATTTTCATTTAACTACTTTTAAATAATTTAAATAAAAAATATATATATTCATTTAACTACTTTTAAAAATATTATAAATAACAAACAAATTAAATAAATAAAAAATTATAATCAAACAATTAAATTATTTGAAAACAAAATATATAATCATTTATTTAAATTAAAAAAATTATAAATAACAATTTTATATTACCTTCATCATTTCCCAGCCTTGCTGCTTCTTCTCTGAGGTGATCTTCTTCCAGTCCTGCACGTAGATGGGGAACAGCGTCCACTGCTGACCAAGGAGGCGCACGTACTTGTTGTACAACTGGCCACCTTTCTTCGTCGGTTGGCCCAACTCATTGAGCGGCACAACCACTCGTCCGCTCGTCATCATAGACAGCTCTCTGGCTGTCAGCCTCCGATAGGACCTGTTCCCCTCAGTGTCTGCAAAATCAATATATATATAAATACTCTTCCACCAAAGTTAGCAACTTATATGGCTTATTGATGGCTCTCCTCACAAAATACTGTTCACAAGCCTCTTGATTGTTATCTCGGGCTGCGTTTAAGTTGGCTTTTTGTTGTTCATGTATCTGACTAAGGCTGCGTTTGGATGCACCTCCAAACCATGGTTTGGATAAAATGCCATCCAAACACCCTGTCCAGAAGCCCAAACCGTGGTTCAAGCTGAAACCATGGTTTCAACCGGTGAAACCATGGTTCTACGAAAATCAGAAAAAAGTCACTTCTGGAAACCGAATGGAAGGGGGCAACGGTCATACCAATAATACCCACACACACATTCGCGAATCTCACACCCAGCAGCCACAGTCATCCTTCTCTCTCGCTGGCCGACTCCGATTTCTCTGATAAACCATTCGCGAATCTCACACCCAGCTCGACTCTTCGGCCGGCTCATCCATCGGGTCGCCTGTTCGCCGGCTCGCGTCTTCGCCTTGTCGTCACCATCAGCTCGCTTCTTCGCCGTCGGTGCTCTGAGTTTCTTCACCGGTGAGATCATCTTGGGCTGGTGAAAACAGGGGCTGGTTGTGTGTTTCTCGGCGCTCCAAAACCAGATCAAGCGTTGGGTTGTCCGATCCGTCCATCCTCCATTTCGAAAGCTTCGTTCTTCAGCTCGCCCGGTCAGGTCGCTGGTTAGCTCGAATCTGGTTAGCTCAGGTTAGCTCTTTCCGGCTTTTGTTCAGTCATGCATTTTTCCCATTCGCAATCGGCATGTTGTTCAAATTTGTTCGCCGTGTGTTCTGGTTCGGTCCCTCTGAATTGTTTGGTTCTGGTCGGTCCCTCTGATTTTGCACCGCCGTGTGGTTCTGGTTTGGTCCCTCTGAAATTTGTTCACCGTCTGGTTGTGGTTCGGTCCCTCCTCTGATTTTTGCACCGCCGTGAACTTGTGGTTCGGTCCCTCCTCTGATTTTTGCACCGCCGTGTGGAACCAGAGGTTCGGTCCGTCTTGTTCGCCGTGTAGCTCTCCTGTGTTAAAATTTAGAACCGTGGCTAGTATATTTGCAGCGTGGTATATTGATTTTTGGAATGATTTTAATTTGTTCAACCGGCATGTTATTCGAAGGCATGAGATAATTATTGCTTGCTTTGGTTTCATAGTAGTTTGATTTTATGAAACGAAGGGGGAACAGATCAGATGCTGGTAATTGATATTTGATAAACATTTTGCTGGCAAATTTCCCTGCGGATCGAAGCTGGACTCATCAATGTCTGGTTGTAGAGGCAGTGATGTATGTGGTGATATTTTTTTATAGACGAGAAAGGCTGTCAATTGAATTCTACTGGATATATATGCAAGTTATTTTTCCTCTTGTTGCCTGGCGTGGGAGCTTTTTTTTTCTGTCCAGATTTTCCTCCCGGAGAAGAAGCCTGTGAAGTCAAACAATGTATTGGGAATTTTTTTTCCCCTTAGATAGTACTTTAATTAAATTAATTATCATGTAAATGTGTTGATCTGATTTGGAAAGAGATAGGAAATGTGTTGTCCTGTACTGTTGTATTAAGGATTTTGATAGACTTATGGCTAACTTTTGAGAGTGAGGAAAAATGGAATCATAACTCAAATCCATGTATATATTGAAGGAAGTGATTTGTATTTTGATCAGAAGTTTATGCTACTAGTTTTTTTTGTACTTTCGGTTGACAAATCTGATAAGAATATAATTTTAAACAAATATTATGAAAAGCTGCTACAATATGTTAATTTTTTAAAAACAATTATGTGCTTTATGATATTAGTACGTTCATCATGAACATTTGTATTAATTATGTATATGAACGAATTTTTTTAAATACATTGGTAATACATAGTTATTTCAAAGGTTAAGTACAATATGATTTATGGTACATGATGGTTCAAAAATGGTTTTTCTTATTATTTTCTCATCCAATCGTCTTTCAACAAAAGTTAAGAAAAATAAAAAGTATATATAATAATTTAGTTAGTTTTGATGTTTTAAAAGTTAGTATTTTGAAGCAAAAACAGATAATGAAATTTGAAATAGGAGGGAGGTGTATATTTTCCAGCCATGTCAAATTAGAAATTTCTTATGTTTGTTAATTTTTATCGCGCTTGGTTTGGTAGGATGAAGGAATTGAGATTTGAAGATGTGGTCAACTTTTTCACTTATTACAGTAGATAATATGATTTTTGTTACTTCATATGATTTTGGGTTGATTAACTTGTGATGACTGAAGAGGTGTAATTGTGCTATAGCATAATGGGTAAGGATACGGTGAAAGCTTCCTGGGATGTAAGAACCACAAAAGTGTTTATTGACCTGTGCATTGAACTTGTGCAACAAGGAGAAAGAAGAGGTACAAGCTTAACAAAGAAAGCTTGGGATATTCTTCGTGATAAGTTTACTGCCAAAACTGGGAGAGTGTACGAAAAACAGCAATTTAAGAACAAATATGATTCCCTGCGAAAAGAGTGGCAGACATGGGATAGGCTGCTTCGCGAGACAGGATTGGGATGGGATACTGAAAGGAATACTGTCAGTGCAACTGATGATTGGTGGGAGAGGAAAATAAGGGTAATTATTGAACATTTTGATCTTACATTTTCTTTGCCTGTTAATGTTTTGTGCATATTTACTGTTTTTTTGAATATTTTATGATATTATTGATGTATAATGTGCAGGAAGTTCCAAACTACGAAAAATTTAGAGATAGAGGACTTCAATTTAGGGATCAATTAACTCAACTGTTTGGGAGTGTGGCTGCAACTGGACCACAAGCATGGGCACCTTCTTCCATGACACTTCCAAGTGAAGGAACACCGAATGAAGATTTGGAAGAAGGGTCCGGAGATAGTGATGAAATTTTAGGTGCACCAACTGGTATAAGTGGGGAATTTAACACAGTGAACTTCAATGATAATAGTGGAGGTAGTGGAGGCAACACTGAATTGAGGCAGGATACCAGTGGTGGGGGTACAAGCAGAGGTAGGAGTCGACCTAGTAGCTCACTGGGGGTCAGAAGGAAGAGTGAAGTCAAGAAGAAACGCACATCTCCCTCTATGAAAATAGCGGATGCAATTAGCAAGATTGCTGAAACAAATACTTCTGAGGCCGAGCGTGGAAATGAGGTCATTTCACGAGCAGAAGCTAGAAGGTTGGAAGAAGAAGCGCGTGCTTATAAGGTTTCAATTAGGGGAGTCCTGTCTCACCTGAAAACAGTTCCTGAAGTTGTCAGTAATCCTGATTTCTTTAGACGGTGCACACAACTCCTTATGGAACGGCAGGATGCACGAGAAATGTATGCAGCTCTGAAGGATCAGAAGGAACAGCTTCTACTCATTTTAGAGCATTTTACTAGGGATTTATGACTTGTTTATTATATTAGACAGTTCCATATGTGTATGTTTTATGTGACCAGTGGATTGTTATATGAATCAGACAACTCTGTAACTTTTATAAATGTTTCGTAATTTCTACGTAGGAATTCTAAACTTTATGTGTATGTGCACAGGATAAAACGAATATGGATGATGAAATTAAACATGTGGAAGAGCATGCTAAGGGACGGAAAAAAAGAGTTAACAAAGTTGCAGCATTGGTTGGTGCATACGCTACTTTGAACTTGTGTAAGGAGCCTCGGCATACAAGTGCTTATACAGGCTGCATATGGGTAAGGGATGTTTTAGATGGCAACTCCAGTCGTTGTTATAACATGTTTAGGATGGAACGGGATGTGTTCTTAAGTCTGGTGGAACAATTGCAACAACATGGTCTAAAAGAAACTAAAAATATAGGGATACATGAATCAGTTGCAATGTTTTTACATACCGTTGGGCATGCACTTAGTAGCAGAATGCAGCAAGAAAGATTTCAACATTCAGGGGAGACAATTAGCAGACACTTTCATAATGTCCTAATGGCATGCTGTAGACTTGCCATGTCTAATATCAAACCAAAAGATCCAACATTCCGGCATGTTCATACAAAAATTCGGTTTGGTAAATACTGGCCTTTTTTTAAACATGCTATTGGAGCAATTGATGGCACACATGTTTCCTGCGTTGTCAGTGCAACAGATCAAACTAAATTTATCTCTAGGAAAGGAACAGTGTCACAAAATGTCATGGCGGTTTGTGATTGGGACATGTGTTTTACTTTTGTCTTGGCCGGATGGGAAGGTAGCGCACATGATGCTCGGATATTTGATCATGCCCTCACAACTCCTTCAATGAACTTTCCCCATCCACCTGAAGGTATTTTTTTATTTCCTATATTTTTTTTTATATTTAGCTTAACAATAGAAACATAATTTACAATAATTTCATTTTTTATATAGGAAAATATTATTTGGTGGATGCTGGATACCCAACACCGAATGGATATCTCGGCCCATACAGACGGGAGCGTTACCATTTGCCTGATTTTCGAAGGACATCTGGGTTTGAAAATGACAATGAAATCTTTAATTATTTCCATTCAAGTTTAAGGAGTACAATTGAAAGAACTTTCGGAGTTTGGAAAAAAAAGTTCGCAATCTTACAAAACATGCCATCTTATGATTTTGAAACACAAGTTAAAATCGTTTGTGCAACGATGGCTATACATAATTTTATTAGAACGACATCTATTACTGATCCTGGATTCGTTCAGTTGGAAGAAGAAGGTACTTATGCAGAAGATGATGATGATGGGGTTAGATTTTCACGTATACATTCATCAATTCAATCTTCATCTTACATGGCTCAGGTTCGTGACAGCATAAGAGACGAACTTGTTAATTCAATACGAGGATAGTAGTCATGTCTTATTTATTTCCTTTATCATAGATTGTAATATGTAGTTAAAAACAAAACCTATTACAAATGCTTTGTATCGATGCATCATCTTAATGATTATGACACTTCTTTATTTATATTTCTCTTATTAATATTATGCCTTATATTCTCAAGCTAATTATTACTTACTTGAATAATTAATAAATTATTTTAAGACGTGTTTATTCTATTTTGCAACAAAATAATTCATCTTCTCTAAAAATATTTTTCACTCTTATATTTTATGAATATATATGTGTGGTGACAATTAATTAATTGTATTAAACATCAGAGGTTATTATACATGTAGTATGTTATTACAAAAAGTAGTTATGAAAAAATGTTATGGGATTTCACGTTTACAATCTTTAAACAAAATTAATATTTGTCTGTTATAAAAAAATCATTTTTCTATAAACATATTAATATTATGTTTTATAAATATATGTACACATATTAATTATGTATTAATTATATTATCTTATATATTATTAATTATGTTAGTAAAAATTATTTCATTAACAATTTTATTTCTTCAAATCAAAATAAATCATAAAATCTATCCATTATATAATTATCATATTAACTTATACCCTTTTGGTCATTTCCACATGTCAAAAGCACT
The DNA here is from genome assembly GCF_004799145.2 of Neltuma alba. Taxonomy (NCBI): domain Eukaryota; kingdom Viridiplantae; phylum Streptophyta; class Magnoliopsida; order Fabales; family Fabaceae; genus Neltuma; species Neltuma alba. The sequence continues at coordinate 10,735 of NW_021636127.1, read as the reverse complement.
TCTGGTAATAACTATCCAAACACTCTCACTTCTCAGAATCACTTTTTCTCAGAATCTATTCTCCACAGAATCTATTCTCCACAGAATCTATTCTCCAGAATCACTTTTCCAAACCACGGTTTGAAGTCATCCAAACACACCCTAAGGAAAGTACATATCATGTAAGCAGATCAAAAGTTTAAAATTCAAATACTATTCAAGTCCCGCCTTATACATTGTTCTTTTCTTGGGTTCAAATTTGAGTATGAATCTCAACTCATCTGGGTTTCAATATTCTACTCAAACCCTCTCCGTTATCTCTTCTCTCAGCTTTCCCTCCAAAAATTTCTTCTTCCACCACCTATTCTTCATTGATTCCTTTATCTTCTTTCTTCACAGGGTCCTTCCTCTTCCGCCAGGTGAGATGAAAGAATGTATTATGCTACGTGCCTCATGGAGTATTTTCAACTTTGAATCGCTGATCTGCAGCCTCATATCTCTCATTCTAAGTTTCAATGTTCATATTTCCTCCCCTACATCACGCCTCAACCAGCCTTCCGTCATCAATTTCTCTTCTTCTCTACTCTCTCTTCATTTTTTTACTTCTTCTTCACGGTCTCCTTTACCTTCTTCCACTTCTAATCAATGATTTCATGGTTTCTTGCAGGTCACAGCAATGGGAAGGGAGAGAAGAGAGGGAGAACTACCGTCGAAAGAGCAGAGACGGATAGCCATTGGTTCCTTTTCCATTGTCTTTATGAGAAGCCAGTAGCCGTGGGGAGTTTGAGACAGATTTGTTTATGTTTGTCAAGGTTATCATTTTTACCTTCCAACCCTCTTTCTCATGATGATTCTCAAGATCTAATTCTTTTCGTTTTTCTCAAAATTTTAATTGGACAGACTGTGGGCAGATCTCACTGTGTTTATGAACAGTCATCACAGGGGGATTTTCTATTTTTAACAGGAGGCTATTAAAGCTCTTCAATCGGTAAGCCGGCTTAGATCTATGGTTGCAATATTTTTCATTTGTTTCTCTCTCTTCTAGCCGAGTAAAATGTTGGCGGTGATTCAGTGAATAAGACTCAAGAGTAAAGTCTGAATGTGTTGGTTTGTGTAAGGGAAGAACAATGGGGGAAGAGTCCATTGCTCAACTAAGATACTTTGCTCAAGGATGAGGGTATTCATAATGTTTGATTCTTCACATTTCTATGACTTCGATTTTGTTGAAGATACATATCTATGTTTGGTATTAGAAATTATTCCCATTGATTCTAAAGCTCATTCTTGATGGCTCCATATATTAATTTCGTTGGGTTGGTTTGTCCGTATGATTTTAGCATGGTGAGGGTGTTCTGGAAAACTTAGTATGACTTATAGGGAATGTATTAGTATCATTTAACAGTAATTTGTCTATTTCCATGGGGTTTTAATAGAAACCTTTGATCTCTTTTATGGAGTTGAAGTTGTGGAGGTAAATGCTTTCTTCCAAAATGTATTTTAGTATGTACAATTTCTTTCCTTTTCATTTTATGTAGTTTTGAGTTTGTTTTTCTACTGCACTTCAGGTAAGAAACTCAATGCTTTGACCACATTTTCATAATATAAGATGTCATTGTTAAACTTGCTATTACTTTCCATCAATAATACGCTGATATCATGCAATAATACTTGGTATGTATGAAAAAGTGTTTATTTCCTTTTATTTTCAAGATTTTGGAGAAATTTTTTAAAAAATGATTGCAAAGTCTTTAACCATTTTACGGGTTTTTGGGTTCTAATGTAAACTTGTATGCAGTTTAATTGTGGATGTGAGAATTGATAAAAGGCAGTTACCTTTTGACAAATCTTCTCAGGAAATTATTTATGTTTAAATGTAAGTCTGCTCTCTTCTCTTCTTTTAGGGCTTGTGTCATGGTTTATGATTGGAATTTATGTTATTGGTGGTCAGGAAGGTGATTTTATGGCCAAACTTGGCCCACCTATCTTCAAGTGTTCATGCATACTAGAGGTAAGCTGTGGGCAAAACCCTCTGTTTTTTCCTCCCCATTTGATCTTATGGTGATAATTGGTAAACCCAGTGCATGCATTGGTTTTTTTTTTCTCTTCTCCAGAGAGAATGGATACTATACATGATTGACCTCCTTGTAATGTTTAACCATTATAAATTGCAATTAACCACATTTCCATCCATTCCCAAAGTTTGGCTCACTGATTCATTTTATACTGCTAGCTTAGGCGGTGAATACTGATTTTTACATGCTGGATGATGAGACAAAGTGGAAAGTGATGCCTCCCATGCCAAAATAGAACTCACACATTGAATTTGCTTGGGTGCTTGTGAACAATCCTATAGTTATTGTTGGAGGCACAACAGACCAAAAAGATTGTTTGAAAAGGAGAAGCAATGCAGTTTAACTTGAATACTCTGGTATTGACTGCTCTCTTATAGAGCACTTTGGAAATATATTTAGTGTCTGCGTATGTGTTAATATTTGGTTACGAATGTATATATTCCTTCATCTGTTTAGTGCTCATTTTAGTATTTTTTGGGTATCTTCATCTGGCACTAGGATCTAGCTTGCAAGGGGGAGACCAACATGCTCCGTTGTCAACTTTTGTTTAAATAAACTAGGATGTACTTATTACAGTCCCTGTTTTGTTTAAATATAGTTTTAGGACACCTGTACTTTTTTTGAGTTTATATTCTGCGGGGAGAGATAGAAACCACAGACTCTAATTGCAAGTTAGAGAGCATCATACTCTGTTGTTAGTTTTTGTTTAATTGCATTGTTTTGTCAGTTTTGCAGACGCAGTCAGTGATTGGGAAGTTAACTTACCGTGTGAAAAGCACTTTAGTTGGATTTTGGAATGGATGACTATACTTCACTTTCGGACAGCAAGACAAGGCGCCAGATGATCCCTCTCCTAAAAAGGTCATTGGAGAAATATGGAGAATAAAGTTGAAATTGACTCTTGAGCATTTGTGATTGATTATCGAATCTTTTTTCACTTTTATGCATTGTCCTGGCTGTGTAGCCTATGCTTTCTCCTAACAAAAAGGAAGTGAAGCACTTATTCTTTTTGGCATTTGAATGTTTATTTATCGGTGTATTCTCAGTTCATTTCCTTATATTTTAGTTTACTACTGTTTATCCCCAGGAAACATGAATAATTTTTTGAATATGATCTCTTGCTTATGTCCATTTGAAATGATGGTGGGTAGCAGATATATGCTTGGGTTAGGTATGTATGATTGTTATTTTAATGATTAATTTTTGAAAAGTTAAAAAGTTAATTAGTTTTTACTTATCTCAGTGATCAGATTTTCATTATTATCAAAGCTTGACAAGTTTAAAAACATTCAATTAACTCTACTCTTCAGTACAAATTCAGTCAGCTAAAGTTGTAAAGGATAGCTTGATATGTGGAGTAATAGTTTCATGATATATTTGGTTCGATGTTAAAAATGATCATAATTATAGTTTGATAGTTTTAAGTGTAAAACTAAATATGCACTTTATTCTATATGGTGGAGGTACAGACATTCATGATATTATAAAATCTGAAGTATTTACTTGTGATTTAAATTTTAAAATCTTGCTTGCAGCATGGACATGATTCCGGTTCCCCCCTCTTCCAATGCCTATCTAAGCTTCTGTCATGCATATATCATCTGCAGCTTTTTTCTTGTGTATCGAGTTGGTGGTGAAGGACTCGTAATTGATATATACAGGTTGCCCAGAAAAGCTATGCTATATCTTCCATAGGTTTGAGTAGCCATGATTTCAAAAGATGTTTCTTGTGTTTGTAGGCATTTCTGAACCCTCCTTTTTCCAACGTTGTTTGTCCATCATCTTCTCTTAGAGAAGATGCATTTTGATAATTTCTCTATTGATGATGCAGAGGCCGCATAAAAAAAATATATATTTGGTTAGAAGCTTTCCTTTCCAAGATATTTTGAAGGACTCATGCAAAATATTTCTGGGTTAGTCATTTGGTGATATGTGACTTTGTTGCCGATTTTGTTTTATATATTCTTGCCTAACCGTCTTGGAGATATAAGTTTGACTCTGCAGACAAAACACGAAGGATAAAGTCATGTGCTGTGTGCAGTTTGGAGATGCAACATTTAGGAGGAAACCGTGGGTCCATGTGTAACATAATATGAAAGATGGATATGTCCTTACTTTGCAGAAGTTCTGTAACAGAAAGCTAATTTGGAATATAAATGTCACATGAAGAATAACAATTTAGTGGTTAGTATGAATAACAACCCCATTTTACTTTTACCGTTGTGCATTTGGATTTGAGGCGGGAGGATGGACACGAAAAAAAATTAATAATCAGTTAATTGAATGTAGATTATAATTCTGAATTAATGACATATTATCAATAAAAAAATTACAGTATAAAATTAAATTAATATTCTCCTCCTTTCTTGCTTTCATATGTAACAAAATGAATCCTAATTCTTATCCAATTGTCCAACTTTCCAATGAACATATACATGATCCTGTTAATAATGCAACTAAGCCTAATAGATTTTTAGAGGACTTGCGTGGCTCAATGTCAATCAAATACATTTTGAAAAGAAATGCAAGACTAAATGTGGTGGCATATGTCCATAACAGAACACAGTGCATGCGCATTAATTCAATCAGCATTATATTTATTTATATAACAGCATAAAAGATTTTAGCTCAACTATATTTGTATATATTTTTAAATGGACAATACTTATATTAAATTACTTATATGTTATATCAAGTTATTAATCATATATGATCAGGTATCTTATTTTTGAGATATTAACATTTAATAGCATTTAATTATAAATTCAAATGAAACAAAAATAATTACATAACTTTGTTTTCTTAGAGAACTTGACATAATAAAAATAAGAGACTTGACCTAAAATTTTCCTTTTTCAAATCACCCATCACTATCCAAAGCTCCTTTCTAACAAGACAGTACCGGCTGCAGCATCGATGACCTCTCAATATGTTGAAATGTGAGTTTAAAATATATGTAACTTATGAAAGGTATGTAACTTTATAAACTTATAAAATACGGAATCCATAGTAGGTCTTATTTATTGTGATGTTTTATTGTCGAATACATTTCAATTGCATGAAATTGTAAATTGTATGCTCCCCGTGCATCGCACGGGGAAACACAATCTAGTTTAATTAAGAAATAAATTATATATCAATAAATTAATACAATTTCTATATAAATTAAATACTGATCAAAACTTTAAAAAGTTAAATAAATACTTACCGACAAATTCCACCTCATAACCAGCCTGACGTCTCGGAGCAGGACGCTGCGCAGCCTGGGGATACTCATTCCCCTGATCCTGCTCCTCCTCCTCCTCCTCGTCAGCAGCATCAGCATCAGCATGGGGTTGCTCATCCCCAGTAAAATGAGCCTCCTCAGTCCGCTCAACATCATCCTGCTCCATAAAACTGAGGATATCCTCCTCGCTGAGATCGTAGTCATGAATGCTGGGGAATGGCTCACCAGCATCATGATGAACCTCACTGGGTCCAGCTCTCTCAGGATCAACTGGGTCTTTCCCGTGTCGACGAGTCATCCTAATAACAACAAATAGTAATTATTTATAAATGAAATAAAAAGAAAAATTATTTATAAACTACAACATATAAATAAATAAATAAAACATAAAATAAAATTATTTATCAATAAATTACTATTTATTTTTACACCTGAAAATAAGGATCTGCAACTGAATCAGAACTCGAATATGTTTGTGGAGAAAATTCAGCAGAGCTTCGCTTCCAGAACGATTGAAGAAGTGAGAGTGTGGGGGAGTATATATAGACCGAGAATTCCTAGCGGTTCGGTCCAAACCGCTAGAAATTTCTAGCGGTTTTGGGCCGAACCGCTAGGAATTCCCAACGGTCACATGTGCCTCGGGAATTGGCTAGCGGTTCGGTCCAAACCGCTAGCAATTCCTAGCGGTTCGGCGCAGAACCGCTAGAATTTCTGGCGGTTCGGCGCAGAACCGCTAGAAATTCTGGCGGTTCGGCGCAGAACCGCTAGAAATTCTGGCGGTTCGGCGCAGAACCGCTAGAAATTCTGGCGGTTCGGCGCAGAACCGCTAGAAATTTCTAGCGGTTCATGCATCAACCGCTAGAATTTTCGGTGTCTAGCGGTTTATTGGCCTGAACCGCTAGAAAGTAAACGCTGCAAATTTGGCGCCAAGTTCCCGCCAAAGCCCGGGAATTTTCTAGCTCTAATTTTCTAGCAGTTAGGTGGTAACCGCTAGAAATGTGCGGGCAATGGTCAAACCGTCTGAATTTTGCAGCGGTTTTTATAGAAACCACTAGAAATATTTGGAATTTCTAGCGGTTTTGTTGAACCGCTAGAAATGTTCCGCTGCTACTTCAAGATTTTCTTGTAGTGTAAACGTGTTTAGGTATTCTTGTGGATGGCTATGAGTGGGGGCCTCCTTGCCTCTATTAAAAGAGAAACAATACTTGGTACTTCTCCAATGTGTAGGGTCTGCAATAGAGCTGAGGAAGATGTTTTGCATATCTTATGTGATTGTGATGTGGCCTCAAAGATTTGGAAGTAGTTAGTAGGGAGGAAAGCTTGGGTGAATTTTTTCTCTCTTCCTTTGCACAAGTGGTTTATACAGAATCTTCTAAGAAACGAGGGTGGTAGTGTGATTGGCACCTCAAGTTTGTTGTTTGCTATTGGTTTCTTTGGTGCTGGGGAATAATACTTTGTTTGGAGAAGAAAGATAGAGGACAGGGATCTAAATATGGTTGTGAGAAATTACGAGAAGGAAAATGCAGAAGGCTTTAAAGTGGAGGACTCAGGTAGGATGGACATCATAATTAATACTAGGTGGGACATACCAGATGAAGGATGGATCAAATTAAACATTGATGTCGCTATAGAAAAGAGAACAATGGTCATAAGTAGAGCAGGAAAATGTGTTGAGCTTGTTTACGCTTGAAAATTGTGAGGACCGAGTTTGGAATTTTTCTCTATAAATGAAAAACAGACTTAAAAAGGCTAGCCTTATAAGGCCAAGGGTTTAAATTGGCCGGCCCGTTTAGGCTTTTTTATAATTTTTTTTCAAATTTTTTTTGTAATTCTAATATTATTAAATTTTTTTTTACATTGCTAATGATATTTTGAATACTTAGTTATTATTATCATTTTGAAATTAAATTTCACAGAATGGCTTGATTTATTTGGTTTAAGACAATAGTTTTTCCAATTAAATTTTAAAACATGGGTTAATTTAGATATTAATAATGATTTGATTTATATGATATGTGTTGATATTTTTAAATTATATATATTTGATAAGAGAGTATTTTTATACTTATATAATTTGTAATCCTATAATTTGAATTAGAAATTTATGAATTTCAACAACAGTACTTCTCAAATTAAAGTAAAATAATAGTTAGACTATAAAATTTAAAAGTAAAATTTCTATAAAGAAGAAAAACTTGATTTTTTGCTACAAAATAAGAGCAATTGATTATAAGGATGATAATGTTTCAAAAAATTAATGATAGTATTTGTCTATTACACATTTGTACTATTGATGCATGGAACTTTTGAATATTGTTGTCTTATTGATGGATATTTTAGATATTTTTGGATGTTGATAGATATTTAGATATGATGATATTTTGTATTTGTGACTTTATTTTATTCATATTTATATCTTTTATTAATAATTTTATTGGTTGTTTTTATTTTTTTTGATTAAAAAAGTGAGAAATATGAGAAATATAAAAAATAATATTTTTTCTTAAACAGGCTAAAAACCCGAGGGTCGATCTGAAATCCGTTAGTTTAAGGACCAGATCTAACAAATTGGAGTATTTTTTAAATTTTAGTCTTATAGGGTTAGCCTTTTTAAACAAGGCCAGACCTGCCGATATTCCCATCTCTAGTCACAGGTTGTGGAGCGGTTTTCTAGAATCATGGGGGTCGATGGTTGGGTGGTTTCTTAAGAAGAGTAGGACGAACTTGTGTATAGGAGGCTGAGGAATGGGGCTTGTTGAGTGGGCCATGCTTTTGCAAAATATCCAAGGGACACCTGTGGTTATTGAGTCTAACTCAAAGTCCGTGATTAATAAACTCGATGGTCTTCTGAAAGGGAGGGAGGGGAATAGCAGATTGTTGAACCAACCAAGACCTTGCTTTCTGGAAGATGGGAGGTTAAACTTCGACATGTTTTAGGAGAAAGCAATGAGGCAGCAGATTGGCCAGCAAAGTAGAGCTTCCTTCAAACAAATGTCATCCAAGTATTGTTTGAGCCACTGAGGGTTTAAGCAGTTTGTTGCATAAGGACAATTCAGGCATTGCCAAGCCTAGAAGCATTCTGTTTTAGTTAGTGTTCGAGCTTTTGCCCCATTTTGTAATATTACACATCACCTTCTTAAATATTATCTCTCCTCCTCCTCTCATTTAACTATTTTTTTTCAAATTAAATATCTAACTCTTATAATAAGAACTGAGGGTGGTATTATTTTTCAGTATTTAGGACGAGAGAGTATAAGAAAGAGAATGGGTAGGAAAAAGAAGTGAGAGAAAATTGCTTGATTAATACAATAATATAACATATAATGAATGGAAGTAAAAATTAAAAAAAGTTTGTTAAAATTTCAAATATCCTTTAAAATTCATATAAGGCTAAAGTATACTTTAGATCCTTTAATTTTATATAACTTTACATAACGTTTTATTTTGGTTTTTAAATTTTAAAAAGTAAACTTTTAATCCTCTCACCCTAAAATCATTAACAGAAAAGATGATATTGAGCGCTTAAATATTAATAAAACATCACTAAATACTATAATATTAGGTTTAATTTTTAAAACAATCCTGATTGTTACAAAACAATTATCATTTAAGACTAATCATTTTAGGGTTTAAGCACTAAATATACTTTTTAAAGTTAAGGGACTAAAGTGAAACCTTACATAAAATTAAAGGATAAAAAAAATACTTTAGCCAAATTAAAGAGATTCCAACGCATCAAATCCATTACATGTTATTAAAAACTTAACAAAATCATTTCAAGCGCTCAATCGGACAACATGGCCTTAAAACAGTTTAGTCGGTACCGGTTCACCCAAAACTCGTTATTTACAAACATAGGAAAGGGTAAGGCTTCAATTGGGTAACAGTCTCAGGACATTTCCTGAAGTATTAACTCCTCCAAAGACAAGATTTTCAATGGTTCCCAAACTTCCAAAATCAAACTTCTTTTTTTTTGGTCCAAAAAATAAACTTCATCTTTATACAAATATGACACAAGTGATAAAGGTTATCCCAAAACAATGAATCATTTCGTTAAAAAAAAAGGAATTAATCGTTTCCAAATCATAATTTATAAATTAATTATATTTCAATTATACATTGGAGCCAACTATGAACGTCTAATCGATCCAATGGTTCCCAAATTGGGCCGAAAATGGTTACCCTAAAAATATACTTTTTTAAAATCATCATATATCCACTGGGTATCCTATTTCCCCCAACTAGGTGGGCAACATATAGATTCTTTACTCCGGTCAAAAAAAAAAACATATAGATTCTTTACAAACGTGTTGCGTACAGTTACTTCCTCAGTATCTCTACCTCACGAGCTTGCGTAAAGCACGGCATATATTCCTTTTCAAAAGCTGACCCAAAAAGGACACAATAGTAACTCTGATTCTTGATATAAGAGTTATATAATTAATTTTAAGATATTAAAAAGCTAATTAAATTAGCTATATACTAAACATCGCATTGAATTAAACTACCTCTTAATGAAAATCCCATTAATATGCACAATCACTAGGGATATATACTTTGAGAAAAAAAGTTATAAGTTTAGGAGACAAAGTATATTGAGATCTTATAGTTAAAGCTAATCAATTCAAACCTTGCTAGCTCCTATATTAAAACAAAAGATAGCATATATAAAGATATCTAGAAGACTTCCTCCTTTCACAATATAATATCTCTCGTCGCTCTTCTTTTTTTTTCATCATACACTATGATTGACACGGTATAGTTGAAGTGCATTCTGGTGCAAGGGAGACGATGATACCACGGTTGTTTGGTCTTGTGATGGTGGAAATGGCGTTGGTCATTACGATGTCGTTTGGTAGTCACAATCAGGAAGTGGTGGTGCATGGGCTTGACTTCTTGAAGCAGGGAAGAGGGCCGTTGGTCACCAAGACGGCGGCTGCTGCCATGCTTGCGGTGTTTGGCTGGAGGCTTTATACCGTAACCAACATTCAAAAGCTTGTTCACGAAACTGCTGTTCTTAGCCTTATTGATGAAGTTCTCAAAGCTCAACTTCTCTTGGAAGCTTCTCTCATGGGTAAGCAAATTGCCTTTGTTTGTCTAAGTTTTTCTGCCCACATAACAATATTTTTCTGGCTCTAAATATAAGAATTAAATTAATAATTTATACAAATTAATTTAAACATATATGTGTTGATTTTTTCTAAAATATTTTTTTAATAATTTGTATTAAAACTACTATTTCGTGGAATCCTTAATATATATAATTAACAGAGATAAATTAAAAAATTATAAATTTAAAAGACAAAGTAAATCTATTTCTCATATTTATGACCAAAATAGATCTTATAACTGCCTCTTGCGTATTAGGGCTGGAGGGAGTTTACGGTTTATAAAACTTTCAGAGTTCTTTATAATTTTTTTTAAAAAAAATGTGTAGTTTAATTAAAACTCATGAGAG